>NC_079213.1:9139671-9845833 GCF_029633865.1 Lampris incognitus
ACATTCACACAAATGTATCCATGCATGCATGCGCAACTGCAGCATTCATGTACACACTCGCACACAAAGACACCACACCTGCTCAGTTAAAGAACATTAACAATCACTACGAACAGGTGATGGTGAAGTGGCTCTGCTCGCTCGGGGTAAAAGGTGAACTCGTAAAGGTGAGCTGTTTAAACTTGCAGATGCAGCCAGCCCTGGCTCCTCCCACTCGCCTCATTACAAGCAAACCAAAAGCCAGCAACCTTGCACACCAGGAAGTGGGAATGCCACGCATACTAAGTGCAAGCGGCCAATGAACGCCTTCATGCTGTTTGCCAAGAAGTTTCGGGTGGAGTACACTCAGATGTACCCTGGCAAAGACAACAGGTGTGTGTTTGTGTGTGTGTGCACCCATGTTTAAGTACAGTATGTGTGCCAGGATGACTTGATGAGTTCATGTGTGTACCTACCTTAATGTGTGCCTGTATCTGAGTGTGATGTAATTAACTAACCTGGACATTTATTAGTACGGTCATGTCAGTCAGGCACAGGTATCATTTGTGTACATATTTGTATGGATGCATCTGTTAGGGGTTGGACGATATGAACATTTCACGTCATGATTATCCTGGCCAAAATGATTGGGATTCACAATATTATTCCGATAATCATCAAAATATGCTTAAAACTCTTAAAATGGCACTGAAACAGACTGGATCACTTTACCTTACACTTTGTTAAGACACAAATAGATCTATTGCATCACAGATAAGACCCACTTTTTTTTTTCAGTGAAAAACAAGCAAGGACAGATTCAGGCCTTGACCACACGTATATGGATATTTTTCTAAACGGATATTTTCCCCCCTCCATTTCAAAAAAATCTCCATTTTAAGTTTCTTTTATTAATCCCCTTGGGGAAATCCAGGTACTGCAAATTAACCCATCCTAGCTGTGGTCTGTGTAGCTAGGAGCAGCGGGCTGCCACCTTCATGCTGCACCCGGGGACCAACTCCAGTATATGTTTGTTTTGATGGTGGGGGAATTCGGAGCACCCCGAGAAAACCCACTGCAGACACGGGGTCAGGGAGAACATGCAAACTCCACACAGAGGACGACCTGGGATGAACCCCAAGGTTGGACAACCCCGGGGTTTGAAGCCAGGACCTTCTTGCTGTGAGGCAACAGTACTAACCACCGGGCCACCAAGCCGCCCACCGTTCACGCATGGATGAGAGGGCAAAATGTAGAGGAAAATGTTCCTTTTACAAAATCCAATGATGGATGGATGGAGGTGGCGTCTCGGAGGATGCCATTCCTCCGCAAAACAACCAGCAAAAAACGGCAGGACAGTCACCAATCAGCCAACAAACAAAACACTTCCCTAATCACGTAGAAAAGACAGATGGAAAAAAGGAGGAAAGAAAATCCCTGAAGTTAGAAACAGAGTACAGTCCAAACTCCATGCCTAACACTCGCTCACCACCACCTCCACTAACCCAGAACTCCCAGCATGCAGTAGAGAAAGAGAGTTTTTTCAAGTCTCTAGTGAGGATATTCATGATTATCCTGATAATGGAAAGTCACCACGATCAACTTTTTGAGTTTTTTATTGCAGTCAGTGATAAAATCCTATATCGTCCCATCCCTAGCGTCTGTTAGCATGTGTGTACCTGTGTGCATGTGTATAATGCTGTCGGTGGTGTTTGAATGCTTATGCATTTCCATCCATATGAGTGTGTGTGGTAGTCTACATTTCTGTAATGTGTATGTGTGCCAGAGCCATCAGTGTGCTCCTTGGGGAGCGCTGGAAGAGGATGGGTGGAGAAGAGAGGAAGATCTTCACCATAGAAGCCAAAATTCTGGCAGAGCAGCAGAAAAAACTCAACCCAGACTGCTGGAAACGCAAGAGAACCAGCTCAGTAAGCACAGACACCAACCCAGAACATCACACACACACACACGCACAAACATAACGCCCACAGCAGAGACCCTAAACCATGTGACACGGAGAGCACTGTGGATGCAGGTATTAACAAATATCAAACTCAACACCAGCTTACTTCACTGACTGCAGTTGGTTAGCACTGACACAGCATTGCATGGTGAGTTTTGTCTGGCTGTCTCACCTCTTTCCCTTGTCCAACAGGGCTGTCAAGGAAACTAGGACCATCAGGAACACACAAAGACTAGACAACTAACAGACTGCATAAGTACACACACACACACACACACACACACCCCTGAAAAACCTTGGCTGAACTTCAACTTGTTGTGGTAAACTACTAGTGACCCTTGACAGCGTTCAACAGCAGCTTAGAGCAAACTTCAGCATCAATTGCCAATCCACCTGGAAGTTCTGATTTTAAAAGGAAACTCTTACCCATAACCCCCTGCTTTCCCCGAATTGCACCAGGCATTATTTTGTCTGGATTGCCTGCCAGTGTAGGGCATATCTTTCAGCGAAAACGCTTAGATCTTAGCAAAAAGTACCGAAAGACTTAAGTGAATACAGGAGGTCTGATTTCCCATAATTAGATATTAAGTACTTTTTTTTTAGAAGTACCTTTTCACGTACACAGTGCACAACTATATTTGTATTCAAGTGTACTACACACTATATATATAAGTTAAATATATATATATACACACACACACACACACACCATAATCTCCAGAGTTTTGGGCGGGGATAGGTTTACCATGTATTAAATTTGGTCCGATCATTTTTCAGGGGCCTGTGCTAACCAACCTCTAAGAATTGGGTTTGCTAATAAAATGAAGCAAAGTTGAAATCAGAAAATGATGGAGTGGATGCATTCAAATTGTTTAAATTCAATGTATGGAGGCTGGGGGATTGGTAATTTTGTTACAAAGATCAAGAAACTTTGAGTACCCTCTCCAAATGTGTTTCTATTATGTAGCAGTTTGAATTTATTATTAAGGAAATGGAGATATGAATGAGCATTGATGATGCGTTACAATGTTACAAGTTCATTTACACGCACTTTTATCCAAAGCGACGTACATCTTGAGTTTTTTTTTTTTGCCCCCCCTTTTTGTCCCCAATTGTATCCGGCTAATTACCCCACTCTTCCGAGCCGTCCCAGTCGCCGCTCCACCCCCTCTGCAGATCCGGGGAGGGCTGCAGACTACCACATGCCTCCTCCGATACATGTGGAGTCACCAGCCACTTCTTTTGACAGTGGGGCGTTTCACCAGGGGGACATAGTGCGTGGGAGGATCATGCTATTCCCCCCAGTTCCTCCTCCCCCCTGAACAGGTGCCCTGACCGACCAGAGGAGGCGCTAGTGCAGCGACTAGGACACATACACATATCCGGCTTCCCACCCGCAGACACAGCCAATTGTGTCTGTGGGGACGCCCGACCATGCCAGAGGTAACACAGGGATTCGAACCAGCAATCCCCGTGCTGGCAGGTAACGGAATAGACCACCACACCACTATCAAGAGTTAATACAACACAAGCAAGGATCTAGTCAGGAGGCGACAACGCAAGTAAGTGCCAAAAAACTAGGTTCAAGTCTGATAGGACATAGGTGTCAACATGCAGGTCACAAAGGCAATGCGTAGGGTGCATAGAAGCGATTTTTTTTTTTTATACCATCAGGTGTGGAGGTGTTTGGGAAAGAGCTGGGTCTTTAGCTTCTTCTTAAAGATGGAGAGGGACACAGTGGATCGAATGGAGTTTGGTAACTCGTTCCACCACCGGGGAACTACAGAAGAGAAAAGTCTGGCTAGTGACTTAGGGCCCCGTTGTGGCGGAAGTGCCAGGTGCCTTTCATTGGCAGAGCGTAGTGTGTGGGACTGAGTGTACACCTGAACGAGGGTCTACGATAAAAGATGACTCAATGGATCAGCCTGAGGCTTTAAATCAAACGTTAATAATGAAAAGTCAGAATGTCAACATCGGCCTGCAGAGTCAAAGGGCAGACACTGACAGACTGGTGAAATCAATGTCAGTGTTTGTCTCCTGTTCCAACATCAACATGTACTGGCAGAGACTAAAAGCATTAAATGGGGCAAATTTTTTGTTGGAAAGAAATCATTACATTTTGTTTTTTTTTAAAAACATATTATAGTTTCTGCTTCTTGCCATGGCAGCACATTGTATTCTCCGAGGTTTAGTAAATCCTGGTTTCAACTCACTTTGCAAGCCAGTGCTCAGTTCACCAAAAACCAAGCTGCAAAGTGCTGAGACCTGTATTGTTTTTCCCCACTGAGTGCCAATTAATGAACACTGCATTGTTGTCTGAGGGCTTTGGGTAAATGGCATCCATATAATTGTATTTACATGCACGTCGTCCATGTTTGAATTTGCTCACAGAAATCTCAAATGCTGTTCACAACAACTCGGAAGCATTGGTCCAAATTGTAAAATTTATCAATACACAGAAATCTGTGTGTAGCTTTATGAGTAAGGAGCAATACTTAGTGTGGCTGCAGTAGCCAATATTTCTAAAATCAGATTTTAAGAGAACTTCATAAAAGTCTAATTAAAATGCAATCGGGTGTTTCTAAGGGTCGTTTTTTAGCAATCAAACAGTCCTGCACATTTAGAGTAAACTAGAACAGCGTTGAGGATAACTTGCTTTTGATGAAATTCAAAAATTCTATTCCAATTATTTTATGCAAAAAACATTTTCCTCCTCAGGCAAGCAAAAACTTTTCTTCGCGATATTTTTTTTTTTTTAAATGTTGGAATTACTATTCAGCTTTTCTCACTCTCACCTGCAAAATTTGCATGTAAATTGCTTGATGGAAATACAGCTAGTGTCAGATTTGGTAAATGAAAATTAGTCTGGGCCTGTAGTTATTAAGCTTCTCAGAATTCCTCTAAAAGTTTGACTCCAGTTAAAAATGCTTCTACATCAGAGCAGGATCAGAGAGACATGAAGCTTTCTGCAGCCAGGACGTAAATTCCTCCTGAGAGACATGATGATGTCACTATCTTACAGTGCTTTAAAACCTGCAAAGTTAATCTATGATGGCGTGTTGTAGTTTTCTCTGCAGGGTGACATTTGATGGACTTTTGGAGAAAGTGAGCAACAGCCAGGTGATAAGTGGTCACACTCGAATAGAAGCTTGGCGCTGCTCTGGGCGTTATGAGTAGAGCTGCCCTTTTTATTACTTTATGTAATCAAATAATTTGCATCCATCAAAACTTGGGTGTTAATGCTGTGGTTGTCGCTTTCAAATCCTCAACCACACTTGGGGCAGTAATCTTTTAAGTCTTTCATTCAAAGCACCATTGGCTTGCATGCAGCTTGAAGAAACCCTGTTTGTGTTTCTTCTGAATGAATTGGAATTGACGTTAGGGCAGTCAAAGTCTGATGGACACCAATCATGACAATGGCAATGTTTCGTCTTTCCAATTGCAAAGAAACCTCACCCAACGTTGGGTGCATGACAATATTCTATTTAAAGTGGCACCAGGCAACATTTTGGATTTCGGCAATGTCATTTTACATCACTGTCGCAAAGAACTAAGGGGCTTTATTTTGTCTTCAAACGTGCATTTACAAGTTGTAGAATAAAAGACTGTCGTGGAAGAAAATCAGCGGAGTTCACAAACGAGAAAGTAAATGACTATACTTCTACATGTGCCGTAAAGTAATTTCTATAGGTTTGGTGTCTGCTGGCAGACTTCTAGTTTACTAATTGGAATGATTCTCCCGCAACCATCACACAATTTACATTTATTTAAATGTAATTGTTTAAATTCATTTAGCAGACGCATTTATCCAAAGCGACGTACATCTGAGAGTTAATACAACACAAGCAAGGATCTGGTCAGGCGGTGACAATGCAAGTAAGTGCCAAAAAACTAGGTTCAAATCCAATAGGACATAGGTATCAACTGGCAGTGCACAAAGGCAATGCATAGGGTGCACAGAAGTGATATATATATATATATAATACCATTCTTAAAAGATGGAGAGGTACTCAGCGGATCGAATGGAGTTTGGTAACTCGTTCCACCACCGGGGAACTACAGTAAGAGAAGAGTCTGGTTAGTGACTTAGGGCCCTGTTGTGGCAGAAGTGCCAGGCGCCTTTCACTGGCAGAGCGTAGTGAGCGGGACTGAGTGTAGACCTGAATGAGGGAGTTCAGGTAGGCGGGAGCCGTTTTAGTTGCTGTTTTGTAAGCGAGCATCAAGGTTTTGAATTTGATGCGGGCAGCAACTGGGAGCCACTGGAGGGATATGAATAGTGGAGTGACATGTGCTGTTTTGGGTTGGTTGAAGACCAGATGTGCCACCGTGTTCTGGATCATTTGCAGAGGTTTGAAAGTTCATGCAGGGAGACCTGCCAGTAAGGAGTTGCAGTAGTCAATATGTGATATTACAAGAGCCTTACCAGAAGTTGTGCTGCATGCTCAAGACAGGTAGAGTCTAATTTTCCTGATGTTGCACTGGGCAAATCGGCACGACTGAGCAATCAAGGCCACGTGAACTTTAAAGGTTCACTGGTCATCAATCATGACACCCAGGTTTCGGGCAGACTTTGTGGGCATGAGTTGGGTTGATCCGAGCTGGATATTGATCTGTTGTTGTAAGGATGGACTGGTTGGGATGAGAAGGAGCTCAGTCTTAGACAGGTTCAGCTGAAGGTGGCGTTCTTTCATCCATGCAGAGATATCAGCAAGGTATGATGATATCCATGCCGAGACTGTGAGGTCATCTTGATCATCTCTTCTTCATGGGAGTGGTAGGGCTTCGGCTACGCCACTTTGATCCAGGCATGGTCTTCCGTTCCAAAGAATTTCACAAAATGGCACCTTTTCCCAGTTGGCTTTGTCAGGTCCTTGGGAGGACTTTCTATCTTTCCAGGCCATGGTGGGGAACGACCAAGCTTTCGCTAGACCAGGTCTCCAAATGTCAGATGCACCGTTGCCTCCTTACAACTTTACTAAGAGACACAATGCCACTAAAATAAATTTAATGATACGTTAAAGCACAAAAGTTACCTGGTGCCGCTTTTAAATAAATTACATCTGAGAAACATGTTCGCTCCAGACACAAGGAACATGTTGTCAGCAGTTTCTCCAATCTTCCTGTAGAGGTAGAGAGGGACATTTTGGGTTCATTTTGTGACATTTATGAGATCCACTCCCAATCCTCAGCCTAGTTAAGCAGTGAGACAGATGTGGAGCAGACAATTTCTGTACTTCACACTGTGGGATTGGAAAGGAACGGCAGCCATCTTTATGCATCTAGTGTGCAGTGTCTTTTTGAGGGTGGTTTGGCACTTGTTCTGACCGCACTCTGAGGTTTATCATCTATGCACTATAAACACTTTACTATATTACCTGTCTACCAGTATGTACTGAAAAATGTAGCAACAAAACATACGAGTATATATTGTTTTTTTTGTCTTAATCTTTGTAAACCTGTCATGGTGGTGTAATTGTTTTTTTATGACTGTTTTTGCTCTGCACTATAAACTTGATGTACAGGTCAACTTAAAGCCACAACACACAATGCAATGTATCATAATGTAAATAAATGCTTGTGAAACTGATATTCACTCTGCGTCATGTTCTCTCCGTCTTCACACCGAGCACAATGCCAGAAGCGTCACCGCGCCATTTGTGTGAACAAAGCAAAAATAACATGATTTCACCAAGATCTACTACTACTTTCGGCTGCTCCCTTTAGGGGTCGCCACAGCGATCATCCGTTTCCATCTCTTCCTGTCCTCTGCATCTTCCTCTGTCACACCAGCCGCCTGCATGTCCTCCCTCACCACATCCATAAACCTCCTCTTTGGCCTTCCTCTTTTCCTCTTCCCTGGCGGCTCCATATTCAGCATCCTTCTCTCAATATACCCAGCATCTCTCCTCCACACGTCCAAGCTATCGCAATCTTGTCTCTCTTGCTTTGTCTCCAAACCGTCCAACCTGAGCGGTCCCTCTAATATGCTCGTTCCTAATCCTGTCCGTCTTCGTCACGCCCAATGAAAATCTTAGCATCTTCAGCTCTGCCACCTCCAGCTTCACCTCCTGTCTTTTCGTCAGGGAGGCGGAGCTGGAGGTGGCAGAGCTGAAGATGCTAAGATTTTCACTGGGAGTGGTGAAGAAGGACAGGATTAGGAACGAATATCATCAAGCTAACGAGAGCATCCCCATGCCAACACTCAAGCTTTCCAGAAAGTTGAATCAGTTTATCTAGACCAGGGAGGGGCAACTTGATGATACAGGGGGTTACAAAAACTTTACCCTCACTACCAGAGAGCCAGATTGTGACCATGCACTTCCACCAGTGGGATACTGTAACCCCATCACTCAATCAGCCAATTATAGCTACTAATTCAATGAACAGAATAAAATACATACCAGTAAAGTTTATTATATCAACATTTCTATTTAATGAGCTTAACACAGACAAAACGTCCACATTCCTGAGTGATATACTATTATTTCATTTCATTTCATTATTATTTATTCTGCTCATGGTAATGCACAGCTCCAGAAAGAAACCAGCAATTCACAATCAAACACAACTCATTTTACCCATTCCAGAGAAGAAAACCTTATCTTGCCTGCCGCCCCTTACGCAAACATAAATAAACAACACAACAGATGGTCTATCAGTCAGTTACTCAACAACTAATACTTAGAGCAACATGAGAAATGAAAAAGAATCAAAAAGCCATACACAATAATTCACCATCAACTGAAAACCCATTACTTGACGACTCCATATTGTCTAACTATTCTTTCCTTATGCATCTTCTTGAACTGAAAGATATTTCTACAACCCTTTAGACCGTTCTCTAAAGAATTCCACAGTTTGATGCCACATACTGAAATACACATCTGCTTTATATCCATCCATCCATTATCCAAACCGCTTATCCTGCTCTCAGGGTTGCGGGGATGCTGGAGCCTATCCCAGCAGTCATTGGGCAGCAGGTGGGGGGACACCCTGGACAGGCTGCCAGGCCATCACAGAGTGCCCCCCCCCCCACACACACACACACCAAGGGCCAATTTAGTATGGCCGATTCACCTGACCTACATGTCTTTGGACTGTGGGAGGAAACTGGAGCACCTGGAGGAAACCCACGCAGACACGGGGAGAACACACAAACTCCACACAGAGGACGATCCGGGACGACCCCCAAGGTTGGACTACCCCAGGGCTCAAAATAAACCAGCAGACAATGCATTTACTGAACAAGTTAACTATTTGTTAGTCTGTTAACAACATGATATCAAAATATTTAGTTTTTGTTTTTTCGGTGTTTACTGCTGTATCACACACAAAAATATATACATTCATCAACCTGTCGTGTTTGACATTTCAAGGGCTCTTGCGGGCTCCCTGCTGGCACGGGGGCCCTAAGCAACCGCTTAGTTCGCTTATTTATGCCTTGGGCCGGCTCTGTATATATACATAGCGTTTTTTCGGAAACCGTCAATGGTGTTGATAGAAGTGCTCGAAAAATGAGGATGCTACAAATATCAACATAGATGTAGGAAAAAAAACTTAATACACAGCAGTACAAGCTTGTTTCATGCGTTGCGCACTCATCAGCTGCCTATACACACACACACACACACACATATATATACACACACACACACACACACGTATATATAAAACTTTGTTAAAAGAAACACTCAATGGTAGGGAAAATGCTCAACAAATAAGGAGCAAAATAATCCACTGACTATTTCTTATGGCATGAAACAGGTTTGCACTGTCTTGTACTGTCTCATAAAGAATTTACTTGACTCACTGGATACATACATACATACATACATACACACACACACACACACACACACACACACACACACATACATACATACACACACATATATATATATACACACACATATACACACACACACACACACACAAACACACATATATAAACACACACACACACACACACATATACACACACACACACACACACACACACACACACACACACACATTTTTTGGTCATATATTTTTGTTATTTTTTTTTCTTGTCCTTTTTGTAATGTATAGTAGCTGAATTAACTTCAGCGTAGGTGAGAAGGAGTAGGAAAAAATAAGTGTATACTTCCTCCTACTCCTTTTCGAACATGTAACAAATAATCTGATGTATATGGAGATTTGTTTGCTGAGTTTGATGTATGGATTTGTTGATCACTTCAGATTATTGGCAACAGATTATCTGCACATTACATCCTGCTTGTTTACATGTTAAAAATCATTCATTCATGCAAGTAAACCATTACTTTCATTTACCAAATTCACACTTATATGGATCAGACCACTGACCAGGATACATGGGGGGGACATAAACAAAGCCTTCTAAAAGTGTCACTACGTCCCCCTGGTGAAACTCCCCACTGTCAGGTGAAAAGAAGCAGCTGGTGACTCCACATGTATCAGAGGAGGCATGTGGTAGTCTGCAGCCCTCTGGATCGACAGAGGGGGTGGAGCAGCACCCGGGACGGCTCAGACAGTGGTGTGATTGGCCAGGTACAAAGGGGAAGGGGAAGGGGAAACCCCCCCCCCCCCAAAAAAAGAGAAAAAAGACAGCTCTTCAGTTGACTGGTTCTTGTAATGCTGTGCGATATGGCTGAAAATGTTATCATGATTAAAACATTCAGGGTAGACACTAACCATTTTTCATTCAGGACAAGATAAAGCTTTAAATTTAAGATGATAAGTTATCAAGGTTAAATGCCCATGACACCATTTTTAATTGCTAGACCATTGCTCTTAACTGCAATTTTTACAAGTGGACACAGAAAACAGCTTAGTTAATCATAAAACTGGATTTAAATTGTCTTTCCATTTAAATCTGATCAAACTCCAAACAAAATATATCAGCACAGGGCACATATCTTAAAGTCTGACACATTGTGATCATTATGGGGCTAAAATGGTTTCGCACTAAAATATTAATTTTACAAAGCGATACTAGTTCTCCACAACAGATAGTCTTTCACTTGGCAAATATTGTTGATGTTTCTTTTAGAACAGGAATAAGCAACCATGTGCTATGCAGTGCCATGAGTATGTGGTTCTCCATCCAGCTGAATACCACACCAAGGAATCTGACTGATTAATACAACTTCAACCAAATAGACAGATTATCATTGAAATGGCTGGATGGAAAACCTGCATATCATGGCACTCCATGGCACATGGTTGCTTAGACCTGTTTCAAGTGTTTGCTTTACACCTGTTGCTACCTTTAATAGCTATTAAAATGTAATAATAGAATGAAGTCAGTGAGTGGTGAATTTTCCTTAAACTTGTAGATGTCCAAACTGGAGGTGACCCACATAACAGACACAGTTCGGCTGAGAGTCTTGATGAAAGTATGAAATGGGAAGACTTAAGAGTTACCACTTGAAAAGAGTCAAGAGCGACTTCTTGGAAGGACTCAAGAGTGACCACTTGAAAAGAATCAAGAGCGAGCCCTCGAAAAGAGTCAAGAGCGACTGCTCGAAAGGACTCAAGCACGACCGCTCGAAAGGACTTGAGCGACCACTTGGAAAAACTCAAGAGCGACTGCTCGAAAAGAGTCAAGAGCGAGCCCTCAAAGAGGGGAGAATGATTAAACACGGAGTCCTACTCAGTGGTGACCCTTGTGTTGAGTTGTTGAACATAAGGCTTAGTTGTCTACTCACTTAATTTTACTAAACTAGAGTCAGGATATTGGTGTGGTTATGCCAGTTAGTAGATTTTAGGTGTCACACGGCATGGGACATATTTAGAGTGTGAATGTTATCAGAAGAGTTATGACTTTTTAAATAACATCTTAAAATCTGACAAGTTGTGTTTATTATGGAGCTAAAAATTGCTTCAAACCAAAATGTTCATTTTATCTAGCGATGTTAGTTCTCCACATTAGATAGTCTTTCACTTGGTAAATACTGTTGATATTTCTTTTAGAGCAGGAATAAGCAACCGTGTGCTATGCAGTGCCATGAGTATGCAGTTCTCCATCCAACTGAACAACGCAACAAGGAATTAGACTGATTAATACAACTTCAACCCAAGAAGACAGATTATCAGTGAAATGGCGGGATGGAAAATCTGCATACTCATGGCACTTCATGGCACATGGTTGCTTAGACCTGTTTCAACTTGTTGCTTTACACCTGTTGCTACCTTTAATAGTTATTACAATGTACTATTAGAATGAAGTTAGTGAGTGGTGAATTTTCATTAAACTTGTAGATGTCCAAACTGGTGGTGACCCTCATAACAGACGCAGTTCGGCTGAGAGTCTTGATGAAAGTATGAAATGGGAAGACTCAAGAGTGACTGCTCGAAAAGACTCAGGAGCGACCGCTCGAAAGGACTCAAGAGCGGCCACTCGAAAAGACTCAAGAGCGACCGCTTGAAAGGACTCAAGAGCGACCGCTTGGAAAGACTCAAGAGCAAGCCCTCGAAAAGAGCCAAAAGCGATGGCTCGAAAAGAGTCAAGAGTCAGCCCTCGAAGAGGTGAGAATAATTAAACACGGAATTCTACTCAGTGGTGTCTCTCATGTTGAGTTGTTGAACATAAGGCTTAGTTGTCTACTCACTTAATTTTACTAAACTAGAGTCAGGATATTGGCATGGTTATGCCAGTTAGTAGATTTTAGGTGTCATACAGCATGGGACATATTTAGAGTGTGAATGTTATCAGAAGCGTTATGACTTTTTAAACAACATAAAGTCTGACAAGTTGTGTTTATTATGGGGCTAAAAATTGCTTCAAACCAAAATGTTTATTTTATATAATGATATTAGTTCTCCACAATAGATTGTCTTTCACTTGGCAAATATTGTTGGTATTTCTTTTAGAGCAGCAATAAGCATCCGTGTGCTATGCAGTGCGATGAGTATGTGGTTCTCCATCCAACTGAACAGAACACCAAGGGATTTATTTGACTGATTCATACAACTTCAACCAAAGAAGACAGATTATCAGTGAAATGGCTGGATGGAAAACCTCCATACTCATGCCACTCCATGGCACATGGTTGCTTAGACCTGTTTCAGCTTGTTGCTTTACACCTGTTGCTACCTTTTATAGTTATTACAATACACTAATAGAATGAAGACAGTGAGTGGTGAATTTTCCCTAAACTTGTAGATGTCCAAACTGGAGGTGACCCTCAGACCTGTTTCAGCTTGTTGCTTTACACCTGTTGCTACCTTTTATAGTTATTACAATACACTAATAGAATGAAGTAAGTGAGTGGTGAATTTTCCCTAAACTTGTAGATGTCCAAACTGGAGGTGACCCTCATAACAGACGCAGTTCGGCTGAGAGTCTTGATGAAAGTATGGAATGGGAAGACTCAAGAGCGACTAATCGAAAAGACTCAAGAGCGACCGATGGAAAGGGCTCAAGAGCGACAGATGGAAAGCACTCAAGAGCGACGGCTCGAAAAGACTCAAGAGTGAGCCCTCGAAGAGGTGAGAGTGATTAAACACTACACCAAGGAATTTGGCTGATAAATGCCCATAACACCATTTTTTAATTGCCAGACCATTGCTCTTAATTGCAATTTTTACAAGTGGATACAGAAAACAGCTTAGTTAATCATAAGACAGAATTTAAATGATCTTTCCATTTTTCAAACACAACATTTATTAAAATGTTCTGGATTTTCTGAAATAATGAATTTCATTTAAATCAACAGCACAAAAGCCAGTGAATGGGAAAGACAAGCCAGTTTACGCTCACAGAGGTGGTGCCAAGGTATGACCTGACTTGGAGATTTTCATCACAGCTTTTAATTTCAGCAAGAAACGTTTTTAAATGATATTAAATACCTTCCTCCCGCTTTGCTTGCTATTTAGGATAGTTCTGCCTCCAGCAATGGCATCAAGGTCAAGGCTGTTGAGGCAATAACACGTGAGGAATGGTTCCGTAGGCAGGAAATTGAAGAGCAGGCACCCTCTACCAGCGAGTGCCAAGTTTCTGCTGAATTAGAGACTTCTCAGAAACATGCAGCTGGTTCTGCTCTCAGGAGGAAGGTTTCACGAACAGCTTTCACACCACTAGATGTCCCAACTCTGACTCAGGAGACCCATGTTGGTAAACAAGTAACCTGCAAATCCAAGGCTGTCTACCTTCACACAGCATTTCTAATACTGGTAGAGCCACTCCCACAACACTGACCCAGAAGCAGGGCTCTCTAGTACAACAGACAGAGGTACCAACCACCTCACAGAGCCCCAACCGTTCCAGTGTATACCTAGGCAAGAGGAAGAGGAGCTCCTCAGGAAACACACCAGCTGAGCAGGCAGAAACTGTTGTTCCAAGCTCCTCTGCAGAAGAAAAAATATCCTTGGCAGAGTTCGGGTTGGGGTTGGGGTTAGGCTTAGGTGGAGCTATAGGGTTTCTAGGAAGGATGCCAGTAGGCAGGGTTATGGCAGAAGAGCAATCTGCTGTAGCTGCAGGAACATCTCTCAACAGTGCCTCCACAGTGCTGGAAGAACCACTGCAGAAGTGGCCCTGCAGACTGAGAGGGGTATGTTCAGAGACTATCCACATTTATTTCAAATTGCAGTAAAAGTCAAGATATATAGGAATTCACAAAAAGATTGAAAAAGGGGAGATTATGTATTGTGAAATTCAAAACATCTGCTGCCATTAATGAATTTCACTTGTATTTATTTTCTGTCTAGATATCCTCCCGTGCAGAAGACCAACTTAACTACTCAGTTCACAGCAACCGTACGGCTAGCACCCAGACAGTGGAGCTCAAGACGGCCCGTTTACAGCCGAGTCCTGTCCAAACACTGCCTGCCATCACTACCACTACTGCCTCAGACTCTGCAAGTGGTGACCCGACTACCTCCGCCTCAGTGGTCAAAAGGAGTAAAATAATATCGCTCCTGCTCTATGACCCTGTGGCAGATGACAACATCCTCCTGCAGTCGAACCTGCTGTGTATGTCTAATAATCTATTCTAGCGTTTTACTATTTTAATATCTTATTGTATATTTTATCTTAGCTTATTGTTACTTTTATTTTCTCTTTATAATGCTTCTATTTTCTTGGATTCTGCCTTTTATTTTGCTGTTGTGAAGTAAATATCTTAACTGTAATCTTTTGAAAGGTGCGACGCAAATTAAGTTTTCCGTTATCATTATTATTATTATAATGTTTACAGTCACACCCATAACCTCAACCCAGACTCAAGGGTCTCTACTCCAACTGACAGAGGTACAAAACCCCTCACCGAGCACTAACAATTCCAATGTATCCCCAGCCAAGAGGAAGAGGAAGATGAGCTCGCCAGCAAACACACCAGCTAAGCAGGCAGAAACTATTGGTCCAAGCTCCTCTTCAGAAGAGCATCCATTTAAAAAGAGACAAAAATTATCCAGTGGGCAAACCACAGGATCCAAAGGTACTTTCACCTTATCATGATTCATGCACGTATGATTCTGCAAATAACTCATTGCTTTGTATCGACAGCACAATGTAATCAAACATGTACGAGATAATCTATCGAAAAATAATGACCACCACGGATGTTCTGCTCGGTGAATGTCACAATTTTTCGATAGAAGACCACCTCACCGTTTATTAACCGGCTTACAAAGGCCCCATGAAATGCAGTTAATTTGGAATGGAATGGGAACTGTCATGAGGCCTCATCTTGACAACAGTATTGACAATGGTCCGCTATTCAGAAATAAACAACTACAGAATGCTTTAATTGACCAATTAGGACTGAGTATTCAACACTACTACTACCACTTTCGGCTGCTCCCGTTAGGGGTCGCCACAGCGGATCATCCGTTTCCGTTTCTTCCTGTCTTCTGTGTCTTCCTCTGTCACACCAGCCACCTGCATGTCCTCCCTCACCACATCCATAAACCTCCTCTTTGGCCTTCCTCTTTTCCTCTTTCCTGGCAGCTCCATATTCAGCATCCTTGTCCCAATATACCCAGCATCTCTCCTCCACGCATCTCCAAGCCATCTCAATCTTGTCTCTCTTGCTTTGTCTCCAAACCATCCAACTTGAGCAGTCCCTCTAATATAATCATTCCTAATCCTGCTTTTTCGTCACTCCCAGTGAAAATCTTAGCATCTTCAACTCGGCCACCTCCAGCTCTGCCTCCTGTCTTTTCGTCAGTGTCACTGTCTCCAAACCATATAACGTAGCTGGTCTCACAACCATCCTGTAAACCTTCCCTTTAACTCTTGCTGGTACCCTTCTGTCGCAAATCACTCCTGACACTCTTCTCCACCCACTCCACCCTGCCTGCACTCTCTTCTTCACCTCTCTACTGCACTCCCCGTTACATTGAGTATTCACTGCTGTTCAATAATTTTGCATGATTTATTTGAACTAGTGCAGTGCCCGTTCAAAACATACCTGTTCAGAAAAGGCTGATTGCTTGTCCTCCAGTATCGCTGCTTGCAGCTTTCTTGAGAACCACTCATCTAAACATCTTCACACTCGACACTGCCCTTCCTTGGGTCCTGAGCAATATATCCGCCACGTGTGAAGTTGATTGGATGAACGATTGTCAAGAAAATCAAAGGACAGACAGACAGACAGAGACCCCTTCCATTTTAGTTACATGTTTACCCATCTTCACAGTTTGTCTATTAAAGTACATTTTTTGCTTTCTTTCTAGTGAAAAGTCACAAGAGAAAGGCAGAAGAGCAATCTGCTGTAGCTGTAGGGACATCTCTCAACAGCGCCTCCACAGTGCTGGAAGAACCACTGCAGAAGAGGCCCTGCAGAGAGAGAGGGGTAAGTTTGAAGACTATCCACATTTATTGTAAATTGCAGTAAAGCATATATAGGAATTCACAGAAAGATTGAAAAGGGGGAGATTATGTATCGTAATGTACAAAACATCTGCCCCCATTAATAAACTTCACTTTCTGTCTAGATATTCTGCAGTACAGGTGACCACAATAATCATACAGTTCCCAGCAGCCGTACGACTAGCTCCAAGACAGAGGAGCTCAACACAACCCCTGTTTTAAAACAGACCCCTGTCCAAACACTGCCTGCCATCATTACCACTGCTGCTGCGGCCAGGGAGACTTCCACTGTCCCCCCCCATTATCATCACATGTCTCATTTGGGTAATGATGGGCATCTCTGAGCTTTCCAGTATGAGACAAGATCTCAGACAACTGGAAGGCTCTATCAATGAGCTTCAGTGACAAATCCAGTTGGTAACCCGCTTAGAGCTGCCTCAGACTGCAACTGGCAACCTGACTACCTCTACCTCAGTTGCCAAAACAGGAAAATAATATCAGAAACAACTGCTCCAACCTCCTCTGCAGAAGAGCATCCTTTCAAAAAGAAAGAAATTATCCAGTGGGCAAACCACAGAACCCAAAGGTACTTTCTTTCACCTTATGATTCACACATGTATGATTTTGCAAATAACTTATTTTTTTTCATCTACAGTACAATTTAATCAAACATGTAAGAGATAACTGATTGAAAAATAATGGCCACCATGGAAGCTTCTGCTCTGTGAATGTCACAATTTTTCGGTAGAAGACCACCTCAGTTTATTATCCCGCTTGTTACACGAATTTACCTTACAAAAGTTGTCGATACATTTAGAATAATAATTTAAAATTATTTTGACCGAACTTATGTCTGTATATTTAGCTTGCTATAACATTAGCCTACAAAGGCCCCATAAAGTGCATTAATCTGGAACGGAACAGGAAATATGATGAGGCCCTAACTTGAAAACAGTATTGACAATGGTCCGCTATTCAGAAATAAACAACTACAGAATGCTTTAATTGACCAATTAGGATCAAGTATTCAACACTGCTGTTCAATAATTTTGAATGATTTATTTGAACTAGTGCAGTGTCTGTTGAAAATGTACCTGTTTGGAATGGGCCGATCACGTGGCCTCCAGTATCGTAGCTTAGGGCTTACTTGAGAATTGCTCATCCAAACATCTTCACACTTGACACTGCACTCCCTTGGGTCCTCAGCAGTACACCCGCTAAGCGTGAAGTTGACTGGATGAGCGATTGTCAAGAAACTCAAAGGAGAGAAAAAGACCCCTTCCATTTAGTTTGATGTTTTGCCATCATCACAGCTTGTCTATTAAAATATATATTTTTGCTTACTTTCTAGTGAGGCCTGAATCAAAGGTGAAGTCCTCTGTTATAAAACCGGTGGTGCAGAAGCAACGTCACAAGAGAGAGGCAGAAGAGCAATCTGCTGTAGCTGCAGGGACATCTCTCAACAGTGCCTCAACAGTGCTGGAAGAACCACTGCAGAAGAGGCCCTGCAGACAGAGAGGGGTAAGTTTGAAGACTATCCACATTTATTTCAAATTGCAGTAAAAGTAGATATATAGGAATATATAGGATATATAGGAATTCACAAAAAGATTGAAAAAGGGGGGATTATGTATTGTGAAATTCAAAACATCTCCTGCCATTAATGAATTTCACTTGTATTTATTTTCTGTCTAGATATCCTCCCGTGCAGAAGACCAACTTAACCACTCAGTTCACAGCAACTGCATGGCTAGCACCCAGACAGTGGAGCTCAAGACAGCCCGTTTAACAGCCGAGCCCTGTCATCACTACCACTGCTGCCTCAGAATCTGCAAGCAGCGACCCGACTACCTACGCTTCAGTGGTTAAAAAGAGTAAAATAATATCACTCCTGCTCTATGACCCTGTGGCAGATGACAACGTCCTCCCGCAGTCAAACCTGCTGCGTATGTCTAATAATCTATTCTATTATTTTATTATTTTAATATGATATTGTATATTTTATCTTAGGTTATTCTTACTTTTATTTTCTCTTTATAATGCTTCTATTTTATTGGATTCTGTTTCACGGCAAGAGCAGGAGAGGACCCAAATGCAGACAGCAAGGACAGGCTGTCAGGTTGGCTACATCTACTGCACCTATCTCCACCTCTTCTGCTACCCACTCTGCTTCGGCCATGGATGAGTTGGTTGAACTGTATAAGAGTTAATAAAATATTATTTGGTGGATGACACAGATCCAAACAAAATAGTAGATGCAATACTGGAAGAGTTGTGGAAGTTGATTTGACAACTAAGGGACCCGACAAGAAGATCTTCAACTGCTTATTCTTCCCTGCCTCATAATCCTTGTCATTATCCTTAATTACCTGGTCCCTTGTGGGCGGCACGGTGGCCCAGTGGTTAGCACTGTTGCCTCACAGCAAGAAGGTCCTGGATTTGAATGCCATGCCATCCCTGGTCCATTTCTGTATGGAGTTTGGCATGTTTCCCCATTTCTGCGTGGGTTTCCTCCGGGTACTCTGGTTTCCTGCCACCATAAAAAGACATGCATGTTAGGTTAATCAAATAAAGTTGAATCACTTCATCTGGACATGTTTATTGACAGGGATGTTTTTTCGGAAAAGTTGAGTAGCATATTTTCCAAACACCATGTCTCAGTTGCTTACAAAGCAAGTGCCGGGAGGATTTCCATGAATTGTACATCAGGGAAACCAAACAGATGCTGGACAAGAGGATGGCGCAACACAGAAGAGCTAACACGTCAAAGCAAGGACTCAGTGGTCTACACCCATCTACAGGCCAGTGGCCACTCTTCCATGGATGAGGATGTGCACATCTTTGATAGGAAGGAATGCTGGTTTGAATGGGGAGTCAAAGAGGCCATCTAGTATGTGAAGCGGGAACAACCATCCCTGATCCGAGGGGGGGGCCCCAAGAGTACATCTGTCACCATCTTTTCAAACATTCCCAAATCCTCTGTGAATAGTACACATATTATACTATATATGTAATGTGTGTATATATATGTGCTCTTATTTTTTGGCTTCAATAGCCATGTATTCAGTAACTCTGCCTCAGCAATGACAGCTGCTGCCTCTTTCTCCATGATCAATACATCTAGTGATGCATCTATAAGTGCCCTTTCTACTTTAATTTGTATTTCTTTTTTTTAGCAAAGGAAACTCGTGCTCTTGCTGCTTCTGCTTTGACATGTGCTATGGCTGCTGCTTTACTTATAAATGAACTGCTTCAGCTTTTCCCAGAGTATGGGGCAACAGACCTGGTTTCAAATGTGGTTACCTGTGTGTCTTCCATTTTACGGCAAAGGGTGAGATTACCTGTGTTAGCGCTGCCTCAGTTGTAGCCATCTCTCTTAGTTGTAATGTAGCAGCAGTAACCCAGACCAGCTCAAACTTGTTGTCCAGCCCACTAGAAAGCTCTCGTTTCACTGTCTTGTCCTGCATGCACGTGACCCTGTGCAATCTGACAAGCAGCTAAACACCTTCTCCCATCAATCACTGGAGACTGCCATTGTCTTGCGCCAGTTTATTGACAGAAAAAGGATGAAACTGAGAAATAAAACACAATTACCAATGTCACTTAAATATAGAGAAGATGAGTCGCAAACACCATACAACAATAATTGTCAAAAGAAAATACAGAAAAACTACATATAGCTATAGTACTGTAGTATTGTTGCAGCTAACATAAAGGCTTCTGAGCAATAATGCAATGCAATGTTATACAGTAAGTATAACATTGCATTATTATAACCCACTAATTATTATTATAACCCCATTATAACCCAGTATGTAACCTATATCGCTTATCTAAATAATTGAAATTGACTTACATATAGCACAACACAGGGTAAGTTTAGCCAGCTAGCTTACTGAAACATACTAGCATGCTGCCGACCTGATATGCGCTATCAAACAATCACCATCATCAAAATACTCACATTGCACATCAAACTTAGTAAGCATAATCAACAAATAAGTTAGAACAGTACGTCCGTATACATTTGACATACCGAGAATGCTGCCAAAGGCATGTAACGTAGAAGATTGAAGTGGATAGAAAAAAGGCAAATGGAGACAAAACATGAGCCTGTTCTGCTCACAGTCAACTTCCTGACGGAGTCCCATGATACAAAGGTCACATGCTTAAATGCATAAACTGGTGTTATACAAGGAACTGCCAGCAGGGGGACATAAACCAAAATAAAAGAAAATAATGTCCTAATGGGGACAGAATAGTGGGGCAATTGGCCGGATGTAATTAGAGAGAAAAAAACAAGAGAGTATTTGCAATAGATCATTAAAGTAAAATGTATCTATTGCTCAGATGCTATTTAGAACGGCAGCCTCTTGTGTTCCAGGGCCTCCTGATTTACAAATGAAGCACTGTGTATTATCATGTGTCTTTGCGTATGTTATTTTTGAGAAAACACTACTGCAGACTGAGCAGCTAAAAGGTTTATCTCCTCTATATATTATCATGTGTCTATTTACTTGTTCTTACAGTAAATCCTTCACCACAAACTGAGAAACAAAGGTTTTCTCCTCTTATTATATGAAATGTTTGATGCTGAGGAGTCCTGAAATTCATTATCTGATTGATGGAAGGTATTGGGAAAGTAGTCTATTAAAGGTCCATTTGCTTGATCATATAGGTCAGTTTTTTTGTGTAGTAATCAAGAGACTGATGTAGGAAAATGTTGGTTTGGGTGTCTAGAAAAGTGGTATATAAATGTAATGATTATTATTATGTGTATTTGCATGTATCTTTTTACGGTAAATCCTTTACCGTCGCTGAGAAATTAAAGGGTTTCTCTCCTGTGTGTAATCTCATGTGTCCCCTTATACTTGTTCTAACAGTAAACTCTTTACCGCATGTTGAGCAACTAAAAGGTTTCACTTCTGTATGTATTCTCATACACTACCGTTCAAAAGTTCGGGATCACCCAAACAATTTTGTGTTTTCCATGAAAAGTCACACTTATTCACCACCATATGTTGTGAAATGAATAGAAAATAGAGTCAAGACATTGACAAGGTTAGAAATAATGATTTGTATTTGAAATAAGATTTTTTTTTACATCAAACTTTGCTTTCGTCAAAGAATCCTCCATTTGCAGCAATTACAGCATTGCAGACCTTTGGCATTCTAGCTGTTAATTTGTTGAGGTAATCTGGAGAAATTGCACCCCACGCTTCCAGAAGCAGCTCCCACAAGTTGGATTGGTTGGATGGGCACTTCTTTGAGCAGATTGAGTTTCTGGAGCATCACATTTGTGGGGTCAATTAAACGCTCAAAATGGCCAGAAAAAGAGAACTTTCATCTGAAACTCGACAGTCTATTCTTGTTCTTAGAAATGAAGGCTATTCCATGCGAGAAATTGCTAAGAAATTGAAGATTTCCTACACCGGTGTGTACTACTCCCTTCAGAGGACAGCACAAACAGGCTCTAACCAGAGTAGAAAAAGAAGTGGGAGGCCGCGTTGCACAACTGAGCAAGAAGATAAGTACATTAGAGTCTCTAGTTTGAGAAACAGACGCCTCACAGGTCCCCAACTGGCATCTTCATTAAATAGTACCTGTTAGAGCCTGTTTGTGCTGTCCTCTGAAGGGAGTAGTATACACCGGTGTAGGAAATCTTCAATTTCTTAGCAATTTCTCGCATGGAATAGCCTTCATTTCTAAGAACAAGAATAGACTGTCGAGTTTCAGATGAAAGTTCTCTTTTTCTGGCCATTTTGAGCGTTTAATTGACCCCACAAATGTGATGCTCCAGAAACTCAATCTGCTCAAAGAAGTGCCCATCCAACCAATCCAACTTGTGGGAGCTGCTTCTGGAAGCGTGGGGTGCAATTTCTCCAGATTACCTCAACAAATTAACAGCTAGAATGCCAAAGGTCTGCAATGCTGTAATTGCTGCAAATGGAGGATTCTTTGACGAAAGCAAAGTTTGATGTAAAAAAAATCTTATTTCAAATACAAATCATTATTTCTAACCTTGTCAATGTCTTGACTCTATTTTCTATTCATTTCACAACATATGGTGGTGAATAAGTGTGACTTTTCATGGAAAACACGAAATTGTTTGGGTGATCCCAAACTTTTGAAGGGTAGTGTATGTTGCTGCATATTTGTTCTTAGAACATATCTATTACCGCATACAGAGCAACCGAAGGGTTTCTCTCATGTGTGCCTTCTCATGTGTCTTTGCATGTCTTGTTTTCGAGAAAACCCATTACCACAGACTGAGCAACTGAAGGGTTTTGTTCCTGTATGTATTCTCATATGTGTTTGTATATTTCCTCTTTCAGCGAACGCTTTACCACAGACGGTGCAACTGAAGGGTTTCTCTCCAGTGTGCATTCTCATGTGTCTTTGCATGTCTTGTTTTCGAGAAAACCCATTACCGCAGACTGAGCAACTGAAGGGTTTTGTTCCTGTATGTATTCTCATGTGTCTTTGTAGATTTCCTCTTTCAGAAAATGCTTTACCACAGACGGGGCAAAGGAAGGGTTTCTCACCTGTGTGCCGTCTCATGTGTCTTTGCATATCTTGTTTTTGAGAAAACCCTTTACTGCAGACTGAGCAGCTGAAGGGTTTTATTGCTGTATGTATTCTCATGTGTGTCTGCATAGTTCCTCTTCTAGTAAATCCTTTACCACAGAGTGAGCAACTGAAGGGTTTATTCTCAGCAGATCTCTGATTACCGACTTCATTCATCTCTATTGTGTCCAAACCTGACTGAGGTTCTCTAGTCTTGTTCCAACCACCGTCACTGTCTTCAGTCTCACTTTCACAACAGTCTGAAGAGAAATATCCATCACTAGTTGGTTGTACATCACCATCTTGATCTAGGTTACTGGCTCGCTCTGATGGTCCACAGTCCTCTGCAACAGGTTCTGGTTCCATTTCAAGCTCAGTTGAGGTGCCTACTGGAGGCTCTGCCTCTCTTTTCTCCTCATTTTGGCTTTGATGAGACTGAGAGGCCTGAGCTTTTTCTTCATCATTGTCACTCCTCACAGCGACAGGAGGGAATGACAGCTTAGTAATGTCCGTCTTCTCCTCCAGTCCTTGAAGCTGCTCTTCCTCCTGACTGCTCCAGCATTCCTCCTCTTTCTCTTTAATGTGTGGGGGCTCTGGTTCCTCCCGGTCCAGATTGGGGCTCTGCTCCTGCTTCACAGAGGGAACCTCATCTTCAGAAACTAAGAGCTGCTGGAGGTCTAGAAGGGAGAGACAAAATAAAAGTGAGAGACAAAATATAAACATTAAGGGAAACTGTCTTTATGCCTGCTCAATAATCATGGTAAGAAAATCAAATAAATTTGAATCAGTTGATCTGGATACGTTTATTGACAGATACGTTTAATCCTTCACTTAAGTGATCTCTTCAGTCTAAACTGACTGCAGGTATCCCCACCCTTATAAACAATACAGTTGCACAACAACCGAAACCAACGACCAGTTTCATATGCAAATGTGGGCGTGGTCATTAACTGGAGTTTCAATGTTAATGTATACTATTCACAGAGGATTTGGGAATGTTTGCAATCACAGCATTGTAAGACGGCGACGGATGATGTGTACCCCCCCCCCAATCGATTCAGGGATGGCCGTTCCCTCTTCACATTGGTGGTATCTTTGACTCCCCGTTCATGAACATCACATTCGGAACAGTGGATTTTGTGGATAAGGTGAGAGACATCATGATGGAGGAGGATGAAACAGTGGTCTCTTAAGATGTTCAGTCTCTCTTCACATGCATTCTTGTTGATGAAGCAGTGGAAGTAGTCCATATGAAACAAAACGACCCCACCCTTACCACTGACCAAGTGTGTCTGTTCTGAAGCTATGTCTTCAGTCCACGTACTTCACATACGTTGGCAGTACTATAGGCAGAGGCATGGGTGTGCTATGGGTTCCCCAGTCTCACCTGTAGTGGCCAACTTATATATGGAAGAAGTGGAAAAGAAGGCTGTGATGTTCTATCTAGGGACACCACCTAGCCATTGGTTCAGATTTGTGGACGAGACCTGGGATAAAATTAAATCTCAGGGCCTGTCCAGGGTGTCTCCCCACCTGCTGCCCAATGACTGCTGGGATAGGCTCCAGCATCCCCCGCGACCGTGAGAGCAGGATAAACGGTTCGGATAACGGATGGATGTACCACATTTCACCGACCATAAACCACCGTTCACACACCATTCAGACAGAAGACGGTGCGCTTCTGAGATGGAATCGTCGAGATCTTCTCATGGGACCAGCCACAGCAGGACTGATGCTGCCAGACAACTGCAACACACACTCGAGAATCCATCACCTGAGGCAAACAGCTCGAGTTCAAGAACACACCATCAGAAGATCCTCAAGACATGTGAAGCCACCTGAGAGCCACCTGAAGCCACCTTCTGACTTTATTTATCCCAGAAGGGCAATTCAGTTCCACAATCTACTCAGACCATACACAACTCACAGACAAGTGGCAATCAGCACTATGTCAAAGACAACAGACAGATCAGTACATGGGCAAGACAAGCACACTGGCACCCTTGTGTGGCCATGCATACAGACTCACATGAGGACCAGATGAAGGACAACAATTCCATCCATCCATTATCTGAACCGCTTATCCTGCTCTCAGGGTTGCGGGGATGCTGGAGCCCATCCCAGCAGCCATTGGGCAGCAGGCGGGGAGACACCCTGGACAGGCTGTCAGGCCATCACAGGGCCACACACACACACACACACACACACACACACACACACACACACACACACACACACACACACACACATTCATACCTAGGGGCAATTTAGTATGGCCGATTCACCTGACCTACATGTCTTTGGGCTTATTTTAAGAGAGGGAGTCTTAAAATAAGTGTTCTACTTTTATGAAAATCACTTTTTTTTAAACTTATTAAACTCAACCTTAGCTTTTAACTAACTTAACATATCACCATCATTACTAATGATAGGAACAAATGGAGGTTTGCCTGTTCTCATTTGTGTGCCTGTCAGATGGAGCATATGCAGAGGTGGGGTCGTCTGTGTGTGTTGAAATCTAGGCTTTAGGTGAAGTGCGCGTGTTCTGACTGTCTCCTGTAAACATGAAGTTACGTTGATAAAGAATAATTTCTGTCAAGGTAGACTACGGTGTCGTTATTGAAGAACACATAGTAAAATAAAACAGCATCCAGATGAACTGACTCAACTCTCTGTGATTTCCTTACCTGGATTATTGAGCATGCATAAAGACATGGTGTTCTTTGTCTAGTGGAGTCATTCTATGAAACAGGTGCCATTTCAAGGTGTGTCTCCAAGCCTTAAAGCTATCAATTCAAGTGTTCTTGTTAACATGATATATGTGAAAATACTATTCTTAAAGAGTAAAATACAGGAGTCCGCGGTGGTGTAGCGGTCTAAGCATCGGCTTTGTGTCGATGCAGTTGCCCACTGGGGACCGGGGTTTGCGCCCCGGTCTCGTCAGATCCGATTAAGGCCGGACTCGATGAAGCAGCAATAATTGGCAACGCTGTCTTCGGGAGGGGGGCAGAGTCGGCTTGTGCTCGTCACATGAATGCGTCTCTGCGTGTCGGAAAAAGCAGTGGTTCGGCCTGGATTCGCCTTGTCACGAAAGTGGGGAGGCGTCTCCTTCGAGACTGCCAGCCGGAGAGATGCAGTTGGCGAACGCATGCAGTACGAGGGTGGGTGTTTGAATTAAAATAGGGATCGATTGGCCACTAAATTGGGAGAAAAAAGGGAAAAATCAGAAATAAATTTATAAAAAAAGTAAAATACTATTCTTAAAATCATTTTCCATTAATACATGGCCATTTTCACATGTCCGTATTGACCAACATGACATTTGCATCTAAAATATCACCAAATAAATGTTATATATTTATCAAACCTTTCTTACTTTCGGGAGTATATGCATGTCTCTGTTTACATCAGATATACTAATTCAAAATAAAAACATTACTATCCGACTACAGCCGGACTCAATGAAGCAGCGATAATTGGCAACGCTGTCTTTGGAAAAAAAATAAACATTACTTTTGTAAAAACTGCATTATTTGTGTGCGTCCCTCAGTTTGACGTACCACCGCGTCACACTAACTTATTTTGTCTATAAATAATGTACTGTTGCTTTAAATAACATCACAAAAAGTAAGTGACATCATTTGATCCTTTGGGGCAGCCAAGAACAAAAGCAGGAAAGTTCTGACACTCGTTTGCATTGTTAATTTGTTGTTTTTTCATATTAGATGGGGGTCTGTCAAGCTCAACCCAACCACCCAGTCACGCAAAATAGATAGGGTTAACTGTTTTTTATTAAACTTTTTACACTATTAATGCAAAGAAAATTATATTTTAAATTGAATGCATGAATGCTAGGTCAGGAACTTGACCACATGGAGAACTGCAGCCATGTTAGGATGAAATTTACCACCCCGTCACATGTTTTATTGTGACGGGGTGGTAAGGGATGTGGCGGGGTGGTAAATGTCATCCTAAAATGGCCGCAGCTCTCCATATGGTCAAGTTCCTGACCTAGCATACATGCATTCAATTTGAAATATCATTTTAATTGAGTTGGATCCTATACCAATGTATAGGTTCAAATGTCTGCTTTGAGTAGGAAGGCGCAAGGATGTATTTACAATATTAGTGTTTCTGATGTAGGTTAATCACTGTATTTTCTGTTAACTTAACCCCGTTTGGTTCATTCACTCACTCACTCACTCACTCACTCACTATATCTTTCACTCACTCACTATCGCTTTCACTCACTCACTCACTCACTCACTCACTCACTCACTCACTCACTCACTCACTCACTCACTCACTCACTCACACTATCTTCCACTCACTCACTCACTATCTTTCACTCACTCACTATCCGTGTTTAAATGATAATGGTACATTTCATAACATTTGCAATGGATCTGTCTCCATCATGGCGTCAATAAGTGCTGCTGAGAGACAGCGGCGATGCCGTGCACATAGGGATGCTGATCCCGTGAGGAAGCAAAAATACCTAGAGAGTGAACATCAGAGATGGAGACGGGATGTAGAGCAAGGGAAAAAGAAGAAGATTAGTGATCTAAGTGACTGACAGAAACGTCAGATGCATAAAAAGTGGAGGAAGCAAAACAAGAAGAGAAAAGATAAGGCAGAGGCTAGGAAGCACAGTCTGGACACCCCTCCTCAGAGTCCAGATTCTGTTCAACAGCCAGAGCAGCAGTCAGGATCTTCAAGACTAGAGTAATATGCAGTTAAGATTCTAGAGAAAGTACAGAATTACCCATCAATTACCACTGACGGGTAATTGTTTTACATATGCTGACTGACCCACCAAGTTACCAATTGATTTTTGTTTTGTTTTGGTTTCAGGCAATGTGAAGAAGGGAAGTGGATTTCCAGGAAGAACAGAGAGGCACTATGCAAAGAAATTGAAAAACTGAAGAAATCACTAAAGAAGGAAAGAAAAAGTGATGACAAATACAGAAAAAGATATAAGTGCTTAAATAAGAACGAATCTCCTCGATCAAAAGTAAATGAATTAACTAAGACAGGCAGAGTAAGCTCCAAAATCAGAAAACACTCCTCTATCATGAAGCCCTGCTTGCAGATATCAAGAATAAGTACTGTGAAGCAAGAAAAGAAAAAGAACAACCTGCCAACAGGTTCTTCTGGCCCGCAAGAGAGGACATCCTGTGGCACCTCTTTGATCAGGTGCTCGAAATCATTCAAGCACCACAGCCTGTGACATCCCGTCACATGGAAATCCAGAGGGATGTATGGGAGTGACTCTACCAGTCACTGTCATCATGCTCTTGAAGCTTTTGAGGATGTCAGAGTTCCCACTCTGTTTAGGAAATAATTTCCCAGGACATTCTCAATCACAGTTTATAGTCACATAGGATGGAGGACGGAGGATTAATTCTGCAATCTCATTAGGACAAGGAATGTCTGATGGAATGCTCTTCTGGGAGAAGATCTTTTGGAAAATAATTTTGAAATTCTAATTTCTAGTGACAAATGCCTTTAGTTTTTCATGGCCATGACCAGTTTGACTTTACATTCCCGTTTTTAAATGTTTTAAATGCCCCTCCTTCCCTCCCCTATTTTCTAAAGCTTTCAATGCAAAGTTTCTTTTCTTTTTTTGCCTATTTGAACCATTGTTCATGTTTCATAATTATTATTGGTCGTTAAGAGTACCTTAATGAGAATGAAATGCTATTTAAATCAATTTCTAACGTTGCATATTTGAATTACTGATGTCTTTATTCACATTTTCAATGGTGGGTATTTGTTTAGTTTAATACAAGCATATATTTGCTGCATGATGTTGTATTAATAAAGCCTAATTCTGATATATATTTTGGATCTTGTATCATTAAGTCAAGCTTCTAATGTTGGATGAAGACTAAAACCAACAGATCACAGTGAGACACTTAGTCCCTACCACCCCGTCACAGTGAACCACCCCGTCACAGGATCATTTTGTAAAAAATAATGAAAAGGGGGTGAAATTCTCCATAAAGTAATGTTGAATAACATTCTTGTTTCGTGGACTAATCAAATAAATGTAACTTTTACTTGAAATTTTAAAGGGAATTCGTATTTTTTGTACAAACAATGAGGCCATTGACACGTGGAATTCATATTTCAAAATTAAGAATCTAAAAATGAAAGAAATAATTAAATTGCATGGTTCATATTGATGGTTTCAAAAAAAAAAGAGAGTACATTTTACTAGTAGGGAAACATTAGATTTTTAACATTTATTTCAAGCCTACTACTCAAATGGTGTACGTAACAGGGTGGTACAAGAATGGCTCCCATGTCTGAATAAAAAGGAAAATATTAATAAGGCTTTTATGCCTGAGGTGGGACAATGCGTGTGTGTGTTTTTTTTTGGAGGATTAATATGTCTTTAATGTCGTAGAAAAAAATAAATTGCTCTTCATGAAAACTGCAAAGCGGAAATGGCAGCAGTTTCACAGTGTAGCGAATTCGAGGGACAACGCAACCACAGGAAACGCCGGGGCCGGGAGGCGAACCCGCATCGCCCGCACCGCAGGAGACATCGCTAACCGCTAGACCAGTGGTTCTCAACCTTTTTGGGGTCCTGGACCCCCTGCATATTTTTGATCTACCCTGAGGACCCCTCCACCTGATCTTGGGGGAGGGGGGGTTGCAATTTGATAGAAACAGTAGAAACTGCATTTTAAATTGCATTATAGCATTTATTCACTCTTTGGGGCAAAAATAAGAGCTTTCAGTTGTAACTTAGATATAGTTAACAAAACAGAATTCTTATGCAGTAACTTTCAGATATATGTAACAAAACAGAATATGTATTCAGCAACCTTCAGATATATGTAACAACAGAATTTTTATGCAGTAACTTTTAAAAACGCAAACGGGAGCGAGATCTCTTATGAAAATACAATAAATTACGCTTGTGAAACAGATGTAATTAGAGAAAAAAGTCCTGTTACCCTTTATAGTTTAGGTAGATAAAGGTCTCAGTCACATTTGAGTAAAATAATCCTATTTCTATAAATGTCATAGGATCTTTTTTTTAAAGATATTTTATTTTCACGGACCCCTTGCAATTACACCACGGACCACTAGGGGTCCGCGGACCCCCGGTTGAGAAACACTGCGCTAGACTACAGGGTCAGGCCCGCCAGCCAGCGGCCAGCGTGTCTTCTTATTCGTGCACGTTACAATAGCCTGACTCAGTCCGGGTCCTACTACATTCACGAAGAAAGATCAATTTAACGGCAGAAAGCATCGCGCTAACTGAAGGACACTGATAAAATGAACTAAAAGAATATTTGTCCAGTTTAATCACACAAACCTGACTTGTATATCCGTACTTCAGGTTTACAAACGGCGTCCAGTAGTTTCCTCTGACGATAGTTTTCCTTTTTTAGACGTGAAATTTCAGCCTCATAAACTGCGATCCTTCCTTTAAACTCCGAATATATTTCGGTTATTGGCTGACCCGTCATTGACCTCAACGGTTTAACAAAAAACATCTTTAGACGACGACAAATCCAGAAGTCTTTTTCTTTTTTTCCCCTTCTTCTTCTTCTTCTTCGTCTTCTTTTTCTTCTTCTTCTTCGTCCTCTTCTGCTTCTTCTTCTTCTACTATTTTTGAATACTCATATTTCATTTTTCTGCGTCTTCTTCTTTTTCTTCTTCGTCTTCTTCTGCTTCTTCTGCTTCTTCTTCTATTATTTTTGAATACTCGTATTTCATTTTGTCCCTTAAATACCCGGGGTTTAAAAGACAATGTTAAAAGAAAAGCCTTATTTCTTTTATGTAAAGGCCAAATGTTTAACTGTTTCTTTCTTCAAGAGACTGAAACTCTTGCGTCACTGATGCCACTTTCTGGACTAATCAGTGGGAGGACTCTATGTTATTCAGCCATGGTTCCAACCGTTCTGGAGGAGTTGCAATATGCTTTAATAATTTTCTTGGTAAAGTTGTCACACATAGCGCTGATATTAATGGACACTGGTTGGCTGTAGTGTTGGATATAGACAATGTATTCTTTTTTATTTTAGTCAATATATATGGGTATAATAATTATAAAGAAAACGGTAAGCTTCTTTCGAAAATCACAGAGGTTATAGTTGAATCGAAATCGTCCTTCCCTACTGACTATGTGTTAGTAGGTGGCGACTTTAATTTAACGCCTGATGAGTGGCTTGATAGGTGGCCATCCAATTACGCTAATTTTCACTACAACCCAGCTACTTTACAATATAACATTGACAACCCTTTGCTTGATATTTGGAGAAATTTAAACCCCAACGTAAAACACTTCTCCTGGATTAAACCTGATTCAAGCAGCAAGTCGAGAATTGATTTTTGGCTTGGTACAGAGGCAGTGATGAGAGCTCCATTTAATTCTACCATCACACAGGCAAATGAGGTATCTAATTTCTATAAGTCACTATATTCCTCTTCATTTTCTGACTGGTTCTACACAGTTTTTTGACAAGGTTAAAGGTCACCTGCCTAGCATTGATAAACCCTTCAAAGATTTGTGTGATTCAGGCTTTCTTATAGAAGAATTGGATTATGTTATCCAAAAAATGGCTACAGGTAAATCTCCTGGCTCCAATGGTCTTACTACAATTTTTTTCAAATGTTTTTGGTCAGATATTAGAGAATTATTATTAAATGCTATAGATGACTGCATAAAAATACAAGAACTGACTCCAACAATGAAACAAGGGGTAATAATTTTGATCCCTAAACCGGGGAAAGACAAAAGTATTCTAGATAATTTAAGACCTATCACTTTTCTAAATACAGAATGTAAGATTTTGTCAGGAGTGTTAGCTGTCAGACTGAAAGAAGGTATAACACAAATAAATAGTGAAACACAGTCTGGTTTTATCAAGGGAAGATCTATTCACAATAACATCTATCTGGTTCTGGATCTATTAGATTGCAGTGAATTAGTTGAAGATGATGGATTCTTACTGTTTCTGGATTTTCACAAAGCGTTTGGTTCTGTTGAGCACCCTTTCATCTCACAAGCCCTACATCATTTTGGTTTTGGAAAAAGGTTTGTTGGCGTCATAAGCATGTTATACAAGGATATAAACAGTTGTGTGTCCTTACCTGGTGGTACCTGCCTGAGATTTGGTATTAAGAGGGGCATTAGGAAAGGCTGTGGCAGCTCCCCTTTATTATTCCTTGTGGTAGCAGAATTACTTTCCATTCTAATTAAAAATGATAACATTGGTTACAGAGGGACATTACAGGTTACAGAGGGACATTACTCTGTTTGGGAGGACTCTACTCACCAAGATGGAGAGTCTCTAGATTTATTTATCCTGATTACTCATTGGCTGTTTCATCAAGAATGATTAAATCCATAAACAAACTAATTTCAATTTTATTTGGAAAAAACAAGTCTCATTGTATCAGGAAAAGTGACCTCTTGAAAAGTTATGAAAATGGGGGGTTGAATGCCATTGATTTTGACATTATGAATGGTATGATTAAACTGAAGTGGCTGAAAGCCTTTGTCATAGATGAGACTGTGTTTTGGCATGCCAGTCCTAATGCAATCTTGCTTTTCTTTTGAATTGTGATTTTGAACTGTCCAAGATACTGTTATGTTTATCCGCCTTTCATAAACAAGTTTTACAATATTGAAAACTGTTGTTTAAACACAGCTTTACCCCCATGCAGTTCCAATTTGGAATAATCGATGTATCCTGTTTAAGGGAAAATCTTTGTTTTTGGAAGAGTAGTGGAAGAAGGGTATTTGGTCCATTACACACATCATGGATGACAGAGGCAATTTATTGAATTATAATGAGTTGTGTTTGAAATATAGTTTATCCTCCTCTGTAAAGGTGTATGACATGGTAATAGGTGCGATCCCTATACAACTCAAGATGATGGTCTCACAGTGTCTTATTTACTCCTCTGTCAGCCCCACACTTCGCCCCTTAATGATTGACAACTCAAAGTTTGTCGATAGAACCTGCAATAATCTCTTTATCAGAAACTCTTTGTTGAAGATATGCTATCCTAACATATTAAAAAGGAATTATATGTTAGACATGTACTCAAATTTGAATGCCCATAAAATTAGAAAAAGATACATTTAATTCTCTATCCCCCCACAGCCAAAGAGGTTCACTTCAGGATAATTAAGGATATTTACCCCTCCAGTGAATTTATAAGATTAAAATTCAATGTAGTCTGTATGTCTGTGAATGTTCTCATTCATCCAGGTCATGGTTATCCAAAGGAGTTGAATCAAGTGCAACTGGATATATATACCAAGTCCAGTTGCACTTGATTCAACTCCTTTGGATAATGTAGTCTGTGATTTCTGTCAATTTTGCACAACGGACATAGAAACAACGGATCATTTATTTCCCCACTGTATCTTTACTTATAATTTCTGGTATGATTTGTATGTATGGATGAAGTCTAGCATTGGTGCTTTACCTCCATTTCTACTAGTAAGTGTCAAATTTGGAATGTTTATAGAAAATAGAAATACAGAATTCTTGTTGAATAATGTAATTATTTTGGGAAAATATTTTATACACAAATGCAAATATTGCAAAACGCAACTCTGTTTAGCAGCCTTTAAAAACGAATTAGTAACTTTTTCCAAATCTCTAAAATGTATGAAAAACAGAAATGCCCAAAAATTATTCTTTGCATTTTAACAATTTAATGTAATTTAACCCCTGGGATATTGTTTTGTCCTATTTTATCTCTTTTTAATTTACTATTTCTGTTTCCTTGTTTTGTTCTCATTGTCTTTGGCATGTTTCATGTACTGTTCTTAGCCTACTCTGTTGTTTTAGACTATACTGGCTTTGCCGATGTATTTGTATTTTTGAAGTCTTGAATAAAAAAAAACCTTCTCCTTCTTTGGCTTCTTCTTCTTCTTCTCCTCCTCCTCCTTCCTCTCCTTCTTCTTCTTCTCCTTCTTCTTCTTCGTTATAATGGGGGGATACAAATCATGACGAAGGCATGAGTTTAAATACTTGGGGTCAACTGTCCAAAGTAACGGGGAGTGCAGTAGAGAGGTGAAGAAGAGCGTGCAGGCAGGGTGGAGTGGGTGGAGAAAAGTTTCAGGAGTGATTTGCGGCAGAAGAGTGCCAGCAAGAGTTAAAGGGAAGGTTTACAAGATGGTTGTGAGACCAGCTATGTTATATGGTCTGGAGACAGTGGCACTGACGAAAGACAGGAGGTGGAGCTGGAGGTGGCAGAGTTGAAGATGCTGAGATTTTCACTAGAAGTGATGAAGAAGGACAGGATTAGGAACAAATATATTAGAGGGACAGCTCAAATTGGACAGTTTGGAGACAACGCGAGAGAGGCAAGATTGAAATGGTTTGGACATGTGTGGAGGAGAGATGCTGGGTATATTGGGAGAAGGATGCTGAATATGGAGCTGCCAGGGGAGAGGAAAAGAGGAAGGACTGATTGATTGATCGACTGACTGATTTTTGTGAGCTGCTTAAATATAAAAAAAACGAATAAGAATGACAAAAATGATTTTTTCTGCCAGACCAAAAATGACAGTGAATATTCGGTTTGAAAAGTGCAACTGTGCATTTATTTCCAGTTACCCATAGCAACAACATGCAGAGCAGCGTCACAATATCATAAAGTGATGTGTCTCCACAAAAACAGAGTCCAAAACCACAGACTGCTGTTACATTTTAGTTAATTGTACTGACCTTGACATAAACAAGTAAAAAAATAAATAAAGCAATAGCAGTACAAATACAAATAATCACCTCTCCCCACCCCCCCTCCACACCCACACAGCTCTTGTACTCAATGCTCTCTGTGGGAACTCATCATCAGGTAACAGCTTTAAAAGGAACAGCCTGTTTTGAACAAACTTGGCAGATAATAAAAAGCTGTGTGTATTTCTATAGTTTCTATAGTGCCTCCAGCTCTCAAGCACAGACAGGTGCTTTAACACACTTGGTAAACAGTACTCTGAACAGGTAAAACTTTTAAATGTCCAACACCAATCCTTTTCATTGTATGACTTGGTACCGGAAAGATGAACTTATCACTGACCTAAACTATGCTGAAGTTACAGGAGCTTCCAGTGACCGGTGTACTGTCCATTTCAGTGCGTAGTTCTGGGTAGCAAACTGTATGTCCATGGCAGTTCGAGAGCTGGCCCACAGGTATGCGCTACTGGTCGTCGTGCCAGTCCACCTACTGGTGTGAACAGGAGCACAACCTTCTTAACACAAATAACATGTGACCCTGTGACCAACCTTAACACCCTTCTGAGTCCTGTATCATCCAGTCCTCTGATGTACTGTTGCAGAAAATGAAAGCTCTGGTTCTCTGCTTGAGTTGTAGGTGATGCATTCAGCAACTTCAAAAATGTTCTTGTTGTTGGCTTTTTGTCCTCATACATGTATAGGACAGCTTGTGGACTCACAAATGCTTCTTTTAGGAAGTAGCAAGTAATGAAATTTGTCTGCTGCATATCTTGGTTTTTGGATAAAATGCTTGTGTGCCACTTTTAGAATGATGCCTTTCAAATTCTTGTGTGTTGGAACCGTTGTTACATCCAAGCAGTCCAAAAGATCATGTAGTTCATCCCTGTCCTCATCTGAAAGATCTTCTTTTAAGACAGTGGTTATCAGATCCCTATCTGACTGACTTAAGTACGGGAGAAGACTTTCAAACAGTATATCATCGGAGACTTCATTCTAACCAAAAATAAGTGCCACTGTGAAAACAGGGGCAAGGCAACAGGGAAAGTATCCATGGTCTTGAAATCCCTTCAGTAGAATTCGGCCAATGGATTTCCACTCTTCTTCCTACCATTTAGGAACCAGTGATGGAACCCTCAGGTCCTCCCCTTCAGCTGTGTGGACCACACAGCTGAAGCCTCTTTCATCTATGAAAGTGTATTTCAGGGGGTGTTTGAGGAGTGCTGGATCCTTGAACTGGCTAATCATCTCATTCAGAAAATTGACCTTGTGGGGGGAGAACCCATGACTGGCTTCAACATGGATAAATCTAATGTGTATTCCTTCGCGAGTGAGTACATGCATACATAATTGTGTGTGTGTGTGTGTGTGTGTGGTTGTTACCTTCGCAGGAGAGGCTGTGGGAGGTGACCCCAGACAGGCTGTCTCTACAGACGTTGCAGAAGGTGGGGCATGCATGGGAGCAGGCGTGCCAGTTGTGCATCCCTGAGAAATGTTCCATGTTAAATTGTGCCGTCTGGCAAACAAGAGGTTAAAATAGGTTGGCAGCACCAGGATGACAGTCAAAGAAAGGCAAGTACATGGCACTGATTGTCATGCTAAACACATCGTCGCCTTCTTAAAACAATGGTCTAAGTCATATTTCCAAGTTTTTCAAAAAGCAGAATAAATTGAAACTGAAACAAAATTTGTCAGTTTATTCTGGCAGGGAAGGAGCCTGAGCTGGTGCGACAGGTGGAGCGGTACCAACTAGACACAGAATAAACTGAAACTGAAACAAAATTTGTCAGTTTATTCTGTTTTTTGAAAAACTTGAAAATATGACTTAGGCCATTATTTTAAGAAGGTGACGACATCTAGTACAAAATGCTAGAGACAGCTACAATTCCATTAGACATCATGGCAATGACAACACTTTCACTCTGTTCTCCACCCTCCTCAATTGCATTTGGCCAATTACCCCACTTCCGCTGTCCCAGAAAAATATATTCCTTCTGAATGAGATGATTAGCCAATTACATGTGATTTCCCCCCATCATATTCATCATCCTCATCTGTCAGGCTCTTAATGCACAGGTAAAATCTTAACACTCCCATTCTTAGTATGGTGTACAGTCCCCAACTGTGATATCTTCATCAAATACAGATTCCTCCTGATAGTCTAATATGTCCTGACTGAATGTCTCAGATCTTCCAGTTTACTTTTTCCATTTGGGAAGGAAAGGACTTTTGCATGCTGTAATATGTCTTTTTGTTGTTGTTTTGATTCTTTGAGTACATCAAGGGTCCTTGTTCCCCATCCTCTGCGTTTTCTCACTTGTGCACCTTCATGAATCCACCCCAACTCAACTTTTCTGGTCTTTTTTTCAACCCATTTGTGTTTTTTTTTGCATAACTTCTTTTCTGCTTTGGAGCAGAAGTCTCCCCATGATCAGACTTCTTTTCATCATTCCCATCGATGCCCATCTTTTTTTTTTTTTTTTTTTAGTTTTTCAAGCAGTGACTGTTTTCTTGATTCTTTTGCACTTGTACCATGGTTTTCCAAACAGAAGCGTCTTGCTGCAATCTGATCTCCATATGCTGAGATGTAGCCAGCCAGTGTCATCACTCATAAAGTCAATGATTGTGGCCTCAATCTGCCAAGACAGACATAATCATTACAACTCAAGGACAAGACTGGCCATGACTGCATGTCTCTTTCGTCCTCTCATATGCTCTTGGTCAGGAGCTGCTTGAAAACAAAGGACCATGGTGGGGACGGTCAGAAGGAACAAGCCTGAGTTGCCTCCTGCCTCACTCGCTACCAAGGACAGGGATCGTTTTTCCTCTGAAGTTGCCTTCACCGATACACAAACTCTTGTGTCCTACTGCCCGAAGAAAAAGAAGAATGCACTTCTGATGACAAGTCTGCGCAGGGACGCCGCTGTGAGTACCAGGGAGGGCAAGAAGCCCAACGCTGTCCTGGATTACAACAGGAACAAACGGGGAGTTGGCAACCTTGATACGGTATGTTACTTCTTCTCTTTCAAGTCTCATGTACTTTTTCTTCCCCCTGTTACCAGATTTTTATCTGCACCATAAAAATAAGACATGTTATTTTGGCGAAGTGCTCATTGAATTTGTGAAAAATATGAGTCAAATATATTTTAGATGTGATAAATTAAAACGATTTGATGCAATTTTTTCACGTTACTATGCAGACATGAAGTATCACTTGTACTCATTTTATTTACTGGTTGTTGCACTTTTGCAGGTTACTAGCACTTACTCTTGTGAGAGGATGACGTTGGCCCATGGTGATGTTCTTCAACATCATGGATGTGTTGGTCTACAACGCATCTGTGGTGTGGATGGGTTGAGGTAAATCCAGGCTGGAAGCAATAAAGATTATAATTATTTGTTATAGTCGAAATAATCCATACATACTGTTTTACTCAAAAAGTGTTGTTTAGCTTGTATGAGGCCTACAGGCCATAAATAGCCAATAGAAGTTCAAAACTTGTAATGTTCACAAGAACTTAAGTTTATATTGATCTAAAAAAACCATTAGGTGGTAATATATGTATTATTATGGATTTACAGTAAGCTATAATGGAGCGGTCATTTTGGACCAGGAACACAAAATTAATATGAAAGGAACAACAGGAAGACTACTCTAGTCCGAAGACTCACGCGACACGGCGCATGCGCAGTCAGCTGACATCATTTGACCAATCTTACACGAGGACCAGCACAGTACAATTTGCATCAATTGTGTAGAAATACAGCATCTGAGCGAAACCGCCATCATTACTCTTGTAGAATTACGAGTGTAGCGTCATGCCTGAACCCGCCAAGTCAGCGCCCAAAAAGGGCTCCAAGAAAGCCGTGACCAAAGCCGCCGGCAAGGGAGGAAAGAAGCGAAGAAAGACCAGGAAGGAGAGCTACGCCATCTACGTGTACAAGGTCCTGAAGCAGGTGCACCCCGATACCGGCATCTCCTCCAAGGCCATGGGCATCATGAACTCTTTCGTTAACGACATCTTCGAGCGCATCGCCGGTGAGGCTTCTCGCCTGGCGCATTACAACAAGCGCTCCACCATCACCTCCAGGGAGATCCAGACCGCCGTCCGCCTGCTGCTCCCCGGGGAGCTGGCCAAGCACGCCGTGTCTGAGGGCACCAAGGCCGTCACCAAGTACACCAGCTCCAAGTAATCTGCCCATTGACACCAAACAAACGGCTCTTTTAAGAGCCACACACAACCTCACCAGAGAGCTGTTCTGTTATCAGTGGTACTTTATCATGTGCTGTGACGTCAAGTAGCACTTTCGGCTGCCTCCCGTTAGGGGTCGCCATAGCGGATCATCCGTTTCCATCTCTTCCTGTCCTCTGCATTCTTTCCCAACTGCATGTCCTCTTTCATCACATCCATAAACCTCTTTGGCCTTCCTCTTTTCCGCTTCACTGGCAGCTCCATATTCAGCATCCTTCTCCCAATGGATGAAACGGTGCGCAACAGAAGACGCCTACAGGCATGTGGTGAGCATGGGACATTAAAGACAACCTGTGAGTATACAGCTGAAAGACAATGCTCAGCCCATATGCTGCACACACAGCACGGCGCGTACCTCTCTCCCTATGCTGAAAAAGGTAAAGAAGGAGCTCCCGAGGATAGAGAGAAATGCCATCATCCAGAGGGCGACACAGCCCACCGACTGGTGTGCATCCATGGTGCCAGTCTCGAAGAAGTGCACAGCTAAAGCCCGCATCTGTGTTGATCTCAAGAGACTGCACGAGGCTGTGAAGAGAGAACATGCATATTATAAAGATGCCACAAATACCAAGATATTTTTATTTTTGTTAGTAAGAATACAAAGATACAGGAACATTGTGTGTATATATATATATATATATATTATATATATATATATATATATATATATATATTATATATATATATATATATATATATATATATAATATATCAGACCAATCAACTATAGACAACCTCACACCTTTACATGGTCATTACAAAAGTAAATAAAGAAAATGAATGAACTGTAGTATTAACAAGAATGATGATAATGTTCAACAAAAACAAAGCACTTTTGCCATAGGGTAAATGTAAAGTGTATATTAAGAGAACATTTTATAATGTCAGCACAAATACCAAGACGTTCGAGAGGTCGCGTCTGTTAGAGTGACGTTTTAACAACAGCAGCTCTGATTGGTCTAAACGTTAAGCGCTCTTTTTAACAATCTCTAAAGCTCATTGGCGAAGAGCTCGCGCCAATTTCATCAGTTGAATGCTCTTCTCTGATTGGACCGTTTTTTACCTTCGCGTAGCTCCGTGTATAAATACCGCCTGCTGACCGGACGCGACTTTAGCTTTCAGCGTTTAACTGAACGAAGAGAATCAAACATGAGCGGCAGAGGAAAGACCGGTGGAAAGGCGAGGGCCAAGGCCAAGACCCGATCCTCCCGTGCCGGGCTCCAGTTCCCCGTGGGCCGTGTTCACAGACTCCTCCGCAAGGGCAACTATGCCGAGCGTGTCGGTGCCGGAGCCCCGGTCTACCTGGCGGCTGTGTTGGAGTATCTGACCGCTGAGATTCTGGAGCTGGCTGGAAACGCGGCCCGGGACAACAAGAAGACCCGCATCATCCCCCGTCACCTCCAGCTGGCCGTCCGCAACGACGAGGAGCTCAACAAGCTGCTGGGCGGAGTGACCATCGCTCAGGGCGGCGTGCTGCCCAACATCCAGGCGGTCCTGCTGCCCAAGAAGACCGACAAGCCCGCCAAGAAGTAGATCCACATACAGCCTTCAGCCCAACACAACAAAGGCTCTTTTAAGAGCCACACTAATCTGAGAGAAAGCAGTGCTCCTGTTTCCATGCCATGTTGCTACCATTTCACAGCAGATCACTTACTGGCGACTGTTCTCTTATTCAACTAGAGAATCTGGGAAAAACGCTGACTTGAACCAACTTCTCTCAAACTACTCTATTTAAATGTTGAAACCACTTTCATCGAAAAAAATATTTAACTACTTTCAAGTGTCCGAATAACGTAAAGATGTCATCACAGGTGATTACAAGGATTTATGTTTGTAATCAATCAACCCTTCCAATCCTTATGTCGCTAAGTAGTAAATTTCTCTCGCATGTGTCCAGATGAACTGATTCAGCCTAAACTTACCGTCACTTTCCATGCCTAACATCACTGTCTTCCAAAACAAAATCAATAGTATGATCAGTCAAAGCAGAATTCAACTGTTCTCAGTCAAAAAGCTTTATTGGTTTGAGAAAAATATCACCTTTAAAAAGTAAAATATAAATAAGGCTTCCATGTTTATATAACAATGTGCCACAAATCGATCTATTACAAATGTGTTACATATGATCAAACTATTTACAATCGTAAGGAAGTCTCTTGAGAAAGTGGGCGGCTCTTAAAAGAGCCTTTGTGTGGGTTTCTCAAGTTTAACCGCCGAAGCCGTACAGGGTGCGTCCCTGTCTCTTCAAGGCGTACACCACGTCCATGGCGGTGACGGTCTTTCTCTTGGCGTGTTCGGTGTAGGTGACGGCATCACGAATCACGTTCTCCAAGAACACCTTCAGGACACCGCGGGTCTCCTCGTAGATCAGACCCGAGATACGCTTCACCCCGCCGCGGCGAGCCAGGCGGCGGATGGCGGGCTTGGTGATTCCCTGGATGTTATCGCGAAGGACTTTGCGGTGGCGCTTGGCGCCTCCTTTACCCAGACCTTTACCTCCTTTACCACGGCCACTCATCTTTACACTGAACTGCTCAACGATGAACACGTTAAACTGAACACAATGCTGTAAGGGTCCGTATACTTAAACCTCATCTGCGGACGTGATAGAGGCGGAGAGCCTCGTGGGTTGGTCCGGTGTAGCCCCGCCCCCTTCAGGAAATCAAGACTCGGGTGACGATGTGAACGGCCTCATTGTATTTCAAACTAAATCGACAGATTCATTCACTAAACTGAAATAAAAACTTATTTTAGAATTGCTCTTTAAATAAATGCTTCCTTTCCTTAACATTCCCTCCCTACATTCTTGTAATAATACTAATAATAATAAAAAACACTTTCTTCTTCTTTACCAAGTGGCAAATATTCCGCTTCACCCACAGAAGACCGAAACACAGCAGGCTGCTGATGTGGAGATGGCAAAGTCAGCGCATCAGGCCAAAGAAGTGAAATCAGACATTTTCCTCCAACCACCTCTTTCAAAACCCAGCAACGATTTCAACCAGAGAGTGTTTATATCAAAAGTTGGGCAGTATGTGATCCAGATGAATTAGTGAAAGTCACGTCCAAAGCTGAATTCTGCTTGGCCTATGACTATTTGCTCACACCACCACCGCTTTTGTTTTGGAAGACATTAGTAATGTTAGGCATGGAAAGTGATTGTGAGCTGTTAGTAAGGCGACTCAGTTCATCTGGACACAACATTTATTGAGAGACTTTTATGACGTTACTTGGAGACATAAATACTCATGAGCCCCTGAAACGAGATCCAGGCAGTGGCTGCAAGAAAAAAAGTGATAAGATCGTCTGAAGCTGTTAGAACAGGGCAATGCTACTGACAGAAATGTGCACCATAGATTATACCCAGGGGAAGCGACAACTATTTAGTTTATTATTTAGTTTTATTGGTTTGGATAAGTGTGTTCTGGTAGTTTTTGGATGTGTTTTTGTGTTGTGTTGTACTGCTGTGGGCTGGGGAAAAGGGCATTTCGTTTCATTTCATGTACACAAGTGCATGAAGTGACATGACAAAGTGAGTGTTCCTGATGGTTTACCTAAGATAAATAAACAGGATGTGCCATTGGGGCCTATTGTTATTATGATTAACTCAGTGACCCATAACATCTCTAAGTTTCTGGCATCTATTCTTAAACGGTTGGTAGGCAGTAATGAACATCACATTCAGAACACTGGAGTTTGTGGATGAGGTGAGGGACATCATTTCATGGAGGATGAAACAATGGTCTCGTATGATGTTACGTCTCTTCATGTACGTCCCTGTTGATGAAGCACCTGGTTTTTACACCTCTGCCCATCTGTGGTTATTATCTTAAATGTGATGACACATTTGCATTATTCAGGCTTAAATGGTTAGAAAACACAGAAACTGGTTGCAACATTTATATAGAACAATTGTCTTAAGTTGAAGTCAGCGCCCCCCAAGGTTCTATTTGAAGCTGAATGAGAGAACAGTCGCCAGTATGTGATCTGCTGTGAAATGGAAACAGGAGCACTGCTTTCTCTCAGATTAGTGTGGCTCTTAAAAGAGCCTTTGTTGTGTTGGGCTGAAGGCTGTATGTGGATCTACTTCTTGGCGGGCTTGTCGGTCTTCTTGGGCAGCAGGACCGCCTGGATGTTGGGCAGCACGCCGCCCTGAGCGATGGTCACTCCGCCCAGCAGCTTGTTGAGCTCCTCGTCGTTGCGGACGGCCAGCTGGAGGTGACGGGGGATGATGCGGGTCTTCTTGTTGTCCCGGGCCGCGTTTCCAGCCAGCTCCAGAATCTCAGCGGTCAGATACTCCAACACAGCCGCCAGGTAGACCGGGGCTCCGGCACCGACACGCTCGGCATAGTTGCCCTTGCGGAGGAGTCTGTGAACACGGCCCACGGGGAACTGGAGCCCGGCACGGGAGGATCGGGTCTTGGCCTTGGCCCTCGCCTTTCCACCGGTCTTTCCTCTGCCGCTCATGTTTGATTCTCTTCGTTCAGTTAAACGCTGAAAGCTAAAGTCGCGTCCGGTCAGCAGGCGGTATTTATACACGGAGCTACGCGAAGGTAAAAAACGGTCCAATCAGAGAAGAGCATTCAACTGATGAAATTGGCGCGAGCTCTTCGCCAATGAGCTTTAGAGATTGTTAAAAAGAGCGCTTAACGTTTAGACCAATCAGAGCTGCTGTTGTTAAAACGTCACTCTAACAGACGCGACCTCTCGAACGTCTTGGTATTTGTGCTGACATTATAAAATGTTCTCTTAATATACACTTTACATTTACCCTATGGCAAAAGTGCTTTGTTTTTGTTGAACATTATCATCATTCTTGTTAATACTACAGTTCATTCATTTTCTTTATTTACTTTTGTAATGACCATGTAAAGGTGTGAGGTTGTCTATAGTTGATTGGTCTGATATATTATATATATATATATATATATATATAATATATATATATATATATAATATATATATATATATATATACACACAATGTTCCTGTATCTTTGTATTCTTACTAACAAAAATAAAAATATCTTGGTATTTGTGGCATCTTTATAATATGCATGTTCTCTCTTCACAGCCTCGTGCAGTCTCTTGAGATCAACACAGATGCGGGCTTTAGCTGTGCACTTCTTCGAGACTGGCACCATGGATGCACACCAGTCGGTGGGCTGTGTCGCCCTCTGGATGATGGCATTTCTCTCTATCCTCGGGAGCTCCTTCTTTACCTTTTTCAGCATAGGGAGAGAGGTACGCGCCGTGCTGTGTGTGCAGCATATGGGCTGAGCATTGTCTTTCAGCTGTATACTCACAGGTTGTCTTTAATGTCCCATGCTCACCACATGCCTGTAGGCGTCTTCTGTTGCGCACCGTTTCATCCATTGGGAGAAGGATGCTGAATATGGAGCTGCCAGTGAAGCGGAAAAGAGGAAGGCCAAAGAGGTTTATGGATGTGATGAAAGAGGACATGCAGTTGGGAAAGAATGCAGAGGACAGGAAGAGATGGAAACGGATGATCCGCTATGGCGACCCCTAACGGGAGGCAGCCGAAAGTGCTACTTGACGTCACAGCACATGATAAAGTACCACTGATAACAGAACAGCTCTCTGGTGAGGTTGTGTGTGGCTCTTAAAAGAGCCGTTTGTTTGGTGTCAATGGGCAGATTACTTGGAGCTGGTGTACTTGGTGACGGCCTTGGTGCCCTCAGACACGGCGTGCTTGGCCAGCTCCCCGGGGAGCAGCAGGCGGACGGCGGTCTGGATCTCCCTGGAGGTGATGGTGGAGCGCTTGTTGTAATGCGCCAGGCGAGAAGCCTCACCGGCGATGCGCTCGAAGATGTCGTTAACGAAAGAGTTCATGATGCCCATGGCCTTGGAGGAGATGCCGGTATCGGGGTGCACCTGCTTCAGGACCTTGTACACGTAGATGGCGTAGCTCTCCTTCCTGGTCTTTCTTCGCTTCTTTCCTCCCTTGCCGGCGGCTTTGGTCACGGCTTTCTTGGAGCCCTTTTTGGGCGCTGACTTGGCGGGTTCAGGCATGACGCTACACTCGTAATTCTACAAGAGTAATGATGGCGGTTTCGCTCAGATGCTGTATTTCTACACAATTGATGCAAATTGTACTGTGCTGGTCCTCGTGTAAGATTGGTCAAATGATGTCAGCTGACTGCGCATGCGCCGTGTCGCGTGAGTCTTCGGACTAGAGTAGTCTTCCTGTTGTTCCTTTCATATTAATTTTGTGTTCCTGGTCCAAAATGACCGCTCCATTATAGCTTACTGTAAATCCATAATAATACATATATTACCACCTAATGGTTTTTTTAGATCAATATAAACTTAAGTTCTTGTGAACATTACAAGTTTTGAACTTCTATTGGCTATTTATGGCCTGTAGGCCTCATACAAGCTAAACAACACTTTTTGAGTAAAAAAGTATATTGTGGCAGGAATGAGAAAAAACACATGAGACCAAGGCGAGTTTGATGTTTATTCCTCAACTCCAAAAAAACCAACTGCCGCAGGAACAACCCTGCCCCGGCGAGCCCGGGAACGTAAACCACGCCCCCAGCTCACAGTCCTGCTGGGTGAGAGGCATAGCCCCTAGTGTCCGCCACACAGCCCCCCCCCCCCGAACACCCAGAAGGGACTCCTGGAAAGAAACTTAGTGTCTCACTAGAGGCTTAAGCAGCCCGCCATAACGGCTGCGCCGTCCCTCAGCCGAAACAGTAGGTGAAACACAGTCCAAAGCCGGCTGAGAAGCAGAACGCTGAACCCGTGAAGACACTGCCGGGGTCCTGGAAGGAGGACGACCCCGACGGGGAACCTGGGCCGGAAACACAACTTCGCCTGCCACCCTGTGCGCCGGTTTAAGCCTATCAAGCGTGACAAGCTCCCTACGCCCACCCATATCTAGCACAAAACCCTTAGGACCCGTCTCAAGAACTCGAAATGGGCCATCATATGGGGGTTGGAGGGGTGAGCGGTGAGCATCATGCCGTACAAAAACAAAACGAGCCGACATGAGCTCCGCAGGCACGAACGACCGCGGAAAACAGTGGTGAACGGGACCTGGAACCCGAGTGCTGTCGGACAAAAAAGGATAAACGGCCGGACGGGGTCGAGGAGTGGAACTCCCAGGCAAAAATTCCCCAGGGACGCGGAGTGGCTGACCGAGTACCAGCTCAGCGGGTGACGCGTCGAGGTCCTCCTTAGGAGCCGAACGCAACCCGAGCATAACCCAAGGTAAACGATCCACCCAGTTACCATCCGAGAGCGCAGCGCGCAGCGCTGCCTTGAGCGACCGGTGAAAACGTTCGCACAACCCGTTAGCCTGAGGGTGATACGGGGTAGTGCGGTGTACCTGCACACCCAAGGATCGCGCAAGTGCCGACCAGAGCTCTGACACGAACTGGGGGCCCCTGTCTGAGGTGATATCTGACGGAGTGCCGAAACGGGCGACCCAGGAGGAAAGAAAAGCGCGTGCAACATCCGAGGATGTTGTGGAGGATAGAGGGACAGCCTCTGGCCACCTGGTGGTCCGATCTACTATTGTGAGCAGGTGCGTAAAACCCTGTGAAGAAGGTAGAGGGCCCACCAGGTCCACATGCACGTGGTCGAAACGTCTGGCCGGGATCGGAAACGGTTCGAGGGGCGATTTAGTGTGCTGGTGGACCTTAGCGCGCTGGCACGCTACACATGCAGCTGCCCACCCCTTGACGTCCTTGCGGAGGCCAGGCCAGACGAACTTGGAACCGACCAACTTCACCGATGCCCGAACTCCAGGGTGCGAGAGGGAGTGAATCGAATCGAAAACTCGACGGCGCCAGGCCACTGGAACAACGGGGCGGGGACGGCCGGTGGAGACATCGCAGAGGAGGGCAGGACTGCCTTCCTGCATCACAGCGTCCTCTAGCTTGAGACCGGTACGCGTTGACCTAAGGGCAAGGACGTCCGGGTCACTGGGCTGGTCGGCAGCCATAGCGGAGAAATCCACACCGAGGTGCACAGGACACACAAGCACACGCTACAGACAATCAGCAACAGGGCTGGACTTCCCGGCCACATGCTGAATGTCCGTTGTGAACTCGGAGATCGCCGCTAGGTGGCGCTGTTGACGAGCAGACCACGGCTCAGTCACCTTGGACATGGCAAAAGTCAGCGGCTTATGATCCACATAAGCCGTGAATGGGCGACCCTCCAGCAGGAAGCGGAAATGCCGGGTTGCAAGGTGCAGTGCCAGCAACTCCCGGTCAAAAACGCTGTACTTGCGCTCGCTATCTCGCAGTTTGCGGCTAAAAAATGCGAGTGGCTGCCACGCATTCGCCACACGCTGTTCAACCACAGCCCCCACGGCTATGTCAGACGCATCGGTTGTTAAAGCTATGGACGCCGTGGGTGTGGGATGGGCGAGGAGGGCAGCGTTAGCCAGGGCGCACTTAGCTCCGTCAAAGGCCTGGACCTGTTCGGGAGTCCAGTCGACAGGGTCGTTAGCCTTCTTAAGCCGCAGGGCTTCGTAAAGTGGCTGAAGGAGGTGGGCAGCGCGAGGGAGGAAACGGTTATAGAAATTCACCATTCCCAAGAATTCCTGCAATGCCTTAACAGAGACCCGGCGGGGAAATTCCGCCACCGCTTGCACCTTAGAAGGCAACGGGACCGCGCCTTGCGGCGAAATGCGGTGACCCAAGAAGTCAATCACCGGCAGTCCAAACTGACACTTGGCCGGGTTGACTATCAGGCCGTGTTCATCCAGACGACGGAAAACCTGTTTCAGGTGCGCCAGGTGCTCGTCAGCTGACGGACTGGCCACTGATATGTCGTCGAGATAAACGAACACGAAATCAAGGTCACGCAACACCGAGTCCATCAGCCTCTGAAAGGCATGCGCATGAATTCGAAAAGCCCAAACGGGGTGATCACTGCGGTCTTGGGCACGTCCTCTGCGCGCACGGGAACCTGATGATAGCCGCGCACCAGGTCCACCTTAGAGAAAATAGTGGTACCTGCCAGGCGTATGGAAAAGTCCTGTATGTGTGGGATGGGGTAGCGGTCATTGGCGGTGACGTTGTTCAGGCGGCGAAAATCGCCGCAAGGCCGCCACGACCCATCCGCCTTGGGCACCATGTGAAGCGGCGAGGCCGAAGGGCTGTTGGAACGCCTCACTATACCCAGACGCTCCATGATGGCGAACTCCTCCTTAGCTGTAGCCAATTTTACCGCGTCGAGGCGCCGCGCGCGCGCAAAAACTGGCGGTCCCAGAGTGGGAATGAAATGTTCTACCCCGTGTTTAGTAACCGCGGTGGAAAAGGCAGGCGTAGTCACCGATGGAAAATCCGCCAGCAAGCGCTGAAAAACATCCCCTAATGCTAAAAAGTTAGCGTGTGTTAACGGCCCGGCTCCCCTTGTCTCGCACGGAACAGTGGCGAAAGACACAGCATCAATTAAACGGCGGTTTGCAACATCAACCAGCAGACCATTAGCACACAGACAATCCGCGCCGATAATAGGAACAGTAATGGCGGCCACTACAAAGTCCCACTCAAAATGGCGCCCGTGGAAGCAAACAGTCACCAGCCTTGTGCCAAACGTCGCAATGGACGAACCGTTAGCTGCACCTAACTGTGGGCCGCCGCCTTCGGCCGACCTGTATGTCTTAGCAGGAGGGAGTAGGCTCTTTTGCGAGCCTGAGTCCACCAGAAACCGTCTTCCTGACATCGTGTCCTTAATGAAGAGCAGCTCACTACGTCCGCCAGCGCCCACAGCTGCTACTGAGCGCTGGCCCTGGAGTTTCCCGCCGTCTCAAACGTGCACGAAGGGACGCAGCGCCTCGCCTTGCCGCCGAACCGCTGGTGGAAGAAACAGAGGCCGCTCCCGCGCCGTCTCCGGGCAGTCACTCCAGCCACCACTGCCGGGTCCGCGTCCTCCGACGTCGGCTGCAGAGGCTCCGATGCCACACTCTGCACAGAGAACCGTCTGGTAGCCAGCAGGACCCGATCGGCCTCCTCAGCCAAACCTCGGCAGTCACCAGCGGCCAGACACGGGGAGTTAGCCAAAGCCGCGCGCACAGGAGACGGGAGCTGGCGCAAGAAAACGTGCGGGAAAAGGAACCCACCTTCGTCTGACCCTAGCAGCGACAGCATATTGTCCATGAGATCCACAGCCGTCCCGTCGCCCAAACCGGATAGGTAAAGGATTCTATCTGCCCTCTCTGCGGCAGATAGGCTGTACCTCCGGAGCAGAAGATGTTTGAGGGCGACGTATTTATCGTGTTGCGGAGGGGCGCGCAACAGCTGCATGGCCCGGCGTGTGGACTGCTGGTCCAGCGCAGCAACGACCAAATAGTATCTGGAGTCGTCCGCGGAGATTCCACGCAGGTGGAACAGCGCCTCGACATGCTGGAACCACGAGGCCGGGTCGCTCTTCCAGACCTCTGGGAGCTTCACAGCCGCGGCGAGAACGGCCGGCTGTGAGAGTTGGGGCGGCGTGGCCGAAGTGGATTCACACACATCTTCTGCTCCAAACATGTTCAATTCGGGGTCACCAATGTGGCAGGAATGAGGAAAAACACATGAGACCAAGGCGAGTTTGATGTTTATTCCTCAACTCCAAAAAACCAACTGCCGCAGGAACAACCCTGCCCCGGCGAGCCCGGGAACGTAAACCACGCCCCCAGCTCACAGTCCTGCTGGGTGAGAGGCATAGCCCCTAGTGTCCGCCACAATATATGGATTATTTCGACTATCACAAATAATTATAATCTTTATTGCTTCCAGCCTGGATTTACCTCAATCCATCCACACCACAGACGCGTTGTAGACTAACACATCCATGATGTTGAAGAACATCACCATGAGCCAACGTCATCCTCTCACAAGAGTATGTGCTAGTAACCTGCAAAAGTGCAACAACCAGTAAATAAAATGAGTACAAGTGATACTTCATGTCTGCATAGTAACGTGAAAAATTGCATCAAATCGTTTTAATTTATCACATCTAAAATATATTTGACTCATATTTTTCACAAATTCAATGAGCACTTCGCCAAAATAACATGTCTTATTTTTATGGTGCAGATAAAAATCTGGTAACAGGGGGAAAAAAGTACATGAGACTTGAAAGAGAAGAAGTAACATACCGTATCAAGGTTGCCAACTCCCCGTTTGTTCCTGTTGTAATCCAGGACAGCGTTGGGCTTCTTGTCCTCCCTGGTACTCACAGCGGCGTCCCTGCGCAGACTTGTCATCAGAAGTGCATTCTTCTTTTTCTTCGGGCAGTAGGACACAAGAGTTTGTGTATCGGTGAAGGCAACTTCAGAGGAAAAACGATCCCTGTCCTTGGTAGCGAGTGAGGCAGGAGGCAACTCAGGCTTGTTCCTTCTGACCGTCCCCACCATGGTCCTTTGTTTTCGAGCAGCTCCTGACCAAGAGCATATGAGAGGAAGAAAGTGTCCCATGTTAAATTGTGCCTCTGGAGACCTGCAGTCATGGCCAGGACGACCCGGTTCCCTGGTTCCTTTCAGGAACACCGTCAGCAGGTTTGCCGTTGTAACCCTCCCAGTTCCAGGCATAACTTGTCCTGGCATTACATCGCCCTCTCTTAAAATCAGTGTTCTACTTTTATAAAAATAACTCTTTTTTTAAAGTGTTAAACTCAACCTTAGCTTTTAACTAACTTAATGTATCATCATTAATACAAGTTACTCTTCTCTCAGTCTGTTCAACTCCAGTGTGCAACTATAGTAAAACTTAAAGAGAAATTAAATGAATGCTTTATGTTGTTTTAAACCACAATAGTTGGTTTATACCTTGTCTGTTTTTCACGTGGCTTGTGGGCCTATACGTTCACTGAATGTAAATGTGGAATGTAAAGTGCAAAGCATCTTAGGATGCTTAATTAATTAAATTATTTATTTATTTATACTATTCCTTTAACTTGTGTAAATTTTTGTCAGGCGCAGTGGTTGGTGCGGTCACCTCAACAAGAACGTCCTTGATTCGAGCCCTGGGGTAGTCCAACCTTGATGGGTTGTCCTGCCTTGTCCTCTGTGTGGGGTTTGCATGTTCTCCCTGTGTCTGCGTGGGTTTCGTCCGGGGGCTCCGGTTTCCTCCCACAGTCCAAAGACATGTAGGTCAGGTGAATCCGCCATACTAAATTGTCCCTAGGTATAAACGAGTGTGTGTGTCGGCCCTGCCTGACGGCCTGTCCAGGGTGTCTCCCCACCTGTTGCCAATTGGCTGCTGGGATGGGCTCCAGCATCCCCACAACCCTGAGAGCAGGATAAGCGGTTCAGATAATGGATGGATGGATGGATGGATGGAATTTTTGTCCTTCGCCTGGTCCTCATGTTAGTCTGTATGCATGGCCACACAAGGGTGCCCGTGTACTGATTGCTCTGTTGTCTCTGACATAGTGCTGATTGTCGCTTGTCTGTGTCGTTGTGTATGGTCTGAGTAGATTGTGGAACTTAATTGCCCTTCTGGGATAAATACATTTGTCTGAATCCGAAATTATGACATCATAACCTTACAACTAAGCAAATGTCCTTAAATCTGTTCAATGAGTCTCTCAGGTGGCTTCACATGTCGTGAGGCTCTTCTGATGGTGTGTTCTGGAACTCAAGCTGTATGCCTCAGGTGATGGTGTTGAGGTTGTCTGGCAGCGTCAGTCCTCTGATCTGCTGTGGCTGGTCCCATGAGAAGATCTCGACGATTCCGTCTTAGAACGGCACTGTCTTCTGTCTGAACGGTGTATGAACGGTTGTGTATGGTCGGTGAAATGTGGTATGTCCATCCATCCATCCAATATCCGAACTGCTTATCCTACTCTCGGGGTCGCAAGGGATGCTGGAGTCTATCCCAACAGTCAATGGGCAGCAGATGGGGAGACACCCTGGACAGGCCCTTAGATTTAATTTTATCCCAGGTCACGTCCACAAATCTGAACCAATGGCTAGGTGGTATCCCTGGATAGGACATCACAGCCTTCTTTTACACGTCTTCCATATATAAGTTGGCCACTACAGGTGAGACTGGGGAACCCATAGCACACCCATTCCTCTGCCTATAGTACTGCCAATGTATGTGAAGTACGTGGACTGAAGACACAGCTTCAGAACAGACACACTTGGTCAGTGGTAAGGGTGGAGCTATTGCTAAGTAAGGTTGGAGTCGTTTTGTAATTTCATATGGACTACTTCCACTGCTTCATCAACAGGAATGCACGTGAAGAGAGACTGAACATCATAAGAGACCACTGTTTCATCCTCCATCATGATGTCTCTTACCTTATCCACAAAAGTCAGTGTTCTGAATGTGATGTTCATGAACGGGGAGTCAAAGATACCACCAATGTGAAGAGGGAATGGCCATCTATGAGTCAATGGGGGGGGGGGGGTACATCCGTGCTGTGATTGCAAGCATTCCCAAATCCTCCGTGAATGGTATATATGAACATTGAAACTCCAGTTAATGGCCACGCCCACATTTGCGTAGGAAACTGGTTGTTGGTTTTGGTTGTTATGCAACTGTATTGTTTATAAGGGTGGGGATACCTGCAGTCAGTTTAGACTGAAGAGATCACTTATATGAAGGATGAAACGTATCTGTCAATAAACGTATCCAGATGAACTGATTGAAATTTCTTTGATTTTCTTACCAGGATTATTGAGCAGGCATAAAGACAGTTTCCCTTAATGTTTATATTTTTTCTCTCCCTTCTAGACCTTCAGCGGCTCTTAGTTTCTGAAGATGAGGTTTCCTCTGTGAAGCGGGAGCGGAGCCCCAATCCGGACCGGGAGGAACCAGAGCCCCCACACATTAAAGAGAAAGAGGAGAAATGCTGGAGCAGTCAGGAGGAAGAGCAGCTTCAAGGACTGGAGGAGAAGACTGACATTACTAGGCTGTTATTCCCTCCTGTCGCTGTGAGGAGTGACAATGATGAAGAGAAAGCTCAGGCCTCTCAGCTTCATCAAAGCCAAAATGGGTTTTCTCGAAAACAAGATCTCCAAAGACACATGAGAATGCACACAGGAGAGATGCCCTTCAGTTGCGCCGTCTATGGTAATAGATATGTTCTAAGAGAAAATATGCAGACACACATGAGAGTATATACAGATGTGAAACTTTTTACTTGCTCAGTCTGTGGTAAAGGGTTGACTGTAAGAACAAGTATACAGAGACACATGAGGTTACTCACAGGACAGAAACCTTTTAGTTGCTTAGTGGCGGCAAAGGGTTTACTGTAAAAAGATGCGTGCAAATACACATAATAATGATAATCATTACATTTATATAGCACTTTTCTAGACACCCAAAATGCTTTACACTGAAGGGGGCAACTCACTTCAACCACCACCCATGTGTAGCACCCACCTGGGTGATGCACGGCAGCCGTTTTGGAGCAGAATGCTCACCACACACGATTAGGTGGCAAGATGGACAGAGTCAGGTGGGGAATTTTGCCAGGACACCGGGGAACCCCCTACATGTTACCTTACATCTGGCATTCAATACCATTACATCATCTCCACCCAAACAATCTGACATCTTTTACCAGCATTTTTCTACATCAGTCTCTTGATTACTACACACAAACACTGACCTATATGGTCAAGGAAATTGACCTTTAATGGAATACTTTCCCAATACATTCCAACAATCAGATAGTGAATTTCAGGACTCCTCAGCATAAAACATTTCATATAATAAGAGGAGAAAACCTTTGTTTCTCAGTTTGTGGTAAAGGATTTATTGTAAGAACAAATAAACAGACGCATGATAATAATAGAGCAGATAAACGTTTTAGCTGCTCGGTCTGCAGTAGTTTTCTCAAAAACAACATATGCAAAGACACATGATAATACACAGTGCTTCCTTTGTAAATCAGGGGGCCTGGAACACAAGAGGCTGCCGTTCTAAACAACATCTGAGCGATAGATAGATTTCACTTTAATGATCTATTGCAAATACTCTCTTGTTTTTTCTCCCTAATTATATCCGGCCAATTGCCCCACTGTTCTGTCCCCATTAGGACATTATTTTCTTTTATTTGGGTTTATGTCCCCCTGCTGGCAGTTCCTTGTATAACACCAGTTTATGCAACTAAGCATGTGACCTTTGTATCATGGGACTCCGTCAGGAAGTTGACTGTGAGCAGAACAGGCTCATGTTTTGTCTCCATTTGCCTTTTTTCCATCCGCTTCAATCTTCTACGTTACAGGCCTTTGGCAGCATTCTCGGTATGTCAAATGTATACGGACGTACTGTTCTAACTTCTTTGTTGATTTTTCTTACTAAGTTTGATGTGCAATGTGAGTATTTTGATGATGGTGTTTGATAGCTCATATCAGGTCGGCAGCATGCTAGTATGTTTCAGTAAGCTAGCTGGCTAAACTTACCCTGTGGTGTGCTATATGTAAGTCAATTTCAGTTATTTAGATAAGTGATATAGGTTACATACTGGGTTATAATGGGGTTATAATAATAATTAGTGGGTTATAATGTAATGTTATACTTACTGTATAACATTGCATTGCACTATTGCTCACAAGCCTTTATGTTAGCTACAACAATACTACAGTACTATAGCTATATGTAGTTATATTTTCTGCATTTTCTTTTGACAATTATTGTTGTATGGTGAGTGCAACTCATCTTCTCTATATTTAAGTGACGTTGGTAATTGTGTTTTATTTCTCAGTTTCACCCTTTTTCTGTCAGTAAATTGGCGCAAGACGATGGCAGTCTCCAGCGATTGATGGGAGGTGTTTAGCTGCTTGTCAGATTGCACAGGGTTACGTGCATGCAGGACAAGACAGTGAGGTCAGTGAGTTAGTGATGGTGCAGTGAGTTTCCCAGGCATGTAACCACACATCCTCAGGTATTTCCACCCTCATATCTTTTTCCCAGCGCTGTCTTACATGGTCAATTGAATGTTTGTTCACTGAGGTGATAGCATTGTATAATCATGCAAAATTATTGAACCGCAAAGTTGAATTCTCAATCCTAATTGGTCAATTAAAGCATTTTGGCAAGCTCATCTTCCTCTTCCTCTTGGCTGGGGATACATTTGAGCTGTTAATCCTCGGTGAGTGGTTTTTACCTCTGTCAGTTGGAGTAGAGGTCCTCCCTGTTTCTAGGTTGAGATTGTGGGTGTGGCTGTAATCATAATAATAATAAAAATAATAATGATAATGAAAAACTTTATTTGCATAGCATCTTTCAAAAGATTACAGTTAGTTAAGATAACAAAATAAGAGGCAGAATGTCATGGGTGTGTGATCTGCATCATCGGGGCTCCCCCGTCCCCATCCCCTGATTGGTGTTTCAGTTCCCCAACCAGCCCTTCCGCCGCCTCTGAAGTCTGGTCTCCAAGCGGCGCTTCCACCGCCTCCGAAGTCTGTTTCCCGAGCGGCCGCCCCGCCGCCACTCAAGTCTGTTTCCTGAGAGGCCGTCACGCCGCGGCAGTCCTGTCGGCATTGCCAGCCTCCAGATCATCCATCTACCTGTCCGCCGGAACTGCTCTGCCCCTTGGTCCTGCATCCTGGTCTCCCTCCAGATCAGTTCCAGCCCTCAGACCATCCGCCTGAGATCCCTGACCCCATTCATCCTCCGTCCGTCCTGCTTGGTGATCCTAGTTTGTTGGTTTGGGGCGTCTGGAATCTGTCCCTCGGGGGGGGGGGGTCCTGTCATGAGTGTGTGATCAGGGTCATCGGGGCTTGCTCGCCCCCATCCGGTCCCTGCACACCTGCACCCAATCTCCCTGATTGGGCTCCCCTAGGCTAACACTCACAGAGACTCTTGTTCGCCAGTTTGCCATGTCATTTTGTGAGCTTTCCCGTTGTCTGTACCTGCCTTTTGTTCCTGCTGTTTGTAAGTGTTCTTAAAGCTTTGTTCAACCCAGCCTGCCCTTGCTGTCTGCATGTGGGTCCTGTGATATCTGGATAGAAAATAAATATAAGTGAAATTCATTAATGGCAGCAGATGTTTTGGATTTCACAATACGTAATCTCCTCTTTTTCAATCTTTTTGTGCATTCCTATATATCTACACTTCTACTTCAATTTGAAATAAATGTGGATAGTCTTCAAACTTACTCCTCTCTCTCTGCAGGGCCTCTTCTGCAGTGGTTCTTCCAGCACTATGGAGGCACTGTTGAGCGATGTCCCTGAAGCTACAGCAGATTGCTCTTCTGCCTTTCTCTTGTGACGTTACTTCTGCACTGCCAGTATCATAGCAGAGGACTTCACCTTTGATTCAGGCCTCTCTAGAAAGTAAGCAAAAATATATATTTTAACAGACAAACTGTGATGATGGTGAAACATCTAACTAAAGTGTAAGGAGTCCCTGTCTGTCTGCCCTTAGATTTTCTTGAAAATCGTTTATCCAATCAACTTCACACTTGGCGGGTGTACTGCTGAGGACCCAAGGGAGTGCAGTGTCGAGTGTGAAGATGTTTGGATGAGCAGTTCTCAAGTAAGCCCTAAGCTGCGATACTGAAGGCCAAGCAATCGGCCCATTCCAAACAGGTACGTTTTCAACAGAAGCTGCACTAGTTCAAACAAATCATGCGAAATTATTGAAAAGCAATGTTGAATACTTGATCCCAATTGGTCAATTAAAGCATTCTGTAGTTGTTTATTTCTGAATAGCGGACCATTTTCAATACCGTTGTCAAGCTAGGGCCTCATCATAGTTCCTGTTCTGTTCCAAATTAATGTGCTTCATGGAACCTTTGTAGGCTAATGTTATAGCAAGCTAAATATACAGACATAAGTTCGGTCAAAATAATTTTAAATTGTTATTCTAAATTTATCGACAACTTTTGTAAGGTAAATACATGTAACAAGCGGGATAATAAACTGAGGTGGTCCTCTATCGAAAAATCGTGACATTCACAGAGCAGAAGCTTCCATGGTGGCCATTATTTTTTGATCGATTATCTCTTACATGTTTGATTGAATTGTACTGTAGATGCAAAACAGTAAGTTATTTGCAAAATCATACATGTGTGAATCATAAGGTGAAAGAAAGTACCTTTGTTTACTGTGGTTTGCCCACTGTATAATGTCTTTCTTTTTGAAAGGATGCTCTTCTGCAGTGGAGTTTGGAGCAGTTGTTTCTGATATTATTTTCCTCTTTTGACAACTGAGGCAGAGGTAGTCAGGTTGTCAGTTGCAGAGTCTGAGGAGGCAGCTCCATTTACTGGCGCCTGCTTGACTAAGCGGGGCGCCAACTGGATTGTGATGATAATGGGAGGGATGGTGGAAGTCTCCCTGGCTGCAGCATCAGTGGTAATGATGGCAGGCAGTGTTTGGACAGGGGTCTGTTTTAAAACAGGGGTTGTGTTGAGCTCCTCTGTCTTGGAGCTAGTCGTACGGCTGCTGGGAACTGTATGATTATTGTGGTCACCTGTACTGCAGAATATCTAGACAGAAAGTGAAGTTTATTAATGGGGGTAGATGTTTTGTACATTACAATACATAATCTCCCCTTTTTCAATCTTTCTGTGAATTCCTATATATGCTTTACTGCAATTTACAATAAATGTGGATAGTCTTCAGACTTACCCCTCTCTCTCTGCAGGGCCTCTTCTGCAGTGGTTCTTCCAGCACTGTGGAGGCACTGTTGAGAGAAGTCCCTGCAGCTACAGCAGACTGATCTTCTGCCTTTCTCTTGTGACTTGTCACTAGAAAGAAAGAAAAAAAATACTTTAATAGACAAACTGTGACGATGGGTAAGTGTCTAACAAAAATGGAAGGGGTCTCTGTCTGTCTGTTCTTTGATTTTCTTGACAATCGTTCATCTGATCAACTTTACACTTGGCAGATGTATTGCTGAGGACCCAAGGAAGGGCAGTGTCGACTGTGAAGATGTTTGGATGAGCGGTTCTTGAGAAAGCTGCAAGCAGCGATACTGGAGGACAAGCAGTCGGCCCATTCTGAACACATATGTTTTGAACGGGCACTGCACTAGTTCAAATAAATCATGCAAAATTATTGAACAGCAGTGTTGAATACTCTTAAAGCATTCTGTAGTTGTTTATTTCTGAATAGCGGACCATTGTCAATACTGTTGTCAAGATGGGGCCTCAAGACAGTTCCCATTCCATTCCAAATTAACTGCACTTCATGGGATCTTAGTAAGCCGGTTAATAAACTGTGTGGTGGTCTATCGAAAAATCGTTACATTCACCGAGCAGAACATCCGTGGTGGTCATTAATTTTCGATAGATTATCTCGTACATGTTTGGTTAAATTGTACTGTCGATACAAAGCAATGAGTTATTTGCAAAATCATACATGCATGAATCATGATGAGGTGAAAGTACCTTTGGATCCTGTGGTTTGCCCACTGGATAATTTTTGTCTCTTTTTAAATGGATGCTCTTCTGAAGAGGAGCTTGGAGCAATAGTTTCTGCCTGCTTAGCTGGTGTGTTTGCTGGCGAGTTCATCTTCCTCTTCCTCTTCCTCTTGGCTGGGGATACATTGGAATTGTTAGTGTTCGGTGAGGGGTTTTGTACCTCTGTCAGTTGGAGTAGAGACCCTTGAGTCTGGGTTGAGGTTGTGGGTGTGACTGTAATCATAATACTAATAATGATAATGGAAAAAGTTAATTTGCATAGCACCTTTCAAAAGATTACAGTTAAGATATTTACTTCACAACAGCTAAATAAAAGGCAGAATACAAGAAAATAGCATTATAAAGAGAAAATAAAACAAAGAATAAGCTAAGATAAAATATACAATAAGATATTAAAATAGTAAAACGCTAGAATAGATTATTAGACATACACAGCAGGTTCGACTGCAGGAGGACGTTGTCATCTGCCACAGGGTCATAGAGCAGGAGCGATATTATTTTACTCTTTTTGACCACTGAGGCGGAGGTAGTCAAGTCACCGCTTGCACAATCTGAGGCAGCAGTGGTAGTGATGGCAGGCAATGCTTGGACAGGACTCGGCTGTAAAACAGGGGTTGTGTTGAGCTCCTCTGTCTGGGTGCTAGCCGTACGGTTGCTGTGAACTGAGTGGTTAAGTCCGTCTGCACTGGAGGATATCTGGACAGAAAATAAATACAAGTGAAATTCATTAATGGCAGCAGATATTTAGAATTTCACAATACATAATCTCCCCTTTTTCAATCTTTTTGTGAATTCCTATATATCTACATTTCTACTACAGTTTGAAATAAATGTGGAGATTCTCTGAACATACCCCTCTCTGTCTGCAGGGCCTCTTGTGCAGTGGTTCTTCCAGCGCTATGGAGGCACTGTTGAAAGATGTTCCTACAGCTACAGCGGATAGCTCTTCTGCCATAACCCTGCCTACTGGCATCCTTCCTAGAGACTCTATGGCTCCACCTAACCCCAACCCCAACCCAAACTTGAACCCGAATTCTGCCAAGGATAGTTTGTCTTTCCTGTTTACAGGTTGCTCTTCTGCAGAGGAACTTGGAACAACAGTTTCTGCCTGCTCAGTTGGTGTGTTTCCTGAGGAGCTCCTCTTTCTCTTGCCTAGGTATACGCTGGAACGGTTGGGGCTCTGTGAGGTGGTTGGTACCTCTGTCTTTTGTGCTAGAGAGCTCTGCTTCTGGGTCAGTGTTGTGGGAGTGGCTCTACCAGTATTAGAAATGCTGTGTGAAGGTGAGACAGCCTTGGGTTTGCAGGTTGTTTGTTTGCCAACATGGGTCTCTTGAGTCAGAGTTGGGACATCTAGTGGTGTGAAAGCTGTTCGTGAAACCTTCTTCCTGAGAGCAGAACCAGCCGCCTGTTTTTGAGAAGTCTCTAATTCAACAGAAACTTGACACTTGCTGGAAGAGGGTGCCTGCTCTTCAATTTCCTGCCTGCAGAACCGTTCCTCGCGTGTTATTGCCTCAACAGCCTTGACCTTGATGCCATTGCTGGAGTCAGAACTATCCTAAATAGCAAGCAAAGAGGGAGGAAGGAATTTAATATCATTTACAAACATTTCTTGTCGAAATTAAAAGCTGTGATGAAATTCTCCATGTCAGGTCATACCTTGGCACGACCTCTGTGAGTGTAAGCTGGCTCGTCTGTCCCATTCACTGGCTTTTGTGCTGTTGATTTAAATTAAATTCATTTTTTCAGAAAATCCAGAACATTTTGCTAAATCTTGTGTTTGAAAAATGGAGAGATCATTTAAATCCTGTCTGATGACTAACTAAGCTGTTTTCTGTGTCCACTTGTAAAAATTGCAATTATGAGCAATGAATGGTCTGGCAATTAAAACATGGTGTGATGGGCATTTATCAGTCAAAATCCTTGGTATAGTGTTTAACCAGTCACCTCTTTGAGGGCACGCTCTTGAGTCTTCCCATTCCACATTTTCATCAAGACTCCTCGCCGAACTGTGTCTGTTATGAGGGTCACCTCCAGTTTGGACATCTTCAAGTTTAACGAAAAGTCACCACTCAATGACTTCATTCTATTAGCATATTGTAATAACTACAAAAGGTAGCAACAGGTGTAAAGCAACAAGCTGAAACAGGTCTAAGCAACCATGTGCCATGGAGTGGCATGAGTATGGAGGTTTTCCATCCAGCCATTTCACTGATAATCTGTCTTCTTTGGTTGAAATTGTATGAATCAGTCAAATCCCTTGGTGTAGTGTTCAGTTGGATGGAGAACCACATACTCATGGCACTGCATAGCACACGGTTGCTTATTCTTGCTTTAAAAGAAATACTAACAACATTTGCCAAGCGAAAGACAATCTATTGTGGAGAACTAATATCGCTATATAAAATGAACATTTTGGTTTGAAGCTATTTTTAGCCCCATAATAAACACAACTTGTCAGACTTTATGTTGTTTAAAAAGTCGTAACTCTTCTGATAACATTCACACTCTAAATATGTCCCGTGCCACGGACACCTAAAATCTACTAACTGGTATAACCATGCCAATATCCTGACTCTAGTTTAGTAAAATTAAGTGAGTAGACAACTAAGCCTTATGTTCAACAACTTAACGTGAGAGACACCAGTGAGCAGAATTCCATGTTTAATCATTCTCACCTCTTTGAGGGCTCACTCTTGACTCTTTTCGAGCAGTCGCTCTTGACTTTTTTCGATGCCTCAGTCTTGAGTCTTTCCGAGCGGTTGCTCTTGAGTCTTTTCGAGCAGTCGCTCTTGAGTCTTTTCGACGGCTCACTCTTGACTCTTTTTGACTGCTCGCTCTTGACTCTTTTTGAGGGCTCACTCTTGTGTCTTTTCGAGCGGTCGCTCTTGTGTCCTTTCGACAGCTTGCTCTTGACTCTTTTCGAGGGCTCACTCTTGAGTCTTTTCGAGCGGTCACTCTTGACTTTTTTCGATGGCTCAGTCTTGAGTCTTTCCAAGCGGTCGCTCTTGAGTCTTTTCGAGCAGTCGCTCTTGAGTCTTTTCGATGGCTCACTCTTGACTCTTTTTGACTGCTCGCTCTTGACTCTTTTCGAGGGCTCACTCTTGAGTCTTTTCGAGCAGTCGCTCTTGAGTCTTTTCGATGGCTCACTCTTGACTCTTTTTGACTGCTCGCTCTTGACTCTTTTCGAGGGCTCACTCTTGAGTCTTTTCGAGCGGTCGCTCTTGTGTCCTTTCGATTGCTTGCTCTTGACTCTTTTCGAGGGCTCACTCTTGAGTCTTTTCGAGCAGTCGCTCTTGAGTCTTTTCGAGGGCTCGCTCTTGACTCTTTTTGAGGGCTCTCTCTTGAGTCTTTCCAAGTGGTCGCTCTTGTGTCCATTCGATCACTCGCTCTTGAGTGTTTTCGATCGGTCGCTCCCGAGTCTTTTCGAGCGGTCGCTCTTGAGTCTTCCCATTCCATACTTCCATCAAGACTCTCAGCTGAACTGCGTCTGTTATGATGGTCACCTCCAGTTTGGACATCTACAAGTTTAATGGAAAATTCCCCACTCACTTACTTCATTCTATTAGTACATTGTAATAACTACTAAAGGTAGCAACAGGTGTAAAGCAAACAGTTGAAACAGGTCTAAGCAACCAAGTGCCATGGAGTGCCATGAGTATGCAGGTTTTCCATCCTGCCATTTCACTGATAATCTGTCTTTTTGGTTGAAGTTTTATTAATCAGTCTAATTCCTTGGTGCGGTGTTCAGTTGGATGGAGAACTGCATACTCATGGCACTACATAGCACACGGTTGCTTATTCCCGCTCTAAAAGAAATATCAACAGTATTTACCAAGTGAAAGACTATCTAATGTGGAGAACTAATATCGCTATAAAGAATGAACATTTTGGTTTGAAGTAATTTTTAGCCCCATAATAAACACAACTTCTCAGATTTTAAGATGTTGTTTTTAAAAAGTCATAACTCTTCTGATATCATTCACACTCTAAATATGTCCCAAGCCATGTGACACCTAAAATCTACTAACTGACATAACCATGCCAATATCCTGACTCTAGTTTAGTAAATTAAGTGAGTCGACAACTAAGCCTTATCTTCAACAACTCAACATAAGAGTCACCACTGAGTAGAATTCCGTGTTTAATCATTCTCACCTCTTTGAGGGCTGGCTCTTGACTCTTTTCGAGCGGTCGCTCTTGAGTCCTTTCGATCGGTCGCTCTTGAGTCCTTTCGATCGGTCTCGCTCGAGTTTTTTCGATGGCTCGTTCTTGAGTCTTTTCGATGGCTCGTTCTTGACTCTTTTTGAGGGCTTGCTCTTGACTCTTTACGAGGGCTCACTCTTGAGTCTTTTCGACAGCTCGCTCTTGACTCTTTTCGAGGGCTCACTCTTGAGTCTTTCCAAGTGGTCTCTCTTGTGTCCTTTCGATCACTCGCTCTTGAGTCTTTTCGATCGGTCGCTCCTGAGTCTTTTCGAGCGGTCGCTCTTGAGTCTTCCCATTCCATACTTCCATCAAGACTCTCAGCTGAACTGCGTCTGTTATGATGGTCACCTCCAGTTTGGACATCTACAAGTTTAATGGAAAATTCCCCACTCACTTACTTCATTCTATTAGTACATTGTAATAACTATTAAAGGTAGCAACAGGTGTAAAGCAAACAGTTGAAACAGGTCTAAGCAACCAAGTGCCATGGAGTGCCATGAGTATGCAGGTTTTCCATCCTGCCATTTCACGATAATCTGTCTTTTTGGTTGAAGTTTTATTAATCAGTCTAATTCCTTGGTGCGGTGTTCAGTTGGATGGAGAACTGCATACTCATGGCACTCCATAGCACACGGTTGCTTATTCCCGCTCTAAAAGAAATATCAACAGTATTTACCAAGTGAAAGACTATCTAATGTGGAGAACTAATATCGCTATAAAAAATGAACATTTTGGTTTGAAGTAATTTTTAGCCCCATAATAAACACAACTTCTCAGATTTTAAGATGTTGTTTTTAAAAAGTCATAACTCTTCTGATATCATTCACACTCTAAATATGTCCCAAGCCATGTGACACCTAAAATCTACTAACTGACACAAACATGCCAATATCCTGACTCTAGTTTAGTAAAATTAAGTGGGTAGACAACTAAGCCTTATGTTCAACAACTCAACATAAGAGTCACCACTGAGTAGAATTCCGTGTTTAATCATTCTCACCTCTTTGAGGGCTGGCTCTTGACTCTTTTCGAGCGGTCGCTCTTGAGTCCTTTCGATCGGTCGCGCTCGAGTCTTTTCGAGCAGTCGCTCTTGAGTCTTTTCGATGGCTCGTTCTTGACTCTTTTTGAGGGCTTGCTCTTGACTCCTTTCTAGGGCTCGCTCTTGAGTCTTTTTGAGGGCTCGCTCTTGTGTCCTTTCGATCGCTTGCTCTTGACTCTTTTCGAGGGCTCACTCTTGATTCTTTTCGAGCGGTCGCTCTTGAGTCTTTTCGAGGGCTCGCTCTTGACTCTTTTCGAGGGCTCACTCTTGAGTCTTCCCGAGTGGTCGCTCTTGTGTCCTTTCGGTCGCTCGCTCTTGAGTCTTTTCGATCGGTCGCTCTTGAGACTTTTCGAGTGGTCGCTCTTGAGTCTTCCCATTCCATACTTTCATCAAGACTCTCAGCCGAATTGCGTCTGTTATGAGGGTCACCTCCAGTTTGGACATCTACAAGTTTAAGGAAAATTCACCACTCACTGACTTCATTCTATTAGTACATTGTAATAACTATTACAGGTAGCAACAGGTGTAAAGCAAACAGTTGAAACAGGTCTAAGCAACCATGTGCCATGGAGTGCCATGATATGCAAGTTTTCCATCCAGCCAATCTGTCTTTTTGGTTGACGTTGTATTAATCAGTCAAAATCATTGGCGTATTCAGCTGGATGGAAAACCACATACTCATGGCACTGCATGGCACACGGTTGCTTATTCCTGTTCCAGAAGAAACATCAACAATATTTGCCAAGTGAATTACTATCAGTTGTGTAGAACAAGTATCACTACATAAAATGAAAATTTTAGTGTGAAACCATTTTAGCCCCATAATCAACACCATGTGTCAGACTTTAAGGTATGTGCCCTGTGCTGATATATTGTGTTTGGAGTTTGGTCAGATTTAAATGGAAAGACAGTTTAAATCCAGTCTTATTAACTAAGCTGTTTTCTGTGTCCACTTGTAAAAATTGCAGTTAAGAGCAATGGTCTGGCAATTAAAAATGGTATCATGGGCATTTAACCTTGAATACTTCTCATCTAAAATTTAAAGCTTTATCTTGTCCTGAATGAAAAATGGTTAGTGTCTACCCTGAATGTTTTAATCATGATAACATTTTCAGCCATATAACCCGGCTGCATTACATGAACCAGTCAGCTGAAGAGCTGTCTTACCAAGGGAAGCAGCCTTATTGATGTGTAGCAGCCTGGACGTCTCTTCAGTGACAGAGCTCTCCACATCTTTTAATTTGTGGGACTGTAGAGCTTGGCTCCTGGCCACCTTCTCCTCCTGTGTCTTGATCCCCACTACAGCCTCAGGGGAAGCCCCTCGGCTACGCACTGTGGCATCCGTATGGTTTTTGTTATCAACCTGTTCACCCTGCTGCTGATTCTTTTCCTGAGTCTTGACCTGAGAAACGGAAGCAGATTCTTCTGGGATTGTACACTTGATGCACTCGGTGGGTGTAATGGTGACTGTTTTAGAGATTGTGGAAGCTGGTTTTGGAAAAGAAGAGCTGTCATTCTGTTTCCGTGTCTTCACTGCCTTTTCCTGTCTAGTGTCCTCTGGGGTGCTGATGTGGAGTTGCTCAAAAGCCTTTCTTATCTCTTCAATGACATCGGACATTGAGAGGGCTAGACGGGGGGATAACAAACATTATTAACTTCTCTTTTTCATACTTAATATACTAAATATTGGACAACCATGAGGAAGATGTAACTTTACGCTGGGATTTGTACCTGCTTCAGCAGAAGCAACAGACTCACTTGGAGATCTAAGGCTATCACTGACAGGCATTGAAGCTAGAAAAAAAATATAAAAAAGAGGACAAAACGTTACCTATCAGCCGTATTCTTATTGATAAGACACCAGTGATATTGACACCTAGGACAGCACAATGTCGTCAGAAAGTGATAACGCAATACCCATTATTTTCATCAATTGAGTGTCATTTGTTTGCTGCCGTATGCTTAGATGTTTTGGTTTGCTCTGATGGGTGCGTGCGTGTGTCTGTGTGCGTGCGTGTGTCTGTGTGTGTGTGTGTGTGTGTGTGTGTGTGTGTGTATGTGTGTGTTTCGTTTGAAATGACAAAGTGTTACTGATTCCTGATTCCGCATTCGATATTGTGACGTCACAGTAGAACCCGCTCGCAACTCCCATCAGGGGCACCGTGGGTCTGTACGGTTTCGTGCTTTTATGTGTATATATATATATATATATATATATATATATATATATATATATATATACTAGAAGAACCCCGCTACAATGTAGCGGTTTGTTTATTCACCCGTCTAAATCTCCCTCCTCTTCATCCTGCCAGCTAACCGCCTTCCCCCTGCCCCTAAACCCCCCCATTCCAACTCCCCCCCAAATGCTCAGAATCATCTGAAATGCCGAGAAAAGTCGTTTACCCCCCCACTCCAGCTCCCTCCCCCCAAATGCTCAGAATCATCTGAAATGCCTAGAAAAGTGGTTTACCCCCCCACTCCAACTCCCTCCCCCCAAATGCTCAGAATCATCTGAAATGCTGAGAAAAGTGGTTTTTAGCCATTTTTAGAAAATGCATATTTTGCATATTTTGCATAATTATTATAATTATGTTAATTTTCTGCTATTTTTCTGGTCCTCTCTGGAACAATACCTACCACCTCCAAAAAAAATTAGGATCATAAGTGCATTTTTGCAAAAATGCATATATTTTGCATAATGCCAAAACATTTCCGTCCCAGAAAATTTTTTTTTATATAGGTGAAAAAATTAAAGATGGTCAGAATCATCTGAAATGCCGAGAAAAGTGTTTTTTTTTAGCCATTTCTACAAAAATGCATATTTTGCATATTTATGCATAATTATGCATAGGTTTATGGATGTGGTGAGGGAGGACATGCAGGTGGCTGGTGTGACAGAGGAAGACGCAGAAGACAGGAAGAAATGGAAACGGATGATCCGCTGTGGCGACCCCTAACGGGAACAGCCGAAAGTAGTAGTAGTAGTAGATGCATAATTATGCATAATTTTAATTGTCTGGGATTTTTCCCTTACTCTCTGAGACAATACCTACCACCTCCAAAAAGAATTAGGATCATAAGTGCTTTAGTTTTCGGTCCCGCTATCTACACTAACACACACACACATACTAACACCACACACACACACATTCCGAAAACATATGAGTAGATAATGTTTTAAATGTCACGTTCTAGTATTTTGAACAAAAAAAGTTATAAAATAGAAATCGTAGAAAGGTGAATCAGTTCATATGGACACAACGTTTAGTGGGAGAAACGTTTCATCACACATCCAAATGACCTCGTCAGTCTCAACCGAGTGATGAAACTTTGTGTGATTTTCTTACCTGGGTTATTGAGCATGCAGACATACCGCATCGAAGCTGAATTAGAATTAGAATTGGTTGTAGCATTGTGAAATGTCACTATCGCACTCATGCGTTGTCTCGAACGTCGTTCTCTCAACGACGACTTTGCGAACACTGAGGGCCCGCGCTGAGCGCATCGGTCTTATAGTCACACGGCGAAGGGGCGTGTCCATTTCATTGCGTTCCATTCCGCGCTGAAAAAAGGCGAAGGGGCGTGTCCATTCCGCGCTGAAAAAAGGCGAAGGGGCGTGTCCATTTCATTGCGTTCCATTCCGCGCTGAAAAAAGGCGAAGGGGCGTGTCCATTCCGCGCTGAAAAAAGGCGAAGGGGCGTGTCCATTTCATTGCGTTCCATTCCGCGCTGAAAAAAGGCGAAGGGGCGTGTCCATTCCGCGCTGAAAAAAGGCGAAGGGGCGTGTCCATTTCATTGCGTTCCATTCCGCGCTGAAAAAAGGCGAGAGGCATGTCCGGGCAGCGATATTATGAACCCTACATAGCCCTCGCCAAAATCCCGTACCCTGTCCCAAATCTCGCGAACGGACGCCGGATTTCCGCTGCGTTGCTAAGGAAACAATCAACTATCAACTCGGTGCGAAGCAAAGCTAACGTTAGCTACCTTCAATTTTGGTCGCCAAAGTTAGTAAATTTCTCCCCCTAGTGGCAAAATAATAATTAAAATGGCAGTCTTATGTGCTCTCCTCTGTTCATGATCCTCATTGCTCATTGAAACTTGAGTAGTTTCGATGTCTGATACTTCATTACTTTTACCCAAGTAGCCTATAGCTTTTCAGCAGGCCTTCTTTATACAACACTGTGCACTATACACTATAGGCCTAGGCTAATAGTAGAAAATGTAAACTTCCTGGTAAATGAAGTGAAAGACATGACTAGGATGTTTGTCTTATGATTTAAGTGTTTGCCCTGAAAACGAAATTAAGCAGGAAGTCTAGATTATTTTTGGTTTTGATTAAAAATAATCAAAATATTAAGTTACATAACTTATGAATCGTCTAAAAAGTGAACCATGGGGTTGAAATTATGATTGTGAGGGAAAGAATAGCCTTAAGTTGACTAACCTAACAATTTTAGGTTACAAGGTCTGCCTCTGCTCCTTGGATACGTTATTGGTATTATATTAATGTTGATTGTGGATAACTTAGACAGGTTAAATTGTGGGTGTACAGCGTTTCCTTGATGAGCGCTAACCCCATAACAACATATTTTCGCGTTGCTACGGTGGCGCACACGTGACAAAGCCAGAAACGGGATTTTGGCGAGGCCTATGTAGGGTTCATAATATCGCGTCCGGGCATGTCCGGACATGCCTCTCGCGCGTTCTACAATTTACAAGAACGCATTTCGTATATATAATATTATTCATAAGTACACATAAATAAATTCATTCATAAACATAAATAGATTATTTTTAAAAAGCATAACTTTAATATGTGCAACCCATGTCCATAATTGTTTTTATGTAAATCCAACAGACTTTTTTTTTTCAGTGTATTATCTGAATTGCTTATCTTGCTCTCAGGGTCACGGGGATGCTAGAGCCTATCCCAGCAGTCATTAGGCGGCGGGCGGGGAGACTCCCTGGACAGGCCGCCAGGCCATCACACACACACACACACACACACACACACACACACACACACACACACACACACACACACACACTCACACCCACACACACACACACACACACACACACACACAATTTTAGCATGGCCGATTCACCTGACCTACATGTCTTTGGACTGTGGGAGGAAACCGGAGCGCCCGGGGGAAACCCACGCAGACACAGGGAGACACGGTGTCCCTTCCAACTTCTGAAAATCATAAAGTTGCCCCGTCCCCAACAAATGATTTCTAAATAAATTATGGAATCGAAAATGTGTATTTAATAGAAGCCGACTCAACTTTTTGAATAATTCACACATAAAAACCACACGTACTTAATAATAATAATGATAATGATAATAATAATAAATTACATTTATATAGCGCTGTTTTAGACACCCAAAGGGCTTCAAGTCAAGGCAAGTCAATTTTATTTGTATGGCCCAATATCACAAATTACACATTTGCCTCAAGGGGCTTTACAGCAACACAACATCCTGTCCTTAGACCGTCGCATCTGCTAAGGAACTACTGCTACGACTACTTACGGCTGCTCCCGTTAGGGGGCGCCAGAGCGATCATCCGTTTCCATCTCTTCATGTCCTCTGCATCTTCCTCTTTCACACCAGCCACCTGCATGTCCTCCGTCAACACATCCATAAACCTCCTCTTTGGCCTTCCTCTTTTCCTCTGCCCTGGCAGCTCCATATTCAGCATCCTTCTCCCAGTATACCCAGCATCTCTCCTCCACGCGTGTCCAAGCCATCTCAATCTTGCTTCTCTTGCTTTGTCTCCAAACCGTCCAACCTGAGCGGTCCCTCTAATACAGGGGTCCCCAACCACCGGGCCACGGAACGCCACTGAGCCGCAAAGCATTTGCTACCGGGCCGCAAGGAATATGATATGCAATATTCAAATAAAAGCCCGATCCAGCGGCTGGGCCGCATAATGCTACAGGGCTTTTCATTTGAAACGGATGCTTTAAGTGTGTACGATGATGTAGTTTTATCGCTCATTCGCGTGGCCTTCGGTAGACCAGTGTGTCTGTGAATGCTCTCATTCATCCAGGCCATGGTTATCCAAAGGAGTTGAATCAAGTGCAACTGGACTTGGTATATATCCGTGAAGACGTTTTGCCTCTCATCCAAGAGGCTTCCTCAGTTCGTGCCTTTCTGACTAGACCAAGCTGGTCTGGTGATGAGACTCAGTATTTATCCTCTAGGAGTCGTTGTCAGAGCTATGGATATGCGTGGCTCTTTGTGATCCGATGTTTACCAACGCCCGTCGCTAACAGAGCCCTAGATATGAGTGGCTCTTTTGTGTACCGATGTTATGGTATATGTAGGGTACGCGTCAGGCAAGCCTCCTCCATTGTAGCCAATCAGAGTGAGGCTCTCTAACACACCGAGGGGAAGAGGGGAAAAAGGAGAGGCGGTGTGCGAGAGCTTTGCGGTTGTGTGTGGGTCGCTGAACAAATTTATTTTCTAAAAGAAAAAAATACGAAATCTAGAGAGAGAGAGAGACAGACACACACTGTACGTGGAGTGAATGTGTTACCGACTACAAGAATCCTTTGGGACGAATTCGTGTTTCCTTGGGTGCGTCGGAGAAGGTGTCCTGCTTGGAGGCTGCGAGTGACCACCAGCTAGCATGAATTCCCCCGACTAGCAGTGGAGTGTTGGAAATGGTCATAGACTGAGGACGTGGAAGTCAGTGCTTCGTCGGTGCCGTGAGTTTCAGAGGAACATTTGCCATTGTTGTAGTGAGCATGAGGCACGAAGAGGATTCTGGACAGAAATTAGTGTTTAGTGATTGGACTCTCTCCAGCACTAGCTTAGTACCGCACTGGGTAAGCCTATAGTACTGTAACCTATTTTTCTGGACTTAGCCTGTTAGTGATTTTAAGTTCCTGTTATAAGCTGTTGCCACAGTATATGCCTTGAGCTCTTATTTTGAAGGCTGACGGGAGCGGAAGTGCTGTATGCAGTGTTGTTGCTGTGGAGTTCTGTTGGGGGAAGAATCCAAATAAAGTGGTCCTCGTGTGAAAGTGGAACCTCCGTATTTGTAATTTTATAGTTTCATACAGTATAGGCGGCATCTACAAACCCTCGGTTACATTGGTGGCAGCGGTGGGATGCTTGTGCCAACGTCCCTCAAAAGAAAGACGTTTAAATTACCGAAAAGAAAGGTTCGGAGAGTCAGTTAGCTTCTCAGTTAGCCTCAGCTAGCAACGGCGGAGCTTCGTCGTGTCGGAAACCCGGCGCGGTGTGTGCACGACGACTTCACTCATCTTGATGCTGTCTTCTGAGATAATTGAGGAGCAACATGTGGAAATACGAGGATCCGCTGGACTATAACTACAGAGAGCGACGTGGAGAAAAGCCGTTCGCCAGCAACGTGAGGATTGAACTCCCGCCGCCATTTTCCGGGGAGGAAAAACAAAGTTTCCCCTGCTGGGCCAGACAATACGAAGTGGTGGTGAAGGCGCTGGTTGGAGGCACCGGCGATGACTTTGACTATGAACTGGTGAGGATTTTACCAACGCGTCTAACAAAGGCTGCTTTTCTGCTATGGGATAGCTTGCCAGCTGCCGTTCAGGCGGATTACGCTAAGGTAAAGGAGAAATTGCAGGAGGCTTTCGGACAAAGACATTTTCTTGACTGTTTCAGAGCAAACCTCTCTGCCCGCCTCCGTGCTCCCAGAGAGAGTCTGGAAGTATATGCAGCAGAAATAAGCAAGCTAGTTCAAGAGGCATTCCCAGGCTATGGTGATATAGCTCAGAAAGAGGAGAAATTTCGCAGATTTCTGGCTGGACTTGACCCGGCGCTGAGAGCTAAATGTCACGACCAGGGAGCTACTGATTTGGCTGAGGCCCTGACCATTGCTGGCCGGTGTGAGATGGCCCGAGAGGCCCTAAAGATGGACTATGTCAACACCCACGTACACCAGCCTCCCACTGAAAGCAGTGCAGCGGCTATGGCGCACTCCATATCTGATGGGAGTGGTTTGTACAGAGCTATGGATAGACTTACTGCAGATATGAGGGAAATGAGGATGGAAATGAAACAAATGGCAGAGGAAAACAACCGACTGCGATCCAGCCGCTGGAGAGATGAACGGAAAGCCCCTCACCCAGTATGTGGAGGTCAGTGTACTTGTGGGGAGCAGGGCTGTCGGTCTCGCACATGGGGTGAACAGAGAGGGCGTTCACCTGACCGTGGCTGGCGCGAGCGGCGAGCAGAAGGAGGCCCCAGGGAGAAACAGGACTACTGGACCCCCTGCAACAACCGAGCCAACTCCACAAGTTGGCGGGGTCCCAGACCTGCTAGGAGCCCCTCTAATGAGGAAACACAGAGACGGCGAGGCATACATTTTCTCTCCCCCAAGAGGGAAGACTCAGCAAACCAGTCGGGAAAAGAGATGTAGCTGATGTTGCGGCCCAAACACCAGCTACAGAGCCTATGGGCCCTCTGGAGGGAGGAATGCTTATCCCCTCCCTGAGTAATGCCATGACACCAGATGAGACAGAGCAGCGAACCTCATACGTGAGGGGAAGCATTGAAGGGACGGAAATTAACATATTGGTCGATTCAGGGGCAACCGAGTCGTTTATCAATGACAATTTCCGCATGTCTGTTCCAGCCCTGCACAAGCGGCCCCTAACAGCGGACTTTATTGCTGCGCGGGCAGTGAATGGACAGATGCTTGACACACTGAGTACCATAACAGTCACACTGCGTCTGGGGAAGACCTCCCGGCAGCATGTTTTCCACGTCATTAGGGAGTCCACACAAACAGCGCTGCTGGGCCTGGACTTTCTTGTCACAAATCACGCCCTCCTGGATTATGCCCGTGGCAAACTGCACCTATGGGACACTGTACTTCCACTTCTGAGTGGCAAAGACCTGATTCCTGAGTGTTGTAATGTTTCCATCGCCACTGTCATGACACTGCCCCCCCTCACCGAGATGCTGGTGCCTGTGAGTGTGTCCCCACCTGGGCCCGTTGACCAGCTCCCTGACTTTATGGGCTACTTATCACCCAGCCTCAAAGGCAAAAGTGAGTGTGTCATAGCTCACACAGTGACATCTGTGAAAGAAGGGGTCACCATAGCCCGTGTGTTGAACCCTACAAATCAGGACATTATACTGAGGCAAGGCGTGCACCTGGGGGAGTTTTTCTCTGTGGATGAGTCCGAAATCGTGTCACTCCCACAGGTTCCGACGGAGACTGTCTCTGCCATTTCATCCAGTGATGTGCCTTTTGTGTCACTGGAGGAGTCTCCCGCTAGTCAGCAACAGAAAGCACAACTGGCTGCACTGCTGGCAGAGCATCAGGAGATATTCAGCACATCAAAAGGAGGGACTGGCAAATGCACAGTTATCCAACAACACATCAAGACCGGTGATCATCCTCCTCTATGGCAGCGCGCCTACCGGACTTCACCAGAAAAGAGAGAGGAAAAAGACAGGCAGGTGGCCGCCCTGCTGGTTGACGGGGTAATTGAGGAAAGCTGCAGCCCCTGGGCCTCGCCTGTTGTCCTTGTAAAGAAGAAGAATGGTGAGTGGAGGTTCTGCATTGATTATCGTCGCCTGAATAGTATAACCGTGAAAGACTCTCATCCTCTCCCCAGCGTGGACGAGACCCTGGATGCACTGGCGGGCTCCCTGTGGTTCAGCACGTTGGACTTCTCTAATGGATACTGGCAGGTCGAGGTCGCTGAGGGAGACAGCGAGAAAACTGCCTTCACAACGGGCCGGGGCCTCTATCAGTGGCGGTCGATGCCAATGGGCCTTACTAACTCACCTGCAACATTCCAGCGCATGATGGAACTGGTGCTCAGAGGACTCCCATGGCAGGTATGTATGGTGTACCTCGATGACATTCTAATATACAGCCCCACCTTTGAGGACCATCTCTCCAGTTTGCGCGAAGTTTTCTCCAGGATTCAGGCAGCCGGCCTCAGGCTGAATTCTAAGAAGTGTCACCTGGCTCGAGATCATGTAGTGTTCCTGGGACATGTTGTTTCTCGCCACGGCTTACAGCTCGACCCTCGAAACACAGATAATGTCAGAACCTGGCCCACACCACAGAATCCAACCGAAGTGAGAGCATTTGTGGGCCTTTGCTCTTACCACAGACACTTTGTTAAGGACTTTGCTCAGCGTGCAGCTCCTCTGCATCGCCTCACCTGCAAAGACACACCTTTCAGATGGACAACTGAGTGTAACACAGCCTTTGAGTACCTGAAAGGGGTGCTTTCATCTGCTCCGGTTGTCACCATGCCTGACTTTAACATCCCCTTTAAAGTGTACACGGATGCCTCCATGGAAGCAGTTGGGGCTGTATTGGCTCAGGACAGGGGCGGACTGGAGCGAGTGGTGGCATACGCTAGCCAATCCCTCACTTCCCCGGAACGGCGTTGGTCTACATTTGACAGAGAACTGTGGGCTATACGCCAATTCAGACATTACTTTGGATCAGCTGCCTTTACCATCGTAACTGATCACAAGCCTCTGCTGGGCCTGCGCGGCATTTCTATTGACAAGGATCCCATGGGACGCAGAGCGAGATGGGTATTGGAACTAGACCCTTATAACTGGATTATACAGCACAAGGACGGGCAACGGCATACTAATGCTGATGCACTCTCACGGCGTCCTCAGGACTCTGAGCTCAGGGTGGTAAATGTCACCACGCGGCAGCCAAAACAAGTGAATGTCATAGGCTCGGAGGAAGGGCCAAGTGTTCCCCAAACAGACACTCAGCTGCTTCAAGCACCCACTGGGAACCCCCAGACCTCTGACTTCGACGCAGGGGAACAGCGTGTGGAGAGGAGCAGTGAGACGCAGGATTTGTCTTTCATGCATGCACTGTCACATGATGGAACGGAAATGAGGGAGCTACAACGGGCTGACCCAGATATTAGGCAGGTATTGAACTGGATGGAGAGGAGTGGTTCTCGGCCACCTAGGGGGTGGATGAGAGGTAGCTCCCGGTGGCTTAGAAAATTATGGACTGAATATCCCCGCCTCTCTGTTGTTAATGGACTACTCTGCAGGGCGGTGAACTCTCCCCTCACCGGAGATGCTCTGTGTCAGGATGTCACGCCCTCCTCGGTGGTCCCTGATGTGCTGCAGCATCTGCATGGGGGCTTTACATCGGCACATTTCTCAGTGGAACGTGTGTGGGAACGTGCAAGGAAAACTTGCTACTGGCCTTCCATGTTCAAAGATATTCAACAGTGGTGTGAGCAGTGCATCCCATGTCAAACCCGCAAGGCCCCGGTGCCTAAGCATCATGCACCGATGGGGAGCATCCGAGCAACTCGGCCATTCCAGAGAGTGGCAACTGACATCCTTGAACTGCCAGTGACTTCTAAGGGAAACAGGTATGTGTTAGTAGTGGAAAACTACTTTACCAAGTATGTGAATCTGTATGCTCTCCCTAACCAAATGGCCCAGTCAGTAGCACAGTGTTTGTTTGAAGACTATGTGCTGGTGCATGGCGTTCCTGAAGTGGTCCACAGTGATCAGGGCTGGCAATTTGAAGCTGAGATTGTTCAAAGACTGTGTCAGCTCCTGGGAATTAAGAAAACACGCACTACACCTTATAATCCCAAGTCGGACGGAATGGTTGAACGCTTCAATCGCACCCTCATTGACCAGCTGGCCAAATCATTGCTCGCCTGTGGTGGTGAGTGGGACGATTATCTGAAACAGGTGGCTTTCGCCTATAAAACATCTGTTCATGCCTGCACCAACTACACTCCGTATTATCTAACTCACGGACAGGAGGCTCTTGTTCCAGTGGATGTGTTGGTACCATCTCAGTTGGTGCGTTCGGACTTACCTCTTTCTCATGCTGACTTTGTGGCCTCTCTGGCAGAGAGGCTGGAGACTGCTTTTGCTGGTGCCAGGCAGGGTGGCGCTGACGCTCACGGGAAGCAGAAGTTGTACTATGATGGAACGGTCCATCACCAGCCGTATGCAGAAGGGGATTTGGTATGGCTGCATAATCCGACAGAGGACCGTATGAAACTTCCTCCCCACTGGAAGGGGCCCTACAGGGTCCTGTCTGTGTTGGGCTCTGAGGGTAAACCTGGACTCACCTATCATATTGGCAGCCCTTTGGACTTTGATGGACAGGGGCAGGTCGTCCATTATGATAGACTGAAACCATACACACTACCGGTGGCTGCTGGTTTTTCAGATAGCCTGCCGGCTTCTCCTCTTCATACTCCCTCGCTGCTGGACGAGGGGTTGCCAGAGAGGGACTTTGTGGCTGAGGAGCCGCTGGCCTCTGGTGACACAGGGACTGTTCGGATTACAGGCACCAGTGAGCCACTACAGACTGTTGCTCGTTCTGGGAGGATTTTGAGAAAACCACTTCGTTTCAAGGACTTTGTCACGTTTGGTTAGCTGTTTGAAAAACAAAAAACAAAAAACATCACAGACAAGCCAATATGACTGTTGGAATTTCTGTTGAATGTTTGTCGGGGTTACTTGACATGTTTTTTTACTGTGATGGTACATTTTTTTTTTCTTCTCATATGTATATAGTATGTCTGGATGCTATGGTGTATCAGAACTTTCCGGTGTACGTGGGGCATAGTGTGGCATACTTTATTGAGACTGTGCAGTGACGTGAGGGATAACATGCATAATGTTATTGTTAAGATTTTGTTTTATGGTGTTGGGTTCCTTCTGGGGTTCGCAGATTGATATGCACTTTTTTGGTTTCAGTGTGTGTTTTCTACTTTATATATGTATATTTAGGAGGACAGGTTGATAATGTTTTGGACAAGCCTGTGTTTTTTTGCACTTATAGTGTTACTGTTTTGAAACGAGGACGTTTCTTTTTGTAGGAGGGGAGGTACGTAACCTATTTTTCTGGACTTAGCCTGTTAGTGATTTTAAGTTCCTGTTATAAGCTGTTGCCACAGTATATGCCCTGAGCTCTTATTTTGAAGGCTGAAGAGAGAGCGGAAGTGCTGTACGCAGTGTTGTTGCTGTGGAGTTCTGTTGGGGGAAGAATCCAAATAAAGTGGTCCTCGTGTGAAAGTGGAACCTCCGTATTTGTTATTTTATAGTTTCATACAGTATAGGCAACATCTACAAACCCTCGGTTACAGTACTAACGTTAGTCTATTTGTCAGTGAAGTTAGCTAGCTCACTGGTCATACTGGCTCGTTAGTTCTCAATACCGGGACTGCGTGCGTTCGGATGAACTGTTGGATGCTGAGAAGAGGACTTGGAGGACAGTCGTGTTTTTTTAGTTTTGTGACGGAAGATTGCTGCCTGAGTGAAAGTTATTTCAAGAGCAGTGTGAACGTTGAACGCTTTGCATTGCTGTTGGCGCCATCTGACTTCTACAGTGAGTCACGTAGACCAGTGTTTCTCTACCGGGGGTCCGCGGACCCCTAGTGCTCCGTGGTGTAATTGCAAGGGGTCCGTGAAAATAAAATATATTTAAAAAAAGATCCTATGACATTTATAGAAATAGGATTATTTTACTCAAATGTGACTGAGACCTTTATCTTCCTAAACTATAAAGGGTAACAGGACTTTTTTCTCTAATTACATCTGTTTCACAAGTGTAATTTATTGTATTTTAATAAGAGATCTCGCTCCCGTTTGCATTGTTAAAAGTTACTGCATAAAAATTCTGTTGTTACATATATCTGAAAGTTACTGAATACATATTCTGTTTTGTTACATATATCTGAAAGTTACTGCATAAGAATTCTGTTTTGTTAACTTTATCTAAGTTACAACTGAAAGCTCTTATTTTTGCCCCAAAGAGTGAATAAATGCTATAATGCAATTTAAAATGCAGTTCTACTGTTTCTATCAAATTGCAACCCCCCTCCCCCAAGATCAAGTGGAGGGGTCCTCAGGGTAGATCAAAAATACGCAGGGGGTCCAGGACCCCAAAAAGGTTGAGAACCACTGACGTAGACTACACGCACGTCACGTGGTTTGCCCTGCCGTGCCGTCGTCTCTCCAGCGGCTCATCTCGTGTGCCCAGGATTCATCAGATTGGTATTTGTGTCAATTACTAGACTGTATTAAAAAAACGAACTGGAATGTTTATGTCTGAACCTTCATTGGGTTTGATACTCAACATTTAGAGTGAGTTTCTCATTTGAGGTTGTGTTGATATTGTGTATACAAAGAGATACTATGTATACAAAGAAAGTCAAACTATGTTTTTTTGCATTTTATTTTTTTACTATTGTCATCCTATAGTATTGCATTCAATTAATACTAAACTGTTGGTGGCTATTGATTCATCTTTACTGTGGTTGAAGTTTAGGGCTTATTACAATACTTAACCTGAGGGTTTATGCATATTTGGGAGTTGTGTACTTACCTTGGAGTAGGGGCGTCTCAACTGTCCTGTTAGGTCTGGGGAGGGAGGGTTATGATGAATTGGACCCATAGCACAGCATATTGTAACGAATTCGGAGGGCAACCACAGGAACTGCCGCGGCTGGGACGCGAACCCGTATCTCCCGCGCCGCGGGAGACATCGCTAACTGCTCGACTAAAGGATCAGACCCGTCAGCCAGCGGCCAATGTGTCTACTTATCCATGCACATTACAATATACTCTACACGTCAGGGGCCGCCGTGTCAAATACCTTAGCGTGAAGCCCACCTCAAGATATCTTATAGGGTGTAACGTACTAACCACTCTGTTCAGCAGGATAGGCATCCACATACTTACCCACGTAGGTAGTGAGACTAACTGCATTGGGAATGGGGATCCAGATCCTTTCATTAACCTAATCTTTCAAGATAAATAGGTACTATTACTATCCCTACAAGGCGTGGCTTATTATGCCAGCTACACATCTAACATAGCTGGTCTCACAACCATCTTGTAAACCTTCCCTTTAACTCTTGCTGGTACCCTTCTGTCACATATCACTCCTGACACTCTTCTCCACGCACTCCACCCTGCCTGCACTCTCTTCTTCACCCCTCTTCTGCACTCCCAGTTACTTTGGACAGTTGACCCCACATTTTTAAACTCATACACCTTTCATCACCTCTGCTCCTTGCATCCTCACCATTCCACTGTCCGCCCTCTCATTCACGCATAGGTATTCCGTCTTGCTCCTACTGACTTTCATTCCTCTTCTTTCCAGTGCATACCTCCACCTCTGCAGGCTTTCCTCAACCTGCACCCTACTCTCGCTACAGATCACAATGTCACCCGCAAACATCATAGTCCGTGGAGACTCCTGCCTGATCTTGTCCATCAACCTGTCCATCCCCATTGCAAACAAGAAAGGGCTCAGAGCCGATCCTTGATGTAATCCCACCTCCACCTTGAACTCATCTGTCATTCCAACCGCACACCTCACCGCTGTCACATACATATCCTGCACCACTCCTACATACTTCTCTGCAACTCCCGACTTCCTCATACAATACCACACCTCCTCTCCTGGCACCCTGTCATATGCTTTCTCTAAATCAGTCAGTCAGTCAGTCAAATTGCATTTTATATAGCGCTTTTCTAGCCGCAACAGCCACTCAAAGTGCTTTACATTTCTGGTCAAATCTAAGTCTTGTGTTGTTTTGTTTTTATTACAAATGTAGAATTGTACTGGAATGTCAATGGTCTGGCAATTAAAACATGGTGTCATGGGCATTTAATCTGGATGACTCCTCATCTTAAATTTAAAACTTAATCTTGTTCCGAATGAAAAATGGTTAGTGTCTACCCTGAATGTTTTAATCATGATAACATTTTCAGCCACACCGCCCAGCATTACATGAACCAGTCAGCTGAAGAGCTGTTTTTTTTTTTTTCGGGGGGGGGGTTTGGATTTTCCCCCTTTTCTCCCCGGTTGTACCTGGCCAATCACACCGCTCTCTGAGCTGTCCCGGTCGCTGACCCGCCCCCTCTTCCGATCTGGGGAGGGCTGCGGATTACCACATGCCTCCTCTGATACATGTGGAGTCGCCAGCCGCTTCTTTTCACCTGACAGTGAGGAGTTTCGCCAGGGGGACGTAGCGGCACTTTTAGAAGGCTTTGTTTATGTCCTCCCCCCCCCATGTATCCTGGCCATTTGTCTGAACCATATAAGTGGGAATTTTGCGAATGAAAGTAATGGTTTACTTGAATGAATGAATTAATTATGATTTATATCTAACATGTAAACAAGCAGGGTATAATTACAGATAATCTGTTTCCAATAATCTGAAGTGATCAACAAATGCCTACATCAAACTCAGCAAACAAATCTCCATATACATCAGATTATTTGTTACATGTTCGATGTTCGAAAAGGAGTAGGAGGAAGTATACACGTATATTTTCCTACCTCTTTACACCTATTCTGAAGTTAATTCATCTACTATACATTACAAAAAGGACAAGAAAATATAATAAAAATATATGACCAAATATATATGTGTGTGTGTGCGTGTGTGTGTGTATCCAGTGAGACAAGTAAATTCTTTATGAGACAATACGAGACATTGCAAACCTGTTTCATGCCATAAACAATAGTCACTGGATTATTTTGCTCCTTATTTGTTGAGCACTTTCCCTACCATTGAGTGTTTCTTTTAACAAAGTTATATACACACACACACACACACACACACACATATATACACTCACCGGCCACTTTATTAGGCACACCTGTCCAACTGCTCGTTAATGCAAATTTCTAATCAGCCAATCACATGGCAGCAATTCAATGCATTTAGGCATGTAGACATGGTCAAGACGATCTGCTGCAGTTCAAACCGAGCATCAGAATGGGGAAGAAAGGTGATTTAAGTGACTTTGAACTTGGCATGGTTGTTGGTGCCAGACGGGCTGGTCTGAGTATTTCAGAAACTGCTGATCTACTGGGATTTTCACGCACAACCGTCTCTAGGGTTTACAGGGAATGGTCCGAAAAAGAGAAAATATCCAGTGAGCGGCAGTTCTGTGGGCGAAAATGCCTTGTTGATGCCAGAGGTCAGAGGAGAATGGCCAGACTGATTCGAGCTGATAGAAAGGCAACAGTAACTCAAATAACCACTCATTACAACCGAGGTATGCAGAAGAGCATCTCTGAACGCACAACACGTCAAACCTTGGGGCAGATGGGCTACACCAGCAGAAGACCACACCGGGTGCCACCCCTGTCAGCTAAGAACAGGAAACTGAGGCTAGAATTCGCACAGGCTCACCAAAATTGGACAATAGAAGATTGGAAAAACGTTGCCTGGTCTGATGAGTCTCGATTTCTGCTGCGACATTCGGATGGTAGGGTCAGAATTTGGCGTCAACAACATGAAAGCATGGATTCTTCCTGCCTTGCATCAACGGTTCAGGCTGGTGGTGGTGGTGTAATGGTGTGGGGGATATTTTCTTGGCACACTTTGGGCCCCTTAGTACCAATTGAGCATCGTGTCAACGCCACAGCCTACCTGAGGATTGTTGCTGACCATGTCCATCCCTTTATGACCACAGTGTTCCCATCTTCTGATGGCTACTTCCAGCAGGATAACACGCCATGTCATAAAGCTCGAATCATCTCAGACTGGTTTCTTGAACATGACAATGAGTTCACTGTACTCAAATGGCCTCCACAGTCACCAGATCTCAATCCAATAGAGCACCTTTGGGATGTGGTGGACCGGGAGATTCGCATCATGGATGTGCAACCGACAAATCTGCAGCAACTGCGTGATGCTATCATGTCAATATGGACCAAACTCTCTGAGGAATGTTTCCAGTACCTTGTTGAATCTATGACACGAAGGATTAAGGCAGTTCTGAAGGCAAAGGGGGGTCCAACCCGGTACTAGCAAGGTGTACCTAATAAAGTGGCCAGTGAGTATATATATATATAGACAGATAGATATATAGATAGATAGATAGATAGATATATAGATAGATATAGGCAGCTGATGACTGTGCGACACACGAAACAAGCTTGTACTGCTATGTATTACGGTTTTTTTTCTTTTTCTGCATCTACAGTGCATCCGGAAAGTATTCACACCCCTTCACTTTCCCCACATTTTGTTATGTTACAGCCTTATTCCAAAATGGATTAAAATCCTTGTTTTTCTCATCAATCTACACACAATACCCCATAATGACAAAGTGAAAAAGGTTTTGTAGAAATTTTTGCAAATTTATTACAAATAAAAAACTGAAATATTGCATGTACATAGTGTAATGTCCGTAGACGCCTTGTCTTACTGACATAAGAATAATTCAAGAACGAGCCGACTTCGTAGGTTCTTAACTGTGTAGCTTTTACTAGCGTTCATCCGACATACAACCTTCATAACATGCGCTTCTCACTTCCTGTATACGTCACACGCACTGCACGTACACCCGTGAGTAGGTCAAGTTAAACACGTGACCTTTCATTCATTACATCTCCCCCTCTAAGATGATTTTCTAACCTGTATATCACCCCCCTTTTCACAAAAAAAATAAAAAATCCCCCACAGTACACAAGTCCATACGCCTCACAAATCCAGCCGGATTGCTGGCTTGCTCACCCTGCCAGAGCGAGTAACATATGGTGTGGAAGTTGGCCTTTCTGCTGCTCGGGACTCATCCATGTTTCCATTCTCCCCTGGAGTGACATGGTCAGGATCCCTGCTGACAAAGGTGAGTGTTTTAGGTGTGGCCAACAGGTGGCGCCCGTTCCTTCTGTAATGTTCCCCTTGAGCTGTCTCCACTATGTAGGATCTGGGAGTGGAGCTCTGACTGTGAACAACTGCTGGCATTGTCCATGTTTTCTGTCCATCAGGTTTGGTGAGTACTGCGTCACCCGAGTTCAGTGGGCGCAGTGTCCGCACGCCGTTCCTGCGGTTGTAGTAGAAAGCCTGCCTCGATTTGGCTGCGGCGTCAGCGGTTTTGATCAGTTCCTCTTTGGGCCAGGCCGGTTTCAGGTTATGCTGCAATGTGGGTAAGGTGGTTCTGAGTCTCCTACCCATGAGCAATTCCGCTGGACTGGCTCCAGTGGAAGAAGAGGGTGTAGCTCTGTATGTCAACAGGGCGAGGAGAGGGTCTTCCTGCCTTAATATGCTTTTGGCTATCTGAACAGCCCTCTCTGCCTGTCCATTACTCTGGGGGTAGTGTGGGCTTGAAGTCACATGGATGAAATCATAATCCTCACTGAACCTCCTCATCTCTTCTGAAACTAGCTGTGGCCCATTATCACTAACTACAATTTCAGGGATACCAAAACGTGCAAATGTAGCCTTCAGCCTAGCTACAACCTGACTGCTAGTAGTTGTTGGTAGATTTAGGATCTCCAAAAACCTGGAATAATAGTCAGACACTATCAAGTAGTTTTGCTTTTTGTACTCACACAGGTCTATGCCAACTTTCTGCCATGGTCTGGATGGGAGCTCGCTTGACATTAAAGGCTCTTTTCTCTGTGTGTTCTTGTGTTCTCTGCAGAATTGACATTGCTGTATCTTTGTTGTAATGTGCTCTGTCATTTTGGGCCACCACACTGACTGGCTAGCTCTCTCTCTGCACTTAACTATCCCCTGGTGCCCGTCGTGTATTCTGTCTAAGATCACCTCCCTCATCTCTGTGGGAATGACGATACGACTGCCTCTGATGACTAAACCATCTACCTCAGATAACTCCCCTCTCACCTGATAAAAGTCTCTGACTGTCTCCGGCACTTTATCGACATACTCAGGCCAGCCGTGTCTGATGAAGCCCAACACTGTCTGGAGCTGCAGATCCCCATCCGTGCTCTGTTTTATCTCCTGCATCCTTTGAGGTGTGGCAGGCACCTGGCACACGATGGCATCAATGTGCGCTGCAACATCATCATGAGAAGCACCATCTCCGTAGCACTGCTCTGGGCCTCTGGAGAGTGCATCAGCCACAGCTAAAGTTTTGCCTAGTGCATATTCAGCCACTGCATTGAAACGCATCAGCCTCATTAACAGTCTCTGGCACCTAATGGGCACATTATCCAAGTCTTTGCTGTTCATGAGAGGCACTAGTGGTTTATGATCGGTGACAAGTCTGAAATTGTCAAGCCCAAACAAGTACTTCTCGAACCTTTCACATGCCCAGACGCTGGCTAAGCACTCTTTCTCGATCTGTGCGTACCTTGTCTCTGCGTCACTCAGCCGTCGGGAGCAGTGGGCCACGGGCTTCCAGTGTTCCCCGTGCTGCTGGAGCAGAACGCCTCCCAGCCCGTAGCTGCTGGCATCTGCTGACACCACCGTAGCCTTAGTGACGTCGTAAAAGGTGAGTACCGGGGCGGTGGCGAGTGCTGCTTTAAGGTCTTGGAATGCTGTGTTCTGTGCAGGTCCCCACAGCCACTCTGTCGTTGCTTTAAGCAGTCCATAAAGCGGCTGACCTACAGTGGACAGTTCTGGGACGTATTTTGCCAAATAGTTCACCATCCCGAGGAACCTCTTGAGTTCCGTCACGTTCTGGGGCTGAGGAAAGTTCTCTATTCCGGCCACTTTGTCCGGGTCAGGTCTGATGCCTGCCTCGTTGATGATAGGACCAAGGAAGCGGACTTGTTTCTGTTTGAACTTGCATTTCGCTTGGTTCAGTTTGAGACCTGCTGTTTCAATGACCCCCAGCGCCTCTGCTAGGCGCCGGTCATGGATTTCCTCAGTCTCTCCATGTATAAGGATGTCATCCATGTACACCTCTGTGCCCTCTAGCCCGGTCAGAGTTTCCGCCATCTTTCTCTGGAAAATCTCTGGAGCACTCGTTATACCAAATGGAAGGCGGCAGAAAGCATACCTCCCAAATGGGGTGATGAAAGTGGTGAGCCCCCTGCTGTCTTCATGCAAGGGGATCTGGTAAAACCCACTTGCTGCATCCAACGTTGTGAAGAACTTTGACCCTGCGAGCCTTGGCATTATTTCCTCCATAGTGGGCAGCACGTATTTCTCACGTTTCACCGCTCGATTCAGCCTCCTGAGGTCAGCGCAGCAGCGAACCTCTTTCTTGTTCGGTTTCAGCACCGGCACCATAGCGGCGCACCATTCTGTGGGCTGAGTCACTTTTTCAATAATGCCCTCATTTTCCATGCGCTGCAGTTCTTTCTTAACCAGTGGTACAAGTGGCAGCGGTATCCGTCTGGCTGTATGCACCGCATATGGCTGGGCACCCTCCACCAGAGCTATTTTCACTGGGTCTGTTTTCAGCAGTCCACTTGAACCGAAAACTCCACTGACCTCATTCATCCGCTTCACTAGACCCATCTCCACTGCCTCTGGACGACTCAGCAGACAGCTGCCTCTCCCCTTGATCACATACACTGGAAAGGAGTATTGTTTCTCCTTGTAGTTGGTTGTGGCTTGAAACTGTCCTATGCAGCTGATGTTTCCACCTGGGCTTATGAAGCATGTGTCAGGAGGTCCCAGTTTTATGTTTGGCTTCAGCTTTTTAAATGTCCCTTGGTTGATAACAGTAGCGTCAGCCCCCGTGTCAATTTTAAAGGTTATTGGTACATCACTTATTGTTAAACTAACAGTCCAATCTTCCTGACTGCTCTCTTTGCCAACTTCTCCCAGAAAGTACAGCTGTTTAACCTCTTCAGTGACTTCTCTCACCGCTTTAGAGTGACATACACGCTCCCAATGTCCCTTTTTATGACACTTGTTGCACTTACTGTTCGTTGCAGGACACTTCCGCTCATCGGTGTGCTGCGTCTTGCCGCACCTCCCGCATTCATCTACTTTGTTGGTTGCAGGTCTGCTGCAACCATGACGCTGTCCGCCCTTTTTTTTTTGGCGTTCGTCCCGCCATCGGACAACATTGACGTTAGCCAGCTGGGCCTCTGGTTGTTTAACTTGGAGGCTGAGCTGCTTTGTTATTGCCTCCGCCTGGCGCACTTGTTCAATGACTTTCACCAGAGTAAGGTCCGCTGTGAGCTGGAACTGACGGGAGAGCACTTTGTCTTTTATGCCCACTACCAGACGGTCTCTGATATGTTCATCCCTCTTGTCCCCAAACTCACAGTGTTCAGACAGCTCATACAATGTCCGGATGTACATCTCCGCTGTCTCTCCTGGCTGCTGGCTACGTTGATAGAAGCACGCCCTCTCATGTATGATGTTACGGCGGGGAATAAAGTAGTCGTCGAACTTTTTCAGTACGATATCATAGTCCACTTTATCACCCTCCGCCGCGAAGTCAAACGAGCTGAATATCTTTTCAGCCTCGCTGCCCATTGCATAAATCAGCGAACTCACTTGAATCTCCCCGTCGTCTTTATCCAGCTTTGTCGCGAGCCTGAAGCGCGAAAACCGTTGTCTCCACTCCGGCCATTCAACGGGGCAGTCAAACTTGAATTCACTCGGCGGATTAAACTTCGGCATGACCGCTCGTGTTCAGATACACAGACTATTCTGACACCATGTAATGTCCGTAGACGCCTTGTCTTACTGACATAAGAATAATTCAAGAACGAGCCGACTTCGTAGGTTCTTAACTGTGTAGCTTTTACTAGCGTTCATCCGACATACAACCTTCATAACATGCGCTTCTCACTTCCTGTATACGTCACACGCACTGCACGTACACCCGTGAGTAGGTCAAGTTAAACACGTGACCTTTCATTCATTACACATAGGTATTCACACCCTTTGCTATGACACTCAAAATTGAGCTCAGGTTCATCCTGTTTCCACTGATCATCCTTGAGATGTTTCTACATCTTGATTGGAGTCCGCCTGTAGTAAATTCAATTGATTGGACATGATTTGGAAAGGCACACACCTGTCTATATAAGGTCCCACTGTTGACAGTGCATGTCAGAGCAGAAACCAAGCCATGAAGTCAAAGGAATTGTCTGTGGACCTCCGAGACAGAATTGTATCGAGGCACAGATTTGGGGAAGGGTACAAAAAAAATTTCCATGGCTTTGAAGGTCCCGAAGAGCACAGTGGTCTCCATCATTCGTAAATGGAAGAAGTTTGGATCCACCAGGACTCTTCCTAGAGCTGGCCGCCCAGCCAAACTGAGCAATCGGGGGAGAAGGGCCTTGGTTAGGGAGGTGACCAAGAACCCGATGGTCACTCTGACAGAGCTCCAGGAGGACCTTCCAGAAGGACAACCATCTCTGCAGCACTCCACCAATCAGGCCTTTATGGTAGAGTGGCCAGACGGAAGCCTCTGCTCAGTAAAAGGCACATGACAGCCCGCTTGGAGTTTGCCAGAAAGCACCTAAAGGACTCTCAGACCATGAGAAACAAGATTCTCTGGTCTGATGAAACCAAGATTGAACTCTTTGGCCTGAATGCCAAACGTCACATCTGGAGGAAACCAGGCACCTCTCATCACCTTGCTAATACCATCCCTACAGTGAAGCATGGTGGTGGCAGCATCATGCTGTGGGGATGTTTTTCAGCGGCAGGAACTGGGAGACTATTCAGGATCGAGGGAAAGATGAATGGAGCAAAGTACAGAGAGATCCTTGATGAAAACCTGCTCCAGAGCGCTCAGGACCTCAGACTGGGGTGAAGGTTTACCTTTCAACACTACAACAACCCTAAGCACACAGCCAAGACAACGAAGGAGTGGCTTCGGGACAAGTCTGTGAATGTCCTTGAGTGAACCAGCCAGAGCCCAGACTTGAACCTCATTGAACATCTCTGGAAAGACCTGAAAATAGCTGTGCAGCAACACTCTCCGTCTAACCTTACAGAGCACGAGAGGATTTGCAGAGAAGAATGGGAGATATACCCCAAATATAAGTGTGCCAAGCTTGTAGATTCATACCCAAGAAGACTTGAGACTATAATCGCTGCCAAGGGTGCCTCAACCAAGTACTGAGTAAAGGGTGTGAATACTTATGTACATGCAATATTTCCGTTTTTTATTTTTAATAAATTTGCCGAAATTTCTACAAAACCTTTTTCGCTTTGTCATTATGGGGTATTGTATGTAGATTGATGAGGAAAAAAAAGGAATTTAATCCATTTTGGAATAAGGCTGTAACATAAAATGTGGGGAAAGTGACGGGGTGTGAATACTTCCCGGATGCACTGTATATACCATACAAGAGTATCAATTTGCCTAATGTGCACTGAGCCATTGCTAAGACACGTTCAGCTTTGCAATGGAGTGATGATAATTCTGATGCAGACGCCTGTCTGATTAAGGGTACCAGAAATGCAAAGTAACACCAACTGTGGGTGTCTTTCGAGAAACAGCTATAAGCCTGATTACCACAGATCAGATAGACCTTTCCAGGCAGTACAGGTTGCTTACTGAATGTTATCTTTACTGTCTGATTATGATGAGTAGTGTCTGCGGCAATTTCATGACTGGGGTCCTGTACACACAAAGAAACATCAGGCAGGGCATGCACATGCAGAGTAGGCCAAGTGGATGAACAGTTGCGAGCCGATGACTTAGTAGAGAATATAGGCTTAGAGCAGTTATACACAGTAAACCGTAAAAATGTCAATTGTATTTGCAAATTCCATGGAGCTGAACACACCCCAGCTACAATGTGATAGGTGTATTCTGATTCAGTCATAGGCTTACATTCTGTATCATTATCACAATTAGCAGGCATGGCCAGAAACTCTACATGATATCGAAGCATTGCATTTACCACTGTTTCAAATTTGGATACCTTCCATAATACCGCATAGTTCAACCCACGTGGCCTGTAACCTTTCTTGAACTCAGACAAGACAAATGAGATTATCTCTACCTCACTATCGGGTAGATCATTATGAATAAGCCCTGAGACATAACAGACTGGTAAGGCATCAAATATGTTAATATCGATCACCCTAAAGTCCGCTGCAGACAGCAGTACTGGAACTACCATAGGTGATTGGAACAACTTAGGTAATTTTAAACAAATCCAACAATTAGTAAAGTTACAAGAGGTGGCCCATTCTTTCTTCATAGTTAGAGCCAGATTTCCCCAACAGGTATCAAACCATCTTACACACATTAAAGGAGTTTCAACAGTCTGGATGGCAACTATGGAGTTAGCAATACCTTTACATATCTGTGATTGATGTCCTGGTGGCCAATCTGCATCTACATGGCATGTGGGTTTTCCATCCTTTTGACACCAGACTGCAGACTGTTTTAAGTCCTCAGCTGTAAGTTGGTATGTAACTAGCACTTTCCAGTGTTCTGTTCCACATGTAGTGACACGACAGTAATTATCACTTATCCGTGACCAATAAACTTTGCCTACTTCGACCAAACTTAAACCAGAACTTCAACCAAACTTCTACCAGGGTGAACTGTAGGGTCAATGGTTAGTAAACAGCTATCTCTATCACGCTTATCTCTCCTGTACAAAAAGACATGGAAGTCATCTTTACGTCTGGCAATTTGGCTATGGTGGGTGTGAAAGGTGTTGAATGAGGATGTAACGGGGGGTTACCATATTGTTATCCTGCAGAGAATCAAATACCCATAACATGGGACCGACAATCATAACAGTTATTATTGCAAAACACTAAATAATTCCCCCGAGACTAAATCCAATTCTCTTAAAAGGATGCTAGGGCCTGCTTTCAGGTACTGGCCTCATCGTTATAAAGTACCTCGATGGTGCCCTATTGTTATCAGGCTCCATTATATAAAGAATAAACTTAGAGGCAGGTAGCAAGGTAATATGTATAATGAAACTCCTACCTTTGCTGTGAATATTATGTTAAATGGTATGGACATTAAGGGGGGGTCCTAATAATAGATCTATTAGGAACGTACTTATTAATTATACAACTCCTCACGCAATTTTTTTTTGAATTCTCAAATTGAAAACATCGACTGGAATGTAGTACGGACCTTTAATGATAAGTTTTGTGTCACCCACAAAGTTAAAGATGTATATTTCAAAATAATTCATCTTGTTTATCCAACCAATCAGACACTTAAAAGATACAAACGCGACATTGATGTAAAATGTGTGTTTTTTGGAGCTCCCCATACACGTGCACATGTTTCCTTTGGATTTTACCTTCATGGCTGTTATATGTACATTGACTGCACATTCAAGACATCGTGGACAACAGACTACCATATAATACAATGTACCAGCAGTTTAAATACGGATTTCAATAAACTGTTATCAATACATTTAAACCAATTTATTGAGATGTTGCTATTCTGTAATAGTTTATTAATGCATTCAATATAAGATAAATATTTCCAGCCACTTTTCCATCTCACACAGGAAGCTGAGCTGAAAGAGGCGACAGATCGCCACCAAGAGTGTGTTTGCCCACATGAAGAAAGCGTGATTTTAAAATGAAATTCTCTGGAAATGACGACTTTTTTGATCGTCCATGTTTGTCAAACAACTCAAGCAACTGGTAAACGACTGTTGATTTGAATCCAATTCTTTTAAAAGGTTTTAGAAACCGAATATTGGAGCGTGTTGCAGTCACTGGCAGTGTATAGATGAGGTTTCACATGTCTCGAAACGGAAGGCAAACGTCTGCTCCACTCTAACTGGGTTTATTATGAGGTGCCAAGGGTCTCCTTCATGATCGATATTGTTTATAAGTGATTGTTTGACTTGAGAAGGTGATTTTTGGTGTTTTATCGGAGAGAGAAAACACAAGTGTGGCAGCGCTCCGGCAGCGCAGACGCCAGACTGGGGCAGTTGAGTCTCTCTGGTTCTCACACTGTGTTTATATCCGTGCCTGCGGTCCTTCCCCTCTATCAGCCTACAGCTCTGTTGAGTTCGCGTCTCCCAACAGTAGAAGAAGAAGACTAAAGACTAAATGGCAGAAGTCGCTCCCGCACCGGCAGCCGCCGCCGCTCCGGCGAAAGCGGCAAAGAAGAAAGCCCCCCGCCCCAAGAAGAGTGGCCCCAGCGTCGGGGAGCTCATCGTCAAAGCCGTGTCGGCGTCCAAGGAGAGAAGCGGCGTGTCTTTGGCAGCGCTGAAGAAGACTCTGGCTGCCGGCGGCTACGACGTGGAGAAGAACAAGGCCCGCGTCAAAGTGGCCGTCAAGAGCCTGGTAACCAAGGGCGCTCTGGTGCAGGTCAAAGGAACCGGCGCCTCGGGCTCCTTCAAAATCAATAAGAAAGCGGAAGACGCCAAGAAACCCGCCAAGAAAGCGGTAAAAGCAAAGAAAGCCGTGGCCAAGAAACCCGCAGCCGCCAAGAAGGCGGCAGCTAAGAAACCCGCAGCCGCCAAGAAGTCCCCGAAGAAGGCCAAGAAACCTGCGGCAGCCAAGAAGCCCAAGAGCCCTAAGAAGGCCGCCAAAAGCCCGAAGAAGGCGGTCAAAAAGCCCGCCACCCCCAAGAAGACCCCAGCTAAGAAGGCTGCTAAGCCCAAGACGGTCAAGCCGAAGGCGGCCAAGCCAAAGAAGGCCGCCGCCAAGAAGAAGTAGATGGACACGTCGTCTTGATGAAACACCTCCAAAGGCTCTTTTAAGAGCCAACCACAATCACAATGAAAGAGCATTTCGCAACAACACAACCTCACCTATAAACGTCTTGATGCATGCTCTACAATAGATCATCCAGCTAAGAACATGACACAAACTTAAACCGATTCATCTTGGATACAATGTTTATCGACAGTTTACCTAGAAACGATAAAATGACTGAAATGGATTGTTACGACTTCATCGTTCGTCACACACTATTACTCTGAAATGACACAAAACACCTCAGTTCTCCAGTGGTTGGTTAGACCAGACACAGTATTTGACTAGAAGACAGCTTTGTTTTGGGGGGGGGGGGGGGGCATGACCGTATAGCTACAAGTCTATGTTAATTCTCTATATCCTATAGCTGTAGTTGATTTAGTGACGTCACTGTTGGTGTTGTAACTGCTGCAGACTGACATGCCCTGTTTAAAATACATAATGACAGTTTTACAGTAAGTTTTAAAGTAACAAAACCATTAAACTGTACAAGGATATTTTCAGAGGAATGATGTCACTTGTTTCTTTTGTTTGTTTGATTTTTCTCTTATTTATTTTCTTTCTCTTTGTATGAGTTGTTTTCTCGTTTTCATAATCCCTAGTAGATTTGTTTTGTAATTGTTTATTCAGTCATTTCTCAGTACAATTTTGTGGAATACATGTCTGCTATATTTGTACATTTCAATATTTTGCAATAAAGTTTATTAAATAAAAGACTGGCACGCCATAATGCAACAGGCAGTGACAGATTGACAAATAAGCAATCAATAGATCAACAATCTGCTAATGATTGGCTATTGTAAATGGCCTGGGTTAAAAGCGCCCATTAAATGAGAATATAAAAACAGTTTAACACAATTATTCATAAAATCGTTCCTTACACGTTGAAAAATAGAAGATTATTGAACCCGTATAGCCGTTACTTATGGATGAGTCACACGCCTGTTTTTTTATACATAAAAAATAGCTCCTGCTTGCTGAACGTGATACCTTTTTTCTTTTTCTCATAACCACTTTAAATTTTTTTGTTTACTTTAAAACAATATCTACTACTAGTATATATATATACATATACATATATATATATATATATTTTTTTTTTACTAAAACATTAGTTGTATTAGCTCAGGTCAATGAGGCCTACAGGCCATAAATAGCAAATAGAAGTTCAAAACTTGTAATGCTCACAAGAACTTAAGTTTATATTGATCTAAAAAAAATTAGGTGATAATATATGTATTATTATGGATTTGTAATCCGCTATAATGGAGCGGTCATTTTGGACCGGGAACACAAAATTAATGTGCAAGGAACAACAGGAAGACTACTCTAGTCCAAGGAGTCACGTGACACGGAGCATGCGCAGTCAGCTGACAGTATTTGACCAATCTTACACGAGGACCAGCACAGTAAAACTTGCATCAATTGTGTACAAATACAGCGTCTGAGCATAGCCGCCACCATTATTACTCTTGTAGAATTACGAGTGTAGCGTCATGCCTGAACCCGCCAAGTCAGCGCCCAAAAAGGGCTCCAAGAAAGCCGTGACCAAAGCCGCCGGCAAGGGAGGAAAGAAGCGAAGAAAGACCAGGAAGGAGAGCTACGCCATCTACGTGTACAAGGTCCTGAAGCAGGTGCACCCCGATACCGGCATCTCGTCCAAGGCCATGGGCATCATGAACTCTTTCGTTAACGACATCTTCGAGCGCATCGCCGGTGAGGCTTCTCGCCTGGCGCATTACAACAAGCGCTCCACCATCACCTCAAGGGAGATCCAGACCGCCGTCCGCCTGCTGCTCCCCGGGGAGCTGGCCAAGCACGCCGTGTCTGAGGGCACCAAGGCCGTCACCAAGTACACCAGCTCCAAGTAATCTGCCCATTGGCCCAAACAAACGGCTCTTTTAAGAGCCACGCACAACCTCACCAGAGAGCTGTTCTGCTATCAGTGATACTTTATCATGTGCTGTGACGTCCAACACCGGAACAGTTTAATTCTCACACAGCTATAGAAATAAAAGTTGGCTGGGCTTGATTTGTTAGCTGTTAGTGGATACAAGGGAAATTGGGTAGTCCGATCCCTCTAGTGATCTGAAGCCTCCACATTCTCATGTCCCTCATGCATGCATCAAAGGGAAATCCGATCAGTTACGAATTCGAGTCTGGTCTTTTTTAGAGTCGCATCTAAAAATACTTACATTTTTTGCAAGTTTATTGGGTGATGGTTTAATTACTCAATGTGTATTTATTTTTTGATAATTGTAAGTAAACCTTTGAAGTCTTCCAACAGATCTATGGACATGTGTACAAATGTTCCTCCATTGTCACCAGTCAACCTGAGCTTTGTTAAAGGATCAGTTTAAAGTTTTTTTTTTACTCATATTTTTCTTCAAAATCTTTAAAACCTTGTTTTCTTACCAGTCTTATTAAATTTAGGGTAAATGTGTGTGCCTATTTGATTTTTCACTGCCAGTCATTGGCGAGACAATCGGTTATAATAAACATACTGATCAATCCATATTCTAAACTATAACCTACATATTCATATAATCTACTAGATAATCTATATTTTAGCATTTTATTCATCGACCAATAATTTAATAATCTATACATATATTAATGTGAGATGGTTTTTATTTGCTTCTGTTTCAGACTTGGTTGGGTTATGAGAAGCTGACGTGAGGAGGCGCCCTTTAGTTTGAATGTTCCGCGGGTTTTTCAAAGCGACTCTGCTCCAATAAGGATCTGTCAGAGAGCACGTGTTCCTGGCCAAGACCAATCAGCGTGTGGCTGGACTCCGGCTCTGGCTATATAACCACGGCGTTTGCAGCGTGCCAGTAAGTCTTTAGTAAGGAGAAGTGAGACTTTGGTCTACTATGGCTAGAACAAAGCAGACCGCCCGTAAATCCACCGGTGGCAAAGCCCCCAGGAAGCAGCTCGCTACCAAGGCCGCCCGTAAAAGCGCCCCGGCTACCGGCGGTGTGAAGAAGCCTCACCGCTACAGGCCCGGTACCGTCGCTCTCCGAGAGATCCGTCGCTACCAGAAATCCACGGAGCTGCTGATACGTAAGCTGCCCTTCCAGCGGCTGGTGAGGGAAATTGCTCAGGATTTCAAAACTGACCTGCGCTTCCAGAGCTCCGCTGTCATGGCTCTTCAGGAGTCCAGCGAGGCTTACCTGGTCGGTCTGTTCGAGGACACCAACCTGTGCGCCATACACGCCAAGAGGGTCACCATCATGCCCAAGGACATTCAGTTGGCTCGCCGCATCCGCGGAGAGCGTGCTTAAGCCCCGTCACCTGACAACCCGCAACGGCTCTTTTAAGAGCCACACACATGTCACTGAAGAGCGTTTGTTCACAACCTTGGGGGGCGCTGACTTCAACTTAAGACAATTGTTCTATATAAATGTTGCAGCTACTTTCTGTGTTTTCTAACCATTTAAGCCTGGATAATGTAAATGTGTCATCACATTTAAGATATAAACCACAGATGGGCAGAGGTGTAAAAACCAGGTGCTTCATCAACAGGGACGTACATGAAGAGACGTAACATCATACGAGACCATTGTCTCAACCTCCATGAAATGATGTCCCTCACCTCATCCACAAACTCCAGTGTTCTGAATGTGATGTTCATTACTGCCTACCAACCGTTTAAGAATAGATGCCAGATACTTAGAGATGTTATGGGTCACTGAGTTAATCATACTAACAATAGACCCCAATGGCACATCCTGTTTATTTATCTTAGGTAAACCATCAGGAACACTCACTTTGTCATTTCACTTCATGCACTTGTGTACATGAAATGAAACGAAATGCCCTTTTCCCCAGCCCACAGCAGTACAACACAAACACAAAAACACATCCAAAAACTACCAGAACACACTTATCTAAACCAATAAAACTAAATAATAAACTAAATAGTTGTCGCTTCCCCTGGGTATAATCTATGGTACACATTTCTGTCAGTAGCATTGCCCTGTTCTAACACCTTCAGACGATCTTATCACTTTTTTTCTTGCAACCACTGCCTGGATCTCGTTTCAGGGGCTCATGAGTATTTATGTCTCCAAGTAACGTCATAAAAGTCTCTCAATAAATGTTGTGTCCAGATGAACTGAGTCGCCTTACTAACAGCTCACAATCACTTTCCATGCCTAACATTACTAATGTCTTCCAAAACAAAAGCGGTGGTGGTGTGAGCAAATAGTCATAGGCCAAGCAGAATTCAGCTTTGGACGTGACTTTCACTAATTTATCTGGATCAAATACTACCCAACTTTTGATATAAGCACTCTGGTTGAAATCGTTGCTGGGTTTTGAAAGAGGTGGTTGGAGGAAAATGTCTGATTTCACTTCTTTGGCCTGATGCGCTGACTTTGCCATCTCCACATCAGCAGCCTGCTGTGTTTCGGTCTTCTGTGGGTGAAGCGGATTATTTGCCACTTGGTAAAGAAGAAGAAAGTGTTTTTTATTATTATTATTATTTTTTTTTTTACAAGAACGTAGGGAGGGAAAGAAGGAAATGTTAAGGAAAGGAAGCATTTATTTAAAGAGCAATTCTACAATAAGTTTTTATTTCAGTTTAATGAATGTATCTGTCGATGTAATTTGAAATACAATGGGGCCGTTCACATCGTCACCAGCGTCTTGATTTCCTGAAGGGGGAGGGGCTACACCGGACCAACCCACGAGGCTCTCCGCCTCTATCACGTCCGCAGATGAGGTTTAAGTATACGGACCCTTACAGCGACGTGCTTAGTTTGTCGTATTCATCGGTGAGCAGTCCAGTATAAAGATGAGTGGCCGTGGTAAAGGAGGTAAAGGTCTGGGTAAAGGAGGCGCCAAGCGCCACCGCAAAGTCCTTCGTGATAACATCCAGGGAATCACCAAGCCCGCCATCCGCCGCCTGGCTCGCCGCGGCGGAGTGAAGCGTATATCGGGTCTGATCTACGAGGAGACCCGCGGTGTCCTGAAGGTGTTCTTGGAGAACGTGATTCGTGATGCCGTCACCTACACCGAACACGCCAAGAGAAAGACCGTCACCGCCATGGACGTGGTGTACGCCTTGAAGAGACAGGGACGCACCCTGTACGGCTTCGGCGGTTAAACTGAGAAACCAAACCCACACAAAGGCTCTTTTAAGAGCCGCCCACGTCCTCGAGAGACTTCCTTACGATTGTAAATGTAATATTTGTTTGTGATAGATCCGTTTTAAGGCGGCACCGTGGTTATGGCAATATGCCACAACTGGCTATATAAACATGGAAGCGTTATTTGTATTTTACTTTTTAAAGGTGATATTTTTCTTAAACCAATAAGCTTTTTGACTGAAAACAGTTGAATTCTGCTTTGACTGACTGATCATACTATTGATTTTGTTTTGGAAGACGTTAGTGATGTTAGGCATGGAAAGTGACGGTAAGTTAAGGCTGAATCAGTTCATCTGGACACATTCGAGAGAAATTTACTACTTAAAGATTATTGGGATCATCAAACCTTCCATTTTAAAAAATTCTCAATAAATCCTTTTAAGCACCTGTCATGTACATCTTGAATGTGATGACATCTTTACGTTATTCGGACACTTGAAAGTAGTTATTTTTTTCGATAAGTGGCTGCAACATTTAAATAGAATAGCTTGAGAAGTTGGTTCAAGTCAGCGTTTTTCCCAGATTCTCTTCTAGTTGAATAAGAGAACAGTCACCAGTTTGTGATCTGCTGTGAAATGGTAGCAACATGGCATGGAAACAGGAGCACTGCTTTCTATCAGATTAGTGTGGCTCTTAAAAGAGCCTTTGTTGTGTTGGGCTGAAGGCTGTATGTGGATCTACTTCTTGGCGGGCTTGTCGGTCTTCTTGGGCAGCAGGACCGCCTGGATGTTGGGCAGCACGCCGCCCTGAGCGATGGTCACTCCGCCCAGCAGCTTGTTGAGCTCCTCGTCGTTGCGGACGGCCAGCTGCAGGTGACGGGGGATGATGCGGGTCTTCTTGTTGTCCCGGGCCGCGTTTCCAGCCAGCTCCAGAATCTCAGCGGTCAGATACTCCAACACAGCCGCCAGGTAGACCGGGGCTCCGGCACCGACACGCTCGGCATAGTTGCCCTTGCGGAGGAGTCTGTGAACACGGCCCACGGGGAACTGGAGCCCGGCACGGGAGGATCGGGTCTTGGCCTTGGCCCTCGCCTTTCCACCGGTCTTTCCTCTGCCGCTCATGTTTGATTCTCTTCGTTCAGTTAAATGCTGAAAGCTAAAGTCGCGTCCGGTCAGCAGGCGGTATTTATACACGGAGCTACGCGAAAATAAAACACGGTCCAATCAGAGAAGAGTATTTAACTGATGAAATTGGCGCGAGGTCTTCGCCAATGAGCTATAGAGAATCTGTTAAACGAGCGCTTAACGTTTAGACCAATCAGAGCTGGTGGTGTTATAACGTCACTCTAACAGATTCGGCCTCTCGACCGTCTTGGTATTTGTGCTTATATTATAAAATGTTCTCTTAATATACACTGTAAATTTACTCTGGCAAAAGTGCTTTGTTTTTGTTTAACATTATCATCATTATTGTTAATACTACAGTTCATTTTCTTTATTTACTTTTGTAATGACCATGTAAAGGTGTAAGGTTGTTTATAGTTGACTGGTCTGATGATATATATATATATACACACACACAACGTTCCTGTATCGTTTGTATTCTTGCTAACAAAAATAAAAATATCTTGGTATTTGTGGCATCTTTATAATATGCATGTTCTGTCTTCACAGCCTCGTTCAGATCAACACAGAAGCTGTGCACTTCTTCGAGACTGGCACCATGGATGCACACCAGTCGGTGGGCTGTGTCACCCTCTGGATGAGGGCATTTCTCTCCATCTTCGGGAGCTCCTCCTTTACCTTCTTCAGCATAGGGAGAGAGGTAGGCGCCGTGCTGTGTGTGCAGCATATGGCTGAGCATTGTCTTTCAGCTGTATACTCACAGGTTGTCTTTAATGTCCCATGCTCACCACATGCCTGTAGGCGTCTTCTGTTGCGCACCGTTTCATCCATTGGGAGAAGGATGCTGAATATGAAGCTGCCAGTGAAGAGGAAGGCCAAAATGGCTTATGGATGTGATGAAAGAGGACATGCAGGTGGAAGAAGAATGCAGAGGACAGGAAGAGATGGAAACGGATGATCCGCTATGGCGACCCCTAACGGGAAGCAGCCGAAAGTGCTACTTGACGTCACACCACACGATAAAGTACCACTGATAACAGAACAGCTCTCTGGTGAGGTTGTGCGTGGCTCTTAAAAGAGCCGTTTGTTTGGTGTCAATGGGCAGATTACTTGGAGCTGGTGTACTTGGTGACGGCCTTGGTGCCCTCAGACACGGCGTGCTTGGCCAGCTCCCCGGGGAGCAGCAGGCGGACGGCGGTCTGGATCTCCCTTGAGGTGATGGTGGAGCGCTTGTTGTAATGCGCCAGGCGAGAAGCCTCACCGGCGATGCGCTCGAAGATGTCGTTAACGGAAGAGTTCATGATGCCCATGGCCTTGGAGGAGATGCCGGTATCGGGGTGCACCTGCTTCAGGACCTTGTACACGTAGATGGCGTAGCTCTCCTTCCTGGTCTTTCTTCGCTTCTTTCCTCCCTTGCCGGCGGCTTTGGTCACGGCTTTCTTGGAGCCCTTTTTGGGCGCTGACTTGGCGGGTTCAGGCATGACGCTACACTCGTAATTCTACAAGAGTAATGATGGCGGTTTCGCTCAGATACTGTATTTCTACACAATTGATGCAAATTTTACTGTGCTGGTCCTCGTGTAAGATTGGTCAAATACTGTCAGCTGACTGCGCATGCTCCGTGTCGCGTGACTCCTTGGACTAGAACAGGGGTCAGGAACCTCTTTGACTGGGAGAACCATAAAAGCCAAATATTTCTAAATATATTTCATTGAGAGCCATATAGTATTTTTAACGTATAATAAATTAAATATGTCTTACTTTTAATGCGACTTCTGGTGCTGCATGGTTTTGCTGATGGCCTTGTAGTCTGGTTCATACGTGGTGAGGTTGAGCTTCATGCAGGCGTTGAGGCTTCCATCAGTTAAACGTGAGCGTAGGTTGGTCTTAATGTTCCTCATATGCGAGAATGACTGCTCACATGCATATGTAGAGCCAAACATGGTCAATACGGCAATACTCACACGCTGCATTGTGTGGTATGTCACAGGAAGCTCGTTCCAAGTTTTAAGAATCAGCTGGTCTTCAGGTTGAAGATTTTTCATTTCTGTCCACTTGTGTTCCCTCGCCAGCTCTGCTCGCTGTCGCGCAAGACTTTCCAACTCTCCATTGAGTGACTTGAACTTACTAATCCACATGTCTGATGCCTTCAGGTCAGCAACTTCCAGCTCAAAGTCTCCGATAGAGACCCCGGGGATGCATGTCAGGTCGATTTTGTCCACTGCACACTCATGTGGATGAGTGATGAACTTGAAAAGCCCAGTGCGCGCACGAAATTCTCCAAAACGTGCTTTGAATGACTGCAGGAGATTGGACGTAAAGCCAGCTAGCTGCTGGAGATCCAGATGTTGAGTGGAGTCACTTGCTAAGCATGCATCTCTAAATTGTTGCAGTCTTTCAAAGTGCAGAAGACGACCTGTTTCAATGTTCCTGAGAAAGACTTTCAGCTTGCTTTCAAATGCAAACACTGCTTGTTGAAGGGATGAGATTGTATTTCCAGTACCTTGCATTTTCACATTGAGCTGGTTCAGATGGCCAGTTATGTCCACGAGATAGTGAAACTGCAGGAGCCAGTCAGTGTTGTCTGGCTCAGGATGCTTGACGCCTTTCATTTCAAGAAAAGTCCGGATTTCATTCAGACAAGCTGCAAAACGGCTGAGCACCTTCCCCCTTGACAACCAACGCACGTTGCTGTGTAAAAGCAGACCGGGATAATGATTCCCAACGTCTTCTAACAGAGCTTTAAACTGGCGATCATTTAAAGCTCGGGCAACAATAAAGTTGACCACTCGAATGACCAGCGACATCACCTCACCAAGCTCCTGGCCGCACGTCTGAGCGCAAAGCGCCTCCTGGTGCAGGATGCCATGAAAACTTAGGATGGCGCTCTTTTCATGTTCACGGAGAAGCGCTACAAATCCTTTGTTCTTCCCCAACATACAGGGTGCGCCATCAGTACAGACAGAAATAAGTTTATCCATCGGTAGTTTTTTTTTCTTTAGCAAACTCCATGAAAGACGTGAATAAATCCTCTCCTCTTGTTGTCCCTTTCATTGGCAAAACAGCCAAGCTTTCCTCACGCAGTGTGTCACCTGCAGCATACCTGGCAATGATACTGCACTGAGATAGATGGCTAACGTCTGTTGACTCATCTAACGCGAGAGAAAAGTATGTCCCGGTGTTTATTTCCTTAATTTGTGTTACCTCGACTTGATTTGCCATCATGATGCTACGATCGTGCACAGCTCTTGCTGACAGGGGCATGTCTTTTATTCGTTTGATTAATCTTGTCTTTATTTGGGAAGTCATCAAACAGTTCATTGGCCACATCAAGCATGAATGTTTTGGCATACTCGCCATCTGTGAATGACTTTCCATTCCTTACTATTGCCAAAGCAGCCGCAAAGCTAGCGGAATTCCCGTCACCTTGCTTGGTCCACACACGTAGTTGCTGCTGACTCGTCTGCACTCTCCGCTGTAGCTCCTCGCATGCCCTTTTCCTGCTGTCTGTCCCCCGCTGGAGATTTCCGTGCAAATGAAGCATGGTGCGTATCGAAGTGCCGCTTTATATTTGACCGTTTTATCGTTGCATTTTATCATTGCATATTAGACATACCGCAGATCCTGCTCTCTCCACAAATGCAAATTCCTCTGTCCACGCAGCCTGGAATGCACGGTAATCATCGTCTTTTTTTTCTTTTCGCCAGCTTTTCCGTTACAAGGGTTGAAGCGGATAAACTAGTTGGCTATCTGATAAAATTGATTTCTTCACCTTTACAATGACCCGGACATGCACGCGAGCCATTGGTTCCCGACCCGACCCACGGGTGACCCGTGACCCGTGAAATTTATCTTCAAAACTAATTTCTGTTTACTTTAAAATGACACAGTATTATTAAGAAATATCACAAGTATTTTAAAATCAGTTCCAAACTGATTTTTTTGAAAAAAAAAATGTTTCAACTCAAAATTGTCTGGGAGCCATATGCCGTCACCGGAAGAGCCATATATGGCTCGCGAGCCATAGGTTCCCGACCGCTGGACTAGAGTAGTCTTCCTGTTGTTCCTTGCACATTAATTGTGTGTTCCCGGTCCAAAATGACCGCTCCATTATAGCGGATTACAAATCCATAATAATACATATATTATCACCTATTTTTTTTAGATCAATATAAACTTAAGTTCTTGTGAGCATTACAAGTTTTGAACTTCTATTTGCTATTTATGGCCTGTAGGGCTCATTGACCTGAGCTAATGCAACTAATGTTTTAGTAAAAAAAAAAACAGTGTATGGATTATTTCAACTATAACAAATAATTGTGTTTTTTCTTGCTTCCAGTCTGGATTTACCTCAATCTATCCACATCACAAACACGTTGTAGACCAACACATCCAAGATGTTGAAGAACATCACCATGGGCCAACGTCATCCTCTCACAAGAGTAAGTGCCAGTAACCTGCAAAAGTGCAACAACCAGTAAATAAAATGAGTACATACAAGTGATACTTAATGTCAGCATAGTAACGTGAAAATTTGCATCAAAGCATTGTTCCGGGGAGTTCTCTGGGCGAAAACAACGCGAGCCAGCGGGACAAAAGCGCGTGCTGAGAGCCACCATCTCTTTACAAATGCTGCTGCTCTGAGAGTGTCATGCTTAGTGGCTAGTCGTGTTGCTAAGGCTACTTAGTGGCTAGTCGTGTTGCTAAGGCTACTTAGTGGCTAGTAGTGTTGGTAAGGCTACTTAGTGGCTAGTCGTGTTGCTAAGGCTACTTAGTGGCTAGTAGTGTTGGTAAGGCTACTTAGTGGCTAGTCGTGTTGCTAAGGCTACTTAGTGGCTAGTCGTGTTGCTAAGGCTACTTAGTGGCTAGTCGTGTTGCTAAGGCTACTTAGTGGCTAGTCGTGTTGCTAAGGCTACTTAGTGGCTAGTCGTGTTGCTAAGGCTAAGAAGCCTTTCACTGTCGGCGAAGAATTGATTCTGCCTGTTGCCAAGGACACGTGCCATGAACAGTTGGGGGAAGCTGCAGCTAACAAGGTGGCAAATGTTCCTCTTTCAGCTGCCACAGTTTCAAGGAGAATTGATGAAACTGGTGAGTTGCAATGTTGTTATATGTATGTTATGTTAATGCGAGGAAAATATATGCTGTGTGTTTAATATCCAAACGTTACTTAAAATGTTATGATACTGGACTTCCGGTAAGATGGCGACTTGAATAGCAGCACAACTTTCTGCCTCTCGCAAGTTGGCTAAAATAAATCCCCTAAAACACTAAACTCGACGCAAAAAAAGGAGAAATGAGAAGAGGAGGTAATTCGAATAAAGGTAGCCGTACAATCCAAAAGGGTAGCGCACCAGATACACAGGGAGCGAAGAAACAGTCGGAGCAAGGTAATAGCAAACACGAGGCTGAAGAAGCTACAATGGCGGCGGACACAGCTGAGACATTGCGTGCCGGATTAGCAGCTATCGCTAAAGAGATACAAGAATTCAAACAAGAGCTACGAGGTGACTTTGCCAGACTCAAAGATGAGGTGAAAAGGGAAGTGAAGGAAGAGATTGCTTGCTTCCGAGAAGAAATGACACAGAAGTTTGCAGAGAGCAACGGCGAAATACAGGCGCAGAAAGCGCACATGAGTGAGGCCCAGAAGCGCATAGCCGAGCTAGAGGAATGGCAGGCGGACTCGACAGAACTACTGATGGACATGTCGACCCAAACGCTCCAGATGCAAGAAAAAATAATGGACCTGGAAGGGAGGTCAAGGAGGAACAATATTCTAATCTTTGGTGTGCCAGAGGAAACGGAGGGAGGCTCCATTACCCAGTATGTGGAACAATTCTTGAATACTCAACTTGACTTAGAAGAAGGGACCAATCTCCAGATACAAAGAGCGCACAGAGCCCTCGCTCAGAAACCCCCTCCGACAGCTCCCCCCAGGTCAACAGTGGTGACCTTTCAACAGTTTGATATAAAAGAAATGATTTTCAAGAAAGCATGGGAAAAGAATAAGATAGAGATAGGGGACAAACGTATTTACTTTGATCACGATTACGCAGCTGAAGTGGTCCGGAAAAGAAAATCATATTTGGGCATTAAGAAAGTGCTCAAGGGTAAAGGAATTCGTTTCCAGACACCCCTCGCCAAAATAAGGATCCACTGGAACAACGGAACGAAGACATACGACAATGCCAGGGAAGCTGCGATGGACATGAAGACGAGAGGCTGCGACATCGAGATACCAGACGATGACACGGCAACCACGGCCACAGAGCAGGTGGAGGCGACTGGGATGCGAGCAGGGTGGCAACGAGTCCAAGGCGCGAAAGGAGGACGTGAAGCTGCACAACGAGCGAAAGAGAAGCTCCGGGCCTATCGGAGAAAGTAGGATTGGTATCGTTCTGACTGAGTTGAGCTCCATTACAAAAGGCTTTTTCATCACATGCCACTGAGAGAGGTAGGCTATACGGTTGCCAAACGTTGGACATGCCTAGACAAGGCTGTAGGCCTATCCCATGTGATGGGCAAACTGTCAAGTCTAGAGTGGGGCCCTTTCTGAAAAGGATTTCCCCTTCACCTACCAACGGGGACCGGGGTGGTTAGGCCCCTTTAGTTGGAAGTTATTTTTGTTGTTGATTAACGTGTTTTATATTTGTAGTTTTTTTGTTTGGAGCTCTGTGGGAATATATGGAAAAAGAGTATCAAGATGTCTAGATGGTTCACACTACTAAAATAATGTCGCTGAATGTTAATGGTCTAAATATGTTAAAGAAGAGGGAAAAGGTTATGATTACGCTAAAAAAGGAGGATGTACAAATCATATTCCTCCAAGAGACCCATTTAACACAGATAGAGCATGGGAAACTTAAGAAATATGGGTACAGACATTCATATTATAGCTCCTACAAGGAAGGGCGCAGGAGAGGTGTTGCAATTTTAATATCAAACAAAACTCAATTCGATTATGATAGGGAGATTGGAGACAAGGAGGGGAGATATATTATAGTGAAGGGGAGGTTAGAGAACAAACCAGTGACATTGGTAAATATATACGCCCCTGCTGAAAGTGATAAAATATTTTTTAAATCTTTGTTTGATGAGATAGCAAACGAGTCAGAGGGGGGGTCTTAATTTGTGGGGGAGATTTGAATGTCGTTTTGAATCACAAAATGGATACGGCCAGTATCAAAAGTACTAAAACACAGGTCACTTGATTTGTAAATATATCACTGGAAGAGATGGGGATGGATGATGTGTGGAGACAATTGCACCCTCAGGAAAAAGACTATACACATTACTCAGCTGTACATAAAGTTCATTCAAGGATAAACTATTTCCTTGTGAGCAAAGACGATATTTACAGAGTAAAGGAGTGTGGGATTGGAGGGGCGGATATCTCAGATCACAATCCAGTATATTTAGAAATTAATTTGAATTGTAGAGAACGAAATACGGTTTGGAGGTTTAATGTGGGTCTACTGAATAGTGAGCAGAGTAAGATTATGTTAAAGACGGATATTCGGACATATCGAGAAGAAAACAGCAATGGGGAAGTAGACCCAACAATATTTTGGGATGCCATGAAGGCGGTCATCAGGGGAAAGTTAATAGCGCGTTCAGCATTGATCAAAAAGGCAAGATCAATTATATCCAGAAAGAATACGGACAGGTTAAGAGAAATGGAGAGGGAATACCAAACTGCGGGAAACCCCGTGGTGTTGGAGCAAATCAAATCGGCTAAGTCAGACATTAATAAAGAACTGATAGATGAAGTTGAGAAAAAAAGCTTGTTTCTCAAACAAAGATATTATGAAACAGGCCCGCGCGCAACTAAACTGTTGGCAAAACGTATTCGCAAACAGCAAGCAGTTGGCCATATACATAAGATCAGAGACCCCATTCAAATGAGTTAACGAATATACCAGAAAGCATAGAGGACATATTTTTGGGATATTATAAAAGAGCTATATTCACAACCCACACCTGCACCCGAAGCGGAAATTAATACCTTTTTGAATTCATTAGATTTACCCTCAAAATGACAAATTAACAGCTGACATCAAGATGGAAGAGGTGATAGATGCAATAAATTCTTTGAAAAACAATAGAAGCCCGGGCAGCGATGGATACCCTGCAGAATGGTGCAAAGTGTTTAGGGAAGAGCTGGCACCGTTACTTCTGAGATCCTTCAATTGGACACTTCACAATAATAAGATACCACCATCATGGTCAGAGGCAATAATCACAGTCATTCCAAAACCGGGAAAGGATAAAGAATATTGTGGGAACTACAGACCTATTTCATTATTAAATGTAGATTATAAAATATATACGACAATTATCTCCAAAAGGTTAAACTCATTCATAGGTGATTTGATAGATGAAGCTCAAACAGGATTCATGAGAGAAAGAAAAACGCATGATAATATCAGAAGGACATTGCATATTGTTGATCAAGCGAGTAAGAGAAAACAAGCTACACTATTAGTAAGTTTAGATGCAGAAAAAGCATTCGATCGGGTGTCTTGGAATTTTTTGTATGCAGTATTGGAACGACTAGGGTTCAGTAATAAGTCAATACAGTGCATTAAAACATTATATCAACAACCTAATGCTCGGATTAAAATAAACGGGAGTTTAACGAACAAGTTCAGTTTGCAGAGGTCGACAAGACAAGGATGCTGTTTGTCTCCGACACTGTTCGCGTTATTCATTGAGCCTTTAGCGGAGGCCATTCGCCAAAATGAAGGAATTAATGGAGTGACAGTGAATGGCACTGTCCACAAGGTGGGGCTATTTGCTGATGATGTCATAGCCTATCTTGAGCAACCACATACATCACTCCCTCAACTAATGAAGCTACTAGAACTATATGGTCATTTATCTGGATATAAAATTAACATGTCAAAAACACAGGTGCTAGTTCTCAATTATACTCCAACCACATAATTCAAGGGAAAATTTGACTTTAATTGAAATCTAAACAAAATCAAATATTTGGGAATTTACATTACCAAGGAATTGTCTAAATTACATAAAGCAAATTACGGCAAGATCAACGATGTGATGCAAAAGGATATTGATAGATGGTCCACTCTGCCACTTGACTTCAGCTCAAGAATTGAGACAGTTAGAATGAATATTCTACCAAGGCTTCTTTACCTATTCCAATCGTTGCCTGTAGAGGTGACTCAAGCTCAATTTGATATGTGGGATAGGACAATATCTAGATTTATTTGGGGAGGGAAGAAGCCCAGAGTAAGGTATGAAACTCTCCAACTCTCAAAGGAAAAGGGAGGTATGGGTTTACCAAATCTAAAATAATATTTCAAAGCTGCCCAGCTGAGATATGCTATTGACTGGTGTAGGCAAGATTACATGGCCAAGTGGAAAGTCATGGAAAGGGAATATGTTGGGTACCCTATCCAGAATATTTTAGGGGATAAAGAAGTATACAAGAAAACAAAAACCAATATGGATTCAGTCACATTATTTACACTGGAGTTATGGTTTAAATTGATTAAAATCAACAAATTACAAGATGAGATACAGTTATTGAGATGGGTAGCATATGATAGAGACTTTACTCCAGCGAGGCATGACACAGTTTTTAAACTGTGGGTTAACTGGGGAATCACAGCATGGTGCACTCTAGAGGAAAAGGGGGAGATGGAGAGTTTTCAGGGTATGAAAGACAAGTTTGATTTGGAGAATCATGACTTCTTTAGATATTTACAATTAAGGGATTATTACAACAAACGTATCAGGGGAGGACCCTCCATGGAGGTGAACAGTGTGATTCAAATTATAATCAACGCATATAAAGGGAGAAAATCTAGGACTATATCTGTACTATATCAAGCTCTCACAACTAATAAACACTCAACTACATATATAAAAGAAAAATGGAATTAGAATTTGGCACAGAAATTACAGAGGAGGACTGGCAGAATATGTGGAAAGTTCATCAATCCTCCACTAGTTCGCGGATATGGAGGGAATTCTCCTGGAAAAATCTGATACGTTTTTTTATTACACCAAAAATCAAAAATAGATACTCCAGCACCAAACTGTCATGCTGGAGGAAATGTGGAACAGAGGATGTAGACCACTCGCATATATTTTGGAAATGTAATAAGCTAGCGATGTTTTGGGAGATGGTTCATGATGTAATACAAAAGGTACTTGGATATGACTTCCCTAAGTGCTATATGACCCTCTATCTCTGTAATTTTAAAAACGACAATATAGGGCCAAGTGATAGATGTTTGGTTAAGATACTGCTGATTGCGGCTAAGAAGGCAATCACAAGAAAATGGTGCCAGGTGGACGCCCCCACACAAGGACAATGGATGGAAATAGTGGAGGACATTCATACGATGGAAAAACTGACTCATCGATTGAGACTTACAGTACCTCGGATGGAAGACCAGTGGAAGAATTGGACATGGTGTAAGGAGCAAACACGCGACAACATAATTCATGACAACACTTAAGACTGGAAAGTTAGACCCACAGGAAGCTCTTGTAGTTCATTTTTCTGTGTGTTTTTTTGTTTGTTTGTTTTGAGTTGCCCTGTTGGGCTTGTGTGCAAGTAAATGTAGATAATTCAATGTTTACTTCTGAATACGGATGCCATGTTTGTATTGACCTAAAACTTCAATAAAAACTAAAGTGATAAAAAAAATGTTATGATACTACTGACTTATAAGCCTAACCTATATCCCCGTAGTTATTAACGCACCCCCGTCTCTCCCCCGGTCCGCCAGAACATTGTCAATATCGAACTGGTCCGCAGTGCAAAAAAAGTTGGTGACCCCTGATCTGCAGGGATGGCTCTCTGCTGGTGAGGTGGGTCTTTCTTTTTGTGGTGACATCCTTTCTGGCACTTCCTGCCTGGCTGATTTTGACCGTTGTGACTGGCATCTCTGCAGTGTTGGGCAGCAGTGGGCGGTTGGGCTCTTCTACCCTTGCAAAAGATGGCAGTGGGTGAGTTTTGCATTTAATTTCACTAGCTGTTCTGTTTGGTCTGCCACTCATCGGCCTGGGTAGTTTGAAGCTCCCAACCGAAGCTGCCGCCACCTGAGGAATCTGGGAGAGTCAAGTCAAGTCAGGTCAAGTCAATTTCATTTATATAGCCCAATATGACAAGTTACAAATTTGCCTCAGTGGGCTTTACAGCAACACAACATCCTGTCCTTAGACCCCCGTATCGGATAAGGAACAACTCCCTAAAAAGAAGCCCTTTAACAGGGAGAAAAAATAGGAAGAAACCTTAGGGAGGGCAACAGAGGAGGGAGCTCTCTCCCAAGATGGACAATGTGCAATGGATGTTGTGTTTACACAATTTACAGAATACAACACTGAAAGAGGATAACAGAATTAAGAGCCACGTTCCTACATGTGGCTGGAAAAGAAACAATTAAGTTATATAACACGCTTGACTTCGATGAAGACATAAATGACTATGATATATTGAAAGAGCTATTCCGCCAACATTGTGAGCCAAGGAAAAAGGTGACATATTTGAGGCACCTGTTCTTCACTCGAAAGCAAGGAAAATCAGAATCTGTTGATGCATATGTGACTGATTTAAAGAATACAGCGAAAGACTGTGAGTTTGAGTACCTTACCGACTCACTGATACGAGATAGAATCGTGTGTGGAATCACGGATGACCAAGTGAGAGGAAGACTACTGAGAGAACTGGACCTCACGCTAATAAAAGCAATAGACATTTGCAGAGCCAGTGAGTTGAGTCGGAGTCGGCTAAAAAGTCTACATGAGGAGGTTGAAATTCCTGTTAATAAAGTCACCAAGAAAAAACAACGTGGCAAACAGAAAGACAGTGGTGCCACAGCACAGAGGGTAAAGATGAGAAATCAAGGAAACTGCACAAGATGCAGCTACAGGCATGAGCCAAATAAGTGTCCTGCCTATGGACAAGTGTGCAAAGCCTGCCACGGGAAACATCGTTATGCGAAAATGTGCAACTCACGCAAGCACACAAACAACCATAAGGTGCAGCATCTAAACAAGGCAGAGGAAGATGATCAAGAATTCTTTATTTGCTCAATCCAAGCAGAAAAACAAGACCACTCAGTCTCACAAATCAATGCGGTGGATGCAAAGAAAGAAAAATGGCATGAAGATCTGATTGTCAACAAGAAAGTTTTGAAAGTCAGGCTGGATACTGGAGCTGATTGCAACGTCATTTCCATGAAAGACCTCAGAAAACTGAGATTGGATAAAAAAGGTGAGCGAATCTCACTCCAAGCTTGTTGCTTATGCAGGCCACCACATTCCAGCTAAAGGCAAAATCATGTTGACATGTCAGTACACAGATAAAAAGTATGATGTGGAGTTTGAGGTCATAAAGAACAATGCACCTGCAATTCTAGGAGGAGAAGCATGTGAAGAAATGGGGCTTGTCAAAAGACTGCATGCGCTTAAAACAGAGAGTGACATTCTAAGTGAATATGAGGATTTATTCACTGGATTAGGTTGCATACCGGGAGTATACCACATTGTGACAAATCCAGATGTCACTCCAGTAGTTCATGCTCCCAGGAAAGTGCCTGTTGCCCTAAAAGACAAAATTGAAATAGAGCTGAAAAGAATGGAAAACTTGGGTGTGATAACCAAACAGACAGAGCCTACAGATTGGGTGAATAGTATGGTGACTGTAACAAAACCTAACAAAGTTCGGATCTGCATCGACCCAAAGGACCTGAATACAGCCATCAAAAGAGAACATTATCCGCTGCGCACAATAGAAGAAGTGGTAGCTGAAATGCCAAATGCCAGATTATTTTCAGTTGTAGATGCTAACCACGGATTTTGGCAAATCCAACTGGACGAAGAAAGCTCTCACCTGTGTACATTCAACACACCATTTGGGAGATACAGGTTTAAAAGACTTCCATTTGGTATATCGTCAGCACCTGAGGTGTTCCAGAGGTGCATAGCCAGACATCTAGAAGGGCTAGAGGGTGTAGTCAATGTAATAGATGACATCCTGGTCTGCGGAGAGAGCATAGAGCAGCATGATCGTCGTTTGAGACAACTGCTGGACCGCCTGAGAAGCATCAATCTGAAACTGAACAAAAGTAAGTGTAAGATAAGGACGACAGAAATCAGTTACATCGGTCATGTGCTCAGTGAGAAAGGACTCAAGCCTGATCCTGAAAAGGTCAGAGCCATACAAAACATGCATGCACCAGAGGACAAAGCCGCCCTCCAGAGGTTCACAGGGTTACTGCAATACCCCTCTAAATTCATCCCCAACCTCTCAGACTTGAGTGCTCCTCTAAGGAAGTTGGAAGGAAATGTGGAATGGCATTGGGGATCAGAGCAACAACAGAGTTTTGAAAAACTAAAAGCTCTCGTCAGCCAAGCACCAGTACTCAAGTACTATGATGTCCGCCAGCCAGTTACCTTATCTGTTGATGCAAGCTCTGAGGGTCTGGGAGCAGCGCTACTTCAAGATGGACAGCCAGTAGCATATGGCTCCAGGGCATTAACTGACTGTCAAAAACGATATGCACGGATCGAAAAAAAATTGCTTGCAATCGTGTTCGGCTGTGAAAAATTCCATCAGTATCTATGTGGAAGACATGTCCATGTAGAAAGTGATCACAAGCCACTGGAAGTAATATTCAAAAAATCACTCCTCAGCGCGCCAGCCAGACTACAAAGAATGCTCATGAGACTACAAAAGTACAGTGTTGAGGTCAAGTACAAGCTAGGCAAGGAGATGCATATTGCTGATGCTCTAAGCAGAGTATTTCTAAAAGAGCACCATGAGAAACTCCTTGATGAAGAGCTGGAAGTCAACATTGTAAATCACCAACTCCCAGTATCAGAGGAAAAGTTGCAGGAGTTCAAAGAAGCAACAAAAGAGGATGCTGAGTTGATACTGGTTGCAAATGCAATTCAGAGAGGATGGCCAGATAAACAGAGACAGCTTCCAGACAAAATCAAACAGTATTGGACATTTAGGGAAGAGCTGTCATATGTAGATGGACTCATATTCAAGAACTCAAGGTTAGTAGTACCACACACATTGAGAAGTGAAATGCTCAGGAAAATCCACGAGTCACACATGGACATGGTTAAGTGCAAGGAGCGAGCCCGTGATGTAGTGTACTGGCCGGGCATGGCCAAACAGATAGAAGAAGTCGTGGATCGGTGTGCTGTATGTAACACACACAAGAACAATAATCCCAGAGAGCCGCTTATGTCACATCCAGTGCCTGAGAGAGCATGGGCAAAGATAGGTGTGGATTTGTTTCACTTCAATGATGCAGAGTACTTACTGTGTGTGGATTACTTTTCAAAGTTTCCTGAGATCCTCAAACTGAATGGAACCACAAGCAAACACGTCATCATTGGGTTGAAGTCTATATTTGCAAGGCATGGTGTGCCAGATGAGTTATTATCCGACAATGGCAGACAGCTAGTGAGCCAAGAGATGGTGGACGTCAGTGCTGAGTGGGGTTTCAAACACACCACCTCAAGTCCCAACTTCCCGCAGTCAAATGGGCAAGTTGAGAGGGCAGTTCAGACAATAAAAAACCTGCTGAGAAAAGCACAGGACAGTGCTGGTGACTCGTACCTAGCACTGCTTGAATACAGGAACACGTCACTGGGTGGGGTTGGCCTCTCACCTGCTCAGATGCTCATGGGAAGAAGGCTCAAATCAAAGTTACCTGTGACAAAGACATTGGTGCAGCCAGCTGTCTATAAAAATGCCAGGAGCAACCTCATGTATAGACAACAAAGACAGAAACAATACTTTGACCACGGAACCAGGACACTGTCTGACCTCCAAGATGGTGAAAATGTGAGGATAGACAAGGCAACAAGTGGGAACCAGCCACTGTGGTACAGAAACCCATACAGCCGAGATCATACATTGTTAAAACCACAAGTGGAGAAATGTACAGGAGATATTGGAAACACCTGGTCAAAACAAGAGAGACTTCATTCCCAGGGACACCTGATGACATCACACTAGAGCACTCATATCATGTGGAGCAAGACACTCTGCCAAGTGCTGATCCACCCAGCCCTACTCCAGACTGTTCCACTGTACCGCATAGTCCAAGAGTAGTGACTGACAATACTGTATCCACAAACAGTCCTGTGAGAACAACACGCTGTAGAAGCCCTGTTAGAGTGCCAAGGCGTTATCTGGACTGAGTAGAGAAGAAAAAAAAAACTTGAGAAAAGGAGATGTAGTGTATTTGAATAAGAAGTGCATTACTCAGTGTGACTGCTTGGAGGCACTGTAACTTTGCTGTTGTGTTACTGTGTTTGTATTGAGACCACAGAATAAAAAACGTCGTTGACTGACTAGACATGGCTTCCACCACATATATTACAGTTAATATCCTCTTGTATTATTTCCCATGATTTTACTTATTTACTTGTAATACCTCCTATCGCCAATAGAGCGACCGCTTATGTAGGTCACCTTTCCTATGTTGCATCAGTCTGGAGTTGATCAGCAAAGCAGATTTCTGTAGAGGACTTCATTCCAGACATCGACAAAGATTTAAGATAAATATAACCCTTTAACTTCGAGTTTGTTTCATAAAACCTGTTGTATTAACACAGGAGAAGTGTCCGACTGTGAACAGTCCACCCTTTATTGTTTTCTTTCTGAGTTTAACCGAGCGAAAGCTCCGGTGAGTTACATTTGTTCCTCATGTCACGAGTCACGCTAGCTAAAATATTGGGTGCTTCATGTATTGCTAGCTCATCAAACGGCAGCGCCGTTACTGTTTTCTTTTACTGATTTCGCGATATACATTTCATATTCATGATAGTAAAGTTCATATTTCATATAGATATTTAAAAACCAATCAGAGACCAAGTTATATATTTGATATGAGTCTCTTGAATGATGTTTAGCTCACGATGCTGATAGCTAAGCTGTAGCTATGTAACGTTAGTGAACGAGTCATTTGATTCATTTGAGCATTCGGTTCATGTGTGTTCATGTGAGGTAACGTGAGTTGATGCTGAATTGATTTATAATTGATATAGAAGTTATACTGTACAGTCCAGGTTTAGAGAAGACTCCTAACTGAACCCCTGCTATATGCAGGGTTTTTTTTTTTGTGGACTTGAAAAGTGTTGAACGGCGAGCCAGGACCCCCGAGCCCGAGCGCCCTTGCTCGAGTCTGCATGCTCTCTTCAAGTTCAAGTTCTCAACTGTGCACGCTGCACGCGCCAGGAGCAGTACCATCATTCGCGCCAGGCTGCAACAACGTGCAGGATCCAGCTAAGCAAACTTGAGCTCTTTTCCAAAATCACACTACCCGGGTAGATGGGACATTTATTGACTTTTATTTTATTTTCAAGGTTGCAACCGATTTAGTCATATGAATTATAATGTGTACTGTATATACTATGTTTGATATGGTTGACCTTATTGAGAAGGGATTTGAATATTGATCATATTGATAATAAAAGACCGGCATTTAATACTTTTTTTTCTAAAACCTCGTCAGTGTGCCTTTTATACTCATAGAGTCAACCTAGAGTCTTAAACCCTTTACTAGACTGTTTAACCGCTTGAGTCCTGATAAGAATTACTTGGTTAGATATCTTGGCCCAAATAGAACTTGTTACACTAGTTAATGAAATCAGCTGGTTTAGTAACATGGTTGAAGCAAATGCACGGTTTGACATTTTCTTTCTGGACCTGTTTTTTATATCTCTGATTAACAGCCTGACAAATGTTTAACTTGTTCAGTAAATGCATTGTCCGCTGGTTTATTTTAAGACTTTCAAGCACAGTAGTAAGTAACGATCAAGCATGGACATAATGTTGTCGGTGGTGGGAGGTGGACAGCTGCTCGGGGAGCAGGCTCGGAGGCTGCGGGGCAGCAGGCTTTGGAGGCTGCGGGTCACCCGCTAGGGGACTTCGTAGGCAGCCTTTCGGGGAGCAGGCTTCGGAGGCGGCGGGGAAGCCATTTGGGGTCTTCGTAGGCAGCGGGACAGCCGCTGAAGGAGCAGGAGGGGCGGTGGGGCAGCTGCCTGGGGAGCAGGCTTCGGAGGCGGTGGGGCAACTGCTCGGTTAGCAGAATTGGAGGCGGCCAGGCAGCGGCTCGTGGAGCAGGCTTTGGAGGCAGGGCGGCCGACAGCCTGGGAACAGACCACATGTCGGCAAAGACGGCCAACATGCCGACCATTCTCGAACTCGTGGGCACTGGGCAGCTGAGGCTCTGGGACAATGGTTAGCTGAGGCTCTGGACACCTGAGGCTCGGGGATTCTCGGTACCTAATTTACACTACCGTTCCAAGGTTTGGGATCACATTGAAATGTCCATATTTTTGAAGGAAAAGCAATGTACTGTTCGATGAAGATAACTTTAAACTAGTCTTAACTTTAAAGAAATACACTCTATACATTGCTAATGTGGTAAATGACTATTCTAGCTGCAAATGTCTGGTTTTTGGTGCAATATCTACATAGGTGTATAGAGGCCCATTTCAAGCAACTATCACTCCAGTGTTCTAATGGTACAATGTGTTTGCTCATTGGTTCAGAAGGCTAATTGATGATTAGAAAACCCTTGTGCAATCATGTTCACACATCTGAAAACAGTTTAGCTCGTTACAGAAGCTACAAAACTGACCTTCCTTTGAGCAGATTGAGTTTCTGGAGCATCACATTTGTGGGGTCAATTAAACGCTCAAAATGGCCAGAAAAAGAGAACTTTCATCTGAAACTCGACAGTCTATTCTTGTTCTTAGAAATGAAGGCTATTCCATGCGAGAAATTGCTAAGAAATTGAAGATTTCCTACACCGGTGTGTACTACTCCCTTCAGAGGACAGCACAAACAGGCTCTAACCAGAGTAGAAAAAGAAGTGGGAGGCCGCGTTGCACAACTGAGCAAGAAGATAAGTACATTAGAGTCTCTAGTTTGAGAAACAGACGCCTCACAGGTCCCCAACTGGCATCTTCATTAAATAGTACCCGCAAAACACCAGTGTCAACATCTACAGTCAACATCTCAGGAAAAAGACTATACACAAAAGGAGGACATTCATACGATGGAAAAACTGACTCATTGATTGAGACTTACAGTACCTCGGATGGAAGACCAGTGGAAGAAATGGACATGGTTTAAGGAGCAAACACGTGACAACATAATTCATGACAACACTTAAGACTGGAAAGTTAGACCCACAGGAAGCTCTTTTAGTTCATTTTTTTGTGTGTTTTTTTTGTTTGTTTGTTTTGAGTTGCCCTGTTGGGCTTGTGTGCAAGTAAATGTAGATAATTCAATGTTTACTTCTGAATACGGATGCCATGTTTGTATTGACCTAAAAACTTCAATAAAAACTAAAGTGATAAAAAAAAATGTTATGATACTACTGACTTATAAGCCTAACCTATATCCCCGTAGTTATTAACGCACCCCCGTCTCTCCCCCGGTCCGCCAGAATATTGTCAATATCGAACTGGTCCGCGGTGCAAAAAAGGTTGGTGACCCCTGATCTGCAGGGATGGCTCTCTGCTGGTGAGGTGGGTCTTTCTTTTTGTGGTGACATCCTTTCTGGCACTTCCTGCCTGGCTGATTTTGACCGTTGTGACTGGCACCTCTGCAGTGTTGGGCAGCAGTGGGCGGTTGGGCTGTTCTACCCTTGCAAAAGATGGCAGTGGGTGAGTTTTGCATTTAATCTCACTAGCTGTTCTGTTTGGTCTACCACTCATCGGCCCGGGTAGTTTGAAGCTCCCAACCGAAGCTGCCGCCACCTGAGGAATCTGGGAGAGTCAAGTCAAGTCAATTTCATTTATATAGCCCAACATGACAAGTTACAAATTTGCCTCAGTGGGCTTTACAGCAACACAACATCCTGTCCTTAGACCCCCGTATCGGATAAGGAACAACTCCCTAAAAAGAAGCCCTTTAACAGGGAGAAAAAATAGGAAGAAACCTTAGGGAGGGCAACAGAGGAGGGAGCTCTCTCCCAAGATGGACAATGTGCAATGGATGTTGTGTTTACACAATTTACAGAATACAACACTGAAAGAGGATAACAGAATTAAGATGGAATTATAAAATGTATGAAGAATATGATGCACAGGATGCCAAGCAGTGTCCAGACGCCACTGGAACAGCCCAGGACACAAGCCATGCGACCAGCATCACCGTGCAAAAAAAAGAAGAAGAGAGAGCTGTATTCTGATGACCTGATGTCCATTAGTTGGGGGGGGGGGGGCTCAAAACGACATAGCTCACCTTCTCTGCCCTGTTGGCCTTTTGCTGAACTTGGGCTTTTTTGGTGGCTTCCAACCGGGGCAGACGTGCAGGGCACAGTTTCCTTCGGCTGAGCAGGTCGGCTTCCATGCCAACAACAGAGTTTCTGGCCACTGTGTGAGAAAATCAAGTCAATAAAAACAAATCTTGAAAATGCTTTGAGAAGAACCACAAAACAAGAGACCTGGGTCAGGGACTTATTATATATGCAATGTTTAATGATAATCAGACACCTTAATTGCCTACAACAATCAAAATGTATTTGTAAATAAAGTTTCTTGTTCCACAAAGAGATGGCCACTATTTGGAATAGAATAATGGGAATAGTGGATATCACAAGTTCCTTGTTGACAAAGTGATGATTTGCTTACAGACCAGATCTTTATTTATTGATTGCTATATTGATGTTGAACTTCAGGCAATGCTTTCTTTTTTCCACAAATAATATATAAAGTTTTACAAACATGCTTTTCTTTTCAGATGTCTCCTCTTACCATCTGTTGTTGTGACTTGTCTTTTGAGGCCGAACTTAGATCCACTGCTCTCCTTATGCTGCAAGATCCAAGGATGCTGCATGGCCTTGTCTGGCGTCATCCTTTTGCTCGGGTCCCATCTAGCGGATAACACATTTAGAAAAAAATCGCAAGTTATCTTAAACTGATAATTAGATACGTTTTGCAGTCTTAACACCTTTAGAAACAAACTACAGACACTCAGAACTGTGGACATTGAATTTCTTGATGTCCACTTGTACTACAAAGTTATTAAAGGCCTGATGTTAACTGCTGTCAGGTGAATGGAAACCACTTAGGATGTAATAATCCAAACACTTTAAGAAGAAGGGCTTACAAAAGTGCAGGAAGGATACTAATGATAAGTTAACCCACAATCTGAAAATAATACACGGTTTGCACACAGACTTTTCAGTTTCTATCGACAGTGTTTGTGAGGGAGCTGACGTACACCAAGCAGCGCTTAATGAAGTCCAGGAGATGCGGTTCCTTGGTCCTCAACATGCTGGCTAGATCTTTTCTTCTGGGCTGCTGCATTTCCTTTTCACTCTTCTGTTTATGAATCAGCACGCCCTTGGAGTCTGATACACATGTAACAATGTCAACACACTGACAACTGGATGGCAGGAAATCCTTCCACTTTTATCACAATGTAGGTCAAGGAATCAAATTGCTCACCGAAGAACTTCTTCTTATTTGGTGCCGATGCAAGAAGACCTTGGGGTGGTGTACCCAGCGCCTGAAAATATACATTAAACCAATAGGGACTGATACATCAAAACCAATACAATTGTCATACGTATACATACGTACAATTCACACATACGGCACTCATCCCTCTCTTGCTATGTGTGGTTAGGTGTAAGTGCATGCAATGTGAATGTTGTTTCACCTGCTTCATCTATCCTATCTAACACAAACACAAAACACGATCACATTTTATTTTGGAGAATGAATTTAAATGAACTTGAATCTCAACTCATTAAATGGTCAAGGAACCAGTTAGTGTTATAGTATATATAGTCCACTCTTCTTGTTACCTCTATCATGAGGGACAGATGTTCTGCATTGTCCCAACACCGGAAAAGCTCTTGTCCAGTGCAGAGTTCAAATATAATGCAGCCTAGACTCCACATGTCAACAGCAACACTACAGACATGGCCCAGGATCGCCTCCGGAGCGCGATAGGGCCGAGTCTGGATGTAGGACTTGGCTGTGAGAGAGAAAAGAGTAGAGAGAGAGAGAGATGTCAGATGGAAGGAGTATTGTTTTGTGTTGTAATTCCATAGTAAGTCTCCTTCGGGACTGTTAATCTCATTTAATGTGTATTTTGTGTACTGTATACGTACATGCCTTGTGTAGTGCATGTCCATGTAACTGCCATAAGGAACCAGTGCTTGCAGCTGCCCCTATAGAGTGCTGTGTCTGTTCCCCACCGTGTTTCGTATTAAACTTTACAACATGATTTACACAAGACCATAAAAACAAACGGACACGCACCTCTAGCCTCTTTCTCATAGCGGCTTATGCCAAAGTCAATCACTTTGAGTCTGTGTGGCTTTCTGCTTGACAGAACAATGTTCTCCTGAAAGAGAAACATACACACATATGAGCAGGACCATGTTGTTTTATGTCCGCAAGTCAACGCAAGGATTGTTAAAATTGTTCGTAATGCACCTGATTTGCATTTTAATCAACTTTTTTGAATGTGTGCTTAAAACTTGGGACAGAGACGTGGTTGCACAAGTGTCGGTGCCGTGCTAAAACAAATCCTACTCTGTTAACTAGCACCACCCAGGCTGTGTTAAACCAAAGAGTGGTGCTCCCGGTGTAGACATGTAACGATGAGCCGTACCGGTTTGAGATCACAGTGCATGAGCTTCTCTTTCTTCAGCAGCGAGAGACACTTCAGGAGGGAGGAGGCGTACTTCCTCACCTCTGCTGTGCTGAGGCTCTCGTCGGCATTGGCCTTCCTGTACAGGGTTTCTCTGGGGAAAAACAAGTCAGATTGGAAACAGGTTTAAATACCATCAATTATCCCAAGGGAGATTCAGTTATGTGGGGCAGTTCAGGTAAACAGTGGGCATTATGTCTCACATACGGCAGTGAGCAACGTTTGTCACACTTAAATGACGTGTGGCTGGGTAGTCGCCAGGCTGCAGACTCATTAGAAATTAAACAAACAATCTTTTTTTTAAGCTCACCCCAGCAGTTCAAAGGTGATACACAAATGTTTCCGGAAGTGGAAGTGATCCTTCTTACGGACGATATTGTAGACGTTCATTTCATCCTTCTTTCGGAGGGCTTCTAGGATCTTGACCTCTCTCTTCCCAAACTGATAATAGCTGGACGGCAAAGGACCACCGGGAACAACATGAGATCTCTGGTCATAAAGGTGACTGCTACACTATGTGTATCATAACATCTTAATTGTGGCTCATTAGTTTGAAATTGGTACCGGTCCAAATCAGAATTGGATCATTATACCAGCATTCATTAGAACAACCAAAGGGAAAAATAGGGTAAAGTAAAAATATTATGTAAATAGATGAAATAATAAGTTAGAACGTACTAACGTTCGCTAATGCACATGCGCTATGTGTACAAATACAACAGTAGAACCATTTGTTATCAGAACACAAGTTCAGGGATATGTTAGATAAACTAACTATGGGACACCGCAGTATGTCTGGACCTATTAATCTCCATATGGATATTGATGAGAATATTTATAATGTATATGGTGTCTGTGCATGAATATATATGCTGTTGTGCATGCACAGTCCCACAGATGCATTAGCTTTTCCCCATACGAGGTCTGCTGAGGGCATCATGTGTTATCCAGGATTTTGCATACATGTACAAATGCATTTGATAAACGTGTCTTAAAATTTGCATTTTCAATATCAGTTGTAAAAGCATTTGAAAGAGTTGTCGATTTTTTTTTTTCACCATTTTTTGCTTCTCAGCAGCTTCATAGCCACAAACTCCCGTTCCTTAACGTCCCAGCATTTCAGGACCTGCCCATAGGTACCTTGACCCAAAACCTCCAGCACCTCATAACGGTAGGCAATGTGGTCATGGAGGACCTGTGGACAAAAGGTTGGTTCATTGACTGATCGCTAAAACCAAAGGAAAAAGACAAACATGCAACAAGGAAAGAGATTTTAATTATTGATCTAGACAACAAGTTGCCATTATGCCTGCCAATGTTATGGGAAGAGTAGACAAACTTTCTGTACCAGCCACCAGCTAAATTAGGTATTTTTGTGATTAGACCAACTGGGATGAAGGATGGTCAAATAACATACAAAACTAGCATACTTTCTGTTGGCAGGGATTCAGTGCCTTGCTCAGGGACCCTTCAACAGGAATATTGCTCACTGTCATGGAGGCCTCAACCCTTTCCATTCGAAGGATGACCTCTGTGCTCCCCATGACACCCTGTTGTCTAAGATTTACCCACTTTCTACATCACACAGCTGAACAGTTACCTGCAGATAGTACGTCTGGGGGTCATCATAGCCGTTGTTGTGTGGGGAGCTCTTTGAACCATTGATCTTAGGGGAATGCAGACCGAGGTACCAGATCTCTGAGTAATTCAATATCTCCTCTCGCTCGAACTCTGTCAAGCGATGACCAAAGGCCTCCAACACTTCTGCGAGGACGGAAAGGAAAACTGAAAGAGACACTCTCTTCTCGGTGTATTACACACTGAGGAAGGGAAGGTCAAAGCTACAGTGTCCCTGACAATACAAGTAACATACGTTTCTCTTAATAAATGTGACACATCAAAAACCCTTAACAATCATGTAATGTCTGTAATAGAAAAGAGGCAGTCTGTTCAAATGCAGTTATTTGTTTTAAGTTGTCTCTGAAGTTGTTTTATTGTATTCTTTCCTTCCACCTTCTCTACACACTTTAACACTATGAAAGAAACCTCATCCTCCTAACTCTTATCCCAACAACTTCTTGTTTTGTGTTGCCCCCCCCCCCGAGAATCCAGAAATCTTTTGGACCAGCAGTGGGATGTGTGAACCCCACATAGACTGAGCCTCTAGAGCAGGTGCACACGTGTGTGTGTGTGTGTGTGTGTGTGTGAGTGTGTGTGAGTGTGTGTGTGTGTGAGTGTGTGTGTGAGTGTGTGTGTGAGTGAGTGTGTGTGTGTGAGATCTCTAGCAACATGGCTTACTAGCTTCCTCCGACCTTTCTGGTGAAATGTGTGCTACAAAGACCCTGAATTGGAAATGAGAATTTACCTCCAGGGGACATGGGCAACCTGAGTCCCATAAAGGAGCGATGTTTCTGCTTTCGCTGTTTGCCCAAGCTTGGCTTGAAGTCTGTCTTCTCCTCTTTTGGGCAAGGGGCCTTCGACTTGCTGTGCTGCTGCTTCAACTCGCTGTGCTTCTGCTTCGACTTGCTGTGCTGCTGCTACCCCCAAAATATTGAGACATTTACAGATAACATAATCACAATCATCATGATGTTGATGTGCTACTGCTGCTACAACTACCGCAACAGACAGGAAGACAGACAAAACGTCAGGTGAAGTGAAAATCAATGACACTGACCACAGGCTTTCCACTGGGATGCTTTTTCAACTGGCACTTGTCTATTTTTGGCAAGACAGGCCTCGACTGTGATCGACTGGTGGTCTGTCCAGGGTGTCTCCCGATCTGCCGCCCGATGACTTCTAGAATAGGCTCCGGCATCCGGCGACCCTGAGTTGGATAAGCAGTTTGGATAATGGATAGAAGCCTGGACTGCTGATGGTCTGAGGAACGCTGCAGAGTGTCTGAGTCCAGTATGGGGACAAAGTGTGGACGCTTTTCCTTCTGTGTATAAAAAAAAGAGAGATAGAGACTATTTCATACTGTTTGCATGTATGTGTGTGTTTGTGTGTGCACATGTGTGTTTCTGTTTGTGTTTTAAAGAGAAATATATCCTGTGATCAACTCCAAAGGGTGGGATTCTTAACATGTCTGTTTGATTGTAACGATGACCTGGTTTGAACCCAGGTCAAGGTTTAAATCTAAATTATGCTCCATATAAGCATCATTATGTTGCCCAAAGGGATTTTGTTAAGGTCCCCAATTGGATGAAAGAGGAAGAAAGGTGGAGTGAATGAGTTTGTTTTTATGCACCCGGGGCACCCTGTAACACTTTTGAGAGTTGTAATGAAATGTGCATTACAAATGAAAGGTATCAGCATTATCATGAGAAAGAGTGTGGATGAGAGAAAGTGCACAAGATAAGTGTGAAAAGGAGAGAATTAGTGTGAGAGAGTGACGGATGGAGAAAAGGAGTGAGAATGCATACCAACCTTTTGTTGTGACCGCCCGTTCTTCTCGTAGAGAAGTTTCTCCTCCTTCTTCCTCCACCTTCTTTGGGAGGAAGCGGGAAGGTTGGCTTCACATTTAAAGGATCACGTTTCTAAATGGCCTCAACATTTAATAATAATAATAATGAATTAAACTTATATAGCGCTTTTCTAACACTCAGAGTGGCTTTACAATATACGGGGTGAGACAAGACAACAGATAAACATAGCACAAACATACAGGGGTGGATGGGAAGGGGGGCTACGAGAGGGAGTAAGCGGCAGCCACACAGCAGTACTCTCCCACTTAAAGAGAGATACTAAAGGGCAAGAAAAGGGCTTTACTCCCGTAGCATATTCCTCTCCGAGGGAACCACTAGGCAGATTTAAACACTTACTTCTTCTCCTCTTCTCTGTTCATGTCGCCAAAGTAAAGGTTTGCTGTGAACTGCAAAATCCCACGTGCGACTTTGAGAGAAAAACTAAAAAGAAAGTCTCTCGATCGATATTTATCAGGGTTTTTTTTCAAACAAGGCTCAAACAATGCTCTGTAGTTAGTATTTGTGCGTTTGCAATGAAGGTGAAAGTCGGTATGAAGACCAAATTCCGATGAACTATATATAGTTGCCGCGGGTTCTAGAACGTTGCCGTCTGTCGAATTCCAAAAAAAAAAAAAAAAAAAAATGGAACGCTGCTGTCTGTCTACGGCAGCATACAGCAATACACATACAGCCCTAAGCAGCCACCTGCATTCCACTTTCCCTTAAGGGTCATCCGACGTTGTATGGCTAGCACAAGTTCGCTAACTTAGCTAGCTAGCTAACCCGCAAGTCCAGTAATTAGGTTACGTTTCTTTGCTGTTTTGCATTGCTGAGGGTAAGTTGTGTGGAAAAATGCTGCCGCGCTACTTCATTGTTTTCCTTGCGAATGAGCTGTTTATGTTGTAACATTTAATACATTTTGCTTACTGTTAATACTATGGAATTACCATTAATACTATTACGTTACCTAGATGTTGTGTTGTTTTGACCGTTAATATAAATTTTGTAGACATTTTTCATTTAACTTTCCGGCGCCATTTTGATATTACGTCAGGCAGCCCTGTACCACGTGATCAACGTAGCGCCGCAGATTTTAGCGCCCTTTTCTTAGTGTAAATTCTGTTATTTTGCTGTTTAGGAGTCGATGTGGAGAGGGGACCAGGAGGCGACTCATGGGTGTTGTGTTTGTCTTCTGCAGGTATGTGTTTTCCTTGTTAAATGTTATAATTTTTGCTGTCTCTGTTTAGCAACCCATGCACCTTTTACTTTGCCCACCGGGTGGCACTGTTTTTCATTTTGTATATTTTTCATGGCTCAATTTTAAGTTTTGGAGAGGAACGAGTTAAAACGTTGTTGTGATAATGTGAGAATGAAATCTAACAGGGCCGTTTTGCATTTCTGAGGGAGTCGATGTGCAGAGGGGACTGGAAAGCAACTCGTGTGTTGTGTTTGTCTGCTACAGGAGCAAATAAATGCTGGAAACCCTTGCATAGTCACTTTCATGCCCTACCCACATCCATTACATATGTACATGTATGTGTATGGATATATATTTATATGTATGTAGAATTTAGTTTGATCCGCTGCGTTACTAGTGTAACCCATGTATTTTTCCCCTACATAGAAAGGTTAATGTAGTGTATTTGAATAAGAAGTGCATTACTCAGTGTGACTGCTAGGAGGCACTGTAGCTTTGCTGTTGTGTTACTGTGTTTGTATTGAGGCCACAGAATAAAAAAACGTCGTTGACTGACTAGACATGGCTTCCACCACATCATATATTACATGGTGTCAGAATAAAACTTGAAGAAACCAAAGAAAGGAAGAAAATGGAGCAGATGAAACCTCCGACCTCATTAAGTCTAGAAGTAAATCTAGCGGAAAATTGGAGAGTCTGGATCCAGAAATTCGAACTGTTCCTTGTCGCCAGCGGAATTGACGAAAAGTCAGATGCAATGAAAAGAGCCACGTTCCTACATGTGGCTGGAAACGAAGCAATTAAGGTATATAACACGCTTGACTTCGATGAAGACGTAGATGACTATGATATATTGAAAGAGCTATTCCGCCAACATTGTGAGCCAAGGAAAAACGTGACATATTTGAGGCACTTGTTCTTCACTCGAAAGCAAGGAAAATCAGAATCTGTTGATGCATATGTGACTGATTTAAAGAATAAAGCGAAAGACTGTGAGTTTGAGTACCTCACTGATACGAGATAGAATCGTGTGTGGAATCACGGATGACCAAGTGAGAGGACGACTACTGAGAGAACCGGACCTCACGCTAAACAAAGCAATAGACATTTGCAGAGCCAGTGAGTTGAGTCGGAGTCGGCTAAAAAGCCTACATGAGGAGCTTGAAATTCCTGTTAATAAAATCACCAAGAAAAAACAACGTGACAAACAGAAAGACAGTGGTGCCACAGCACAGAGGGTAAAGATGAGAAATCAAGGAAACTGCACAAGATGCGGCTACAGGCATGAGCCAAATAAGTGTCCTGCCTATGGACAAGTGTGCAAAGCCTGCCACGGGAAAAATCATTATGCAAAAATGTGCAACTCACGCAAGCACACAAACAACCATAAGGTGCAGCATATAAACAAGGCAGAGGAAGATGATCAAGAATTCTTTATTGGCTCAATCCAAGCAGAAAAACAAGACCACTCATTCTCACAAATCAATGCGGTGGATGCAAAGAAAGAAAAATGGCATGAAGATCTGATTGTCAACAAGAAAGTTTTTAAAGTCAGGCTGGATGCTGGAGCTGATTGCAACGTCATTTCCATGAAAGACCTCAGAAAACTGAGATTGGATAAAAAGGTGAGCGAATCTCACTCCAAGCTTGTTGCTTATGCAGGCCACCACATTCCAGCTAAAGGCAACATCATGTTGACATGTCAGTACAAAGATAAAAAGTATGATGTGGATTTTGAGGTCATAAAGAACAATGCACCTGCAATTCTAGGAGGAGAGGCATGTGAAGAAATGGGGCTTGTCAAAAGACTGCATGCGCTTAAAACAGAGAGTGACATTCTAAGTGAATATGAGGATTTATTCACTGGATTAGGTTGCATACCGGGAGTATACCACATTGTGACAAATCCAGATGTCACTCCAGTAGTTCATGCTCCCAGGAAAGTGCCTGTTGCCCTAAAAGACAAAATTGAAATAGAGCTGAAAAGAATGGAAAACTTGGGTGTGATAACCAAACAGACAGAGCCTACAGATTGGGTGAATAGTATGGTGACTGTAACAAAACCTAACAAAGTTCGGATCTGCATCGACCCAAAGGACCTGCATACAGCCATCAAAAGAGAACATTATCCGCTGCGCACAATAGAAGAAGTGGTAGCTGAAATGCCAAATGCCAGACTCTTTTCAGTTGTAGATGCTAACCACGGATTTTGGCAAATCCAACTGGACGAAGAAAGCTCTCACCTGTGTACATTCAACACACCATTTGGGAGATACAGGTTTAAAATACTTCCATTTGGTATATCGTCAGCACCTGAGGTGTTCCAGAGGTGCATAGCCAGACATCTAGAAGGGGTAGAGGGTGTAGTCAATGTAATAGATGACATCCTGGTCTGCGGAGAGAGCATAGAGCAGCATGATCGTCGTTTGAGACAACTGCTGGACCGCCTGAGAAGCATCAATCTGAAACTGAACAAAAGTAAGTGTAAGATAAGGACGACAGAAATCAGTTACATTGGTCATGTGCTCAGTGAGAAAGGACTCAAGCCTGATCCTGAAAAGGTCAGAGCCATACAAAACATGCCTGCACCAGAGGACAAAGCCGCCCTCCAGAGGTTCACAGGGTTACTGCAATACCCCTCTAAATTCATCCCCAACCTCTCAGACTTGAGTGCTCCTCTGAGGAAGTTGGAAGGAAATGTGGAATGGCATTGGGGATCAGAGCAACAACAGAGTTTTGAAAAACTAAAAGCTCTCGTCAGCCAAGCACCAGTACTAAAGTACTTTGATGTCCGCCAGCCAGTTACCTTATCTGTTGATGCAAGCTCTGAGGGTCTGGGAGCAGTGCTACTTCAAGATGGACAGCCAGTAGCATATGGCTCCAGGGCATTAACTGACTGTCAAAAACGATATGCACAGATCGAAAAAGAATTGCTTGCAATCGTGTTCGGCTGTGAAAAATTCCATCAGTATCTATGTGGAAGACATGTCCATGTAGAAAGTGATCACAAGCCACTGGAAGTGATATTCAAAAAATCACTCCTCAGCGCGCCAGCCAGACTACAAAGAATGCTCATGAGACTACAAAAGTACAGTCTTGAGGTCAAGTACAAGCTAGGCAAGGAGATGCATATTGCTGATGCTCTAAGCAGAGTATTTCTAAAAGAGCACCATGAGAAACTCCTTGATGAAGAGCTGGAAGTCAACATCGTAAATCACCAACTCCCAGTATCAGAGGAAAAGTTGCAGGAGTTCAAAGAAGCAACAAAAGAGGATGCTGAGTTGATACTGGTTGCAAATGCAATTCAGAGAGGATGGCCAGATAAACAGACAGCTTCCAGACAAAATCAAACAGTATTGGACATTTAGGGAAGAGCTGTCATATGTAGATGGACTCATATTCAAGAACTCAAGGTTAGTAGTACCACACACATTGAGAAGTGAAATGCTCAGGAAAATCCACGAGTCACACATGGGCATGGTTAAGTGCAAGGAGCGAGCCCGTGATGTAGTGTACTGGCCGGGCATGGCCAAACAGATAGAAGAAGTCGTGGATCGGTGTGCTGTATGTAACACACACAAGAACAATAATCCCAGAGAGCCGCTTATGTCACATCCAGTGCCTGAGAGAGCATGGGCAAAGATAGGTGTGGATTTGTTTCACTTCAATGATGCAGAGTACTTACTGTGTGTGGATTACTTTTCAAAGTTTCCTGAGATCCTCAAACTGAATGGAACCACAAGCAAACACGTCATCATTGGGTTGAAGTCTATATTTGCAAGGCATGGTGTGCCAGATGAGTTATTATCCGACAATGGCAGACAGCTAGTGAGCCAAGAGATGGTGGACGTCAGTGCTGAGTGGGGTTTCAAACACACCACCTCAAGTCCCAACTTCCCGCAGTCAAATGGGCAAGTTGAGAGGGCAGTTCAGACAATAAAAAACCTGCTGAGAAAAGCACAGGACAGTGCTGGTGACTCGTACCTAGCACTGCTTGAATACAGGAACACGTCACTGGGTGGGGTTGGCCTCTCACCTGCTCAGATGCTCATGGGAAGAAGGCTCAAATCAAAGTTACCTGTGACAAAGACATTGTTGCAGCCAGCTGTCTATAAAAATGCCAGGAGCAACCTCATGTATAGACAACAAAGACAGAAACAATACTTTGACCACGGAACCAGGACACTGTCTGACCTCCAAGATGGTGAAAATGTGAGGATTAGACAAGGCAACAAGTGGGAACCAGCCACTGTGGTACAGAAACACATACAGCCGAGATCATACAGTGTTAAAACCACAAGTGGAGAAATGTACAGGAGACATTGCAAACACCTGGTCAAAACAAGAGAGACTTCATTCCCAGGGACACCTGATGACATCACACCAGAGCACTCATATCATGTGGAGCAAGACACTCTGCCAAGTGCTGATCCACCCAGCCCTACTCCAGACTGTTCCACTGTACCGCATAGTCCAAGAGTAGTGACTGACAATACTGTATCCACAAACAGTCCTGTGAGAACAACGCGCTGTGGAAGGCCTGTTAGAGTGCCAAGGCGTTATCTGGACTGAGTAGAGAAGAAAAAAAAACTTGAGAAAAGGAGATGTAGTGTATTTGAACAAGAAGTGCATTACTCAGTGTGACTGCTAGGAGGTACTGTAACTTTGCTGTTGTGTTACTGTGTTTGTATTGAGACCACAGAATAAAAAACGTCGTTGACTGACTAGACATGGCTTCCACCACATATATTACAGTTAATATTCTCTTGTATTATTTCCCATGATTTTACTTATTTACTTGTAATACCTCCTGTCGCCAATAGAGCGACCACTTATGTAGGTCACCTTTCCTATGTTGCATCAGTCTGGAGTTGCTCAGCAAAGCAGATTTCTGTAGAGGACTTCATTCCAGACATCGACAAAGATTTAAGATAAATATAACCCTTTAACTTCGAGTTTGTTTCATAAAACCTGTTGTATTAACACAGGAGAAGTGTCCGAATGTGAACAGTCCACCCTTTATTGTTTTCTTTCTGAGTTTAATCGAGCGAAAGCTCCGGTGAGTTACATTTGTTCCTCATGTAACGAGTCACGCTAGCTAAAATATTGGGTGCTTCATGTATTGCTAGCTCATCAAACGGCAGCGCCGTTACTGTTTTTTTTTACTGATTTCGCGATATATATTTCATATTCATGATAGTAAAGTTCATATTTCATATAGATATTTAAAAACCAATCGGAGACCAAGTTATATATTTGAAATGAGTCTCTTGAATGATGTTTAGCTCACGTTAGTGAACGAGTCATTTGATTCATTTGATCATTCGGTTCATGTGTGTTCATGTGAGGTAACGTGAGTTGATGCTGAATTGATTTATAATTGATATAGAAGTTATACTGTACAGTCGAGGTTTAGATAAGACTCCTAACTGAACCCCTGCTATATGCAGGGTTTTTTTTTTTGTGGACCCGAGCCCGAGCGCCCTTGCTCGAGTCTGCATGCTCTGTTCAGACAGCAAGTTCTCAACTGTGCACGCTGCACGCGCCAGGAGCAGTACCATCATTCGCGCCAGGCTGCAACAACGTGCAGGATCCAGCTAAGCAAACTTGAGCTCTTTTCCAAAATCACACTACCTGGGTAGATGGGACATTTATTGACTTTTATTTTATTTTCAAGGTTGCAACCGATTTAGTCATATGAATTATAATGTGTACTGTATATATGTTTGATATGGTTGACCTTATTGAGAAGGGATTTGAATATTGATCATATTGATAATAAAAGACCGGCATTTAATACTTTTTTTTTTCTAAAACCTCGTCAGTGTGCCTTTTATACTCATAGAGTCAACCTGGAGTCTTAAACCCTTTACTAGACTGTGTAACCGCTTGAGTCCTGATAAGAATTACTTGGTTTGATATCTTGGCCCAAATAGAACTTGTTACTCTAGTTAATGAAATCAGCTGGTTTAGTAACATGGTTGAAGCAAATGCACGGTTTGACATTTTCTTTCTGGACCTCGTTTTTATACCTCTGGTTAACAGACTGACAAATGTTTAACTTGTTCAGTAAATGCATTGTCCGCTGGTTTATTTTAAGACTTTCAAGCACAGTAGTAAGTAACGATCAAGCATGGACATAATGTTGTCGGTGGTGGGAGGTGGACAGCTGCTCGGGGAGCAGGCTCGGAGGCTGCGAGGCAGCAGGCTTTGGAGGCTGCGGGTCACCCGCCAGGGGACTTCATGGCAGCCTTTCGGGGAGCAGGCTTCGGAGGCGGCGGGGAAGCCATTTGGGGTCTTCGTAGGCAGCGGGACAGCCGCTGAAGGAGCAGGAGGGGCGGTGGGGCAGCTGCCTGGGGAGCAGGCTTCGGAGGCGGTGGGGCAACTGCTCGGTTAGCAGAATTGGAGGCGGCCAGACAGCGGCTCGTGGAGCAGGCTTTGGAGGCAGGGCGGCCGACAGCCTGGGAACAGACCACATGTCGGCAAAGACGGCCAACATGCCGACCATTCTCGAACTCGTGGGCACTGGGCAACTGAGGCTCTGGGACACTGGTTAGCTGAGGCTCTGGACACCTGAGGCTCGGGGATTCTCGGTACCTAATTTATGTATTTGTTTACATAATTATGGTGTTCGTGTAGCTTGGGTCCCTGGCTGTACTGGCGGCGCCTGGACACTGCTTGGTATCCTGTGCATAATATTCTTCATAAATGTCATAAGTCCAATATAATTCTGTTCATCATCTTTCAATGTTGTATTCTCTAAATTGTGTAATCACAACATCCATTGCACATTGTCCGTCTTGGGAGAGAGATCCCTCCTCTGTTGCTTTCCCTGAGGTTTTTTCCTATTTTTTGTCCCTGTTAAAGGTTTCTTTTTAGGGAGTTTTTCCTTATCTGATGAGAGGGTTTAAGGACAGGATGTTGTGTTGCTGTAAAGCCCACTGAGGCAAGTTTGTAATTTGTGATATTGGGCTATACAAATCAAATGATTTGACTTGACTCAGGGATGCTGGGCAGCTAACACTCGGGGGCATTGGGCAGCCGAGACTTGGGGGCATTGGGCAGCTGAGGCTCGGGGGTGCTGGACAACTGAGGCTCGGGGGGCACTGGGCAACTGAGGATAAAAGGCACTGGGCAACTGAGCATCAAAGGCACTGGGCAACTGACACCTGAGGGCGCTGGCCGGCTTAGGCTCTGGGGCGCGGGGCGGTTTAGGCTCTGGGGCGCTGGGCGGCTTAGGCTCTCAGATGCTGGGCAACTGAGGCTTTGGGGCGCTGGGCAGCTGAGGCTCTGGGGTACTGGGCAGCTTGGGCTCTGTCGTGCAGGGCTCGGTAGGAACCAGATTCAGTTGGACTTTCCACCTGAAGAAAGCCACTTCTTGGGCTAAGTCAGGGTCCTGTTTCCAGAATACAGTAAGAAGCTTAAAGAAGCCTGGCTCTGCATTGAGGAAAGTGTTCCTCGATACACCAAAATCCTCCCATGTATACAGCAGGCTGAGCAGGTCCTCTGGGTCCATATTTGGTCAGTTGGTTCTGTCACAGCAAGAGCAGGAGAGGACCCAAATGCAGACAGCAAGGTCAGGCTGGGCTGAACAAAGCTTTGATAACACAAACACTTACAAAGAGCAGGAACAGAAGGCAGGTACAGATAGGGGGAAAGCTCACATAATGACGTGGTGAACTGCCGACCAAGAGTCTTTGTGAATATCTCAGGGAGTGTCTTTGTGTGTGAGACGAACCGACAAAGAGTCCGAGAAACCTCAGGGCATATTTACCTAGGGGGGCCCAATCAGAGAGATTTGGCACAGGTGCGCAGGAACCAGACAGCCAATCGAAGAAAGGGGAGGGAGATTGGGCACAGGTGTACAGTGATCAGCGAGCCCCAATGACCCAGATCACACACCCATGACATTCTGCCTTTTAACTTGCTATTTTGAAGTAACTATCTCAACTAACTGTAATCTTTTGAAAGATGTTATGCAAATAAAGTTTTTTCATTATCATTATTATTATTATTATTATTATTGTTATTACAGCCACAACCTCAACCTAGAAACAGGGATCTCTACTCCAATTGACAGAGGTACAAAACCCCTCAACGAGCACTAACAGCATTAACACGGGACACAATTTTAATATATATGTTCAATGAACAGACACATCCAAGCCCAGATGCTAGAATGCACGCCGATCAATACAGTACAGTCTCTCTTATAGGGCAGTTGTCTGTCCTTCCCCTCCTTATCTTGTGTCTTCCAGCTCTCATCCCACCAAGGCCATTTCTCAAATTAGTGTTTACAGACTTGCTACACTCAGTGCGTCTCCCATACATTCTTCTGCTATCAACCAACAGTTAACAATAGGCCTTTATTTGTGCACCTGAAGAAGACGCCTTACAATACTACCTTTGTTCTATGACACATGGACTTTATGCATCTATCTAAGCAATGTAGGGTCATACATGGTGAAAGTTTAAAAGTAAGCAAACATCAAATTTGAATTGCCCTCACACCCCCACCCCCCCCTTTTGATTACTTTTAATCAATAACAAATCATGTAGGCTTCCGGTTTGGCTAGCGAGCGAAATGCCACGTTTGCTGTGAGCTCCGGAGGCCCGTGACTTTATTTCATATTTCTATCGAGCAAAATCCTGTATTCTTGACATTCGTATTCAAGTTCACGTTATCGCAGTGTATTTTGACTTTTTGTTAGATTTTTTGGCCGAAGAATGTCGTCTGGGGATGAAAATTCCGATGCTAGCAGGTCCAGCCAGGCACCTGCTAGCAACAAGTCGCTTCCCAGAAGGAAGACGGGCCGCTCGTCGAGAGAAGAGCAGAAACAGATTGAGCCGCTGGTCAAAATGATGGAGGAGGTACAGAACATGGTCAGAGAATGCAGAGACACGTTTGACGAGAAGATCAAGAGGGACATTGACCCGATTCTAGCCAAGTTTGTTCAGATGGACAAGTGCCTCTCTGAGAAGACGCGTGCGCTGGAATCCGCCATTACGAAATGCGAGGAGTCTGTCGAGTTGAACCGAGTGGACGTGTTCGTGCTCCAGAACAAGGGTGATACCAGAGATGGAAAAATCGGTAAATTGGAACTTCAGGTGGAATATCTGACCGAACGCTGTGCTGATCTTGAATCGAGGTCTAGGAGGAATAACCTGAGAATCGTTGGCCTACCGGAGAGTTCTGAGTCGCCGCCGCAGCACGAGTTTGCTGCGAGGTTGCTGAAAGACATGCTGAACCTGACCACTCTGCCCAGAGTTGAGAGAGCTCATCGTGTGGGACGCGTGCGGAGCGGGGAGGAAGGGAACCGTCCCGCGGCCAGGCATTACCTGCTCTGCCTGCAGACCTTCAGGGAGAAGGAGGATATTCTGGAGAAGGCGCGGAAGATGGGTGTTCTTAAATACAAGGACACACGGATCCACATCTTTCCGGATCTTTCTACCATCCACGCGCAGAAACGGGCCAAGTTCGATGAGGTTCGGAGGAGGCTGCGACAGGACCACCCCTCCTTCAGATACCACTACAACTTCAGCGCCGGTCTGGTCCTGCTCCCCAAACCCGGAGAGTGTCACGTCTTTGCCGACCCCAAGAAAGCCATGCGGTTTCTGGACGCCCTGGGTCCAGCCTGATCTTGGCGGCTAATCTCCGCTGCTAGCTGCCACTGACCTTCGTTTGTGGACCTGGACTGACGTCTGATGCCGTTCACTAATGTGTAATTTTGCTGGGGTAGGTGCCCTGTTCTTGAGTTGAAGTCTGTGTGCTACTTGTAGTCGGCTAGATGGCTATATTTTTTCGTTTCTATGTTAGCCTATCTGGTCGCTTTTTTTTTTTACACAATAATCTGATCTAGGCCTAGCCTACATTATTGGACGCCAGTTTGGATAAGATTTATGCGCCATTTTAAGGCCGTCTTCTATGTCCTGAAGAAGTTGCCAGTTTAATAATATATATTATACATATTATTATAGCCTACCTGGCTGTTTATTTATCTAGCCTAAGGTGTAGGGAGGTGAGGCTTTCTGTAATTCATTTCATAATACATTTATCATTAAGCTAATTTTGTTGAGTAGGCTTATGTGTTTTTGTTTTCCCCCTCCCGACTCAGCCATATATTAGGCTGTAATTCAATATTGGTCGCACTCTCTCTGGCTGTAGGCCTACTTCTGAATGTTATTATTTCCTGTGTCCGACCATGGAAGTGTGGTTTGTGTGATAGGCCAAACACTCATTACTGAGTAAGGTTAGGTTAGTGGCTTATTAGCCTAGTGTAACGACCCTCACTTGTGCAGGTGTTCGTGATAGAGATTCAGACCAGGGGTTCCTAACAGTGGCTTTTATTGCCTGCATTCACAAATAAAACAACAACCCATGATATTTCTGCTGCAACGCGACTGCATACAAGTCTCCAGCGGAGATGGTCTAGCTCTCTCGTGCATGAGCTAGCAAACAATGTTTCTCCTGGCTAACCTCATGCGTTGCATAGCATACTAAACTTACATGGAAATCAAAATGCACAACCCATTAATCTTCGTGTAAACAAAAGTACAAAACAAACCAAACAAAAGGACAGACAGCACTGGCATAGCGCACTGAGTGATTGTATAGTTTTAACATAGAAATTCTTGACTCTTGCAATATTCATAACCAAGTTATTGCACATTTACATTATACATAAACCACGTACCTGCATTCACAAGTAAAACAACAATCCATGAGATTTCTGCTGCAACGCGACTGCATACAAGTCTAAAATAGCATAAAAACCCAAATAAGAACAATGCTCTCCATAACGCACAGCGCAGCGTGGTTGCCGCCAAAATTATACTTTAACTCGGTTAAAACACTTACAAATCACTTTCTATCGTTACTTTTCGAGAGCATTAGTTAGTACAACTTATATACATTTATATCCAACCCATAGTTTGCAAAGAAAAACATGTTCATTTATTAAAATATCAAATTATTCACGGAGCGCTCCCAAAGCCTGCTTACCTCCAGCGGAGATGGTCTAGCTCTAAGGTACGGGTAGCGCAAATGCCCAAAATGTGTCAAAGCGAAAGTAAATAGACAAACAGTCGCGCACCCTCATATTTAACCTTAGTGAATGCGGTACAACATCTGGGGTTTACACAAACCATCAAAAAGCATTGGATTACAATAACATGTTAAAATACAAATTTTGGGAGAATTCACTTAATCTGAGTGAGGTCATTTTCAACTCTGTTACACCAGGCCTATCAATACTTTCGTAATAGGCCTACACTTTTCTCCGCCTCCGCCTGGGCTCTAGGCCTATAGCCTATGGTTTTACTTTTAAGGTCGATTGTTTTTGGGCTACTGTTCGTTGTGGCCTAATTATCTACCTATACTGTTTAGGCCTATATTTTATGTTGTTTTTATAGTGTGGGGAGGTGAGGTTTTTTGCAATTATTAATTTTTATTTCATAATACAGTATGTTTTTTTTCTCCCCTCCTGACTCAGGCCTAGCCATATATGAGGCTATAATTCAATATTGGTTGCACTTCCGCTGGCTGTAGGCCTACGTCTTAATTTTATTGTCGATGGTTGTTTTTGGGCTACTGTTCGTTGTGGCCTAATTATCTACATATACTGTTTAGGCCTATCTTTTATGTTGTTTTTATATTGTGGGGAGGTGAGGCTTTTTGCAATTATTATTTTTATTTCATAATACAGTATGTGTTTTTTTTTCTGCCTTCCTGACTCAGGCCTAGCCATTAGGCTATAATTCAATATTGGTCGCACTCCCTCTGGCTGTAGGCCTGCTTCTAATGTTATTGTCAATGGTTGTTTCTGGGCTACTGTTCGTAGTGGCCTAATTATCTTCATATACTGCTTATCTTTCATGTTGTTTCTTGAATATAATTCTGGTCGAATTTGCTGGATAGAAGCATTGCTTTGCATACGAGTCACAGCCTAGAGAAATGCAGGAACATCTCTATGCCTGTGTGCGCAATGGGGTTAATGTTATGTGGGTGGGTTTAGTTGGGGGTTTTTTTTTGTTACTGTTTTCATTGATGCATCTTTCACTCGGACGAATGCCAGGTCAGTGGTCTGTCTAGTCAGCCGTTTTTACACTCTCAGCCCATGGCGATTCTAACGTTTATTAGCCTTAATGCCAATGGTCTGAATCACCATAGCAAGCGTGTTGCACTGATGGAGGTGGTTCGTAAGAGGGGGGCAGACATCATCCTTTTACAAGAAACCCACAGATCATCCTCTGATGTGAACGGACTAGCTAATAAATATTTCAAGGTTGTGGCATCATCGTGCGCAAACAGTAGAACGAGAGGGGTAGCGATACTCTGCCGCCGCAGATTAAATATGGTTGTGCATGAGTGTTTCTCTGACGAGTCGGGTAGGATAACTTTGGTTAAGGTTTTTGTTGAAGGGCGGTGTATTGCTCTTGTATCTGCGTATGCTCCTAATGGCTGTGTCAAAGACTTTTTCAATCTACTTACTGTCACTATGTTAAAATATTCCGATTGTGCTTTCGTTGTGGGGGCCGATTTTAACGCGGTCATGAATAATGTGCTGGACAGGTCAGGGAGTAGTGCATCGCATGACCAAAAGGCGGCCTCTGATATACTCGTAAGGTGGGCTGATGAGGTGGGTGTGATGGACCTTTGGAGAAGGTTTAATCCATCTGCTAAGGACTTTTCATTTTATTCAGCAAGGCATAAGTCCTTCTCGAGAATCGATTATATTTTTGTTTCGCAGGGCTTATTCCAAAATATTGATAATGTTATACTTGTCCCCATGACCCTTGTCGATCACAAAGCAGTGTTAGCTAAGGCCTCTATCCGCCCTTCTTTAAACAAGGCCCCTTGCTGGCGCTTCAACACCTCCCTCCCGAATGATGAGTAATTTAAGACACAGTTTGTGGCTGCTATGAAAGACTTTTTAGTTATTAATGTCGGATCAGTTGGTGACCCAAGGATTCTTTGGAATGCGATTAAGGGTTTTATTTTGAATAATACTACAGTATATACTTCGACTCTAAGTAAGGCGAGGGCTAGGAAGCTTTGTGATCTTGAAAATAGGTTAATCGCTCTGGACAGTCAGTTACAGGCCAAATACAGTGACAGCACAGCCTTACAGCGCATTTTAGTTAAAAAAGAAATAAATTATCTCCTTAAACGAAGAGCTGAATTCCAAATACACCGCTCAAGGCAGTTTTATTATTTTAATGGGGCAAGGCCGAGTCATCTGCTTGCCATGCGTTTGAAATCTAATGAACATTTTGTTGATATTTCTACTGTCAAGGATGCTGATGGCATAGTCAGATCTGATCCTGTGCAGGTGAACAGGGTATTCCAGTCCTTTTATGTAGACCTGTACGCCTCTGAGGTTACTCCAGATGCAGCCAAGCATAAAGATTTTCTAGACAATCTCGTACTACCTCGTCTCACAGAAGAGGAATCTGCCTCACTGAACTCTCCTGTCACTCTGGATGAGTTGAAGGAGGCGGTTAAGGCTATGCGCAGAGGCAAATCGCCTGGGTATGATGGCATCCCCCCCGAATTCTATTTAACTTTTTGGGAAGTTCTGGGTCCACACCTTCTCAACATGATATTGTTTTCTATTGATGAAGGGTCTCCTGCAAGGGATGTGAATATTGCTATTATTTCATTATTATTGAAGAAAGGCAAAGATCCCACTGAATGTGGCAATTATAGACCTCTTTCTCTGCTCAATGCTGATGTTAAGATTTACGCTAAAACTTTAGCAGGCCGCCTCCAAAATTATATGCTTAAGTTAGTACACTGCGACCAGACTGGGTTTATCAGAACAAGGCTGGCCTCTGACAATGTCAGACGTTTGCTCCACATTATTGACAAAGCTTCTAGCATTAGAACACCTGCTGCTGTGCTGTCACTTGATGCTCTTAAAGCTTTTGACCGCCTTGAGTGGTCTTTTCTCTGGTCTGTGCTGGCTGCCATGGGTATCGGTGATCCCTTTATTAATATGATCAGGGTGATGTATGCTAACCCTACTGCTAGAGTTCTAACCAGGAAGACTTCTTCACCCTTGTTTGATATAGCCAGGGGCTCCAGGCAGGGTTGTCCCCTTAGCCCCCTGCTGTTTGCGCTCTCACTGGAACCCCTAGCACAGACTATTAGGCAGTCTGATCTCGTTGTTCCCCTCGTGCTCAATGGTACCTCTCACCTTATTTCGTTATACGCGGACGATTGTCTCCTGTATGTAGCCGATGCCCCCAAATCAATTCCTCCTCTCCTGGATATTTTTAACCAATTTAGTTCTTTATCAGTATGGCTTCATGCCACGAAAGAGCACCACAGATGCGATGTTTGTTTTAGAATGTTGATTGAGAAGTATAGAGAAGGCCAGAAAGAGTTGCATTGTGTCTTTGTAGATTTAGAGAAAGCTTATGACAGAGTGCCGAGAGAGGAGGTTTGGTATTGTATGAGGAAGTCAGGAGTTGCAGAGAAGTATGTAGGAGTGGTGCAGGATACGTATGAGGGAAGTATGACAATGGTGAGGTGTGCGGTTGGAATGACAGATGGGTTCAAGGTGGAGGTGGGATTACATCAAGGATCGGCTCTTAGCCCTTTCTTGTTTGCAATGGTGATGGACAGGTTGACGGACAAGATGTAACGGGTTGTAACGGGGGGTTACCATATTTTTATCTTGCAGAGAATCAAATACCCATATTTGGGTTATTATTGGGTTATTATTGCAAAACAACACATCATTCCCCCGAGACTAAATCCAATTCTCTTAAAAGGATGCTAGGGCCTGCTTTCAGGTACTGGCCTCATCGTTATAAAGTACCTCGATGGTGCCCTATTGTTATCAGGCTCCATTATATAAAGAATAACCTTAGAGGCAGGTAGCAAGGTGATATGTATAATGAAACTCCTACCTTTGCTGTGAAGATTATGTTAAATGGTATGGAAATTAAGGGGGGGATCCTAATAATAGATATATTTGGAACGTACTTATTAATTATACAACTCCTCATGCAATTTTTTTTTGAATTCTCAGTTTGAAAACATCGACTGGAATGTAGTACGGACCTTTAATGATAAGTTTTGTGTCACCCACAAAGTTAAAGATGTATATTTCAAAATAATTCATCTTGTTTATCCAACCAATCAGACACTTAAAAAATACAAACGCGACATTGATGTAAAATGTGTGTTTTTTGGAGCTCCTCATACACGTGCACATTTTTCCTTTGGATTTTACCTTCATGGCTGTTATATGTACATTGACTGCACATTCAAGACATCGTGGACAACAGACTACCATATAATACAATGTACCAGCAGTTTAATTACGGATTTCAATAAACTGTTATCAATATATTTAAACCAATTTATGAGATGTTGCTATTCTGTAGTAGTTTATTAATGCATTCAATATAAGATAAATATTTCCAGCCACTTTTCCATCTCACACAGGAAGCTGAGCTGAAAGAGGCGACAGATCGCCACCAAGAGTGTGTTTGCCCACATGAAGAAAGCGTGATTTTAAAATGAAATTCTCTAGAAATGACGACTTTTTTGATCGTCCATGGTTGTCCAACAATTCAAGCAACTGGTAAACGACTGTTGATCTGAATCCAATTCTTTTAAAAGGTTTTAGAAACCGAATATTGGAGCGTGTTGCAGTCACTGGCAGTGTATAGATGAGGTTTCACATGTCTCGAAACGGAAGGCAAACGTCTGCTCCACTCTAACTTGGTTTATTATGAGGTGCCAAAGGTCTCCTTCATGATCGATATTGTTTATAAGTGATTGTTTGACTTGAGAAGGTGATTTTTGGTGTTTTATCGGAGAGAGAAAACACAAGTGTGGCAGCGCTCCGGCAGCGCAGACGCCAGACTGGGGCAGTTGAGTCTCTCTGGTTCTCACAGTGTGTTTATATCCCTGCCTGCGCTCCTTCCCCTCTATCAGCCTACTGGCTCTGTTGAGTTCGCGTCTCCCAACAGTAGAAGAAAAAGAAGACTAAAGACTAAATGGCAGAAGTCGCTCCCGCACCGGCAGCCGCCGCCGCTCCGGCAAAAGCGGCCAAGAAGAAAGCCCCCCGCCCCAAGAAGAGTGGCCCCAGCGTCGCGGAGCTCATCGTCAAAGCCGTGTCGGCCTCCAAGGAGAGAAGCGGCGTGTCTTTGGCAGCGCTGAAGAAGACTCTGGCTGCCGACGGCTACGACGTGGAGAAGAACAAGGCCCGCGTCAAAGTGGCCGTCAAGAGCCTGGTAACCAAGGGCGCTCTGGTGCAGGTCAAAGGAACCGGCGCCTCGGGCTCCTTCAAAATCAATAAGAAAGCGGAAGACGCCAAGAAACCCGCCAAGAAAGCGGTAAAAGCAAAGAAAGCCGTGGCCAAGAAACCCGCAGCCGCCAAGAAGGCGGCAGCTAAGAAACCCGCAGCCGCCAAGAAGTCCCCGAAGAAGGCCAAGAAACCTGTGGCAGCCAAGAAGCCCAAGAGCCCCAAGAAGGCCGCCAAAAGCCCCAAGAAGGCGGTCAAAAAGCCCGCCACCCCCAAGAAGACCGCAGCTAAGAAGGCTGCTAAGCCCAAGACGGTCAAGCCGAAGGCGGCCAAACCAAAGAAGGCGGCCGCCAAGAAGAAGTAGATGGACACGTCGTCTTGAAACACCTCCAAAGGCTCTTTTAAGAGCCAACCACAATCACAATGAAAGAGCATTTCGCAACAACACAACCTCACCTATAAACGTCTTGATGCATGCTCTACAATAGATCATCCAGCTAAGAACATTACACAAACTTAAACCGATTCATCTTGGATACAATGTTTATCGACAGTTTACCTAGAAACGATAATATGACTGAAAGGGATTGTTACGACTTCATCGTTCGTCACACTTTATTACTCTGAAATGACACAAAACACCTCAGTTCTCCAGTGGTTGGTTAGACCAGACACAGCATTTGACTGGAAGACAGCTTTGTTTTGGGGGGGGGGGGGGGCATGACAGTATAGCCACAAGTCTATGTTAATTCTCTATATCCTATAGCTGTAGTTGATTTAGTGACGTCACTGTTGGTGTTGTAACTGCTGCAGACTGACATGCCCTGTTTAAAATACATAATGACAGTTTTACAGTAAGTTTTAAAGTAACAAAACCATTAAACTGTACAAGGATATTTTCAGAGGAATGATGTCACTTGTTTCTTTTGTTTGTTTGATTTTTCTCTTATTTATTTTCTTTCTCTTTGTATGAGTTGTTTTCTCGTTTTCATAATCCCTAGTAGATTTGTTTTGTAATTATTTATTCAGTCATTTCTCAGTACAATTTTGTGGAATACATGTCTGCTATATTTGTACATTTCAATATTTTGCAATAAAGTTTATTAAATAAAAGACTGGCACGCCATAATGCAACAGGCAGTGACAGATTAACAAATAAGCAATCAATCAATAGATCAACAATCTACAAATTATTGGCTATTGTAAATAGCTTGGGTTAAAAGCGCCCATTAAATGAGAATATAAAAACAGTTTAACATAATTTTTCATAAAATCGTTCCTTACACGTTTAAAAATATATTATTGAACCCGTATAGCAGTTACTTATGGATGAGCCACACGCTTGTTTTTTTTATACATATAAAATAGCTCCTGCTTGCTGAACGTGATACCTTTTTTTTCTTTTTCTCATAACCACCTTAAATTTTTTTGTTTACTTTAAAACAATATCTACTACTAGTATATATATATATTTTTTTTTTACTAAAACATTAGTTGTATTAGCTCAGGTCAATGAGGCCTACAGGCCATAAATAGCAAATAGAAGTTCAAAACTTGTAATGCTCACAAGAACTTAAGTTTATATTGATCTAAAAACATTAGGTGATAATATATGTATTATTATGGATTTGTAATCCGCTATAATGGAGCGGTCATTTTGGACCGGGAACACAAAATTAATGTGCAAGGAACAACAGGAAGACTACTCTAGTCCAAGGAGTCACGCGACACGGAGCATGCGCAGTCAGCTGACAGTATTTGACCAATCTTACACGAGGACCAGCACAGTAAAACTTGCATCAATTGTGTACAAATACAGCGTCTGAGCATAGCCGCCACCATTACTCTTGTAGAATTACGAGTGTAGCGTCATGCCTGAACCCGCCAAGTCAGCGCCCAAAAAGGGCTCCAAGAAAGCCGTGACCAAAGCCGCCGGCAAGGGAGGTAAGAAGCGAAGAAAGACCAGGAAGGAGAGCTACGCCATCTACGTGTACAAGGTCCTGAAGCAGGTGCACCCCGATACCGGCATCTCCTCCAAGGCCATGGGCATCATGAACTCTTTCGTTAACGACATCTTCGAGCGCATCGCCGGTGAGGCTTCTCGCCTGGCGCATTACAACAAGCGCTCCACCATCACCTCCAGGGAGATCCAGACCGCCGTCCGCCTGCTGCTCCCCGGGGAGCTGGCCAAGCACGCCGTGTCTGAGGGCACCAAGGCCGTCACCAAGTACACCAGCTCCAAGTAATCTGCCCATTGGCCCAAACAAACGGCTCTTTTAAGAGCCACGCACAACCTCACCAGAGAGCTGTTCTGTTATCAGTGATACTTTACCATGTGCTGTGACGTCCAACACCGGAACAGTTTAATTCTCACACAGCTATAGAAATAAAAGTTGGCTGGGCTTGATTTGTTAGCTGTTCGTGGATACAAGGGAAATTGGGTAGTCCGATCCCTCTAGTGATCTATGAAGCCTCCACATTCTCATTTCCCTCACGCATGCATCAAAGGGAAATCCGATCAGTTACGAATTCGAGTCTGGTCTTTTTTAGAGTCGCATCTAAAAATACTTACATTTTTTACAAGTTTATTGGGTGATGGTTTAATTACTCAATGTGTATTTATTTTTTGATAATTGTAAGTAAACCTTTGAAGTCTAACAACAGATCTATGGACATGTGTACAAATGTTCCTCCATTGTCACCAGTCAACATGAGCTTTGTTAAAGGATCAGTTTAGTTTTTTTTTACTCATTTTTCTTCAAAATCTTTAAAACCTTGTTTTCTTACCAGTCTTATTAAATTTAGGGTAAATGTGTGCCTATTTGATTTTTCACTGCCAGTCATTGGCGAGACAATCGGTTATAATAAACATACTGATCAATCCATATTCTAAACTATAACCTACATATTCATATAATCTACTAGATAATCTATATTTTAGCATTTTATTCATCGACCAATAATTTAATAATCTATACATATATTAATGTGAGATGGTTTTTATTTGCTTCTGTTTCAGACTTGGTTGGGTTATGAGAAGCTGACGTGAGGAGGCGCCCTTTAGTTTGAATGTTCCGCGGGTTTTTCAAAGCGACTCTGCTCCAATAAGGATCTGTCAGAGAGCACGTGTTCCTGGCCAAGACCAATCAGCGTGTGGCTGGACTCCGGCTCTGGCTATATAACCACGGCGTTTGCGGCGTGCCAGTAAGTCTTTAGTAAGGAGAAGTGAGACTTTGGTCTACTATGGCTAGAACAAAGCAGACCGCCCGTAAATCCACCGGTGGCAAAGCCCCCAGGAAGCAGCTCGCTACCAAGGCCGCCCGTAAAAGCGCCCCGGCTACCGGCGGTGTGAAGAAGCCTCACCGCTACAGGCCCGGTACCGTCGCTCTCCGAGAGATCCGTCGCTACCAGAAATCCACGGAGCTGCTGATACGTAAGCTGCCCTTCCAGCGGCTGGTGAGGGAAATTGCTCAGGATTTCAAAACTGACCTGCGCTTCCAGAGCTCCGCTGTCATGGCTCTTCAGGAGTCCAGCGAGGCTTACCTGGTCGGTCTGTTCGAGGACACCAATCTGTGCGCCATACACGCCAAGAGGGTCACCATCATGCCCAAGGACATTCAGTTGGCTCGCCGCATCCGCGGAGAGCGTGCTTAAGCCCCGTCACCTGACAACCCGCAACGGCTCTTTTAAGAGCCACACACATGTAACTGAAGAGCGTTTGTTCACAACCTTGGGGGGGCGCTGACTTCAACTTAAGTCAATTGTTCTATATAAATGTTGCAGCTACTTTCTGTGTTTTCTAACCATTTAAGCCTGGATAATGTAAATATGTCATCACATTTAAGATACAAACCACAGATGGGCAGAGGTGTAAAAACCAGGTGCTTCATCAACAGGGACGTACATGAAGAGACGTAACATCATACGAGACCATTGTCTCAACCTCCTCCATGAAATGATGTCCCTCACCTCATCCACAAACTCCAGTGTTCTGAATGTGATGTTCATTACTGCCTACCAACCGTTTAAGAATAGATGCCAGATACTTAGAGATGTTATGGGTCACTGAGTTAATCATACTAACAATAGACCCCAATGGCACATCCTGTTTATTTATCTTAGGTAAACCATCAGGAACACTCACTTTGTCATTTCACTTCATGCACTTGTGTACATGAAATGAAACGAAATGCCCTTTTCCCCAGCCCACAGCAGTACAACACAAACACAAAAACACATCCAAAAACTACCAGAACACACTTATCCAAGCCAATAAAACTAAATAATAAACTAAATAGTTGTCGCTTCCCCTGGGTATAATCTATGGTACACATTTCTGTCAGTAGCATTGCCCTGTTCTAACACCTTCAGACGATCTTATCACTTTTTTTCTTGCAACCACTGCCTGGATCTCGTTTCAGGGGCTCATGAGTATTTCTGTCTCCAAGTAACGTCATAAAAGTCTCTCAATAAATGTTGTGTCCAGATGAACTGAGTCGCCTTACTAACAGCTCACAATCACTTTCCATGCCTAACATTACTAATGTCTTCCAAAACAAAAGCGGTGGTGGTGTGAGCAAATAGTCATAGGCCAAGCAGAATTCAGCTTTGGACGTGACTTTCACTAATTTATCTGGATCAAATACTATCCTACTTTTGATATAAGCACTCTGGTTGAAATCGTTGCTGGGTTTTGAAAGAGGTGGTAGGAGGAAAATGTCTGATTTCACTTCTTTGGCCTGATGCGCTGACTTTGCCATCTCCACATCAGCAGCCTGCTGTGTTTCGGTCTTCTGTGGGTGAAGCGGATTATTTGCCACTTGGTAAAGAAGAAGAAAGTGTTTTTTATTATTATTATTATTACAAGAACGTATGGAGGGAAAGAAGGAAATGTTAAGGAAAGGAAGCATTTATTTAAAGAGCAATTCTACAATAAGTTTTTATTTCAGTTTAATGAATGTATCTGTCGATGTAATTTGAAATACAATGGGGCCGTTCACATCGTCACCAGCGTCTTGATTTCCTGAAGGGGGAGGGGCTACACCGGACCAACCCACGAGGCTCTCCGCCTCTATCACGTCCGCAGATGAGGTTTAAGTATACGGACCCTTACAGCGACGTGCTTAGTTTGTCGTATTCATCGGTGAGCAGTCCAGTGTAAAGATGAGTGGCCGTGGTAAAGGAGGTAAAGGTCTGGGTAAAGGAGGCGCCAAGCGCCACCGCAAAGTCCTTCGTGATAACATCCAGGGAATCACCAAGCCCGCCATCCGCCGCCTGGCTCGCCGCGGCGGAGTGAAGCGTATCTCGGGTCTGATCTACGAGGAGACCCGCGGTGTCCTGAAGGTGTTTTTGGAGAACGTGATTCGTGATGCCGTCACCTACACCGAACACGCCAAGAGAAAGACCGTCACCGCCATGGACGTGGTGTACGCCTTGAAGAGACAGGGACGCACCCTGTACGGCTTCGGCGGTTAAACTGAGAAACCAAACCCACACAAAGGCTCTTTTAAGAGCCGCCCACCTCCTCAAGAGAGACTTCCTTACGATTGTAAATGTAATATTTATGTTTGTGATAGATCAATTTTAAGGCGGCACCGTGGTTATGGCAATATGCCACAACTGGCTATATAAACACGGAAGCGTTATTTGTATTTTACTTTTTAAAGGTGATATTTTTCTCAAACCAATAAGCTTTTTGACTGAAAACAGTATAATTCTGCTTTGACTGACTGATCATACTATTGATTTTGTTTTGGAAGACGTTAGTGATGTTAGGCATGGAAAGTGACGGTAAGTTAAGGCTGAATCAGTTCATCTGGACACATTCGAGAGAAATTTACTACTTTTATTTACTACTAATTTACTACTAGTAAGATTATTGGGATCATCAAACCTTCCATTTTAAAAAATTCTCAATAAATCCTTTTAATCACCTGTCATGTACATCTTGAATGTGATGACATCTTTACGTTATTCGGACACTTGAAAGTAGTTATTTTTTTCGATAAGTGGTTGCAACATTTAAATAGAATAGCTTGAGAGAAGTTGGTTCAAGTCAGCGTTTTTCCCAGATTCTCTTCTAGTTGAATAAGAGAACAATCACCAGTTTGTGATCTGCTGTGAAATGGTAGCAACATGGCATGGAAACAGGAGCACTGCTTTCTATCAGATTAGTGTGGCTCTTAAAAGAGCCTTTGTTGTGTTGGGCTGAAGGCTGTATGTGGATCTACTTCTTGGCGGGCTTGTCGGTCTTCTTGGGCAGCAGGACCGCCTGGATGTTGGGCAGCACGCCGCCCTGAGCGATGGTCACTCCGCCCAGCAGCTTGTTGAGCTCCTCGTCGTTGCGGACGGCCAGCTGCAGGTGACGGGGGATGATGCGGGTCTTCTTGTTGTCCCGGGCCGCGTTTCCAGCCAGCTCCAGAATCTCAGCGGTCAGATACTCCAACACAGCCGCCAGGTAGACCGGGGCTCCGGCACCGACACGCTCGGCATAGTTGCCCTTGCGGAGGAGTCTGTGAACACGGCCCACGGGGAACTGGAGCCCGGCACGGGAGGATCGGGTCTTGGCCTTGGCCCTCGCCTTTCCACCGGTCTTTCCTCTGCCGCTCATGTTTGATTCTCTTCGTTCGGTTAAACGCTGAAAGCTAAAGTCGCGACCAGTCAGCAGGCGGTATTTATACACGGAGCTACGCGAAGATAAAACACGGTCCAATCAGAGAAGAGTATTCAACTGATGAAATTGGCGCGAGGTCTTCGCCAATGAGCTATAGAGAATCTGTTAAACGAGCGCTTAACGTTTAGACCAATCAGAGCTGGTGGTGTTATAACGTCACTCTAACAGATTCGGCCTCTCGACCGTCTTGGTATTTGTGCTTATATTATAAAATGTTCTCTTAATATACACTGTAAATTTACTCTGGCAAAAGTGCTTTGTTTTTGTTTAACATTATCATCATTATTGTTAATACTACAGTTCATTCATTTTCTTTATTTACTTTTGTAATGACCATGTAAAGGTATAAGGTTGTTTATAGTTGACTGGTCTGATATATATATATATATATATATATATATATATATATATATATCCACACACACACAACGTTCCTGTATCGTTTGTATTCTTGCTAACAAAAATAAAAATATCTTGGTATTTGTGGCATCTTTATAATATGCATGTTCTGTCTTCACAGCCTCGTTCAGATCAACACAGAAGCTGTGCACTTCTTCGAGACTGGCACCCTCTGGATGATGGCATTTCTCTCCATCTTCGGGAGCTCCTCCTTTACCTTTTTCAGCATAGGGAGAGAGGTGGGCGCCGTGCTGTGTGTGCAGCATATGGCTGAGCATTGTCTTTCAGCTGTATACTCACAGGTTGTCTTTAATGTCCCATGCTCACCACATGCCTGTAGGCGTCTTCTGTTGCGCACCGTTTCATCCATTGGGAGAAGAATGCTGAATATGAAGCTGCCAGTGAAGAGGAAGGCCAAAATGGCTTATGGATGTGATGAAAGAGGACATGCAGGTGGAAGAAGAATGCAGAGGACAGGAAGAGATGGAAACGGATGATCCGCTATGGCGACCCCTAACGGGAAGCAGCCGAAAGTGCTACTTAACGTCACAGCACACGATAAAGTATCACTGATAACATAACAGCTCTCTGGTGAGGTTGTGTGTGGCTCTTAAAAGAGCCGTTTGTTTGGTGTCAATGGGCAGATTACTTGGAGCTGGTGTACTTGGTGACGGCCTTGGTGCCCTCAGACACGGCGTGCTTGGCCAGCTCCCCGGGGAGCAGCAGGCGGACGGCGGTCTGGATCTCCCTTGAGGTGATGGTGGAGCGCTTGTTGTAATGCGCCAGGCGAGAAGCCTCACCGGCGATGCGCTCGAAGATGTCGTTAACGAAAGAGTTCATGATGCCCATGGCCTTGGACGAGATGCCAGTATCGGGGTGCACCTGCTTCAGGACCTTGTACACGTAGATGGCGTAGCTCTCCTTCCTGGTCTTTCTTCGCTTCTTTCCTCCCTTGCCGGCGGCTTTGGTCACGGCTTTCTTGGAGCCCTTTTTGGGCGCTGACTTGGCGGGTTCAGGCATGACGCTACACTCGTAAATCTACAAGAGTAATAATGGTGGCGGCTATGCTCAGACGCTGTATTTGTACACAATTGATGCAAGTTTTACTGTGCTGGTCCTCGTGTAAGATTGGTCAAATACTGTCAGCTGACTGCGCATGCTCCGTGTCGCGTGACTCCTTGGACTAGAGTAGTCTTCCTGTTGTTCCTTGCACATTAATTTTGTGTTCCCGGTCCAAAATGACCGCTCCATTATAGCGGATTACAAATCCATAATAACACATACATTATCACCTAATTTTTTTTAGATCAATATAAACTTAAGTTCTTGTGAGCATTACAAGTTTTGAACTTATATTTGCTATTTATGGCCTGTAGGCCTCATTGACCTGAGCTAATACAACTAATGTTTTAGTAAAAAAAAAAACAGCGTATGGATTATTTCAACTATAACAAATAATTGTGTTTTTTCTTGCTTCCAGTCTGGATTTACCTCAATCTATCCACATCACAAACACGTTGTAGACCAACACATCCAAGATGTTGAAGAACATCACCATGGGCCAACGTCATCCTCTCACAAGAGTAAGTGCCAGTAACCTGCAAAAGTGCAACAACCAGTAAATAAAATGAGTACATACAAGTGATACTTAATGTCTGCATAGTAACGTGAAAATTTGCATCAAAGCATTGTTACGGGGAGTTCTCTGGGCGAAAACAACGCGAGCCAGCGGGACAAAAGCGCGTGCTGAGAGCCACCATCTCTTTACAAATGCTGCTGCTCTGAGAGTGTCATGCTTAGTGGCTAGTCGTGTTGCTAAGGCTACTTAGTGGCTAGTCGTGTTGCTAAGGCTACTTAGTGGCTAGTCGTGTTGCTAAGGCTACTTAGTGGCTAGTCGTGTTGCTAAGGCTACTTAGTGGCTAGTCGTGTTGCTAAGGCTACTTAGTGGCTATTCGTGTTGCTAAGGCTACTTAGTGGCTAGTCGTGTTGCTAAGGCTACTTAGTGGCTAGTCGTGTTGCTAAGGCTACTTAGTGGCTATTCGTGTTGCTAAGGCTACTTAGTGGCTAGTCGTGTTGCTAAGGCTACTTAGTGGCTAGTAGTGTTGCTAAGGCTACTTAGTGGCTAGTCGTGTTGCTAAGGCTACTTAGTGGCTAGTCGTGTTGCTAAGGCTAAGAAGCCTTTCACTGTCGGCGAAGAATTGATTCTGCCTGTTGCCAAGGACACGTGCCATGAACAGTTGGGGGAAGCTGCAGCTAACAAGGTGGCAAATGTTCCTCTTTCAGCTGCCACAGTTTCAAGGAGAATTGATGAAATTGGTGAGTTGCAATGTTGTTATATGTATGTTATGTTAATGCGAGGAAAATATATGCTGTGTATTTAATATCCAAACGTTACTTAAAATGTTATGATACTGGACTTCCGGTAAGATGGCGACTTGAATAGCAGCACAACTTTCTGCCTCTCGCAAGTTGGCTAAAATAAATCCCCTAAAATACTAAACACGACGCAAAAAAAGGAGAAATGAGAAGAGGAGGTAATTCGAATAAAGGTAGCCGTACAATCCAAAAGGGTAGCGCACCAGATACACAGGGAGCGAAGAAACAGTCGGAGCAAGGTAATAGCAAACACGAGGTTGAAGAAGCTACAATGGCGGCGGACACAGCTGAGACATTGCGTGCCGGATTAGCAGCTATCGCTAAAGAGATACAAGAATTCAAACAAGAGCTACGAGGTGACTTTGCCAGACTCAAAGATGAGGTGAAAAGGGAAGTGAAGGAAGAGATTGCTTGCTTCCGAGAAGAAATGACACAGAAGTTTGCAGAGAGCAACGGCGAAATACAGGCGCAGAAAGCGCACATGAGTGAGGCCCAGAAGCGCATAGCCGAGCTAGAGGAATGGCAGGCGGACTCGACAGAACTACTGATGGACATGTCGACCCAAACGCTCCAGATGCAAGAAAAAATAATGGACCTGGAAGGGAGGTCAAGGAGGAACAATATTCTAATCTTTGGTGTGCCAGAGGAAACGGAGGGAGGCTCCATTACCCAGTATGTGGAACAATTCTTGAATACTCAACTTGACTTAGAAGAAGGGACCAATCTCCAGATACAAAGAGCGCACAGAGCCCTCGCTCAGAAACCCCCTCCGACAGCTCCCCCCAGGTCAACAGTGGTGACCTTTCAACAGTTTGATATAAAAGAAATGATTCTCAAGAAAGCATGGGAAAAGAATAAGATAGAGATAGGGGACAAACGTATTTACTTTGATCACGATTACGCAGCTGAAGTGGTCCGGAAAAGAAAATCATATTTGGGCATTAAGAAAGTGCTCAAAGGTAAAGGAATTCGTTTCCAGACACCCCTCGCCAAAATAAGGATCCACTGGAACAACGGAACGAAGACATACGACAATGCCAGGGAAGCTGCGATGGACATGAAGACGAGAGGCTGCGACATCGAGATACCAGACGATGACACGGCAACCACGGCCACAGAGCAGGTGGAGGCGACTGGGACGCGAGCAGGGTGGCAACGAGTCCAAGGCGCGAAAGGAGGACGTGAAGCTGCACAACGAGCGAAAGAGAAGCTCCGGGCCTATCGGAGAAAGTAGGATTGGTATCGTTCTGACTGAGTTGAGCTCCATTACAAAAGGCTTTTTCATCACATGCCACTGAGAGAGGTAGGCTATACGGTTGCCAAACGTTGGACATGCCTAGACAAGGCTGTAGGCCTATCCCATGTGATGGGCAAACTGTCAAGTCTAGAGTGGGGCCCTTTCTGAAAAGGATTTCCCCTTCACCTACCAACGGGGACTCGGGGTGGTTAGGCCCCTTTAGTTGGAAGTTATTTTTGTTGTTGATTAACGTGTTTTATATTTGTAGTTTGTTTGTTTGGAGCTCTGTGGGAATATATGGAAAAAGAGTATCAAGATGTCTAGATGGTTCACACTACTAAAATAATGTCGCTGAATGTTAATGGTCTAAATATGTTAAAGAAGAGGGAAAAGGTTATGATTAAGCTAAAAAAGGAGGATGTACAAATCATATTCCTACAAGAGACCCATTTAACACGGATAGAGCATGGGAAACTTAAGAAATATGGGTACAGTCATTCATATTATAGCTCCTACAAGGAAGGGCGCAGGAGAGGTGTTGCAATTTTAATATCAAACAAAACTCAATTCGATTATGATAGGGAGATGGGAGACAAGGAGGGGAGATATATTATAGTGAAGGGGAGGTTAGAGAACAAACCAGTGACATTGATAAATATATACGCCCCTCCTGAAAGTGATAACATATTTTTTAAATCTTTGTTTGATGAGATAGCAAACGAGTGAGAGGGGGGGGTCTTAATTTGTGGGGGAGATTTGAATGTCGTTTTGAATCACAAAATGGATACGACCAGTATCAAAAGGACTAAAACACAGGTCACTCGATTTGTAAATATATCACTGGAAGAGATGGGGATGGATGATGTGTGGATACAGTTGCACCCTCAGCAAAAAGACTATACACATTACTCAGCTGTACATAAAGTTCATTCAAGGATAGACTATTTCCTTATGAGCAAAGACGATATTTACAGAGTAAAGGGGTGTAGGATTGGAGGGGCGGATATCTCAGATCACAATCCAGTATATTTAGAAATTAATTTGAATTGCAGAAAGCGAAATACGGTTTGGAGGTTTAATGTGGGTCTACTGAATAGTGAGCAGAGTAAGATTATGTTAAAGACGGATATTCGGACATATCGAGAAGAAAACAGCAATGGGGAAGTAGACCCAACAATATTTTGGGATGCCATGAAGGCGATCATCAGGGGAAAGTTAATAGCGCATTCAGCATTGATCAAAAAGGCAAGATCAATTATATCCAGAAAGAATACGGACAGGTTAAGAGAAATGGAGAGGGAATACCAAACTGCGGGAAACCCCGTGGTGTTGGAGCAAATCAAATCGGCTAAGTCAGACATTAATAAAGAACTGATAGATGAAGTTGAGAAAAAAAGCTTGTTTCTCAAACAAAGATATTATGAAACAGGCCCGCGCGCAACTAAACTGTTGGCAAAACGTATTCGCAAACAGCAAGCAGTTGGCCATATACATAAGATCAGAGACCCCATTCAAATGAGTTAACGAATATACCAGAAAGCATAGAGGACATATTTTTGGGATATTATAAAAGAGCTATATTCACAACCCACACCTGCACCCGAAGCGGAAATTAATACCTTTTTGAATTCATTAGATTTACCCTCAAAATGACAAATTAACAGCTGACATCAAGATGGAAGAGGTGATAGATGCAATAAATTCTTTGAAAAACAATAGAAGCCCGGGCAGCGATGGATACCCTGCAGAATGGTGCAAAGTGTTTAGGGAAGAGCTGGCACCGTTACTTCTGAGATCCTTCAATTGGACACTTCACAATAATAAGATACCACCATCATGGTCAGAGGCAATAATCACAGTCATTCCAAAACCGGGAAAGGATAAAGAATATTGTGGGAGCTACAGACCTATTTCATTATTAAATGTAGATTATAAAATATATACGACAATTATCTCCAAAAGGTTAAACTCATTCATAGGTGATTTGATAGATGAAGATCAAACAGGATTCATGAGAGAAAGACAAACGCATGATAATATCAGAAGGACATTGCATATTGTTGATCAAGCGAGTAAGAGAAAACAAGCTACACTATTAGTAAGTTTAGATGCAGAAAAAACATTCGATCGGGTGTCTTGGAATTTTTTGTATGCAGTATTGGAACGACTAGGGTTCAGCAATAAGTCAATACAGTGCATTAAAACATTATATCAACAACCTAATGCTCGGATTAAAATAAACGGGAGTTTAACGAACAAGTTCAGTTTGCAGAGGTCGACAAGACAAGGATGCTGTTTGTCTCCGACACTGTTCGCGTTATTCATTGAGCCTTTAGCGGAGGCCATTCGCCAAAATGAAGGAATTAATGGAGTGACAGTGAATGGCACTGTCCACAAGGTGGGGCTATTTGCTGATGATGTCATAGCCTATCTTGAGCAACCACATACATCACTCCCTCAACTAATGAAGCTACTAGAACTATATGGTCATTTATCTGGATATAAAATTAACATCTCAAAAACACAGGTGCTAGTTCTCAATTATACTCCAACCACAAAATTCAAGGGAAAATTTGACTTTAATTGAAATCTAAACAAAATCAAATATTTGGGAATTTACATTACCAAGGAATTGTCTAAATTACATAAAGCAAATTACGGCAAGATCAACGATGTGATGCAAAAGGATATTGATAGATGGTCCACTTTGCCACTTGACTTCAGCTCAAGAATTGAGACAGTTAGAATGAATATTCTACCAAGGCTTCTTTACCTATTCCAATCGTTGCCTGTAGAGGTGACTCAAGCTCAATTTGATAGGTGGGATAGGACAATATCTAGATTTATTTGGGGAGGGAAGAAGCCCAGAGTAAGGTATGAAACTCTCCAACTCTCAAAGGAAAAGGGAGGTATGGGTTTACCAAATCTAAAAGAATATTTCAAAGCTGCCCAGCTGAGATATGCTATTGACTGGTGTAGGCAAGATTACATGGCCAAGTGGAAAGTCATGGAAAGGGAATATGGTGGGTACCCTATCAAGAATATTTTAGGGGATAAAGAAGTATACAAGAAAACAAAAACCAATATGGATTCAGTCACATTATTTACACTGGAGTTATGGTTTAAATTGATTAAAATCAACAAATTACAAGATGAGATACAGTTATTGAGATGGGTAGCATGTGATAGAGACTTTACTCCAGCGAGGCATGACACAGTTTTTAAACTGTGGGTTAACTGGGGAATCACAGCATGGTGCACTCTAGAGGAAAAGGGGGAGATGGAGAGTTTTCAGGGTATGAAAGACAAGTTTGATTTGGAGAATCATGACTTCTTTAGATATTTACAATTAAGGGATTATTACAACAAACGTATCAGGGGAGGACCCTCCATGGAGGTGAACAGTGTGATTCAAATTATAATTAACGCATATAAAGGGAGAAAATCTAGGACTATATCTGTACTATATCAAGCTCTCACAACTAATAAACACTCAACTACATATATAAAAGAAAATGGGAATTAGAATTTGGCACAGAAATTACAGAGGAGGACTGGCAGAATATGTGGAAAGTTCATCAATCCTCCACTAGTTCGCGGATATGGAGGAAATGCTCCTGGAAAAATCTGATACGTTTTTTTATTACACCAAAAATCAAAAATAGATACTCCAGCACCAAACTGTCATGCTGGAGGAAATATGGAACAGAGGATGTAGACCACTCGCATATATTTTGGAAATGTAATAAGCTAGCGATGTTTTGGGAGATGGTTCATGATGTAATACAAAAGGTACTTGGATATGACTTCCCTAAGTGCTATATGACCCTCTATTTCTGTAATTTTAAAAACGACGATATAGGGCCAAGTGATAGATGTTAGGTTAAGATACTGCTGATTGCGGCTAAGAAGGCAATCACAAGAAAATGGTGCCAGGTGGACGCCCCCACACAAGGACAATGGATGGAAATAGTGGAGGACATTCATACGATGGAAAAACCGACTCATCGATTGAGACTTACAGTACCTCGGATGGAAGACCAGTGGAAGAAATGGACATGGTGTAAGGAGCAAACATGCGACAACATAATTCATGACAACACTTAAGACTGGAAAGTTAGACCCACAGGAAGCTCTTGTAGTTAATTTTTTGTGTGTTTTTTTGTTTGTTTGTTTTGAGTTGCCCTGTTGGGCTTGTGTGCAAGTAAATGTAGATAATTCAATGTTTACTTCTGAATACGGATGCCATGTTTGTATTGACCTAAAAACTTCAATAAAAACTAAAGTGATAAAAAAATGTTATGATACTACTGACTTATAAGCCTAACCTATATCCCCGTAGTTATTAACGCACCCCCGTCTCTCCCCCGGTCCGCCAGAACATTGTCAATATCGAACTGGTCCGCAGTGCAAAAAAAGTTGGTGACCCCTGATCTGCAGGGATGGCTCTCTGCTGGTGAGGTGGGTCTTTCTTTTTGTGGTGACATCCTTTCTGGCACTTCCTGCCTGGCTGATTTTGACCGTTGTGACTGGCACCTCTGCAGTGTTGGGCAGCAGTGGGCGGTTGGGCTGTTCTACCCTTGCAAAGGATGGCAGTGGGTGAGTTTTGCATTTAATTTCAGTAGCTGTTCTGTTTGGTCTGCCACTCATCGGCCTGGGTAGTTTGAAGCTCCCAACCGAAGCTGCCGCCACCTGAGGAATCTGGGAGAGTCAAGTCAAGTCAAGTCAATTTCATTTATATAGCCCAACATGACAAGTTACAAATTTGCCTCAGTGGGCTTTACAGCAACACAACATCCTGTCCTTAGACCCCCGTATCGGATAAGGAACAACTCCCTAAAAAGAAGCCCTTTAACAGGGAGAAAAAATAGGAAGAAACCTCAGGGAGGGCAACAGAGGAGGGAGCTCTCTCCCAAGATGGACAATGTGCAATGGATGTTGTGTATACACAATTTACAGAATACAGCATTGAAAGAGGATAACAGAATTAAGATGGAATTATAAAATGTATGAAGAATATGATGCACAGGATGCCAAGCAGTGTCCAGACGCCACTGGAACAGCCCAGGACACAAGCCACGCGACCAGCATCACCGTGCAAAAAAAAGAAGAAGAGAGAGCTGTATTCTGATGACCTGATGCCCATTAGTTGGGGGGGGGGGGCTCAAAACGACATAGCTCACCTTCTCTGCCCTGTTGGCCTTTTGCTGAACTTGGGCTTTTTTGGTGGCCTCCAACCGGGGCAGACGTGCAGGGCACAGTTTCCTTCGGCTGAGCAGGTCGGCTTCCATGCCAACAACAGAGTTTCTGGCCACTGTGTGAGAAAATCAAGTCAATAAAAACAAATCTTGAAAATGCTTTGAGAAGAACCACAAAACAAGAGACCTGGGTCAGGAACTTATTATATATGCAATGTTTAATGATGATCAGACACCTCAATTGCCTACAACAATCAAAATGTATTTGTAAATAAAGTGTCTTGTTCCACAAAGACATGGCCACTATTTGGAATAGAATAATGGGAATAGTGGATATCACAAGTTCCTTGTTGACAAAGTGATGATTTGCTTACAGACCAGATCTTTATTTATTGATTGCTATATTGATGTTGAACTTCAGGCAATGCTTTCTTTTTTTCCACAAATAATATATAAAGTTTTACAAACATGCTTTTCTTTTCAGATGTCTCCTCTTACCATCTGTTGTTGTGACTTGTCTTTTGAGGCCGAACTGAGATCCACTGCTCTCCTTATGCTGCAAGATCCAAGGATGCTGCATGGCCTTGTCCGGCGTCATCCTTTGGCTCGGGTCCCATCTAGTGGATAACACATTTAGAAAAAAATCGCAAGTTATCTTAAACTGATAATTAGATAAGTTTTGCAGTCTTAACACCTTTAGAAACAAACTACAGACACTCAGAACTGTGGACATTGAATTTCTTGATGTCCATTTGTACTACAAAGTTATTAAAGGCCTGATGTTAACTGCTGTCAGGTGAATGGAAACCACTTAGGATGTAATAATCCAAACACTTTCAGAAGAAGGGCTTACAAAAGTGCAGGAAGGATACTAATGATAAGTTAACCCACAATCTGAAAATAATACACGGTTTGCACACAGACTTTTCAATTTCTATCGACAGTGTTTGTGAGGGAGCTGACGTACACCAAGCAGCGCTTAATGAAGTCCAGGAGATGTGGTTCCTTGGTCCTCAACATGCTGGCTAGATCTTTTCTTCTGGGCTGCTGCATTTCCTTTTCACTCTTCTGTTTATGAATCAGCACGCCCTTGGAGTCTGATACACATGTAACAATGTCAACACACTGACAAGTGGATGGCAGGAAATCCTTCCACTTTTATCACAATGTAGGTCAAGGAATCAAACTGCTCACCGAAGAACTTCTTCTTATTTGGTGCCGATGCAAGAAGACCTTGGGGTGGTGTACCCAGCGCCTGAAAATACACATAAAACCAATAGTGACTGATACATCAAAACCAATACAATTGTCATACGTATACATATGTACAATTCACACATACGGCACTCATCCCTCTCTTGCTATGTGTGGTTAGGTGTAAGTGCATGCAATGTGAATGTTGTTTCACCTGCTTCATCTATCCTATCTAACACAAACACAAAACACGATCACATTTTATTTTGGAGAATGAATTTAAATGAACTTGAATCTCAACTCATTAAATGGTCAAGGAACCAGTTAGTGTTATAGTATATATAGTCCACTCTTCTTGTTACCTCTATCATGAGGGACAGATGTTCTGCATTGCCCCAACACCGGAAAAGCTCTTGTCCAGTGCAGAGTTCAAATATAATGCAGCCTAGACTCCACATGTCAACAGCAACACTACAGACATGGCCCAGGATCGCCTCTGGAGCGCGATAGGGCCGAGTCTGGATGTAGGACTTGGCTGTGAGAGAGAAAAGAGTAGAGAGAGAGAGAGATGTCAGATGGAAGGAGTATTGTTTTGTGTTGTAATTCCATAGTAAGTCTCCTTCGGGACTGTTAATCTCATTTAATGTGTATTTTGTGTACTGTATACGTACATGCCTTGTGTAGTGCATGTCCATGTAACTGCCATAAGGAACCAGTGCTTGCAGCTGCCCCTATAGAGTGCTGTGTCTGTTCCCCACCGTGTTTCGTATTAAACTTTACAACATGATTTACACAAGACCATAAAAACAAACGGACACGCACCTCTAGCCTCTTTCTCATAGCGGCTTATGCCAAAGTCAATCACTTTGAGTCTGTGTGGCTTTCTGCTTGACAGAACAATGTTCTCCTGAAAGAGAAACATACACACATATGAGCTGGACCATTTTGTTTTATGTCTGCAAGTCGTTCAACTTTTATTTTTTCTCAAATGTTTTCGATGACATATTTCCGTACGCAAGGATTGTTAAAATTGTTCGTAATGCACCTGATTTGCATTTTAATCAACTTTTTTGAACGTTTGCTTAAAACTTGGGACAGAGATGTGGTTGCACCAGTGTCGGTGCTGTGCTAAAACAAATCCTACTCTGTTAACTAGCACCACCCGGGCTGTGTTAAACCAAAGAGTGGTGCTCCCGGTGTAGACATGTAACGATGAGCCGTACCGGTTTGAGATCACAGTGCATGAGCTTCTCTTTCTTCAGCAGCGAGAGACACTTCAGGAGGGAGGTGGTGTACTTCCTCACCTCTGCTGTGCTGAGGCTCTCGTCAGCATTGGCCTTCCTGTACAGGGTTTCTCTGGGGAAAAACAAGTCAGATTGGAAACAGGTTTAAATACCATCAATTATCCCAAGGGAGATTCAGTTATGTGGGGCAGTTCAGGTAAACAGTGGGCAGTATGTCTCACATATGGCAGTGAGCAACGTTTGTCACACTTAAATGACGTGTGGCTGGGTAGTCGCCAGGCTGCAGACTCATTAGAAATTAAACAAACAATCTTTTTTTTAAGCTCACCCCAGCAGTTCAAAGGTGATACACAAATGTTTCCGGAAGTGGAAGTGATCCTTCTTACGGACGATATTGTAGACGTTCATTTCATCCTTCTTTCGGAGGGCTTCTAGGATCTTGACCTCTCTCTTCCCAAACTGATAATAGCTGGACGGCAAAGGACCACCGGGAACAACATGAGATCTCTGGTCATAAAGGTGACTGCTACACTATGTGTATCATAACATCTTAATTGTGCCTCATTAGTTTGAACTTGGTACCAGTCCAAATCAGAATTGGATCATTATACCAGCATTCATTAGAACAACCAAAGGGAAAAATAGGGTGAAGTAAAAATATTATGTAAATAGATGAAATAATAAGTTAGAACGTACTAACGTTCGCTAATGCACATGCACTATGTGTACAAATACAACAGTAGAACCATTTGTTATCAGAACACAAGTTCAGGGATATGTTAGATAAACTAACTATGGGACACCGCAGCATGTCTGGACCTATTAATCTCCATATGGATATTGATGAGAATATTTATAATGTATATGGTGTCTGTGCATGAATATATATGCTGTTGTGCATGCACAGTCCCACAGATGCATTAGCTTTTCCCCATACGAGGTCTGCTGAGGGCATCATGTGTTATCCAGGATTCTGCATACATGTACAAATGCATTTGATAAACGTGTCTTAAAATTTGCATTTTCAATATCAGTTGTATAAGCATGTGAAAGAGTTGTCGATTTTTTTTTTTTTTTACCATTTTTTGCTTCTCAGCAGCTTCATAGCCACAAACTCCCGTTCCTTAACGTCCCAGCATTTCAGCACCTGCCCATAGGTACCTTGACCCAAAACCTCCAGCACCTCATAACGGTAGGCAATGTGGTCATGGAGGACCTGTGGACAAAAGGTTGGTTCATTGACTGATCGCTAAAACCAAAGGAAAAAGACAAACATGCAACAAGGAAAGAGATTTCAATTATTGATCTAGACAACAAGTTGCCATTATGCCTGCCAATGTTATGGGAAGAGTAGACAAACTTTCTGTACCAGCCACCAGCTAAATTATGTATTTTTGTGATTAGACCAACTGGGATGAAGGATGGTCAAATAACATACAAAACTAGCATACTTTCTGTTGGCAGGGATTCAGTGCCTTGCTCAGGGACCCTTCAACAGGAATATTGCTCACTGTCATGGAGGCCCCAACCCTTTCCATTCGAAGGATGACCTCTGTGCTCCCCATGACACCCTGTTGTCTAAGATTTACCCACTTTCTACATCACACAGCTGAACAGTTACCTGCAGATAGTACGTCTGGGGGTCATCATAGCCGTTGTTGTGTGGGGAGCTCTTTGAACCATTGATCTTAGGGGAATGCAGACCGAGGTACCAGATCTCTGAGTAATTCAATATCTCCTCTCGCTCGAACTCTGTCATGCGATGACCAAAGGCCTCCAACACTTCTGCGAGGACGGAAAGGAAAACTGAAAGAGACACTCTCTTCTCGGTGTATTACACACTGAGGAAGGGAAGGTCAAAGCTACAGTGTCCCTGACAATACAAGTAACATACGTTTCTCTTAATAAATGGGACACATCAAAAACCCTTAATAATCATGTAATGTCTGTAATAGAAAAGAGGCAGTCTGTTCAAATGCAGTTATTTGTTTTAAGTTGTCTCTGAAGTTGTTTTATTGTATTCTTTCCTTCCACCTTCTCTACACACTTTAACACTATGAAAGAAACCTCATCCTCCTAACTCTTATCCCAACAACTTCTTGTTTTGTGTTGCCCCCCCCCCCCCGAGAATCCAGAAATCTTTTGGACCAGCAGTGGGATGTGTGAACCCCACATAGACTGAGCCTCTACAGCAGGTGCACACGTGTGTGTGTGTGTGTGTGTGTGTGTGTGTGTGTGTGTGTGTGTGTGTGTGTGTGTGTGAGTGAGTGTGTGTGTGTGAGATCTCTAGCAACATGGCTTACTAGCTTCCTCCGACCTTTCTGGTGAAATGTGTGCTACAAAGACCCTGAATAGGAAATGAGAATTTACCTCCAGGGGACATGGGCAACCTGAGTCCCATAAAGGAGCGATGTTTCTGCTTTCGCTGTTTGCCCAAGCTTGGCTTGAAGTCTGTCTTCTCCTCTTTTGGGCAAGGGGCCTTCGACTTGCTGTGCTGCTGCTTCAACTCGCTGTGCTTCTGCTTCGACTTGCTGTGCTGCTGCTACTCCCAAAATATTGAGACATTTACAGATAACATAATCACAATCATCATGATGTTGATGTGCTACTGCTGCTACAACTACCGCAACAGACAGGAAGACAGACAAAACGTCAGGTGAACTGAAAATCAATGACACTGACCACAGGCTTTACACTGGGACGCTTTTTCAACTGGCACTTGTCTATTTTTGGCAAGACAGGCCTCGACTGTGATCGACTGGTGGTCTGTCCAGGGTGTCTCCCGATCTGCCGCCCGATGACTGCTAGAATAGGCTCCGGCATCCGGCGACCCTGAGTTGGATAAGCAGTTTGGATAATGGATGGAAGCCTGGACTGCTGATGGTCTGAGGAACGCTGCAGAGTGTCTGAGTCCAGTACGGGGACAAAGTGTGGACGCTTTTCCTTCTGTGTATAAAAAAAAGAGACATAGAGACTATTTCATACTGTTTGCATGTATGTGTGTGTTTGTGTGTGCACATGTGTGTTTCTGTTTGTGTTTTAAAGAGAAATATATCCTGTGATCAACTCCAAAGGGTGGGATTCTTAACATGTCTGTTTGATTGTAACGATGACCTGGTTTGAACCCAGGTCAAGGTTTAAATCTAAATTATGCTCCATATAAGCATTATCATGTTGCCCAAAGGGATTTTGTTAAGGTCCCCAATTGGATGAAAGAGGAAGAAAGGTTGAGTGAATGAGTTTGTTTTTATGCACCCGGGGCACCCTGTAACACTTTTGAGAGTTGTAATGAAATGTGCATTACAAATGAAAGGTATTAGCATTATCATGAGAAAGAGTGTGGATGAGAGAAAGTGCACAAGGCAAGTGTGAAAAGGAGAGAATTAGTGTGAGAGAGTGACGGATGGAGAAAAGGAGTGAGAATGCATACCAACCTTTTGTTGTGACCGCCCGTTCTTCTCGTAGAGAAGTTTCTCCTCCTTCTTCCTCCACCTTCTTTGGGAGGAAACGGGAAGGTTGGCTTCACATTTAAAGGATCACGTTTCTAAATGGCCTCAACATTTAATAATAATAATAATAATAATAAATTAAACTTATATAGCGCTTTTCTAACACTCAGAGTGGCTTTACAATAAACGGGGTGAGACAAGACAACAGATAAACATAGCACAAACATACAGGGGTGGATGGGAAGGGGGGCTACGAGAGGGAGTAAGCGGCAGCCACACAGCAGTACTCTCCCACTTAAAGAGAGATACTAAAGGGCAAGAAAAGGGCTTTACTCCCGTAGCATATTCCTCTCCGAGGGAACCACTAGGCAGATTTAAACACTTACTTCTTCTCCTCTTCTCTGTTCATGTCGCCAAAGTAAAGGTTTGCTGTGAACTGCAAAATCCCACGTGCGACTTTGAGAGAAAAACTAAAAAGAAAGTCTCTCGATCGATATTTATCAGGGTTTTTTTTTCAAACAAGGCTCAAACAATGCTCTGTAGTTAGTATTTGTGCGTTTGCAATGAAGGTGAAAGTCGGTATGAAGACCAAATTCCGATGAACTATATATAGTTGCCGCGGGTTCTAGAACGTTGCCGTCTGTCGAATTCCAAAAAAAAAAAAAAAAAAAAAAAATGGAACGCTGCTGTCTGTCTACGGCAGCATACAGCAATACACATACAGCCCTAAGCAGCCACCTGCATTCCCCTTTCCCTTAAGGGTCATCCAACGTTGTATGGCTAGCACAAGTTCGCTAACTTAGCTAGCTAGCTAACCCGCAAGTCCAGTAATTAGGTTACGTTTCTTTGCTGTTTTGCATTGCTGAGGGTAAGTTGTGTGGAAAAATGCTGCCGCGCTACTTCATTGTTTTCCTTGCGAATGAGCTGTTTATGTTGTAACATTTAATACATTTTGCTTACTGTTAATACTATGGAATTACCATTAATACTATTACGTTTCCTAGATGTTGTGTTGTTTTGACCGTTAATATAAATTTTGTAGACATTTTTCATTTAACTTTCCGGCGTCATTTTGATATTACGTCAGTCAGCCCTGTACCACGTGATCAACGTAGCGCCGCAGATTTTAGCGCCCTTTTCTTAGTGTAAATTCTGTTATTTTGCTGTTTAGGAGTCGATGTGCAGAGGGGACCAGGAGGCGACTCATGGGTGTTGTGTTTGTCTTCTGCAGGTATGTGTTTTCCTTGTTAAATGTTATAATTTTTGCTGTCTCTGTTTAGCAACCCATGCACCTTTTACTTTGCCCACCGGGTGGCACTGTTTTTCATTTTGTATATTTTTCATGGCTCAATTTTAAGTTTTGGAGAGGAACGAGTTAAAACGTTGTTGTGATAATGTGAGAATGAAATCTAACAGGGCCGTTTTGCATTTCTGAGGGAGTCGATGTGCAGAGGGGACTGGAAAGCAACTCGTGTGTTGTGTTTGTCTGCTACAGGAGCAAATAAATGCTGGAAACCCTTGCATAGTCACTTTCATGCCCTACCCACATCCATTACATATGTACATGTATGTGTATGGATATATATTTATATGTATGTAGAATTTAGTTTGATCCGCTGCGTTACTAGTGTAACCCATGTATTTTCCCCCTACATAGAAAGGTTAATGTAGTGTATTTGAATAAGAAGTGCATTACTCAGTGTGACTGCTAGGAGGCACTGTAACTTTGCTGTTGTGTTACTGTGTTTGTATTGAGGCCACAGAATAAAAAAACGTCGTTAACTGACTAGACATGGCTTCCACCACATCATATATTACATGGTGTCAGAATAAAACTTGAAGAAACCAAAGAAAGGAAGAAAATGGAGCAGATGAAACCTCCGACCTCATTAAGTCTAGAAGTAAATCTAGCGGAAAATTGGAGAGTCTGGATCCAGAAATTCGAACTGTTCCTTGTCGCCAGCGGAATTGACGAAAAGTCAGATGCAATGAAAAGAGCCACGTTCCTACATGTGGCTGGAAACGAAGCAATTAAGGTATATAACACGCTTGACTTCGATGAAGACGTAGATGACTATGATATATTGAAAGAGCTATTCCACCAACATTGTGAGCCAAGGAAAAACGTGACATGTTTGAGGCACTTGTTCTTCACTCGAAAGCAAGGAAAATCAGAATCTGTTGATGCATATGTGACTGATTTAAAGAATAAAGCGAAAGACTGTGAGTTTGAGTACCTCACTGATACGAGATAGAATCGTGTGTGGAATCACGGATGACCAAGTGAGAGGACGACTACTGAGAGAACCGGACCTCACGCTAAACAAAGCAATAGACATTTGCAGAGACAGTGAGTTGAGTCGGAGTCGGCTAAAAGGCCTACATGAGGAGCTTGAAATTCCTGTTAATAAAATCACCAAGAAAAAACAACGTGACAAACAGAAAGACAGTGGTGCCACAGCACAGAGGGTAAAGATGAGAAATCAAGGAAACTGCACAAGATGCGGCTACAGGCATGAGCCAAATAAGTGTCCTGCCTATGGACAAGTGTGCAAAGCCTGCCACGGGAAAAATCATTATGCAAAAATGTGCAACTCACGCAAGCACACAAACAACCATAAGGTGCAGCATATAAACAAGGCAGAGGAAGATGATCAAGAATTCTTTATTGGCTCAATCCAAGCAGAAAAACAAGACCACTCAGTCTCACAAATCAATGCGGTGGATGCAAAGAAAGAAAAATGGCATGAAGATCTGATTGTCAACAAGAAAGTTTTTAAAGTCAGGCTGGATGCTGGAGCTGATTGCAACGTCATTTCCATGAAAGACCTCAGAAAACTGAGATTGGATAAAAAGGTGAGCGAATCTCACTCCAAGCTTGTTGCTTATGCAGGCCACCACATTCCAGCTAAAGGCAACATCATGTTGACATGTCAGTACAAAGATAAAAAGTATGATGTGGATTTTGAGGTCATAAAGAACAATGCACCTGCAATTCTAGGAGGAGAGGCATGTGAAGAAATGGGGCTTGTCAAAAGACTGCATGCGCTTAAAACAGAGAGTGACATTCTAAGTGAATATGAGGATTTATTCCCTGGATTAGGTTGCATACCGGGAGTATACCACATTGTGACAAATCCAGATGTCACTCCAGTAGTTCATGCTCCCAGGAAAGTGCCTGTTGCCCTAAAAGACAAAATTGAAATAGAGCTGAAAAGAATGGAAAACTTGGGTGTGATAACCAAACAGACAGAGCCTACAGATTGGGTGAATAGTATGGTGACTGTAACAAAACCTAACAAAGTTCGGATCTGCATCGACCCAAAGGACCTGAATACAGCCATCAAAAGAGAACATTATCCGCTGCGCACAATAGAAGAAGTGGTAGCTGAAATGCCAAATGACAGATTCTTTTCAGCTGTAGATGCTAACCACGGATTTTGGCAAATCCAACTGGACGAAGAAAGCTCTCACCTGTGTACATTCAACACACCATTTGGGAGATACAGGTTTAAAATACTTCTATTTGGTATATCGTCAGCACCTGAGGTGTTCCAGAGGTGCATAGCCAGACATCTAGAAGGGCTAGAGGGTGTAGTCAATGTAATAGATGACATCCTGGTCTGCGGACAGAGCATAGAGCAGCATGATCGTCGTTTGAGACAACTGCTGGACCGCCTGAGAAGCATCAATCTGAAACTGAACAAAAGTAAGTGTAAGATAAGGACGACAGAAATCAGTTACATTGGCCATGTGCTCAGTGAGAAAGGACTCAAGCCTGATCCTGAAAAGGTCAGAGCCATACAAAACATGCCTGCACCAGAGGACAAAGCCGCCCTCCAGAGGTTCACAGGGTTACTGCAATACCCCTCTAAATTCATCCCCAACCTCTCAGACTTGAGTGCTCCTCTAAGGAAGTTGGAAGGAAATGTGGAATGGCATTGGGGATCAGAGCAACAACAGAGTTTTGAAAAACTAAAAGCTCTCGTCAGCCAAGCACCAGTACTAAAGTACTATGTTGTCCGCCAGCCAGTTACCTTATCTGTTGATGCAAGCTCTGAGGGTCTGGGAGCAGTGCTACTTCAAGATGGACAGCCAGTAGCATATGGCTCCAGGGCATTAACTGACTGTCAAAAACGATATGCACAGATCGAAAAAGAATTGCTTGCAATCGTGTTCGGCTGTGAAAAATTCCATCAGTATCTATGTGGAAGACATGTCCATGTAGAAAGTGATCACAAGCCACTGGAAGTGATATTCAAAAAATCACTCCTCAGCGCGCCAGCCAGACTACAAAGAATGCTCATGAGACTACAAAAGTACAGTCTTGAGGTCAAGTACAAGCTAGGCAAGGAGATGCATATTGCTGATGCTCTAAGCAGAGTATTTCTAAAAGAGCACCATGAGAAACTCCTTGATGAAGAGCTGGAAGTCAACATTGTAAATCACTAACTCCCAGTATCAGAGGAAAAGTTGCAGGAGTTCAAAGAAGCAACAAAAGAGGATGCTGAGTTGATACTGGTTGCAAATGCAATTCAGAGAGGATGGCCAGATAAACAGACAGCTTCCAGACAAAATCAAACAGTATTGGACATTTAGGGAAGAGCTGTCATATGTAGATGGACTCATATTCAAGAACTCAAGGTTAGTAGTACCACACACATTGAGAAGTGAAATGCTCAGGAAAATCCACGAGTCACACATGGGCATGGTTAAGTGCAAGGAGCGAGCCCGTGATATACTGTACTGGCCGGGCATGGCATGGCCAAACAGATAGAAGAAGTCGTGGATCGGTGTGCTGTATGTAACACACACAAGAACAATAATCCCAGAGAGCCGCTTATGTCACATCCAGTGCCTGAGAGAGCATGGGCAAAGATAGGTGTGGATTTGTTTCACTTCAATGATGCAGAGTACTTACTGTGTGTGGATTACTTTTCAAAGTTTCCTGAGATCCTCAAACTGAATGGAACCACAAGCAAACACGTCATCATTGGGTTGAAGTCTATATTTGCAAGGCATGGTGTGCCAGATGAGTTATTATCCGACAATGGCAGACAGCTAGTGAGCCAAGAGATGGTGGACGTCAGTGCTGAGTGTGGTTTCAAACACACCACCTCAAGTCCCAACTTCCCGCAGTCAAATGGGCAAGTTGAGAGGGCAGTTCAGACAATAAAAAACCTGCTGAGAAAAGCACAGGACAGTGCTGGTGACTCGTACCTAGCACTGCTTGAATACAGGAACACGTCACTGGGTGGGGTTGGCCTCTCACCTGCTCAGATGCTCATGGGAAGAAGGCTCAAATCAAAGTTACCTGTGACAAAGACATTGTTGCAGCCAGCTGTCTATAAAAATGCCAGGAGCAACCTCATGTATAGACAACAAAGACAGAAACAATACTTTGACCACGGAACCAGGACACTGTCTGACCTCCAAGATGGTGAAAATGTGAGGATTAGACAAGGCAACAAGTGGGAACCAGCCACTGTGGTACAGAAACACATACAGCCGAGATCATACAGTGTTAAAACCACAAGTGGAGAAATGTACAGGAGACATTGCAAACACCTGGTCAAAACAAGAGAGACTTCATTCCCAGGGACACCTGATGACATCACACCAGAGCACTCATATCATGTGGAGCAAGACACTCTGCCAAGTGCTGATCCACCCAGCCCTACTCCAGACTGTTCCACTGTACCGCATAGTCCAAGAGTAGTGACTGACAATACTGTATCCACAAACAGTCCTGTGAGAACAACACGCTGTGGAAGGCCTGTTAGAGTGCCAAGGCGTTATCTGGACTGAGTAGAGAAGAAAAAAAAAACTTGAGAAAAGGAGATGTAGTGTATTTGAATAAGAAGTGCATTACTCAGTGTGACTGCTAGGAGGTACTGTAACTTTGCTGTTGTGTTACTGTGTTTGTATTGAGACCACAGAATAAAAAACGTCGTTGACTGACTAGGCATGGCTTCCACCACATATATTACAGTTAATATTCTCTTGTATTATTTCCCATGATTTTACTTATTTACTTGTAATACCTCCTATCGCCAATAGAGCGACCACTTATGTAGGTCACCTTTCCTATGTTGCATCAGTCTGGAGTTGATCAGCAAAGCAGATTTCTGTAGAGGACTTCATTCCAGACATCGACAAAGATTTAAGATAAATATAACCCTTTAACTTCGAGTTTGTTTCATAAAACCTGTTGTATTAACACAGGAGAAGTGTCCGAATGTGAACAGTCCACCCTTTATTGTTTTCTTTCTGAGTTTAATCGAGCGAAAGCTCCGGTGAGTTACATTTGTTCCTCATGTCACGAGTCACGCTAGCTAAAATATTGGGTGCTTCATGTATTGCTAGCTCATCAAACGGCAGCGCCGTTACTGTTTTCTTTTACTGATTTCGCGATATATATTTCATATTCATGATAGTAAAGTTCATATTTCATATAGATATTTAAAAACCAATCGGAGACCAAGTTATATATTTGAAATGAGTCTCTTGAATGATGTTTAGCTCACGTTAGTGAACGAGTCATTTGATTCATTTGATCATTCGGTTCATGTGTGTTCATGTGAGGTAACGTGAGTTGAAGCTGAATTGATTTATAATTGATATAGAAGTTATACTGTACAGTCGAGGTTTAGATAAGACTCCTAACTGAACCCCTGCTATATGCAGGGTTTTTTTTTGTGGACTTGAAAAGTGTTGAACGGCGAGCCAGGACCCCCGAGCCCGAGCGCCCTTGCTCGAGTCTGCATGCTCTGTTCAGACAGCAAGTTCTCAACTGTGCACGCTGCACGCGCCAGGAGCAGTACCATCATTCGCGCCAGGCTGCAACAACGTGCAGGATCCAGCTAAGCAAACTTGAGCTCTTTTCCAAAATCACACTACCCGGGTAGATGGGACATTTATTGACTTTTATTTTATTTTCAAGGTTGCAACCGATTTAGTCATATGAATTATAATGTGTACTGTATATATGTTTGATATGGTTGACCTTATTGAGAAGGGATTTGAATATTGATCATATTGATAATAAAAGACCGGCATTTAATACTTTTTTTTCTAAAACCTCGTCAGTGTGCCTTTTATACTCATAGAGTCAACCTGGAGTCTTAAACCCTTTACTAGACTGTTTAACCGCTTGAGTCCTGATAAGAATTACCTGGTTAGATATCTTGGCCCAAATAGAACTTGTTACTCTAGTTAATGAAATCAGCTGGTTTAGTAACATGGTTGAAGCAAATGCACGGTTTGACATTTTCTTTCTGGACCTCGTTTTTATACCTCTGGTTAACAGACTGACAAATGTTTAACTTGTTCAGTAAATGCATTGTCCGCTGGTTTATTTTAAGACTTTCAAGCACAGTAGTAAGTACCTATCAAGCATGGATATAATGTTGTCGGTGGTGGGAGGTGGACAGCTGCTCGGGGAGCAGGCTCGGAGGCTGCGAGGCAGCAGGCTTTGGAGGCTGCGGGTCACCCGCCAGGGGACTTCGTAGGCAGCCTTTCGGGGAGCAGGCTTCGGAGGCGGCGGGGAAGCCATTTGGGGTCTTCGTAGGCAGCGGGACAGCCGCTGAAGGAGCAGGAGGGGCGGTGGGGCAGCTGCCTGGGGAGCAGGCTTCGGAGGCGGTGGGGCAACTGCTCGGTTAGCAGAATTGGAGGCGGCCAGACAGCGGCTCGTGGAGCAGGCTTTGGAGGCAGGGCGGCCGACAGCCTGGGAACAGACCACATGTCGGCAAAGACGGCCAACATGCCGACCATTCTCGAACTCGTGGGCACTGGGCAGCTGAGGCTCTGGGACACTGGTTAGCTGAGGCTCTGGACACCTGAGGCTCGGGGATTCTCGGTACCTAATTTATGTATTTGTTTACATAATTATGGTGTTCGTGTAGCTTGGTTCCCTGGCTGTACTGGCGGCGCCTGGACACTGCTTGGTATCCTGTGCATAATATTCTTCATAAATGTTATAAGTCCAATATAATTCTGTTCATCATCTTTCAATGTTGTATTCTATAAATTGTGTAATCACAACATCCATTGCACATTGTCCGTCTTGGGAGAGAGATCCCTCCTCTGTTGCTTTCCCTGAGGTTTCTTCCTATTTTTTGTCCCTGTTAAAGGTTTCTTTTTAGGGAGTTTTTCCTTATCTGATGAGAGGGTTTAAGGACAGGATGTTGTGTTGCTGTAAAGCCCACTGAGGCAAATTTGTAATTTGTGATATTGGGCTATACAAATCAAATGATTTGACTTGACTCAGGGATGCTGGGCAGCTAACACTCGGGGGCATTGGGCAGCCGAGACTTGGGGGCATTGGGCAGCTGAGGCTCGGGGGTGCTGGACAACTGAGGCTCGGGGGGCACTGGGCAACTGAGGATAAAAGGCACTGGGCAACTGAGCATCAAAGGCACTGGGCAACTGACACCTGAGGGCGCTGGCCGGCTTAGGCTCTGGGGCGCGGGGCGGTTTAGGCTCTGGGGCGCTGGGCGGCTTAGGCTCTCAGATGCTGGGCAACTGGGGCTTTGGGGCGCTGGGCAGCTGAGGCTCTGGGGTACTGGGCAGCTTAGGCTCTGTCGTGCAGGGCTCGGTAGGAACCAGATTCAGTTGGACTTTCCACCTGAAGAAAGCCACTTCTTGGGCTAAGTCAGGGTCCTGTTTCCAGAATACAGTAAGAAGCTTAAAGAAGCCTGGCTCTGCATTGAGGAAAGTGTTCCTCGATACACCAAAATCCTCCCATGTATACAGCAGGCTGAGCAGGTCCTCTGGGTCCATATTTGGTCAGTTGGTTCTGTCACAGCAAGAGCAGGAGAGGACCCAAATGCAGACAGCAAGGTCAGGCTGGGCTGAACAAAGCTTTGATAACACAAACACTTACAAAGAGCAGGAACAGAAGGCAGGTACAGATAGGGGGAAAGCTCACATAATGACGTGGTGAACTGCCGACCAAGAGTCTTTGTGAATATCTCAGGGAGTGTCTTTGTGTGTGAGACGAACCGACAAAGAGTTCGAGAAACCTCAGGGCATATTTACCTAGGGGGGCCCAATCAGAGAGATTTGGCACAGGTGCGCAGGAACCAGACAGCCAATCGAAGAAAGGGGAGGGAGATTGGGCACAGGTGTACAGTGATCAGCGAGCCCCAATGACCCAGATCACACACCCATGACATTCTGCCTTTTAACTTGCTATTTTGAAGTAACTATCTCAACTAACTGTAATCTTTTGAAAGATGTTATGCAAATAAAGTTTTTTCATTATCATTATTATTATTATTATTATTATTATTGTTATTACAGCCACAACCTCAACCTAGAAACAGGGATCTCTACTCCAATTGACAGAGGTACAAAACCCCTCAACGAGCACTAACAGCATTAACACGGGACACAATTTTGATATATATGTTCAATGAACAGACACATCCAAGCCCAGATGCTTGAATGCACGCCGATCAATACAGTACAGTCTCTCTTATAGGGCAGTTGTCTGTCCTTCCCCTCCTTATCTTGTGTCTTCCAGCTCTCATCCCGCCAAGGCCATTTCTCAAATTAGTGTTTACAGACTTGCTACACTCAGTGAGTCTCCCATACATTCTTCTGCTATCAACCAACAGTTAACAATAGGCCTTTATTTGTGCACCTGAAGAAGACGCCTTACAATACTACCTTTGTTCTATGACACATGGACTTTATGCATCTATCTAAGCAATGTAGGGTCATACATGGTGAAAGTTTAAAAGTAAGCAAACATCAAATTTGAATTGCCCTCACACCCCCACCCCCCCCTTTTGATTACTTTTAATCAATAACAAATCATCTAGGCTTCCGGTTTGGCTGGCGAGCGAAATGCCACGTTTGCTGTGAGCTCCGGAGGCCCGTGACTTTATTTCATATTTCTATCGAGCAAAATCCTGTATTCTTGACATTCGTATTCAAGTTCACGTTATCGCAGTGTATTTTGACTTTTTGTTAGATTTTTTGGCCGAAGAATGTCGTCTGGGGATGAAAATTCCGATGCTAGCAGGTCCAGCCAGGCACCTGCTAGCAACAAGTCGCTTCCCAGAAGGAAGACGGGCCGCTCGTCGAGAGAAGAGCAGAAACAGATTGAGCCGCTGGTCAAAATGATGGAGGAGGTACAGAACATGGTCAGAGAATGCAGAGACACGTTTGACGAGAAGATCAAGAGGCACATTGACCCGATTCTAGCCAAGTTTGTTCAGATGGACAAGTGCCTCTCTGAGAAGACGCGTGCGCTGGAATCCGCCATTACGAAATGCGAGGAGTCTGTCGAGTTGAACCGAGTGGACGTGTTCGTGCTCCAGAACAAGGGTGATACCAGAGATGGAAAAATCGGTAAATTGGAACTTCAGGTGGAATATCTGACCGAACGCTGTGCTGATCTTGAATCGAGGTCTAGGAGGAATAACCTGAGAATCATTGGCCTGCCGGAGAGTTCTGAGTCGCCGCCGCAGCACGAGTTTGCTGCGAGGTTGCTGAAAGACATGCTGAACCTGACCACTCTGCCCAGAGTTGAGAGAGCTCATCGTGTGGGACGCGTGCGGAGCGGGGAGGAAGGGAACCGTCCCGCGGCCAGGCATTACCTGCTCTGCCTGCAGACCTTCAGGGAGAAGGAGGATATTCTGGAGAAGGCGCGGAAGATGGGTGTTCTTAAATACAAGGACACACGGAACCACATCTTTCCGGATCTTTCTACCATCCACGCGCAGAAACGGGCCAAGTTCGATGAGGTTCGGAGGAGGCTGCGACAGGACCACCCCTCCTTCAGATACCACTACAACTTCAGCGCCGGTCTGGTCCTGCTCCCCAAACCCGGAGAGTGTCACGTCTTTGCCGACCCCAAGAAAGCCATGCTGTTTCTGGACGCCCTGGGTCCAGCCTGATCTTGGCGGCTAATCTCCGCTGCTAGCTGCCACTGACCTTCGTTTGTGGACCTGGACTGACGTCTGATGCCGTTCACTAATGTGTAATTTTGCTGGGGTAGGTGCCCTGTTCTTGAGTTGAAGTCTGTGTGCTACTTGTAGTCGGCTAGACGGCTATATTTTTTCGTTTCTATGTTAGCCTATCTGGTCGCTTTTTTTTTTACACAATAATCTGATCTAGGCCTAGCCTACATTATTGGACGCCAGTTTGGATAAGATTTATGCGCCATTTTAAGGCCGTCTTCTATGTCCTGAAGAAGTTGCCAGTTTAATAATATATATTATACATATTATTATAGCCTACCTGGCTGTTTATTTATCTAGCCTAAGGTGTAGGGAGGTGAGGCTTTCTGTAATTCATTTCATAATACATTTATCATTAAGCTAATTTTGTTGAGTAGGCTTATGTGTTTTTGTTTTCCCCCTCCCGACTCAGCCATATATTTGGCTGTAATTCAATATTGGTCGCACTCTCTCTGGCTGTAGGCCTACTTCTGAATGTTATTATTTCCTGTGTCCTACCATGGAAGTGTGGTTTGTGTGATAGGCCAAACACTCATTACTGAGTAAGGTTAGGTTAGTGGCTTATTAGCCTAGTGTAACGACCCTCACTTGTGCAGGTGTTCGTGATAGAGATTCAGACCAGGGGTTCCTAACAGTGGCTTTTATTGCCTGCATTCACAAATAAAACAACAACCCATGAGATTTCTGCTGCAACACGACTGCATACAACTCTCCAGCGGAGATGGTCTAGCTCTCTCGTGCATGAGCTAGCAAACAATGTTTCTCCTGGCTAACCTCATGCGTTGCATAGCATACTAAACTTACATGGAAATCAAAATGCACAACCCATTAATCTTCGTGTAAACAAAAGTACAAAACAAACCAAACAAAAGGACAGACAGCACTGGCATAGCGCACTGAGTGATTGTATAGTTTTAACATAGAAATTCTTGACTCTTGCAATATTCATAACCAAGTTCTTGCACATTTACATTATACATAAACCACGTACCTGCATTCACAAGTAAAACAACAATCCATGAGATTTCTGCTGCAACGCGACTGCATACAAGTCTAAAATAGCATAAAAACCCAAATAAGAACAATGCTCTCCATAACGCACAGCGCAGCGTGGTTGCCGCCAAAATTATACTTTAACTCGGTTAAAACACTTACAAATCACTTTCTATCGTTACTTTTCGAGAGCATTAGTTAGTACAACTTATATACATTTATATCCAACCCATAGTTTGCAAAGAAAAACATGTTCATTTATTAAAATATCAAATTATTCACGGAGCGCTCCCAAAGCCTGCTTACCTCCAGCGGAGATGGTCTAGCTCTAAGGTACGGGTAGCGCAAATGCCCAAAATGTGTCAAAGCGAAAGTAAATAGACAAACAGTCGCGCACCCTCATATTTAACCTTAGTGAATGCGGTACAACATCTGGGGTTTACACAAACCATCAAAAAGCATTGGATTACAATAACATGTTAAAATACAAATTTTGGGAGAATTCACTTATTCTGAGTGAGGTCATTTTCAACTCTGTTACACCAGGCCTATCAATACTTTCGTAATAGGCCTACACTTTTCTCCGCCTCCGCCTGGGCTCTAGGCCTATAGCCTATGGTTTTACTTTTAAGGTCGATTGTTTTTGGGCTACTGTTCGTTGTGGCCTAATTATCTACCTATACTGTTTAGGCCTATGTTTTATGTTGTTTTTATAGTGTGGGGAGGTGAGGTTTTTTGCAATTATTAATTTTTATTTCATAATACAGTAGGTTTTTTTTTCTCCCCTCCTGACTCAGGCCTAGCCATATATGAGGCTATACTTCAATATTGGTTGCACTTCCGCTGGCTGTAGGCCTACGTCTTAATTTTATTGTCGATGGTTGTTTTTGGGCTACTGTTCGTTGTGGCCTAATTATCTACATATACTGCTTAGGCCTATCTTTTATGTTGTTTTTATATTGTGGGGAGGTGAGGCTTTTTGCAATTATTATTTTTATTTCATAATACAGTATGTGTTTTTTTTCTGCCCTCCTGACTCAGGCCTAGCCATTAGGCTATAATTCAATATTGGTCGCACTCCCTCTGGCTGTAGGCCTGCTTCTAATGTTATTGTCAATGGTTGTTTCTGGGCTACTGTTCGTAGTGGCCTAATTATCTTCATATACTGCTTATCTTTCATGTTGTTTCTTGAATATAATTCTGGTCGAATTTGCTGGATAGAAGCATTGCTTTGCATACGAGTCACAGCCTAGAGAAATGCAGGAACATCTCTATGCCTGTGTGCGCAATGGGGTTAATGTTATGTGGGTGGGTTTAGTTGGGGTTTTTTTTTTGTTACTGTTTTCATTGATGCATCTTTCACTCGGACGAATGCCAGGTCAGTGGTCTGTCTAGTCAGCCGTTTTTACACTCTCAGCCCATGGCGATTCAAACGTTTATTAGCCTTAATGCCAATGGTCTGAATCACCATAGCAAGCGTGTTGCACTGATGGAGGTGGTTCGTAAGAGGGGGGCAGACATCATCCTTTTACAAGAAACCCACAGATCATCCTCTGATGTGAACGGACTAGCTAATAAATATTTCAAGGTTGTGGCATCATCGTGCGCAAACAGTAGAACGAGAGGGGTAGCGATACTCTGCCGCCGCAGATTAAATATGGTTGTGCATGGGTGTTTCTCTGACGAGTCGGGTAGGATAACTTTGGTTAAGGTTTTTGTTGAAGGGCGGTGTATTGCTCTTGTATCTGCGTATGCTCCTAATGGCTGTGTCAAAGACTTTTTCAATCTACTTACTGTCACTATGTTAAAATATTCCGATTGTGCTTTCGTTGTGGGGGCCGATTTTAACGCGGTCATGAATAATGTGCTGGACAGGTCAGGGAGTAGTGCATCGCATGACCAAAAGGCGGCCTCTGATATACTCGTAAGGTGGGCTGATGAGGTGGGTGTGATGGACCTTTGGAGAAGGTTATAATCCATCTGCTAAGGACTTTTCATTTTATTCAGCAAGGCATAAGTCCTTCTCGAGAATCGATTATATTTTTGTTTCGCAGGGCTTATTCCAAAATATTGATAATGTTATACTTGTCCCCATGACCCTTGTCGATCACAAAGCAGTGTTAGCTAAGGCCTCTATCCTCCCTTCTTTAAACAAGGCCCCTTGCTGGCGCTTCAACACCTCCCTCCCGAATGATGAGTAATTTAAGACACAGTTTGTGGCTGCTATGAAAGACTTTTTAGTTATTAATGTCGGATCAGTTTGTGACCCAAGGATTCTTTGGAATGCGATTAAGGGTTTTATTTTGAATAATACTACAGTATATACTTCGACTCTAAGTAAGGCGAGGGCTAGGAAGCTTTGTGATCTTGAAAATAGGTTAATCGCTCTGGACAGTCAGTTAAAGGCCAAATACAGTGACAGCACAGCCTTACAGCGCATTTTAGTTAAAAAAGAAATAAATTATCTCCTTAAACGAAGAGCTGAATTCCAAATACACCGCTCAAGGCAGTTTTATTATTTTAATGGGGCAAGGCCGAGTCATCTGCTTGCCATGCGTTTGAAATCTAATGAACATTTTGTTGATATTTCTACTGTCAAGGATGCTGATGGCATAGTCAGATCTGATCCTGTGCAGGTGAACAGGGTATTCCAGTCCTTTTATGTAGACCTGTACGCCTCTGAGGTTACTCCAGATGCAGCCAAGCATAAAGATTTTCTAGACAATCTCGTACTACCTCGTCTCACAGAAGAGGAATATGCCTCACTGAACTCTCCTGTCACTCTGGATGAGTTGAAGGAGGCGGTTAAGGCTATGCGCAGAGGCAAATCGCCTGGGTATGATGGCATCCCCCCCGAATTCTATTTAACTTTTTGGGAAGTTCTGGGTCCACACCTTCTCAACATGATATTGTTTTCTATTGATGAAGGGTCTCTTGCAAGGGATGTGAATATTGCTATTATTGCATTATTATTGAAGAAAGGCAAAGATCCCACTGAATGTGGCAATTATAAACCTCTTTCTCTGTGTAACCAGGTTAAAATTAATGTTTTTATTTTATTTTGTTTGAGTATGAAATATCACCAAATCCTGTCTGTGTGCTGTTATTTGTGTTTACTACATTTTATTTTATGTCATTATTTACTTTTATGTATGTTTTCCAACGACCGTCATATACATGTACTGTCGCTTTAAGAGAGAGGTCTTGTGGGTACACGGAAGAGGGAACGCGGGAGAGGCCATTTTTGTTTTGTGGGAGGAGTCTCAAGCAGCGATCGAGCCGAGCCACGCGTGTTTCTTACCGTAGCACAGTTTTGCTGGTTGAGGAGAACGTAACTTTGAGTATCCCTGTAAGAAGATACTGCAAGCTGTGGGATAAAATACTTGTTTATCCTTTCTTACATCGGAGTCCCGTGGACGGTTTCTCCTTCTAACGCACACGAGTGAAGTCCGGGGAGTGGTTGAGCTTCGACCCCCACGTCCGTAAGAAACACCGCTCCCGCTGGAGGACTGGACGTTTGTCGAAGGGTTTGAAACCAAAATAAATGGCAAGGTGGGCCAAATAGAGTCCTGTGTATCCCCCCCTCCTTCTTTGTTCATGATGATGATGACGATGATGAGAGACTGAGGGCCCCTCACAACACCTGGGGCCCCACCCAAAATAGAACACAACGCAGAGCTAATGATGAGAGTGACGGGCGTGCAGCAGGCTGACCAGCATAGAACAGCATAGGACTGCCCCCGTTACATTGGTGCCGTGACCCTCCTGGATCCTGAGAGCGACATCAGTTGCTCGCCGCGGGAGGCTGCTGTCGTCATCAAGCCCCAGGCGTCCTCAGGTATTTCAATAGACTGTACACTCATGTTACAGTGGACTGGAGTTGAGCTGTGTGGACACTGGACAGTCATAGCTGTGGTTACCATGGACTGGGCTTGTAAACAGGACATTTGTATATATTGAAGGAAGAAAAACACACGAAAAAAAGGAAAAAAAAGTTAATGTTGATGTGATTGAAGGACTCATGTGAATAATCTATTGATGTAAACTACTAGATATGTGCATATGTGATTAATCTATTGGTGAATTTGTTGATTGTGTGTGATTGTTTCAATCTCTTAGTGATTTCTAGATTCAATTATTTAAATGAATTGAGCTTTTCTCCTTTTTATTTTATTTTTTATTTTATCTGAGTGTTAGAGGTAGGAACATGGCAGAGGGTGGTTCGTACGTAGGTGGGGGTAACATTGCTGATCAGGATCTTTTGGATCGCCAGTGTGCTATGGAGAGGGGGTACCAGTTAGATGTGGGTGGGGGTTTACGGCTGGGTGTAGGTAGGAGTTTCGGGCAGCTCTTAGAGGGCGGGGAACCAGACACCAGAGCACCAGGACCTAGAGACCCGACCACATTTGGCACTCCTCAGTTCACCTCCACACGCTACGTAGAACGGGCCAGGCCAGGTATCAGCGAAGGGGCTGTGCTAGGTAACAGCGAGCAGCCAGTGGGTGAGTTAGCCATGCTCATTACTCGGTTAGCAGAGAAGATAGGAGAGTCAATCACTGCTAAGCTGCAGGAAACACAAATGCTTAGAAACACACACACAGACAGTGCTAGGTCTGCTGAACAGCGTTCGGAGACAGTGCCTAGTGTTAGAGTAGTAATGCAGACAGACGCTAGGGAGCCTCCTATTTTCAGGGGCGATAGCTCTGATAAGTTTACAGTTCATGAGTGGGAGAGCCTTATGACTTTGTATTTGAGGAAGCGAGCCATTCCAGTTAGTGAGCAGTCACATGATATTCTAGCTAAGCTTATGGGGAAAGCAGGGGACGTGGTGAGGATAAAGCTGCGCAACACATCTGTCGACCACATATCGAACCCCCACATTATTTTTGATGTACTGAAGCAACACTTTAGTGACCTCACATACTCGAGCATGCCCCTGGCGGACTTTTACAGTACGCTGCCCAAGCCAGGTGAGGACGCTATGGAGTATTGGATTAGGCTTAATAAAACAGTGGAGGTGGCTGACGAATGCTTGAAGTGGCAGGGCCGAAGTATTGAAGAGCCAAGCCACGAGGTAAGCATGATGTTTATCAAACACTGTCCAGATCAGTCTCTTGCCAATGTTTTTAAGTTCAAGTCCGCAGGGAAATGGTCTGCTAGCGAGATCCAGGAGAGGCTTGATGAGCACATGCTGGAGAGGAAGTCCCGTGTTGCTGCAGGTGGACAACGTGAAGCAGGCGCGGTAGAGCGTAGGTTCCATTCACAGGTTCATGTCCCTGTAGTCGACATGGCTCCCGACTTGAACACGACCGTGCCGGTGGTGCCATCTCCCGTCCCGGCTCATGCGTCATCTCCTATACCATTTTGTGCAAGGTCTCCTACACCGTCTCCCGCACCGTCTCCCGCACCTGTCTCTGGCGGTGATGACTATATGAGGAGTTTGGTGAGCTTGCTAGACCGTTTGGTCACAATGCAGACTCAGGTTCCAGTTAGGGCTGCAGTCCCGACACCGACGCTGACTCAACCGCCAGCTAACGCCGCAGGGCGGGTGCCAGACGCACCACAGAGGTTGTGCAGGGTTTGTAAGTCTCCGGATCACTCCACATTTTCCCACTGCAGCCGGGAGAACCGATGTATAAACTGTTTGTCTCCTGGTCATTGGAAGAGGGACTGTCCTCACCCTCAGCCGCCCAACCAGCTCCGTTCTCAGCCTGGTGGAAGAGCTGGTCGTCAGTCTCGTCCGTTAAACTACTAAACCCACACCTAGAGAGGGATGGTGTGGGTAATGTAGATGTATCCCTCACTGATGTCTCCGACCTGGCTCACTTGTATGAAGACAAGTGTGCCAAAGCACCTCAGGGTTCGCGTATGGTCATTCAGGCGACACAGAGGATTCAGGCTTTCAGTGACTTGTTCTATGCTCCTGTTCTTGTCAACCAGAGTGTGCAGCTTAATGGCATGTTGGATACTGGCTCTATGTCATGCAGTATCAGTGAAAATGCAGTAGAGAAGCTCCGCTCTGGGGGTGTTTTACCTGAGAAGCAGCAGCCTGAAGAGAACATTGTCTTGATTGGCTGCGGTGGTCTGGAGACTAGGCCTGATGGTTTTTATGACCTCAACATGCAGCTTTATGGTGTTTCCTTTGTCATACCCACTCTGGTCGTGCCCGGTCAGCATGATGATCTGATAGTCGGCACAAACGTCATTAAACATGTGGCCCATGTACTCAAGAGTGGTACTGAGTACTGGGACATCGCGTCCAGACAGGAACATCCGTCTAGTCCTGACGTTGAACAGTTCTTGTCCATGTTCACGAATGTAGAGCGCTGGAGGGGTGGTGCAGTTCCTGAGAAGATAGGTACTGTTAAGCTCACCCAGGCCGTGACACTCTTACCGAGGCACGAGCACTTAGTCTGGGGCAGACTTCCTGCTAAGGTGCCTATGTCAGCTGGAAGCACTGTTGTTGTGGAGCCGACAGACTCCAAGGCCATGCCACGCAGTGTCCTCGTAGGTCGACTTGTCACACCGCTCTGGGGTGATAGGTGGGTACCCATGACTGTTGTCAATCCATCTGACAAAGCCATCACACTGAAAAGGAACTGCAAGTTGGCTGATGTGTTTCCATGCTTGGCGATTGAGGACTTTAATGTTTTCCAGGGACTGCAATCAGTTGCAGGGAGGCATGAGTCCAACGCCACAGATAGTGCCTGTCCCCCTGTCCAGCCGGCTAGGAGTTTGTCAGAGCTCGGACTCAGTGACATTGACCTCAGCTCCTGTCAGGTTAGTGAGGCATGCAAGTCCCAGCTCACTCAGCTGCTCACCGAGTACCATGACATCTTCTCCAGGGACTCTCTGGACTGTGGCGAGGTCACAGGATACACACATCGCATCCATCTGGTGGATGAGCGCCCCTTTCGCTTGCCCTACAGGAGGGTTCCCCCAGCCCACTATCAGAAGTTGAGACAGGTTCTCACTGATATGGAGGAGAAAGGGATTATCCGGAAGTCCTCGAGCGCATACGCTTCACCGCTGGTTATGGTGTGGAAGAAGGATGGCGGGCTTCGGATCTGCACTGATTTCAGATGGCTGAATGCTCGGACCTTGAAAGACGCTCATCCCTTGCCACACCAGTCGGACTGTCTTGCCGCGCTGGGTGGTAACTGCCTCTTTAGTACGATGGACCTCACCTCTGGCTTCTTCAACATCCCAATGCATGAAGATGACAAGAAATACACTGCTTTCACGACTCCCCTTGGGTTGCATGAATACAATCACATGCCACAGGGCCTTTGTAATAGCCCTGCAGCCTTCATGAGAATGATGATTGGGATCTTTGGGGATCTGAACTTCACGAAGCTTTTGTGCTATCTTGATGATCTTCTTGTCTTCGCGCCGTCAGAGGTTGAGGCTCTGTCGAGGCTCCGCACTGTGTTTCAGAGGTTGAGGGAGAACAACTTGAAACTGGCTCCGAAAAAGTGTCATCTGCTGCAGAAGCGGGTGCGGTTTTTGGGCCACGTGGTTGATGGCGGAGGTGTGTCTGTCGATCCCTCCAAAGTAGAGGTCATCTCCAACATGACAGTGCAGGATCTCATGGAAGGTGATGGGTGCACGCCTTCTGTTCGTAGGATCAAATCTTTCCTTGGTATGGTATTTTACTACCAGCATTTCCTCCCGAACTGCTCCTCCGTGGCTAAGCCCCTGTTCGCCCTTACAGCTGGACAAAAGAGGAGGGGGAGGTCAGCTAAGGATAAGAAGCCCCATGGCAGCTTCCGTAAGCTTACCTCCGCAGACTGGACGGTGGAATGTGGGGAAGCATTTGATCTGTTGAAGACGATGTTACTGGAGTGTGTGGTGCTTGCCCATCCAGACTTTGAGGTGCCTTTCATTTTGTCGGTCGATGCGTCTTTGGACGGACTCGGCGCGGTGCTGTCTCAAGTGCCCCGAGGAGAGTCCAAGGCCAGACCTGTTGGTTTTGCAAGCAAGTCCCTCAGTGCCTCACAGCGGAAGTATCCAGCTCATAGACTGGAGTTCATGGCGCTGAAGTGGAGTGTTTGTGAAAAGTTCAGCCACTGGCTGAAGGGTCAAAGCTTCACCGTTTGGACAGATAATAATCCGCTGACTTATCTCCTAACGAAGCCGAAGCTTGACGCGTGTGAGATCCGCTGGGTGTCTAAGTTGGCGTCTTATACTTTCGATCTCAAACACCTGCCAGGGAAGAAAAACGTGGTGGCGGATGCCTTGAGTCGCGACCCTTTTTCCAAGCCCGTCAGTCAGAGGCTACTTAGGGAGCCCTACCCGGCCCTTGTTCAGGAAGCCGACGGGGTTGAGGGGGACTCTGTGCAGGATGTTTTCAGACTCAGTTGCCAGTCCCAAACAGTGAGTAGTGCGCGATCTGGGTTTGCTGGTGATGCAGCTGAGGTCAGGGCTTTTTGTCAAGCCAAATGTGACTGGCCTGATGCATCAGTATTCACAGCACTCAGTTTGGTCCAGCACGTTCAGCATCTGTCGGGTGGTCAGGATACACTGCCAATGTTATCCACCGAGGAGCTCAGGTTGAGTCAGGAGCAGGACCCCTGCATCTCCAAGGTGTTGCCCTTTGTCGCTGTTCGGAAGCGGCCATCGAGACGTGAGAGGCATGGTGCTGACCAGAAGGTCCTCAGGCTGCTGAAACAGTGGGAGAAGTTGGAAGTCAATGATGGTGTCTTGTACAGGGTGACAAAGGACCCAGTGTCCAAGCAGAGGCGGTCTCAGTATGTTTTACCTCTGAGTCTGAAAGACAAGGCACTGTCTGGCATCCACGATCACGCTGGTCATCAGGGCCAGGACCGTACTCTCTCTCTTGCAAGGCAGCGTTTTTATTGGCCTGACATGGAGAGGGATATCAGAGCATATGTCAGATGCTGTCGGAGATGTGTGTTTGGGAAGACCCCAGAGCCAGCTGCTTGCGCGCCCCTGGAGAGCATTAAAACCTCCGCACCGATGCAGCTTGTGTGTATGGATTTCTGGTCCGCTGAGGACTGTAAGCAGCGGTCGGTCGATGTCCTAGTGGTTACTGACCACTTCACTAAGCTTGCTCACGCGTTCCCCTGCGCCAATCAGACAGCGAAGCAGGTCGCCAAGAAACTCTGGGATCATGTATTCTGTGTTTACGGGTTTGCGGAGAGAATACATTCTGACCAGGGCACAAACTTTGAGAGCAACCTGATTGCAGAGCTTCTCAGGTTGGCGGGTGTAGCGAAGTCCCACACGACGGCCTACCATCCTATGGGTAATGGCGGGACAGAGCGGTTTAATCGCACGATGGGGAATATGCTCCGTTCCCTTCCGCTTCAGCAGAAGCAACAGTGGCCTCAGCAGATCCATTCTCTCACGCTCGCGTACAATGCCACTGTTCACGAGACCACGGGTTACGCACCTTTCTTCCTAATGTATGGGCGTGTCCCAAGACTGCCGGTGGATGTTATGTTCAGGCAGGTTTTGCATGACCCTCACGTTGTTGATTATGACTCTTATGCTCAGTCTCTGCTTTCCTGTCTAAGGAGTGCAATGGAGATCGCTCAGAAGCACTCCACGGCTGAGCAGCAGCATCAGGCGCGACAGTACAACAGACATGCCAAGGGCACTGTCCTGTCTGTCGGGGATCGTGTTTTGGTTGCGAACCAGAGTGAGCGAGGGAAGAGAAAGTTGGCTGACAAATGGGAGAACGGAGTGTACACGGTTGTCGGTGTCAACCCCAATATCCACGTCTACAAGATTCAGGATGCAGAGGGGCACACCAGGGTGGTGCACAGGAACCGTTTGTTGGAGGTCAACTTCTTGCCCCTACCTGAGTTAGATCAGGGTGAGGAGTCCAGTACAACCAGTCAGTTGCTTGACTGCGCAGGGTCCGATGAGGAGGACAGTGCAGATGGCCTGACGGTCTCCGGGGATGCAGCGGGGCTAGCAGTCTCATCACTTGGAGACTCACCTAGATCTGAGTGGGCAGAAGCGGAAGAGTTCATTCCGTCTAGTCTGGTAGTCAGTCCTGTGGGGGCCACTGCTCAGTCTCCACCCAACACACACGCACCACACAACACACATGCACCACACATAGAGGCATCACACTCACTCGATGTAGGTGTTATATCTCACACTGATTCGCACACAGGGGCACCACCCTCACTCGATACAGATGTTGCAGCTCGCACTGTCTCACGCACACAAGTAGAGAGCGATGGTCGGGTTAGGACACGCACAGGGAGGGGGTGAGGTCAGTGAATAGGTTAATAGAATCTATGGCTCAGATGCCATTTCTACGGAGTGTGAGGGTTTGAACTTTGATGGAGGTTGGAGTCATTCAAACTAGTTTAATGTGAGTTATTAGGTGTTTATCAGACAGGGTTGTTTTGGGCCAAGTGCATGGTGTGGCGTATCAGGCGTCACATTGATCTAAGGGAATTCTGAGACTTGATCAACCTCATTATTTTCTGGACCTCGTAACCGAGGTAGCTCCTGAGTTGACTGGAGGACTAGGTCCTTCTTTTCACTTGTGCCAGTAGTCAGTGATGGGCTTTTCCTTTCCTCTTTCTCTTTTTATCCTGCTGTCAGGATGTTGGTGAATTTCAGGTGGGGTGAATGTAACCAGGTTAAAATTAATGTTTTTATTTTATTTTGTTTGAGTATGAAATATCACCAAATCCTGTCTGTGTGCTGTTATTTGTGTTTACTACATTTTATTTTATGTCATTATTTACTTTTATGTGTTTTACAACTACCGTCATATACGTGTACTGTCGCTTTAAGAGAGAGGTCTTATGGGTACACGGAAGACGGAACGCGGGAGAGGCCATTTTTGTTTTGTGGGAGGAGGCTCAAGCAGCGATCGAGCCGAGTGACGCGTGTTTCTTACGGTGGGACAGTTTTGCTGGTTGAGGAGAACGTAACCTTGAGTATCCCTGTAAGAAGATACTGCAAGCTGTGGGATAAAATACTTGTTTATCCTTTCTTACATCGGAGTCCCGTGGACGGTTTCTACTTCTAACGCACACGAGTGGAGTCCGGGCAGTGGTTGAACTTCGACCCCCACGTCCGTAAGAAACACCGCTCCCGCTGGAGGACTGGACGGTTGTCGAAGGGTTTGAAACCAAAATAAATGGCAAGGTGGGCCAAATAGAGTCCTGTGTGTCCCCGCTCCTTCCTTGATCATGATGATGATGATGAGAGACTGAGGGCCCCCCACAACACCTGGGGCCCCACCCAACTAGAACACAACGCAGAGCTAATGATGAGAGTGACGGGCATGCAGCAGGCTGACCAGCACAGAACAGCATAGGACTTCCCTCGTTACACCAGCCTGCTAATCTCCGCTGCTAGCTGCCACTGACCTTCGTTTGTGGACCTGGACTGACGTCTGATGCCGTTCACTAATGTGTAATTTTGCTGGGGTAGGTGCCCTGTTCTTGAGTTGAAGTCTGTGTGCTACTTGTAGTCGGCTAGACGGCTATATTTTTTCGTTTCTATGTTAGCCTATCTGGTCGCTTTTTTTTTTACACAATAATCTGATCTAGGCCTAGCCTACATTATTGGACGCCAGTTTGGATAAGATTTATGCGCCATTTTAAGGCCGTCTTCAATGTCCTGAAGAAGTTGCCAGTTTAATAATATATATTATACATATTATTATAGCCTACCTGGCTGTTTATTTATCTAGCCTAAGGTGTAGGGAGGTGAGGCTTTCTGTAATTCATTTCATAATACATGTATCATTAAGCTAATTTTGTTGAGTAGGCTTATGTGTTTTTGTTTTCCCCCTCCCGACTCAGCCATATATTGGGGTATAATTCAATATTGGTCGCACTCTCTCTGGCTGTAGGCCTACTTCTGAATGTTATTATTTCCTGTGTCCTACCATGGAAGTGTGGTTTGTGTGATAGGCCAAACACTCATTACTGAGTAAGGTTAGGTTAGTGGCTTATTAGCCTAGTGTAACGACCCTCACTTGTGCAGGTGTTCGTGATAGAGATTCAGACCAGGGGTTCCTAACAGTGGCTTTTATTGCCTGCATTCACAAATAAAACAACAATCCATGAGATTTCTGCTGCAACGAGACTGCATACAAGTCTCCAGCGGAGATGGCCTAGCTCTCTCGTGCATGAGCTAGCAAACAATGTTTCTCCTGGCTAACCTCATGCGTTGCATAGCATACTAAACTTACATGGAAATCAAAATGCACAACTCATTAATCTTCGTGTAAACAAAAGTACAAAACAAACCAAACACCTGCATTCACAAATAAAACAACAATCCATGAGATTTCTGCTGCAACGCGACTGCATACAAGTCTAAAATAGCATAAAAACCCAAATAAGAACAATGCTCTCCATAACGCACAGCGCAGCGTGGTTGCCGCCAAAATTATACTTTAACTCGGTTAAAACACTTACAAATCACTTTCTATCGTTACTTTTCGAGAGCATTAGTTAGTACAACTTATATACATTTATATCCAACCCATAGTTTGCAAAGAAAAACATGTTCATTTATTAAAATATCAAATTATTCACGGAGCGCTCCCAAAGCCTGCTTACCTCCAGCGGAGATGGTCTAGCTCTAAGGTACTGGTAGCGCAAATGCCCAAAATGTGTCAAAGCGAAAGTAAATAGACAAACAGTCGCGCAGCCTCATGTTTAACCTTAGTGAATGCGGTACAACATCTGGGGTTTACACAAACCATCAAAAAGCATTGGATTACAATAACATGTTAAAATACAAATTTTGGGAGAATTCACTTTATCTGAGTGAGGTCATTTTCAACTCTGTTACACCAGGCCTATCAATACTTTCGTAATAGGCCTACACTTTTCTCCGCCTCCACCTGGGCTCTAGGCCTATAGCCTATGGTTTTACTTTTAAGGTCGATTGTTTTTGGGCTACTGTTCGTTGTGGCCTAATTATCTACATATACTGCTTAGGCCTATCTTTTATGTTGTTTTTATATTGTGGGGAGGTGAGGCTTTTTGCAATTATTATTTTTATTTCATAATACAGTATGTGTTTTTTTTTCTGCCCTCCCGACTCAGGCCTAGCCATTAGGCTATAATTCAATATTGGTCGCACTCCCTCTGGCTGTAGGCCTACTTCTAATGTTATTGTCAATGGTTGTTTCTGGGCTACTGTTCGTAGTGGCCTAATTATCTTCATATACTGCTTATCTTTCATGTTGTTTCTTGAATATAATTCTGGTCGAATTTGCTGGATAGAAGCATTGCTTTGCATACCAGTCACAGCCTAGAGAAATGCAGGAACATATCTATGCCTGTGTGCGCAATGGGGTTAATGTTATGTGGGTGGGTTTAGTTGGGTTTTTTTGTTGTTACTGTTTTCATTGATGCATCTTTCACTTGGACGAATGCCAGGTCAGTGGTCTGTCTAGTCAGCCGTTTTTACACTCAGCCCATGGCGATTCTAACGTTTATTAGCCTTAATGCCAATGGTCTGAATCACCATAGCAAGCGTGTTGCACTGATGGAGGTGGTTCGTAAGAGGGGGGCAGACATCATCCTTTTACAAGAAACCCACAGATCATCCTCTGATGTGAACGGACTAGCTAATAAATATTTCAAGGTTGTGGCATCATCGTGTGCAAACAGTAGAACGAGAGGGGTAGCGATACTCTGCCGCCGCAGATTAAATATGGTTGTGCATGAGTGTTTCTCTGACGAGTCGGGTAGGATAACTTTGGTTAAGGTTTTTGTTGAAGGGCGGTGTATTGCTCTTGTATCTGCGTATGCTCCTAATGGCTGTGTCAAAGACTTTTTCAATCTACTTACTGTCACTATGTTAAAATATTCCGATTGTGCTTTCGTTGTGGGGGCCGATTTTAACGCGGTCATGAATAATGTGCTGGACAGGTCAGGGAGTAGTGCATCGCATGACCAAAAGGCGGCCTCTGATATACTCGTAAGGTGGGCTGATGAGGTGGGTGTGATGGACCTTTGGAGAAGGTTTAATCCATCTGCTAAGGACTTTTCATTTTATTCAGCAAGGCATAAGTCCTTCTCGAGAATCGATTATATTTTTGTTTCGCAGGGCTTATTCCAAAATATTGATAATGTTATACTTGTCCCCATGACCCTTGTCGATCACAAAGCAGTGTTAGCTAAGGCCTCTATCCGCCCTTCTTTGAACAAGGCCCCTTGCTGGCGCTTCAACACCTCCCTCCCGAATGATGAGTAATTTAAGTCACAGTTTGTGGCTGCTATGAAAGACTTTTTAGTTATTAATGTCGGATCAGTTGGTGACCCAAGGATTCTTTGGAATGCGATTAAGGGTTTTATTTTGAATAATACTACAGTATATACTTCGACTCTAAGTAAGGCGAGGGCTAGGAAGCTTTGCGATCTTGAAAATAGGTTAATCGCTCTGGACAGTCAGTTACAGGCCAAATACAGTGACAGCACAGCCTTACAGCGCATTTTAGTTAAAAAAGAAATAAATTATCTCCTTAAACGAAGAGCTGAATTCCAAATACACCGCACAAGGCAGTTTTATTATTTTAATGGGGCAAGGCCGAGTCATCTGCTTGCCATGCGTTTGAAATCTAATGAACATTTTGTTGATATTTCTACTGTCAAGGATGCTGATGGCATAGTCAGATCTGATCCTGTGCAGGTGAACAAGGTATTCCAGTCCTTTTATGTAGACCTGTACGCCTCTGAGGTTACTCCAGATGCAGCCAAGCATAAAGATTTTCTAGACAATCTCGTACTACCTCGTCTCACAGAAGAGGAATCTGCCTCACTGAACTCTCCTGTCACTCTGGATGAGTTGAAGGAGGCGGTTAAGGCTATGCGCAGAGGCAAATCGCCTGGGTATGATGGCATCCCCCCCGAATTCTATTTAACTTTTTGGGAAGTTCTGGGTCCACACCTTCTAGACATGATATTGTTTTCTATTGATGAAGGGTCTCCTGCAAGGGATGTGAATATTGCTATTATTTCATTATTATTGAAGAAAGGCAAAGATCCCACTGAATGTGGCAATTATAGACCTCTTTCTCTGCTCTATGCTGATGTTAAGATTTACGCTAAAACTTTAGCAGGCCGCCTCCAAAATTATATGCTTAAGTTAGTACACTGCGACCAGACTGGGTTTATCAGAACAAGGCTGGCCTCTGACAATGTCAGACGTTTGCTCCACATTATTGACAAAGCTTCTAGCATTAGAACGCCTGCTGCTGTGCTGTCACTTGATGCTCTTAAAGCTTTTGACCGCCTTGAGTGGTCTTTTCTCTGGTCTGTGCTGGCTGCCATGGGTATCGGTGATCCCTTTATCAATATGATCAGGGTGATGTATGCTAACCCTACTGCTAGAGTTCTAACCAGGAAGACTTCTTCACCCTTGTTTGATATAGCCAGGGGCTCCAGGCTGGGTTGTCCCCTTAGCCCCCTGCTGTTTGCGCTCTCACTGGAACCCCTAGCACAGACTATTAGGCAGTCTGATCTCGTTGTTCCCCTCGTGCTCAATGGTACCTCTCACCTTATTTCGTTATACGCGGACGATTGTCTCCTGTATGTAGCCGATGCCCCCAAATCAATTCCTCCTCTCCTGGATATTTTTAACCAATTTAGTTCTTTATCAGTATGGCTTCATGCCACGAAAGAGCACCACAGATGCGATGTTTGTTTGAGAATGTTGATTGAGAAGTATAGAGAAGGCCAGAAAGAGTTGCATTGTGTCTTTGTAGATTTAGAGAAAGCTTATGACAGAGTGCCGAGAGAGGAGGTTTGGTATTGTATGAGGAAGTCAGGAGTTGCAGAGAAGTATGTAGGAGTGGTGCAGGATACGTATGAGGGAAGTGTGACAATGGTGAGGTGTGCGGTTGGAATGACAGATGGGTTCAAGGTGGAGGTGGGATTACATCAAGGATCGGCTCTTAGCCCTTTCTTGTTTGCAATGGTGATGGACAGGTTGACGGACAAGATCAGGCAGGAGGTTCCATGGACGATGATGTTCGCGGATGACATGTGATCTGTAGCGAGAGTAGGGTGCAGGTTGAGGAGAGCCTGGAGAGGTGGAGGTATGCACTGGAGAGAAGAGGAATGAAAGTCAGTAGGAGCAAGACGGAATACCTATGCGTGAATGAGAGAGAGGACAGTGGAATGGTCAGGATGCAAGGAGTGGAGGTGACAAAGGCATTTGAGTTTAAACACTTGGGGTCAACTGTCCAAAGTAACGGGGAGTACAGTAGAGAGGTGAAAAAGAGAGTGCAGGCAGGTTAGAGTGGGTGGAGAAGTGTGTCAGGAGTGATTTGCGACAGAAGGGTATCAGCAAGAGTTAAAGGGAAAGTTTACAAGATGGTTGTGAGACCAGCTATGTTATATGGTTTGGAGACAGTGGCACTGACGAAAAGACAGGAGGCGGAGCTGGAGGTGGCAGAGTTGAAGATGCTAAGATTTTCACTGGGAGTAACGAAGAAGGACAGGATTAGGAACGATTATATTAGAGGGACCGCTCAGGTTGGACGGTTTGGAGACAAAGCAAGAGAGGCAAGATTGAGATGGCTTGGACATGTGTGGAGGAGAGATGCTGAGTATATTGGGAGAAGGATGCTGAATATGGAGCTGCCAGGGAAGAGGAGAAGAGGAAGGCCAAAGAGGAGGTTTATGGATGTGGTGAGGGAAGACATGCAGGTGGCTGGTGTGACAGAGGAAGACGCAGAAGACAGGAAGAAATGGAAACGGATGATCCGCTGTGGCGACCCCTAACGGGAGCAGCCGAAAGTAGTAGTAGTAGTTAGTTCTTTATCGGGTTACAAAATTAATTGGACCAAATCAGCGTTATTGCCCCTGAACGAGGCCATGCGTTCGGCTGTACTTCCCCCGCTTGTTCCGATTGTAAGCCACTTCAAATATTTAGGGATTGACATCTTTCCGTCTCTGACAGTCACAACAAAATCTAACTTCGACTTGACCTTTAAGAAGGTCTCTGAGGTCATGATTAGATGGGCTTCAATGCCCAATTCCATTCATGCTAGGGTTTCCATCGTCAAGATGAATATATTGCCGCGGGTTAATTTTGTTAGCTCTATGCTCCCTCTTCTGCCCCCTCCTCGGTACTGGGATAAACTCCATTCAGCGATTACCAAATTCGTCTGGAAGACCAAGCCTCCTCGTCTCAAACGCACGACCATGAATCGTAACAGATCAGATGGTGGCGTTGCGCTCCCTAACTTAAAGTTTTACTGTTGGGCCTACACCTTGCGTTCACTTACGACCTGGCTCGATCCTGGTGCAGAGGTCGCGTGGAAATCTTTGGAAGAAAACTTGGTTCACCCCATACGACTAGCAGATTTACTGTTTTCTAATATTTCTACTGCCCAGTGTAGGAAACGATTTGGCCCCATCATATCACACCTGGTTGCGGTCTGGAGATCTGTGGAGTCGGCATGTAAGATCACCGCTAAGTGGAACGTTTGCTCGCCTATATTTTACAACCAAGGTCTCCTAGTTGATCGTCGTCCTATCCCGCATAATAGCTGGTCCAGTAGGGGTGTATACTCTCTTGGTAATCTGTGTGATGACCGTGGTCTGCGTTCTTTTGAGGATCTCAGGAATCAATATGATTTACCGGCCTGGTCTTTTTTTTCTATCTTCAGTTGAGGGCTTCCATGAAGGCTCACGGGGTGCCGTGGCTCTTTTCTCTCCCAGTGCATCCACTTTATAGAATAATTAGTGAAAAGGTTAGTACTAGGGGTTTAGTTTCTGTGTTGTATGGCTTTATCCTGGAAAGAACATACAAACCCCTTGCGCTGGACACAATTTGGAGAACAGATGTGCCCGATCATGATACTGAGTTCTGTTGGGAGACGGTGTGGTCTAGTATTCTCTTAGCGTCTAGGAATCCAGATCATCAGCAGATACACTATAATTTTATACATCGGACATATCGCACCCCACGACAGAGGTTTTGTATGAAACTTGCTGATAGCCCAAACTGTACATTTTGTTCGCTGAATGTGGTTGGAACCTTCTTTCATATGGTCTGGGAATGTCCAAGGGTGAAAGGGTTTTGGGAAATGGTTGCTGATAAATTGTCCCAATTTTTGTCGAATACTGTACCCGCTGAGCCTGCGGTATTACTTCTAAATGACTTCTCTGCACTACATGTACCACTAATCAAGCAGCGCATATTGCTTGCGGGACTCACAGCAGCCAAGAAGATGGTTGCTATGCATTGGAAAGCTCCAGATGATTTGTCATCTCGTCATTGGTCCCTCTTATATCTGGACATTGTACGTATATTTGGAGCTCTCGACAGCAAGGATCCATGGAGCAAGGGCTGGAACTATAGACATGTGGAATTCTGTGGCCGCTGAGTTGAAGAACTGTATTGACTGAACACTGACCGAGTACTGTATGCTGTTTCTATTTTGCAATTTTTTCTGTAGAATTTTTTTTCTTTTCCCTTTTTTTTCTCGTTTGTGGGTGGGTTTTTGTTTGCATTATTGTTCATTTGTGTGTCTTGTTTAAAAAATGATAAAATAAAAAATATTTAATCACAAAAAATAACAAATCATCTAGATAAAGCATTAAAGAAAAACTAACAATGGATATAGCTCCTGGGGAACATCTTACCTCACACAGAATGACTGTGAGGCCTGTCTGTCAGCAGTAAACCAACCGAAATGCATCAGATTTATATATAAAAACACTCCATATAAACTCAGCAGTCAGATAGAAGTCCCAATCATCCCATGTCCTCTCCAACCAAACATCTCACCCGACTCTTGACTAGAAATGAGTAAAAGACTCGAGAAGTTACCTACACTAATTTGAGTGGTTATAGCACAAGAAAAACCCAGTGTTGACAATGAGAAAAACTTGTGCGAATGCTCAAAATCCATCTAAAAAACACAACATAGTCACTAATAGCATTAAACAATGGTTAAAATGATGAAACAATAAATGAGAGATATATTCCTTACACAAACGTGTAGATTGGTTACAAATTAACTAACTAAGCATTAACACAAGGAAAGAAAAATAAACCAATAACTCCAAATAAAGGAAAGGATCTTGGGGAACTACTCTATTACGTGAAGTGACATTTGCTAAACATTTTCATCATCATCAGAATCATATGGTGGAACCCAGGGATCAGGAACATTTTGACCTTGTACAGCATTAAGTACAGTCTTAATACAATATTTATGGATCATACCAATCATACAAGTAGTGATGAAAACAATGACCAAAAACAGAAGAATACACACAATCAGTTTGTGAATGACACCCCCACAGATACCAAGGTGCCAAACACCCTTTACCCCTTGTTCAGTATCATGTTCCAATTCAGATACTTTGGCATCGTTGTTAGTAATATATGCACAGCATTCAGTGAAGATCACTTTACATACACCACCCTGTGAGGCTAACAGAAGACCCAACACCATCCTATTTCCAGTTGCTACGCGTCCAACATCTTCTAAGCGTCTCGCTGTGGCCGTGATGGCAGCTGTAGAGATGAAATCTCTATCACGTGTATCTCTCCTGTACAAAAAGACATGGAAGTCATATTTACGTCTGGCAATTTGGCTATGGTGGGTGTGAAAGGTGTTGAATGAGGATGTAACGGGGGGTTACCATATTGTTATCTTGCAGAGAATCAAATACCCATATTTGGGTTATTATTGGGTTATTATTGCAAAACAACACATCATTCCCCCGAGACTAAATCCAATTCTCTTAAAAGGATGCTAGGGCCTGCTTTCAGGTACTGGCCTCATCGTTATAAAGTACCTCGATGGTGCCCTATTGTTATCAGGCTCCATTATATAAAGAATGCCCTTAGAGGCAGGTAGCAAGGTGATATGTATAATGAAACTCCTACCTTTGCTGTGAAGATTATGTTAAATGGTATGGACATTAAGGGGGGGATCCTAATAATAGATATATTAGGAACGTACTTATTAATTATACATGTCATGCATTTTTTTTTTGTGTTCTCAATTTAAAACATCGACTGGAATGTAGTACGTACCTTTAATGATAAGTTTTGTGTCACCCACAAAGTTAAAGATGTATATTTCAAAATAATTCATCTTGTTTATCCAACCAATCAGACACTTAAAAAATACAAACGCGACATTGATGTAAAATGTGTGTTTTTTGGAGCTCCTCATACACGTGCACATTTTTCCTTTGGATTTTACCTTCATGGCTGTTATATGTACATTGACTGCACATTCAAGACATCGTGGACAACAGACTACCATATAATACAATGCACCAGCAGTTTAAATACGGATTTCAATAAACTGTTATCAATATATTTAAACCAATTCATGAGATGTTGCTATTCTGTAGCAGTTTATTAATGCATTCAATATAAGATAAATATTTGGAGCCACTTTTCCATCTCACACAGGACGCTGAGCTGAAAGAGGCGACAGATCGCCACCAAGAGTGTGTTTGCCCACATGAAGAAAGCGTGATTTTAAAATGAAATTCTCTGGAAATGACGACTTTTTTGATCGTCCATGGTTGTCAAACAATTCAAGCAACTGGTAAACGACTGTTGATCTGAATCCAATTCTTTTAAAAGGTTTTAGAAACCGAATATTGGAGCGTGTTGCAGTCACTGGCAGTGTATAGATGAGGTTTCCCATGTCTCGAAACGGAAGGCAAACGTCTGCTCCACTCTAACTGGGTTTATTATGAGGTGCCAAGGGTCTCCTTCATGATCGATATTGTTTATAAGTGATTGTTTGACTTGAGAAGGTGATTTTTGGTCTTTTATCGGAGAGAGAAAACACAAGTGTGGCAGCGCTCCGGCAGCGCAGACGCCAGACTGGGGCAGTTGAGTCTCTCTGGTTCTCACAGTGTGTTTATATCCCTGCCTGCGCTCCTTCCCCTCTATCAGCCTACTGGCTCTGTTGAGTTCGCGTCTCCGAACAGTAGAAGAAGAAGAAGACTAAAGACTAAATGGCAGAAGTCGCTCCCGCACCGGCAGCCGCCGCCGCCGCTCCGGCGAAAGCGGCAAAGAAGAGAGCCCCCCGCCCCAAGAAGAGTGGCCCCAGCGTCGCGGAGCTCATCGTCAAGGCCGTGTCGGCGTCCAAGGAGAGAAGCGGCGTGTCTTTGGCAGCGCTGAAGAAGACTCTGGCTGCCGGCGGCTACGACGTGGAGAAGAACAAGGCCCGCGTCAAAGTGGCCGTCAAGAGCCTGGTAACCAAGGGCGCTCTGGTGCAGGTCAAAGGAACCGGCGCCTCGGGCTCCTTCAAAATCAATAAGAAAGCGGAAGACGCCAAGAAACCCGCCAAGAAAGCGGTAAAAGCAAAGAAAGCTGTGGCCAAGAAACCCGCAGCCGCCAAGAAGGCGGCAGCTAAGAAACCCGCAGCCGCCAAGAAGTCCCCGAAGAAGGCCAAGAAACCTGCGGCGGCCAAGAAGCCCAAGAGCCCTAAGAAGGCCGCCAAAAGCCCCAAGAAGGCGGTCAAAAAGCCCGCCACCCCCAAGAAGACCGCAGCTAAGAAGGCTGCTAAGCCCAAGGCGGTCAAGCCGAAGGCGGCCAAGCCAAAGAAGGCGGCCGCCAAGAAGAAGTAGATGGACACGTCGTCTTGAAACACCTCCAAAGGCTCTTTTAAGAGCCAACCACAATCACAATGAAAGAGCATTTCGCAACAACCCAACCTCACCTATAAACGTCTTGATGCATGCTCTACAATACATCATCCAGCTAAGAACATTACACAAACTTAAACCGATTTATCTCGGATACAATGTTTATCGACAGTTTACCTACAAGCGATAATATGACAAATGGATTGTTACGACTTCATCGTTCGTCACACACTTTATTACTCTGAAATGACACAAAACACCTCAGTTCTCCAGTGGTTGGTTAGACCAGACACAGCATTTGACTAGAAGACAGCTTTGTTTTTTTTTTTTGGGGGGGGGGCATGACAGTATAGTCACAAGTTTGTTAATTCTATATCCTATAGCTGTAGTTGATTTAGTGACGTCATTGTTGGTGTTGTAACTGCTGCAGACTGACCTGCCCTGTTTAAAATACATAATGACATTTTTACAGTAAGTTTTAAAGTAACAAAACCATTAAGCTGTACAACGATATTTTCAGAGGAATGATGTCACTTGTTTCTTTTGTTTGTTTGTTTTTTCTATTATTTATTTATTTTCTTTCTTTTTGTATGAGTTGTTTTCTCGTTTTCATAATCCCTAGTAGATTTGTTTTGTAATTATGTATTCAGTCATTTCTCACTACAATTTTGTGGAATACATGTCTGCTATATTTGTACCATTTCAATATTTTGCAATAAAGTTTATTAAAAAAAAGACTGGCATGCCATAATGCAACAGGCAGTGACAGATTGACAAATAAGCAATCAATAATAGATCAAGAATCTGCTAATGATTGGCTATTGTAAATGGCTTGGGTTAAAAGCGCCCATTAAATGAGAATATAAAAACAGTTTAACACAATTTTTCATAAAATCGTTCCTTAAACGTTGAAAAATAGAAGATTATTGAACCGGTATAGCCGTTACTTATGGATGAGTCACCCGCCTGTTTTTTTATACATAAAAAATAGCTCCTGCTTGCTGAACGTGATACCTTTTTTCTTTTTCTCATAACCACCTTAAATTTTTTGTTTACTTTAAAACAATATCTACTACTAGTATATATATATATATGGTTTTTTTTTTTTACTAAAAAATTAGTTGTATTAGCTCAGCTCTATGAGGCCTACAGGCCATAAATAGCAAATAGAAGTTCAAAACTTGTAATGTTCACAAGAACTTAAGTTTATATTGATCTAAAAAAACATTAGGTGATAATATATGTGTTATTATGGATTTATAATCAGCTATAATGGAGCGGTCATTTTGGAACAGGAACACAAAATTAATATGAAAGGCGCAACAGGAAGCCTACTCTAGTCCAAGGAGTCACGCGACACGGCGCATGCGCAGTCAGCTGACTGTATTTGACCAATCTTACACGAGGACCAGCACAGTAAAACTTGCATCAATTGTGTAGAAATACAGCGCCTGAGCAAAGCCGCCACCATCACTCTTGTAGAATTACGAGTATAGCGTCATGCCTGAACCCGCCAAGTCAGCGCCCAAAAAGGGCTCCAAGAAAGCCGTGACCAAAGCCGCCGGCAAGGGAGGTAAGAAGCGAAGAAAGACCAGGAAGGAGAGCTACGCCATCTACGTGTACAAGGTCCTGAAGCAGGTGCACCCCGATACCGGCATCTCCTCCAAGGCCATGGGCATCATGAACTCTTTCGTTAACGACATCTTCGAGCGCATCGCCGGTGAGGCTTCTCGCCTGGCGCATTACAACAAGCGCTCCACCATCACCTCAAGGGAGATCCAGACCGCCGTCCGCCTGCTGCTCCCCGGGGAGCTGGCCAAGCACGCCGTGTCTGAGGGCACCAAGGCCGTCACCAAGTACACCAGCTCCAAGTAGTCTGCCCATTGGCCCAAACAAACGGCTCTTTTAAGAGCCACGCACAACCTCATCAGAAAGCTGTTCTGTTACCAGTGGTACTTTATCATGTGCTGTGACGTCCAACACCGGAACAGTTTAATTCTCACACAGCTATAGAAATAAAAGTTGGCTGGGCTTGATTTGTTAGCTGTTCGTGGATACAAGGGAAATTGGGTAGTCCGATCCCTCTAGTGATCTATGAAGCCTCCACATTCTCATTTCCCTCATGCATGCATCAAAGGGAAATCCGATCAGTTACGAATTCGAGTCTGGTCTTTTTTAGAGTCGCATCTAAAAATACTTACATTTTTTGCAAGTTTATTGGGTGATGGTTTAATTACTCAATGTGTATTTATTTTTTGATAATTGTAAGTAAACCTTTGAAGTCTTCCAACAGATCTATGGACATGTGTACAAATGTTCCTCCATTGTCACCAGTCAACCTGAGCTTTGTTAAAGGATCAGTTTAAAGTTTTTTTTTACTCATATTTTTCTTCAAAATCTTTAAAACCTTGTTTTCTTACCAGTCTTATTAAATTTAGGGTAAATGTGTGTGCCTATTTGATTTTTCACTGCCAGTCATTGGCGAGACAATCGGTTATAATAAACATACTGATCAATCCATATTCTAAACGATAACCTACATATTCATATAATCTACTAGATAATCTATATTTTAGCATTTTATTCATCGACCAATAATTTAATAATCTATACATATATTAATGTGAGATGGTTTTCATTTTTCATTTGCTTCTGTTTCAGACTTGGTTGGGTTATGAGAAGCTGACGTGAGGAGGCGCCCTTTAGTTTGAATGTTCCGCGGGTTTTTCAAAGCGACTCTGCTCCAATAAGGATCTGTCAGAGAGCACGTGTTCCTGGCCAAGACCAATCAGCGTGTGGCTGGACTCCGGCTCTGGCTATATAACCACGGCGTTTGCGGCGTGCCAGTAAGTCTTTAGTAAGGAGAAGTGAGACTTTGGTCTACTATGGCTAGAACAAAGCAGACCGCCCGTAAATCCACCGGTGGCAAAGCCCCCAGGAAGCAGCTCGCTACCAAGGCCGCCCGTAAAAGCGCCCCGGCTACCGGCGGTGTGAAGAAGCCTCACCGCTACAGGCCCGGTACCGTCGCTCTCCGAGAGATCCGTCGCTACCAGAAATCCACGGAGCTGCTGATACGTAAGCTGCCCTTCCAGCGGCTGGTGAGGGAAATTGCTCAGGATTTCAAAACTGACCTGCGCTTCCAGAGCTCCGCTGTCATGGCTCTTCAGGAGTCCAGCGAGGCTTACCTGGTCGGTCTGTTCGAGGACACCAACCTGTGCGCCATACACGCCAAGAGGGTCACCATCATGCCCAAGGACATTCAGTTGGCTCGCCGCATCCGCGGAGAGCGTGCTTAAGCCCCGTCACCTGACAACCCACAACGGCTCTTTTAAGAGCCACACACATGTCACTGAAGAGCGTTTGTTCACAACCTTGGGGGGCGCTGACTTCAACTTAAGACAATTGTTCTATATAAATGTTGCAGCTACTTTCTGTGTTTTCTAACCATTTAAGCCTGGATAATGTAAATGTGTCATCACATTTAAGATACAAACCACAGATGGGCAGAGGTGTAAAAACCAGGTGCTTCATCAACAGGGACGTACATGAAGAGACGTAACATCATACGAGACCATTGTCTCAACCTCCTCCATGAAATGGTGTCCCTCACCTCATCCACAAACTCCAGTGTTCTGAATGTGATGTTCATTACTGCCTACCAACCGTTTAAGAATAGATGCCAGATACTTAGAGATGTTATGGGTCACTGAGTTAATCATACTAACAATAGACCCCAATGGCACATCCTGTTTATTTATCTTAGGTAAACCATCAGGAACACTCACTTTGTCATTTCACTTCATGCACTTGTGTACATGAAATGAAACGAAATGCCCTTTTCCCCAGCCCACAGCAGTACAACACAAACACAAAAACACATCCAAAAACTACCAGAACACACTTATCCAAGCCAATAAAACTAAATAATAAACTAAATAGTTGTCGCTTCCCCTGGGTATAATCTATGGTACACATTTCTGTCAGTAGCATTGCCCTGTTCTAACACCTTCAGACGATCTTATCACTTTTTTTCTTGCAACCACTGCCTGGATCTCGTTTCAGGGGCTCATGAGTATTTATGTCTCCAAGTAACGTCATAAAAGTCTCTCAATAAATGTTGTGTCCAGATGAACTGAGTCGCCTTACTAACAGCTCACAATCACTTTCCATGCCTAACATTACTAATGTCTTCCAAAACAAAAGCGGTGGTGGTGTGAGCAAATAGTCATAGGCCAAGCAGAATTCAGCTTTGGACGTGACTTTCACTAATTTATCTGGATCAAATACTACCCTACTTTTGATATAAGCACTCTGGTTGAAATCGTTGCTGGGTTTTGAAAGAGGTGGTAGGAGGAAAATGTCTGATTTTACTTCTTTGGCCTGATGCGCTGACTTTGCCATCTCCATATCAGCAGCCTGCTGTGTTTCGGTCTTCTGTGGGTGAAGCGGATTATTTGCCACTTGGTAAAGAAGAAGAAAGTGTTTTTTATTATTATTATTTTTACAAGAACGTAGGGAGGGAAAGAAGGAAATGTTAAGGAAAGGAAGCATTTATTTAAAGAGCAATTCTACAATAAGTTTTTATTTCAGTTTAATGAATGTATCTGTCGATGTAATTTGAAATACAATGGGGCCGTTCACATCGTCACCAGCGTCTTGATTTCCTGAAGGGGGAGGGGCTACACCGGACCAACCCACGAGGCTCTCCGCCTCTATCACGTCCGCAGATGAGGTTTAAGTATACGGACCCTTACAGCGACGTGTTTAGTTTGTCGTATTCATCGGTGAGCAGTCCAGTGTAAAGATGAGTGGCCGTGGTAAAGGAGGTAAAGGTCTGGGTAAAGGAGGCGCCAAGCGCCACCGCAAAGTCCTTCGTGATAACATCCAGGGCATCACCAAGCCCGCCATCCGCCGCCTGGCTCGCCGCGGCGGAGTGAAGCGTATTTCGGGTCTGATCTACGAGGAGACCCGCGGTGTCCTGAAGGTGTTTTTGGAGAACGTGATTCGTGATGCCGTCACCTACACCGAACACGCCAAGAGAAAGACCGTCACCGCCATGGACGTGGTGTACGCCTTGAAGAGACAGGGACGCACCCTGTACGGCTTCGGCGGTTAAACTGAGAAACCAAACCCACACAAAGGCTCTTTTAAGAGCCGCCCACGTTCTCGAGAGACTTCCTTACGATTGTAAATGTAATATTTATGTTTGTGATATATCAATTTTAAGGCGGCACCGTGGTTATGGCAATATGCCACAACTGGCTATATAAACATGGAAGCGTTATTTGTATTTTACTTTTTAAAGGTGATATTTTTCTCAAACCAATAAGCTTTTTGACTGAAAACAGTTGAATTCTGCTTTGACTGACTGATCATACTATTGATTTTGTTTTGGAAGACGTTAGTGATGTTAGGCATGGAAAGTGACGGTAAGTTAAGGCTGAATCAGTTCATCTGGACACATTCGAGAGAAATTTACTACTTAAAGATTATTGGGATCATCAAACCTTCCATTTTAAAAAAATCTCAATAAATCCTTTTAATCACCTGTCATGTACATCTTGAATGTGATGACATCTTTACGTTATTCGGACACTTGAAAGTAGTTATTTTTTTCGATAAGTGGTTGCAACATTTAAATAGAATAGCTTGAGAGAAGTTGGTTCAAGTCAGCGTTTTTCCCAGATTCTCTTCTAGTTGAATGAGAACAATCACCAGTTTGTGATCTGCTGTGAAATGGTAGCAACATGGCATGGAAACAGGAGCACTGCTTTCTATCAGATTAGTGTGGCTCTTAAAAGAGCCTTTGTTGTGTTGGGCTGAAGGCTGTATGTGGATCTACTTCTTGGCGGGCTTGTCGGTCTTCTTGGGCAGCAGGACCGCCTGGATGTTGGGCAGCACGCCGCCCTGAGCGATGGTCACTCCGCCCAGCAGCTTGTTGAGCTCCTCGTCGTTGCGGACGGCCAGCTGCAGGTGACGGGGGATGATGCGGGTCTTCTTGTTGTCCCGGGCCGCGTTTCCAGCCAGCTCCAGAATCTCAGCGGTCAGATACTCCAACACAGCCGCCAGATAGACCGGGGCTCCGGCACCGACACGCTCGGCATAGTTGCCCTTGCGGAGGAGTCTGTGAACACGGCCCACAGGAAACTGGAGCCCGGCACGGGAGGATCGGGTCTTGGCCTTGGCCCTCGCCTTTCCACCGGTCTTTCCTCTGCCGCTCATGTTTGATTCTCTTCGTTCAGTTAAACGCTGAAAGCTAAAGTCGCGACCAGTCAGCAGGCGGTATTTATACACGGAGCTACGCGAAGATAAAACACGGTCCAATCAGAGAAGAGTATTTAACTGATGAAATTGGCGCGAGGTCTTCGCCAATGAGCTATAGAGAATCTGTTAAACGAGCGCTTAACGTTTAGACCAATCAGAGCTGGTGGTGTTAAAACGTCACTCTAACAGATTCGGCCTCTCGACCGTCTTGGTATTTGTGCTTATATTATAAAATGTTCTCTTAATATACACTGTAAATTTACTCTGGCAAAAGTGCTTTGTTTTTGTTTAACATTATCATCATTATTGTTAATACTACAGTTCATTTTCTTTATTTACTTTTGTAATGACCATGTAAAGGTGTAAGGTTGTTTATAGTTGACTGGTCTGATGATATATATATATATACACACACACACAACGTTCCTGTATCGTTTGTATTCTTGCTAACAAAAATAAAAATATCTTGGTATTTGTGGCATCTTTATAATATGCATGTTCTGTCTTCACAGCCTCGTTCAGATCAACACAGAAGCTGTGCACTTCTTCGAGACTGGCACCATGGATGCACACCAGTCGGTGGGCTGTGTCACCCTCTGGATGATGGCATTTCTCTCCATCTTCGGGAGCTCCTCCTTTACCTTTTTCAGCATAGGGAGAGAGGTGGGCGCCGTGCTGTGTGTGCAGCATATGGCTGAGCATTGTCTTTCAGCTGTATACTCACAGGTTGTCTTTAATGTCCCATGCTCACCACATGCCTGTAGGCGTCTTCTGTTGCGCACCGTTTCATCCATTGGGAGAAGAATGCTGAATATGAAGCTGCCAGTGAAGAGGAAGGCCAAAATGGCTTATGGATGTGATGAAAGAGGACATGCAGGTGGAAGAAGAATGCAGAGGACAGGAAGAGATGGAAACGGATGATCCGCTATGGCGACCCCTAACGGGAAGCAGCCGAAAGTGCTACTTAACGTCACACCACACGATAAAGTATCACCGATAACATAACAGCTCTCTGGTGAGGTTGTGTGTGGCTCTTAAAAGAGCCGTTTGTTTGGGCCAATGGGCAGATTACTTGGAGCTGGTGTACTTGGTGACGGCCTTGGTGCCCTCAGACACGGCGTGCTTGGCCAGCTCCCCGGGGAGCAGCAGGCGGACGGCGGTCTGGATCTCCCTTGAGGTGATGGTGGAGCGCTTGTTGTAATGCGCCAGGCGAGAAGCCTCACCGGCGATGCGCTCGAAGATGTCGTTGACGAAAGAGTTCATGATGCCCATGGCCTTGGAGGAGATGCCGGTATCGGGGTGCACCTGCTTCAGGACCTTGTACACGTAGATGGCGTAGCTCTCCTTCCTGGTCTTTCTTCGCTTCTTTCCTCCCTTGCCGGCGGCTTTGGTCACGGCTTTCTTGGAGCCCTTTTTGGGCGCTGACTTGGCGGGTTCAGGCATGACGCTACACTCGTAATTCTACAAGAGTAATAATGGTGGCGGCTATGCTCAGACGCTGTATTTGTACACAATTGATGCAAGTTTTACTGTGCTGGTCCTCGTGTAAGATTGGTCAAATACTGTCAGCTGACTGCGCATGCTCCGTGTCGCGTGACTCCTTGGACTAGAGTAGTCTTCCTGTTGTTCCTTGCACATTAATTTTGTGTTCCCGGTCCAAAATGACCGCTCCATTATAGCGGATTACAAATCCATAATAACACATACATTATCACCTAATTTCTTTTAGATCAATATAAACTTAAGTTCTTGTGAGCATTACAAGTTTTGAACTTCTATTTGCTATTTATGGCCTGTAGGCCTCATTGACCTGAGCTAATACAACTAATGTTTTAGTAAAAAAAAAAACAGCGTATGGATTATTTCAACTATAACAAATAATTGTGTTTTTTCTTGCTTCCAGTCTGGATTTACCTCAATCTATCCACATCACAAACACGTTGTAGACCAACACATCCAAGATGTTGAAGAACATCACCATGGGCCAACGTCATCCTCTCACAAGAGTAAGTGCCAGTAACCTGCAAAAGTGCAACAACCAGTAAATAAAATGAGTACATACAAGTGATACTTAATGTCTGCATAGTAACGTGAAAATTTGCATCAAAGCATTGTTCCGGGGAGTTCTCTGGGCGAAAACAACGCGAGCCAGCGGGACAAAAGCGCGTGCTGAGAGCCACCATCTCTTTACAAATGCTGCTGCTCTGAGAGTGTCATGCTTAGTGGCTAGTCGTGTTGCTAAGGCTACTTAGTGGCTAGTCGTGTTGCTAAGGCTACTTAGTGGCTAGTCGTGTTGCTAAGGCTACTTAGTGGCTAGTCGTGTTGCTAAGGCTACTTAGTGGCTATTCGTGTTGCTAAGGCTACTTAGTGGCTAGTCGTGTTGCTAAGGCTACTTAGTGGCTAGTCGTGTTGCTAAGGCTACTTAGTGGCTATTCGTGTTGCTAAGGCTACTTAGTGGCTAGTCGTGTTGCTAAGGCTACTTAGTGGCTAGTAGTGTTGCTAAGGCTACTTAGTGGCTAGTCGTGTTGCTAAGGCTAAGAAGACTTTCACTGTCGGCGAAGAATTGATTCTGCCTGCTGCCAAGGACACGTGCCATGAACAGTTGGGGGAAGCTGCAGCTAACAAGGTGGCAAATGTTCCTCTTTCAGCTGCCACAGTTTCAAGGAGAATTGATGAAATTGGTGAGTTGCAATGTTGTTATATGTATGTTATGTTAATGCGAGGAAAATATATGCTGTGTGTTTAATATCCAAACGTTACTTAAAATGTTATGATACTGGACTTCCGGTAAGATGGCGACTTGAATAGCAGCACAACTTTCTGCCTCTCGCAAGTTGGCTAAAATAAATCCCCTAAAACACTAAACTCGACGCAAAAAAAGGAGAAATGAGAAGAGGAGGTAATTCGAATAAAGGTAGCCGTACACTCCAAAAGGGTAGCGCACCAGATACACAGGGAGCGAAGAAACAGTCGGAGCAAGGTAATAGCAAACACGAGGTTGAAGAAGCTACAATGGCGGCGGACACAGCTGAGACATTGCGTGCTGGATTAGCAGCCATCGCTAAAGAGATAAAAGAATTCAAACAAGAGCTACGAGGTGACTTTGCCAGACTCAAAGATGAGGTGAAAAGGGAAGTGAAGGAAGAGATTGCTTGCTTCCGAGAAGAAATGACACAGAAGTTTGCAGAGAGCAACGGCGAAATACAGGCGCAGAAAGCGCACATGAGTGAAGCCCAGAAGCGCATAGCCGAGCTAGAGGAATGGCAGGCGGACTCGACAGAACTGCTGATGGACATGTCGACCCAAACGCGCCAGATGCAAGAAAAAATAATGGACCTGGAAGGGAGGTCAAGGAGGATCAATATTTGAATCTTTGGTGTGCCAGAGGAAACGGAGGGAGGCTCCATTACCCAGTACGTGGAACAACTCTTGAATACTCAACTTGACTTAGAAGAAGGGACCAATCTCCAGATACAAAGAGCTCACAGAGACCTCGCTCAGAAACCCCCTCCGACAGCTCCCCCCAGGTCAATAGTGGTGAACTTTCAACAGTTTGATATAAAAGAAATGATTCTCAAGAAAGCATGGGAAAAGAATAAGATAGAGATAGGGGACAAACGTATTTACTTGATCACGATTACGCAGCTGAAGTGGTCCGGAAAAGAAAATCATATTTGGGCATTAAGAAAGTGCTCAAGGGTAAAGGAATTCGTTTCCAGACACCCCTCGCCAAAATAAGGATCCACTGGAACAACGGAACGAAGACCTACGACAATGCCAGGGAAGCTGCGATGGACATGAAGACGAGAGGCTGCGACATCGAGATACCAGACGATGACACGGCAACCACGGCCACAGAGCAGGTGGAGGCGACTGGGATGCGAGCAGGGTGGCAACGAGTCCAAGGCGCGAAAGGAGGACGTGAAGCTGCACAACGAGCGAAAGAGAAGCTCCGGGCCTATCGGAGAAAGTAGGATTGGTATCGTTCTGACTGAGTTGAGCTCCATTACAAAAGGCTTTTTCATCACATGCCACTGAGAGAGGTAGGCTATACGGTTGCCAAACGTTGGACATGCCTAGACAAGGCTGTAGGCTTATCCCATGTGATGGGCAAAATGTCAAGTCTAGAGTGGGGCCCTTTCTGAAAAGGATTTCCCCTTCACCTACCAACGGGGACTCGGGGTGGTTAGGTCCCTTTAGTTGGAAGTTATTTTTGTTGTTGATTAACGTGTTTTATATTTGTAGTTTTTTTGTTTGGAGCTCTGTGGGAATATATGGAAAAAGTGTATCAAGATGTCTAGATGGTTCACACTACTAAAATAATGTCGCTGAATGTTAACGGTCTAAATATGTTAAAGAAAAGGGAAAAGGTTATGATTAAGCTAAAAAAGGAGGATGTACAAATCATATTCCTACAAGAGACCCATTTAACACAGATAGAGCATGGGAAACTTAAGAAATATGGGTACATACATTCATATTATAGCTCCTACAAGGAAGGGCGCAGGAGAGGTGTTGCAATTTTAATATCAAACAAAACTCAATTCGATTATGATAGGGAGATGGGAGACAAGGAGGGGAGATATATTATAGTGAAGGGGAGGTTAGAGAACAAACCAGTGACATTGGTAAATATATACGCCCCTGCTGAAAGTGATAAAATATTTTTTAAATCTTTGTTTGATGAGATAGCAAACGAGTCAGAGGGGGGGTCTTAATTTGTGGGGGAGATTTGAATGTCGTTTTGAATCACAAAATGGATACGACCAGTATCAAAAGTACTAAAACACAGGTCACTCGATTTGTAAATATATCACTGGAAGAGATGGGGATGGATGATGTGTGGAGACAATTGCACCCTCAGGAAAAAGACTATACACATTACTCAGCTGTACATAAAGTTCATTCAAGGATAGACTATTTCCTTGTGAGCAAAGACGATATTTACAGAGTAAAGGAGTGTAGGATTGGAGGGGCGGATATCTCAGATCACAATCCAGTATATTTAGAAATTAATTTGAATTGTAGAAAGCGAAATCCGGTTTGGCGGTTTAATGTGGGTCTACTGAACAGTGAGCAGAGTAAGATTATGTTAAAGACGGATATTCGGACATATCTAGAAGACAACAGCAATGGGGAAGTAGACCCAACAATATTTTGGGATGCCATGAAGGCGGTCATCAGGGGAAAGTTAATAGCGCATTCAGCATTGATCAAAAAGGCAAGATCAATTATATCCAGAAAGAATACGGACAGGTTAAGAGAAATGGAGAGGGAATACCAGACTGCGGGAAATCCTGTGGTGTTGGAGCAAATCAAATCGGCTAAGTCAGACATTAATAAAGAACTGTTAGATGAAGTTGAGAAAAAAAGCTTGTTTCTCAAACAAATATATTATGAAACAGGCCCGCGCGCAACTAAACTGTTGGCAAAACGTATTCGCAAACAGCAAGCAGTTGGCCATATACATAAGATCAGAGACCCCCATTCAATGAGTTAACGAATATACCAGAAAGCATAGAGGACATATTTTTGGGATATTATAAAGAGCTATATTCACAACCCACACCTGCACCCGAAGCGGAAATTAATACCTTTTTGAATTCATTAGATTTACCCTCAATTGGACGGCTCCAAAATGACAAATTAACAGCTGACATCAAGATGGAAGAGGTGATAGATGCAATAAATTCTTTGAAAAACAATAGAAGCCCGGGCAGCGATGGATACCCTGCAGAATGGTACAAAGTGTTTAGGGAAGAGCTGGCACCGATACTTCGGAGATCCTTCAATTGGACACTTCACAATAATAAGATACCACCATCATGGTCAGAGGCAATAATCACAGTCATTCCAAAACCGGGAAAGGATAAAGAATATTGTGGGAACTACAGACCTATTTCACTATTAAATGTAGATTATAAAATATATACGACAATTATCTCCAAAAGGTTAAACTCATTCATAGGTGATTTGATAGATGAAGCTCAAACAGGATTCATGAGAGAAAGACAAACGCATGATAATATCAGAAGGACATTGCATATTGTAGATCAAGCGAGTAAGAGAAAACAAGCTACACTATTAGTAAGTTTAGATGCAGAAAAAACATTCGATCGGGTGTCTTGGAATTTTTTGTATGCAGTATTGGAACGACTAGGGTTCAGCAATAAGTCAATACAGTGCATTAAAACATTATATCAACAACCTAATGCTCGGATTAAAATAAACGGGAGTTTAACGAACAAGTTCAGTTTGCAGAGGTCGACAAGACAAGGATGCTGTTTGTCTCCGACACTGTTCGCGTTATTCATTGAGCCTTTAGCGGAGGCCATTCGCCAAAATGAAGGAATTAATGGAGTGACAGTGAATGGCACTGTCCACAAGGTGGGGCTATTTGCTGATGATGTCATAGCCTATCTTGAGCAACCACATACATCACTCCCTCAACTAATGAAGCTACTAGAACTATATGGTCATTTATCTGGATATAAAATTAACATCTCAAAACCACAGGTGCTAGTTCTCAATTATACTCCAACCACATAATTCAAGGGAAAATTTGACTTTAATTGGAATCTAAACAAAATCAAATATTTGGGAATTTACATTACCAAGGAATTGTCTAAATTACATAAAGCAAATTACGGCAAGATCAACGATGTGATGCAAAAGGATATTGATAGATGGTCCACTCTGCCACTTGACTTCAGCTCAAGAATTGAGACAGTTAGAATGAATATTCTACCAAGGCTTCTTTACCTATTCCAATCGTTGCCTGTAGAGGTGACTCAAGCTCAATTTGATAGGTGGGATAGGACAATATCTAGATTTATTTGGGGAGGGAAGAAGCCCAGAGTAAGGTATGAAACTCTCCAACTCTCAAAGGAAAAGGGAGGTATGGGTTTACCAAATCTAAAAGAATATTTCAAAGCTGCCCAGCTGAGATATGCTGTTGACTGGTGTAGGCAAGATTACATGGCCAAGTGGAAAGTCATGGAAAGGGTATATGGTGGGTACCCTATCCAGAATATTTTAGGGGATAAAGAAGTATACAAGAAAACAAAAACCCACATTGATTCAGTCACATTATTTACACTGGAGTTATGGTTTAAATTGATTAAAATCAACAAATTACAAGATGAGATACAGTTATTGAGATGGGTAGCATATGATAGAGACTTTACTCCAGCGAGGCATGACACAGTTTTTAAACTGTGGGTTAACTGGGGAATCACAGCATGGTGCACTCTAGAGGAAAAAGAGGAGATGGAGAGTTTTCAGGGTATGAAAGACAAGTTTGATTTGGAGAATCATGACTTCTTTAGATATTTACAATTAAGGGATTATTACAACAAACATATCAGGGGAGGACCCTCCATGGAGGTGAACAGTGTGATTCAAATTATAATCAACGCATATAAAGGGAGAAAATCTAGGACTATATCTGTACTATATCAAGCTCTCACAACTAATAAACACTCAACTACATATATAAAAGAAAAATGGGAATTAGAATTTGGCACAGAAATTACAGAGGAGGACTGGCAGAATATGTGGAAAGTTCATCAATCCTCCACTAGTTCGCGGATATGGAGGAAATTCTCCTGGAAAAATCTGATACGTTTTTTTATTACACCAAGAATCAAAAATAGATACTCCAGCACCACCAAACTGTCATGATGGAGGAAATGTGGAACAGAGGATGTAGACCACTCGCATATATTTTGGAAATGTAATAAGCTAGCGATGTTTTGGGAGATGGTTCATGATGTAATACAAAAGGTACTTGGATATGACTTCCCTAAGTGCTATATGACCCTCTATCTCTGTAATTTTAAAAACGACGATATAGGGCCAAGTGATAGATGTTTGGTTAAGATACTGCTGATTGCGGCTAAGAAGGCAATCACAAGAAAATGGTGCCAGGTGGACGCCCCCACACAAGGACAATGGATGGAAATAGTGGAGGACATTCATACGATGGAAAAACTGACTCATCGATTGAGACTTACAGTACCTCGGATGGAAGACCAGTGGAAGAAATGGACATGGTTTAAGGAGCAAACACGCGACAACATAATTCATGACAACACTTAAGACTGGAAGGTTAGACCCACAGGAAGCTCTTGTAGCTCATTTTGTTGTGTGTTTTTTTGTTTGTTTGTTTTGAGTTGCCCTGTTGGGCTTGTGTGCAAGTAAATGTAGATAATTCAATGTTTACTTCTGAATACGGATGCCATGTTTGTATTGACCTAAAAACTTCAATAAAAACTAAAATGATAAAAAAAATGTTATGATACTACTGACTTATAAGCCTAACCTATATCCCCGTAGTTATTAACGCACCCCCGTCTCTCCCCCGGTCCGCCAGAACATTGTCAATATCGAACTGGTCCGCGGTGCAAAAAAGGTTGGTGACCCCTGATTTGCAGGGATGGCTCTCTGCTGGTGAGGTGGGTCTTTCTTTTTGTGGTGACATCCTTTCTGGCACTTCCTGCCTGGCTGATTTTGACCGTTGTGACTGGCACCTCTGCAGTGTTGGGCAGCAGTGGGCGGTTGGGCTGTTCTACCCTTGCAAAAGATGGCAGTGGGTGAGTTTTGCATTTAATTTCACTAGCTGTTCTGTTTGGTCTGCCACTCATCGGCCTGGGTAGTTTGAAGCTCCCAACCGAAGCTGCCGCCACCTGAGGAATCTGGGAGAGTCAAGTCAAGTCAAGTCAATTTCATTTATATAGCCCAACATGACAAGTTACAAATTTGCCTCAGTGGGCTTTACAGCAACACAACATCCTGTCCTTAGACCCCCGTATCGGATAAGGAACAACTCCCTAAAAAGAAGCCCTTTAACAGGGAGAAAAAATAGGAAGAAACCTCAGGGAGAGCAACAGAGGAGGGAGCTCTCTCCCAAGATGGACAATGTGCAATGGATGTTGTGTTTACACAATTTACAGAATACAACACTGAAAGAGGATAACAGAATTAAGATGGAATTATAAAATGTATGAAGAATATGATGCACAGGATGCCAAGCAGTGTCCAGACGCCACTGGAACAGCCCAGGACACAAGCCACGCGACCAGCATCACCGTCCAAAAAAAAGAAGAAGAGAGAGCTGTAAACTGATGACCTGATGCCCATTAGTTGGGGGGGGTGGGCTCAAAACGACATAGCTCACCTTCTCTGCCCTGCTGGCCTTTTGCTGAACTTGGGCTTTTTTGGTGGCCTCCAACCGGGGCAGACGTGCAGGACACAGTTTCCTTCGGCTGAGCAGGTCGGCTTCCATGCCAACAACAGAGTTTCTGGCCACTGTGTGAGAAAATCAAGTCAATAAAAACAAATCTTGAAAATGCTTTGAGAAGAACCACAAAACAAGAGACCTGGGTCAGGAACTTATTATATATGCAATGTTTAATGATAATCAGACACCTCAATTGCCTACAACAATCAAAATGCATTTGTAAATAAAGTTTCTTGTTCCACAAAGACATGGCCACTATTTGGAATAGAATAATGGGAATAGTGGATATCACAAGTTCCTTGTTGACAAAGTGATGATTTGCTTACAGACCAGATCTTTATTTATTGATTGCTATATTGATGTTGAACTTCAGGCAATGCTTTCTTTTTTTCCACAAATAATATATAAAGTTTTAGAAACATGCTTTTCTTTTCAGATGTCTCCTCTTACCATCTGTTGTTGTGACTTGTCTTTTGAGGCCGAACTGAGATCCACTGCTCTCCTTATGCTGCAAGATCCAAGGATGCTGCATGGCCTTGTCCGGCGTCATCCTTTGGCTCGGGTCCCATCTAGTGGATAACACATTTAGAAAAAAATCGCAAGTTATCTTAAACTGATAATTAGATAAGTTTTGCAGTCTTAACACCTTTAGAAACAAACTACAGACACTCAGAACTGTGGACATTGAATTTCTTGATGTCCATTTGTACTACAAAGTTATTAAAGGCCTGATGTTAACTGCTGTCAGGTGAATGGAAACCACTTAGGATGTAATAATCCAAACACTTTCAGAAGAAGGGCTTACAAAAGTGCAGGGAGGATACTAATGATAAGTTAACCCACAATCTGAAAATAATACACGGTTTGCACACAGACTTTTCAATTTCTATCGACAGTGTTTGTGAGGGAGCTGACGTACACCAAGCAGCGCTTAATGAAGTCCAGGAGATGTGGTTCCTTGGTCCTCAACATGCTGGCTAGATCTTTTCTTCTGGGCTGCTGCATTTCCTTTTCACTCTTCTGTTTATGAATCAGCACGCCCTTGGAGTCTGATACACATGTAACAATGTCAACACACTGACAATTGGATGGCAGGAAATCCTTCCACTTTTATCACAATGTAGGTCAAGGAATCAAATTGCTCACCGAAGAACTTCTTCTTATTTGGTGCCGATGCAAGAAGACCTTGGGGTGGTGTACCCAGCGCCTGAAAATACACATAAAACCAATAGTGACTGATACATCAAAACCAATACAATTGTCATACGTATACATATGTACAATTCACACATACGGCACTCATCCCTCTCTTGCTATGTGTGGTTAGGTGTAAGTGCATGCAATGTGAATGTTGTTTCACCTGCTTCATCTATCCTATCTAACACAAACACAAAACACGATCACATTTTATTTTGGAGAATGAATTTAAATGAACTTGAATCTCAACTCATTAAATGGTCAAGGAACCAGTTAGTGTTATAGTATATATAGTCCACTCTTCTTGTTACCTCTATCATGAGGGACAGATGTTCTGCATTGTCCCAACACCGGAAAAGCTCTTGTCCAGTGCAGAGTTCAAATATAATGCAGCCTAGACTCCACATGTCAACAGCAACACTACAGACATGGCCCAGGATCGCCTCCGGAGCGCGATAGGGCCGAGTCTGGATGTAGGACTTGGCTGTGAGAGAGAAAAGAGTAGAGAGAGAGAGAGATGTCAGATGGAAGGAGTATTGTTTTGTGTTGTAATTCCATAGTAAGTCTCCTTCGGGACTGTTAATCTCATTTAATGTGTATTTTGTGTACTGTATACGTACATGCCTTGTGTAGTGCATGTCCATGTAACTGCCATAAGGAACCAGTGCTTGCAGCTGCCCCTATAGAGTGCTGTGTCTGTTCCCCACCGTGTTTCGTATTAAACTTTACAACATGATTTACACAAGACCATAAAAACAAACGGACACATACCTCTAGCCTCTTTTTCATAGCGGCTTATGCCAAAGTCAATCACTTTGAGTCTGTGTGGCTTTCTGCTTGACAGAACAATGTTCTCCTGAAAGAGAAACATACACGCATATGAGCTGGACCATTTTGTTTTATGTCTGCAAGTCGTTCAACTTTTATTTTTTCTCAAATGTTTTCGATGACATATTTCCGTACGCAAGGATTGTTAAAATTGTTCGTAATGCACCTGATTTGCATTTTAATCAACTTTTTTGAACGTTTGCTTAAAACTTGGGACAGAGACGTGGTTGCACAAGTGTCGGTGCCGTGCTAAAACAAATCCTACTCTGTTAACTAGCACCACCCGGGCTGTGTTAAACCAAAGAGTGGTGCTCCCGGTGTAGACATGTAACGATGAGCCGTACCGGTTTGAGATCACAGTGCATGAGCTTCTCTTTCTTCAGCAGCGAGAGACACTTCAGGAGGGAGGTGGCGTACTTCCTCACCTCTGCTGTGCTGAGGCTCTCGTCAGCATTGGCCTTCCTGTACAGGGTTTCTCTGGGGAAAAACAAGTCAGATTGGAAACAGGTTTAAATACCATCAATTATCCCAAGGGAGATTCAGTTATGTGGGGCAGTTCCGGTAAACAGTGGGCAGTATGTCTCACATATGGCAGTGAGCAACGTTTGTCACACTTAAATGACGTGTGGCTGGGTAGTCGCCAAGCTGCACACTCATTAGAAATTAAACAATCTTTTTTTAAGCTCACCCCAGCAGTTCAAAGGTGATACACAAATGTTTCCGGAAGTGGAAGTGATCCTTCTTACGGACGATATTGTAGACGTTCATTTCATCCTTCTTTCGGAGGGCTTCTAGGATCTTGACCTCTCTCTTCCCAAACTGATAATAGCTGGACGGCAAAGGACCACCGGGAACAACATGAGATCTCTGGTCATGAAGGTGACTGCTACACTATGTTTATCATAACATCTTAATTGTGCCTCATTAGTTTGAACTTGGTACCGGTCCAAATCAGAATTGGATCATTATACTAGCATTCATTAGAACAACCAAAGGGAAAAATAGGGTAAAGTAAAAATATTATGTAAATAGATGAAATAATAAGTTAGAACGTACTAACGTTCGCTAATGCACATGCGCTATGTGTAGAAATACAACAGTAGAACCATTTGTTATCAGAACACAAGTTCAGGGATATGTTAGATAAACTAACTATGGGACACCGCAGCATGTCTGGACCTATTAATCTCCATATGGATATTGATGAGAATATTTATAATGTATATGGTGTCTGTGCATGAATATATATGCTGTTGTGCATGCACAGTCCCACAGATGCATTAGCTTTTCCCCATACGAGGTCTGCTGAGGGCATCATGTGTTATCCAGGATTCTGCATACATGTACAAATGCATTTGATAAACGTGTCTTAAAATTTGCATTTTCAATATCAGTTGTATAAGCATGTGAAAGAGTTGTAGATTTTTTTTTTTTTTTACCATTTTTTGCTTCTCAGCAGCTTCATAGCCACAAACTCCCGTTTCTTAACGTCCCAGCATTTCAGGACCTGCCCATAGGTACCTTGACCCAAAACCTCCAGCACCTCATAACGGTAGGCAATGTGGTCATGGAGGACCTGTGGACAAAAGGTTGGTTCATTGACTGATCGCTAAAACCAAAGGAAAAAGACAAACATGCAACAAGGAAAGAGATTTTAATTATTGATCTAGACAACAAGTTGCCATTATGCCTGCCAGTGGTATGGGAAGAGTAGACAAACTTTCTGTACCAGCCACCAGCTAAATTAGGTATTTTTTTGATTAGACCAACTGGGATGAAGGATGGTCAAATAACATACAAAACTAGCATACTTTCTGTTGGCAGGGATTCAGTGCCTTGCTCAGGGACCCTTCAACAGGAATATTGCTCACTGTCATGGAGGCCCCAACCCTTTCCATTCGAAGGATGACCTCTGTGCTCCCCATGACACCCTGTTGTCTAAGATTTACCCACTTTCTACATCACACAGCTGAACAGTTACCTGCAGATAGTACGTCTGGGGGTCATCATAGCCGTTGTTGTGTGGGGAGCTCTTTGAGCCATTGATCTTAGGGGAATGTAGACCGAGGTACCAGATCTCTGAGTAATTCAATATCTCCTCTCGCTCGAACTCTGTCAAGCGATGACCAAAGGCCTCCAACACTTCTGCGAGGACGGAAAGGAAAACTGAAAGAGACACTCTCTTCTCGGTGTATTACACACTGAGGAAGGGAAGGTCAAAGCTACAGTGTCCCTGACAATACAAGTAACATACGTTTCTCTTAAGAAATGTGACACATCAAAAACCCTTAATAATCATGTAATGTCTGTAATAGAAAAGAGGCAGTCTGTTCAAATGCAGTTATTCGTTTTAAGTTGCCTCTGAAGTTGTTTTATTGTATTCTTTCCTTCCACCTTCTCTACACACGTTAACACTATGAAAGAAACCTCATCCTCCTAACTCTTATCCCAACAACTTCTTGTTTTGTGTTGCCCCCCCCCCCCCCCCCCGAGAATCCAGAAATCTTTTGGACCAGCAGTGGGATGTGTGACCCCCACATAGACTGAGCCTCTATAGCAGGTGCACACGTGTGCGTGTGTGTGTGTGTGTGAGTGTGTGTGTGTGTGTGTGTGTGTGTGTGTGTGTGTGTGTGTGTGTGAGTGTGTGTGTGAGTGAGTGTGTGTGTGTGAGATCTCTAGCAACATGGCTTACTAGCTTCCTCCGACCTTTCTGGTGAAATGTGTGCTACAAAGACCCTGAATTGGAAATGAGAATTTACCTCCAGGGGACATGGGCAACCTGAGTCCCATAAAGGAGCGATGTTTCTGCTTTCGCTGTTTGCCCAAGCTTGGCTTGAAGTCTGTCTTCTCCTCTTTTGGGCAAGGGGCCTTCGACTTGCTGTGCTGCTGCTTCAACTCGCTGTGCTTCTGCTTCGACTTGCTGTGCTGCTGCTACTCCCAAAATATTGAGACATTTACAGATAACATAATCACAATCATCATGATGTTGATGTGCTACTGCTGCTACAACTACCACAACAGACAGGAAGACAGACAAAACGTCAGGTGAACTGAAAATCAATGACACTGACCACAGGCTTTGCACTGGGACGCTTTTTCAACTGGCACTTGTCTATTTTTGGCAAGACAGGCCTCGACTGTGATCGACTGGTGGCCTGTCCAGGGTGTCTCCCGATCTGCCGCCCGATGACTGCTAGAATAGGCTCCGGCATCCGGCGACCCTGAGTTGGATAAGCAGTTTGGATAATGGATGGAAGCCTGGACTGCTGATGGTCTGAGGAACGCTGCAGAGTGTCTGAGTCCAGTACGGGGACAAAGTGTGGACGCTTTTCCTTCTGTGTATAAAAAAAAGAGAGATAGAGCCTATTTGATAGTGTTTGCATGTATGTGTGTGTTTGTGTGTGCACATGTGTGTTTCTGTTTGTGTTTTAAAGAGAAATATATCCTGTGATCAACTCCAAAGGGTGGGATTCTTAACATGTCTGTTTGATTGTAACGATGACCTGGTTTGAACCCAGGTCAAGGTTTAAATCTAAATTATGCTCCATATAAGCATCATTATGTTGCCCAAAGGGATTTTGTTAAGGTCCCCAATTGGATGAAAGAGGAAGAAAGGTGGAGTGAATGAGTTTGTTTTTATGCACCCGGGGCACCCTGTAACACTTTTGAGAGTTGTAATGAAATGTGCATTACAAATGAAAGGTATTAGCATTATCATGAGAAAGAGTGTGGATGAGAGAAAGTGCACAAGGCAAGTGTGAAAAGGAGAGAATTAGTGTGAGAGAGTGACGGATGGAGAAAAGGAGTGAGAATGCATACCAACCTTTTGTTGTGACCGCCCGTTCTTCTCGTAGAGAAGTTTCTCCTCCTTCTTCCTCCACCTTCTTTGGGAGGAAGCGGGAAGGTTGGCTTCACATTTAAAGGATCACGTTTCTAAATTGCCTCAACATTTAATAATAATAATAATAATAATAAATTAAACTTATATAGCGCTTTTCTAACACTCAGAGTGGCTTTACAATAAACGGGGTGAGACAAGACAACAGATAAACATAGCACAAACATACAGGGGTGGATGGGAAGGGGGGCTACGAGAGGGAGTAAGCGGCAGCCACACAGCAGTACTCTTCCACTTAAAGAGAGATACTAAAGGGCAAGAAAAGGGCTTTACTCCCGTAGCATATTCCTCTCCGAGGGAACCACTAGGCAGATTTAAACACTTACTTCTTCTCCTCTTCTCTGTTCATGTCGCCAAAGTAAAGGTTTGCTGTGAACTGCAAAATCCCACGTGCGACTTTGAGAGAAAAACTAAAAAGAAAGTCTCTCGATCGATATTTATCAGGGTTTTTTTTTCAAACAAGGCTCAAACAATGCTCTGTAGTTAGTATTTGTGCGTTTGCAATGAAGGTGAAAGTCGGTATGAAGACCAAATTCCGATGAACTATATATATAGTTGCCGCGGGTTCTAGAACGTTGCCGTCTGTCGAATTCCAAAAAAAAAATGGAACGCTGCTGTCTGTCTACGGCAGCACACAGCAATACACATACAGCCCTAAGCAGCCACCTGCATTCCCCTTTCCCTTAAGGGTCATCCAACGTTGTATGGCTAGCACAAGTTAGCTAATTTAGCGAGCACAAGTTCGCTAACTTAGCTAGCCAGCTAGCCCGCAAGTCCAGTAATTAGGTTACGTTTCTTTGTTGTTTTGCATTGCTGAGGGTAAGTTGTGTTGAAAAATGCTGCCGCGCTACTTCATTGTTTTCCTTGCAAATGAGCTGTTTATGTTGTAACATTTAATACATTTTGATTACTGTTAATACTATGGAATTACCATTAATACTATTACGTTACCTAGATGTTGTGTTGTTTTGACCGTTACTATACATTTTGTAGACATTTTTCATTTAACTTTCCGGCGCCATTTTGATATTACGTCAGGCAGCCCTGTACCACGTGATCAACGTAGCGCCGCAGATTTTAGCGCCCTTTTCTTAGTGTAAATTCTGTTATTTTGCTGTTTAGGAGTCGATGTGCAGAGGGGACCAGGAGGCGACTCATGGGTGCTGTGTTTGTCTTCTGCAGGTATGTGTTTTCCTTGTTAAATGTTATAATTTTCGCTGTCTCTGTTTAGCAACCCATGCACATTTTACTTTGCCCACCGGGTGGCACTGTTTTTCATTTTGTATATTTTTCATGGCTCAATTTTAAGTTTTGGAGAGGAACGAGTTAAAACGTTGTTGTGATAATGTGAGAATGAAATCTAACAGGGCCGTTTTGCATTTCTGAGGGAGTCGATGTGCAGAGGGGACTGGAAAGCAACTCGTGTGTTGTGTTTGTCTGCTACAGAAGCAAATAAATGCTGGAAACCCTTGCATAGTCACTTTCATGCCCTACCCACATCCATTACATATGTACATGTATGTGTATGGATATATATGTATATGTATGTAGAATTTAGTTTGATTAGCTGCGTTACTAGTGTAACCCATGTATTTTTCCCCTACATAGAAAGGTTAATGTAGTGTATTTGAATAAGAAGTGCATTACTCAGTGTGACTGCTAGGAGGCACTGTAACTTTGCTGTTGTGTTACTGTGTTTGTATTGAGACCACAGAATAAAAAACGTCGTTGACTGACTAGACATGGCTTCCACCCCATCATATATTACATGGTGTCAGAATAAAACTTGAAGAAACCCAAGAAAGGAAGAAAATGGAGCAGATGAAACCTCCGACCTCATTAAGTCTAGAAGGAAATCTAGCGGAAAATTGGAGAGTCTGGATCCAGAGATTCGAACTGTTCCTTGTCGCCAGCGGAATTAACGAAAAGTCAGATGCAATGAAAAGAGCCACGTTCCTACATGTGGCTGGAAACGAAGCAATTAAGGTATATAACACGCTTGACTTCGATGAAGACGTAGATGGCAATGATATATTGAAAGAGCTATTCCGCCAACATTGTGAGCCAAGGAAAAACGTGATGTTGAGATATGACCCCAGTGTATTTGTATGACTATGTGTTACTGTGTACTATTAGTTTGTTTACGACTTTGTCCACAAGTGGGCGGTGTTGCGCTTGCATGCGCGGATTGATTACGTCACTGAGACGCTGTTCATTTCCTTCTTCTCCCCAAACTACCGAATAAACGGAGGCTGCATTTTTCCCTCCAGCAGAAGTTTGGTAGTCAGTACGAGTCTTTATAACGGTTTAATAATCCACTTCATCTGCGCAGAGATAGACATTAAGTATTAGTCTAGTCTTCTAACAGGTTATGGGCCCAGATAACGTTGGATTATTTAGTAGCTTGATAAAAGAAGTACACAAAGTGTGATAACCTCGGATGGCGGGATGCGCGCAGGTTAGCACGGAGTAGCAAGTTAGCAAGTGTGAAGCTAGTTAGCATCGAGAGAGGCTATCGGGAAGCTAACGGAACGCTAAGCTAAGCTAACGCTACCTAGGGAGATGGAGCGAAAGAAGAGCAGGTGGCCCACATTCAACGGACAGGCCGATGAGTATGAACTGTGGGAAGAGCGAATGCTCTGTTGCATGCATGGTGTGGGGCTGAAAACCACCATTCTTACCGAGCCCGTGGGACCTTTGACAGTGGAAGAGCAGGCCCTAGACGAGGAGCGGAACGCGGACGCCTACTGCGCATTGGCGCCTTTATTGGACAACACAAGCTTGGGACTGATCTTCAGAGAAACGAAGAACAACGGTAGAGAGAGTCTACGGGTGTTGCGGGAACATTACATTGGTAAGGGCAGACCCCGGATTGTCACTCTGTATGTAACATTGACTGGGCTAAAGAAAGCTGATAATGAGACGATCACCGAATACATTATCCGAGCTGAACAAATCATTACGGCTCTCAAAGGGGCGGGAGAAGCACCGAGTGAGGGACTAATGATGGCCATGGTGATGAGGGGGTTACCCGAGAAATATAAGCCATTCACTCTAATGGTGACACATGGCGACAGTGAGTTGACATTGGGACAATTTAAGGCCAAATTGAGAAACTTTGAGGCGGCAGAAGATGTAGCTAATGCTACAGCATCGGACGAGACGTCCGAGAGGGTGATGAAGGCCCACGCAGCGCCTAAGAAAAAGCCAGTGAAACGCTGTGAGGGAGAAGATGATCAAACGGTGTGCTGGCGATGCGGTGACAAAGGCCATCGGAAATCGGACTGTTCACGCAGCGTGTGGTGCAGCTTCTGCCGGGTCAAGGGTCACACGGAGAAAGTGTGCAAGAAGAAGGACCACGCTGATGGAGCCAGGTGTGCACGCGAGCAAGGTGGCGGCGGCGGTGGTGGTCACGGAGCAGGTCGAGGTCAGGGACTGGGGAATGCTGCGGAAGAAGAGGACTACATCTTCAGGGTGCAGGCTGGAGAGACCAGCTCAGCAGGACCAGGACGACGGCAACAGTTCAAACCAGGATTGATTGTGGACTGTGGGACTTCTTCCCACATAGTCAATGATAAGAAGAAATTCAAGAGCTTTGACAGCTCGTTCGAGCCAGAGAAACACTGCATGGAGCTGGCGGACGGTAAGCGCACCTTTGGTGTGGTGCAGGGCAGGGGAGATGCTACGGTATGTCTGCTCGACAGTGAGGGGCGACGGTGTAGAGTGACACTGCGGAACGCACTATATATTCCATCGTAGCCCCAAGAGCTCTTCTCTGTGAAGTCTGCGACAGCACACGGAGCCAGTGTGTTCTTCGAAGAGGGCAGAGATGCCCTGATGTCACCGGATGGTACCAGGTTTGACATTTTTGTACAGGGGAAAATGTACTATTTGCAAACTGAATGTGTTGTTGAAAAGTGCCATGTGAGCCATGATATAGAAACTTGGCATGAGATAATGGGCCACTGCAACTATGACGATATCATAAAGCTACAGGATATCACTGATGGTATGCATATAAAGGGTAAAGTGTGTAAACCTGACAAAGAGTGTGCAGTATGCATAGAAGGGAAGTTTACAAAACAGGAACAGGAAATCTACAGACAAAGCCAAGACACCACTGGAGTTGGTAAACACTGATTTAGCCGGTCCTGTGGCAAACGAGTCCATTAATGGTTTCAGGTACATGCAATCATTTACAGATGTGTGCACAGGGGCTGTGTGTGTTTATTTCTTAAAAACAAAGAGTGACACAGTGCAAGCGACCGAGAAATTTCTGGCAGATGTAGCTCCCTATGGGACAGTGAAATGCATAAGGTCAGATAATGGAACTGAGTTTACAGGCAAGGAGTTTCAAACCCTGTTGAGACGGAACAAAATAAGACATGAGACGTCCTGCCCATACTCTCCCCATCAAAATGGCGTTGCAGAGAGAGAAGGACGCACACTATTCGAGAAGGCAAGGTGTATGCTAATAGATAGTGGTCTACCAAAGAGCCTCTGGCATTATGCTGTACAGGAGGCAGCCCACACCAGAAACAGATGCTTCAACAAGCACACAGGCACTACGCCATACACGGCAATGACAGGAAAAAAGTGCAACATGGCTAAAATGCAAAAGCTCGGGACAGAATGCTATGCTTACCAGCTGGACAAGGGAAAGTTAGATTCTAGATGTGAGAGGGGGCGTTTTGTAGGACACGACAAGAACAGCCCGGCCTACCTAGTCTACTACCCTGACCAAGAGAAAGTACAGAAACACAGTCTAGTTAAATTTGTACACAAGGCAACCAGTGAAAATGACACTCAGACACCAGGTCTGCACCCAGAAGACTGGGTAAGAGAGAGAAAGTCTGTTGAGACAGCTGCAACTCAGCCTAGAGTACAGAAAAATGTACAGACTGACGGTACACAGTCAGCACCCGAGGATGATGACGAGGAGCACCCAAGGGTGACGTCACAAGCCTCAGCCAGTGGGAGGTACCCCCAAAGGGAACGCAACCCTCCGAGATACCTGAATGACTATAGTCAGGGCGACAGTGATGACAGCTCACTCACTACTATAGAGTATGCATACAGGGCAGTGTGCGGTGTCCCTCTGACCTTTAAAGAGGCCATGGAATCGCCAGATTCAGAAAAGTGGTCCAGGGCAATGGACGAGGAAATGGAGTCTCTAAGAGACAACAAAACATTCACCCTTACGAAATTGCCAGAGGGCAAGAAAACAGTGGGAGGAAGGTGGGTGTATTCGATAAAGACAGATATAGACGGACACGACAAGTACAAGGCTAGATGTGTAGCAAAGGGATATAGCCAGAGAGCTGGTGTGGATTATGGGGAGACATTTTCGCCAACAGCCAACCTAACAAGTGTTCGAGTGCTTCTACAGAATGCGGCTCAATATGACTTGATGTTACACCAGATGGATGTAATGAGGAAGTCCGCATCCAAGGTAAAACTGAAGACATTTGCTTAGGCAATGTTTGGTGTGTGAAATGTGAGTGGTATGGGTTATACCAAGTTTGTTTTTTTTTTTTTTTTTTTTTTTGTTCTATGAATATGAAAAGGTATACAGTAAGCTCATGATTCATAAGTGGGAGTGTTGAGATATGACCCCAGTGTATTTGTATGACTATGTGTTACTCTGTACAGTGAAGGGAACAGAGGTGATGAGGAGGTGATGGGAAAGTATGGAGTCAAGAAGAGAAATGTGGAAGGACAGATGGTGGTCGATTTTGCGAAAAGGATGGAAATGGCTGTGGTGAATACATATTTCAAGAAGAGGGAGGAACACAGGGTGACGTACAAGAGTGGAGGGAAGTGCACACAGGTGGACTATATCTTATGTAGAAGGCACCATCTAAAAGGGATTGGAGACTGCAAGGTGGTGACAGGGGAGAGCGTAGCCAGGCAGCATCGGATGGTGGTCTGTAGGATGACTTTGGAGACCAAGAAGAGGAAGCGAGTGAAGACACAGCCGAAGATCAAATGGTGGAAGTTGAAGAAGGAAGACTGTTGTGTGGAGTTCAGGCAGGAGTTAAGACAGGCACTGGGTGGTAGTGAAGAGTTGCCAGATGGCTGGAAAACCACTGCAGAAATAGTGAGGGAGACAGCTAGGAAGGTACTTGGTGTGTCATCAGGACAGAGGAAGGAAGACAAGGAGACTTGGTGGTGAGATGAGGAAGTACAGCAAATTATACAGAGGAAAAGGTTGGCAAAGAAGAAGTGGGATAGTCAGAGAGATGAAGAAAGTAGACAGGAGTACAAGGAGATGCAGCGTAAAGCAAAGAGAGAGGTGGCAAAGGCAAAGGAAAAGGCGTATGGTGAGTTGTATGACAGATTAGACACTAAGGAAGGAGAAAAGGACTTGTACCGATTGGCTAGACAGAGGGACCAAGCTGCAAAGGATGTGCAGCAAGTTAGGGCGATCAAGGATAGAGATGGAAATGTGTTGACAAGCGAGGAGAGTGTGCTAAGAAGGTGGAAGGAATACTTTGAGGGGCTGATGAATGAAGAAAATGAGAGAGAGAGAAGGTTGGATGATGTAGGGATAGTGAATCAGGAAGTTCAGCGGATTAGCAAGGAGGAAGTGAGGGCAGCTATGAAGAGGATGAAGAATGGAAAGGCAGTTGGTCCTGATGACATACCTGTGGAGGCATGGAGATGTTTAGGAGAGATGGCAGTGGAGTTTCTAACTAGATTGTTTAACACAATCCTGGAAAGTGAGAGGATGCCTGAGGAGTGGAGAAGAAGCATACTGGTACCGATTTTCAAGAACAAGGGCGATGTGCAGAACTGTAACAACTACAGAGGTATAAAGTTGATCAGCCACAGCATGAAGATTTGGGAAAGAGTAATAGAAGCTAGGTTAAGAGGAGAGGTGACGATCAGCGAGCAGCAGTATGGTTTCATGTCACGAAAGAGCACCACAGATGCGATGTTTGCTTTGAGAATGTTGATTGAGAAGTATAGAGAAGGCCAGAAAGAGTTGCATTGTGTCTTTGTAGATTTAGAGAAAGCTTATGACAGAGTACCGAGAGAGGAGGTGTGGTATTGTATGAGGAAGTCAGGAGTTGCAGAGAAGTATGTAGGAGTGGTGCAGGATACGTATGAGGGAAGTGTGACAATGGTGAGGTGTGCGGTTGGAATGACGGATGGGTTCAAGGTGGAGGTGGGATTACATCAAGGATCGGCTCTTAGCCCTTTCTTGTTTGCAATGGTGATGGACAGGTTGACGGACAAGATCAGGCAGGAGTCTCCATGGACGATGATGTTCGCGGATGACATTGTGATCTGTAGTGAGAGTAGGGTGCAGGTTGAGGAGAGCCTGGAGAGGTGGAGGCATGCACTAGAGAGAAGAGGAATGAAAGTCAGTAGGAGCAAGACGGAATACCTATGCGTGAATGAGAGAGAGGACAGTGGAATGGTCAGGATGCAAGGAGTGGAGGTGACAAAGACATCTGAGTTTAAATACTTGGGGTCAACTGTCCAAAGTAACGGGGAGTGCAGTAGAGAGGTGAAAAAGAGAGTGCAGGCAGGTTGGAGTGGGTGGAGAAGTGTGTCAGGAGTGATTTGCGACAGAAGGGTACCAGCAAGAGTTAAAGGGAAAGTTTACAAGATGGTTGTGAGACCAGCTATGTTATATGGTTTGGAGACAGTGGCACTGACGAAAAGACAGGAGGCGGAGCTGGAGGTGGCAGAGTTGAAGATGCTAAGATTTTCACTGGGAGTAACGAAGAAGGACAGGATTAGGAACGATTATATTAGAGGGACCGCTCAGGTTGGACGGTTTGGAGACAAAGCAAGAGAGGCAAGATTGAGATGGCTTGGACATGTGTGGAGGAGAGATGCTGAGTATATTGGGAGAAGGATGCTGAATATGGAGCTGCCAGGGAAGAGGAGAAGAGGAAGGCCAAAGAGGAGGTTTATGGATGTGGTGAGGGAAGACCTGCAGGTGGCTGGTGTGACAGAGGAAGACGCAGAAGACAGGAAGAAATGGAAACGGATGATCCGCTGTGGCGACCCCTAACGGGAGCAGCCGAAAGTAGTAGATGTGTTACTCTGTACTATTGTTTTGTTTACGACTTTGTCCACAAGTGGGCGGTGTTGCGCTTGCATGCGCGGATTGATTACGTCACTGAGACACTGTTCATTTCCTTCTTCTCCCCAAACTACCGAATAAACGGAGGCTGCATTTTTCCCTCCAGCAGAAGTTTGGTAGTCAGTACGATTCTTTATAACGGTTTAATAATCCACTTCATCTGCGCAGAGATAGACATAAAGTATTAGTCTAGTCTTCTAACACATGGTGTCAGAATAAAACTTGAAGAAACCAAAGAAAGGAAGAAAATGGAGCAGATGAAACCTCCGACCTCATTAAGTCTAGAAGGAAATCTAGCGGAAAATTGGAGAGTCTGGATCCAGAGATTCGAACTGTTCCTTGTCGCCAGCGGAAATAACGAAAAGTCAGATGCAATGAAAAGAGCCACGTTCCTACATGTGGCTGGAAACGAAGCAATTAAGGTATATAACACGCTTGACTTCGATGAAGACGTAGATGACTATGATATATTGAAAGAGCTATTCCGCCAACATTGTGAGTCAAGGAAAAACGTGACATATTTGAGGCACCTGTTCTTCACTCGAAATCAAGGAAAATCAGAATCTGTTGATGCATATGTGACTGATTTAAATAATAAAGCGAAATATTGTGAGTTTGAGTACCTTACCGACTCACTGACACGAGATAGAATCGTGTGTGGACTCACGGATGACCAAGTGAGAGGACGACTACTGAGAGAACCGGACCTCACGCTAAACAAAGCAATAGACATTTGCAGAGCCAGTGAGTTGCGTCGGAGTCGGCTAAAAAGTCTACACGAGGAGGTTGAAATTCCTGTTAATAAAGTCACCAAGAAAAAACAACGTGACAAACAGAAAGACAGTGGTGCCACAGCACAGAGGGTAAAGATGGGAAATCAAGGAAACTGCACAAGATGCGGCTACAGGCATGAGCCAAATAAGTGTCCTGCCTATGGACAAGTGTGCAAAGCCTGCCAAGGGAAAAATCATTATGCAAAAATGTGCAACTCACGCAAGCACACAAACAACCATAAGGTGCAGCATATAAACAAGGCAGAGGAAGATGATCAAGAATTCTTTATTGGCTCAATCCAAGCAGTAAAACAAGACCACTCAGTCTCACAAATCAATGCGGTGGATGCAAAGAAAGAAAAATGGCATGAAGATCTGATTGTCAACAAGAAAGTTTTGAAAGTCAGGCTGGATACTGGAGCTGATTGCAACGTCATTTCCATGAAAGACCTCAGAAAACTGAGATTGGATAAAAAGGTGAGCGAATCTCACTCCAAGCTTGTTGCTTATGCAGGCCACCACATTCCAGCTAAAGGCAAAATCATGTTGACATGTCAGTACAAAGATAAAAAGTATGATGTGGAGTTTGAGGTTATAAAGAGCAATGCACCTGCAATTCTAGGAGGAGAGGCATGTGAAGAAATGGGGCTTGTCAAAAGACTGCATGCGCTTAAAACAGAGAGTGACATTCTAAGTGAATATTAGGATTTATTCACTGGATTAGGTTGCATACCGGGAGTATACCACATTGTGACAAATCCAGATGTCACTCCAGTAGTTCATGCTCCCAGGAAAGTGCCTGTTGCCCTAAAAGACAAAATTGAAATAGAGCTGAAAAGAATGGAAAACTTGGGTGTGATAACCAAACAGACAGAGCCTACAGATTGGGTGAATAGTATGGTGACTATAACAAAACTTAACAAGGTTCGGATCTGCATCGACCCAAAGGACCTGAATACAGCCATCAAAAGAGAACATTATCCGCTGCGCACAATAGAAGAAGTGGTAGCTGAAATGCCAAATGCCAGATTCTTTTCAGTTCTAGATGCTAACCACGGATTTTGGCAAATCCAACTGGACGAAGAAAGCTCAAACCTGTGTACATTCAACACACCATTTGGGAGATACAGGTTTAAAATACTTCCATTTGGTATATCGTCAGCACCTGAAGTGTTCCAGAGGTGCATAGCCAGACATCTAGAAGGGCTAGAGGGTGTAGTCAATGTAATAGATGTCATCCTGGTCTGGGGAGAGAGCATAGAGCAGCATGATCGTCGTTTGAGACAACTGCTGGACCGCCTGAGAAGCATCAATCTGAAACTGAACAAAAGTAAGTGTAAGATAAGGATGACAGAAATCAGTTACATTGGTCATGTGCTCAGTGAGAAAGGACTCAAGCCTGATCCTGAAAAGGTCAGAGCCATACAAAACATGCCTGCACCAGAGGACAAAGCCGCCCTCCAGAGGTTCACAGGGTTACTGCAATACCCCTCTAAATTCATCCCCAACCTCTCAGACTTGAGTGCTCCTCTGAGGAAGTTGGAAAGAAATGTGGAATGGCATTGGGGATCAGAGCAACAACAGAGTTTTGAAAAACTAAAAACTCTCGTCAGCCAAGCACCAGTACTCAAGTACTATGATGTCAGCCAGCCAGTTACCTTATCTTTTGATGCAAGCTCTGAGGGTCTGGGAGCAGTGCTACTTCAAGATGGACAGCCAGTAGCATATGGCTCCAGGGCATTAACTGACTGTCAAAAACGATATGCACAGATCGAAAAAGAATTGCTTGCAATCGTGTTCGGCTGTGAAAAATTCCATCAGTATCTATATGGAAGACATGTCCATGTAGAAGGTGATCACAAGCCACTGGAAGTAATATTCAAAAAATCACTCCTCAGCACGCCAGCCAGACTACAAAGAATGCTCATGAGACTACAAAAGTACAGTCTTGAGGTCAAGTACAAGCTAAGCAAGGAGATGCATATTGTTGATGCTCTAAGCAGAGTATTTCTAAAGAGCACCATGAGAAACTCCTTGATGAAGAGCTGGAAGTCAACTTTGTAAATCACCAACTCCCAGTATCAGAGGAAAAGTTGCAGGAGTTCAAAGAAGCAACAAAAGAGGATGCTGAGTTGATACTGGTTGCAAATGCAATTTAGAGAGGATGGCCAGATAAACAGAGACAGCTTCCAGACAAAATCAAACAGTATTGGACATTTAGGGAAGAGCTGTCATATGTAGACGGACTCATATTCAAGAACTCAAGGTTAGTAGTACCACACACATTGAGAAGTGAAATGCTCAGGAAAATCCACGAGTCACACATGAGCATGGTTAAGTGCAAGGAGCGAGCCCGTGATGTACTGTACTGGCCGGGCATGGCCAAACAGATAGAAGAAGTCGTGGATCGGTGTGCTGTATGTAACACACACAAGAACAATAATCCCAGAGAGCCACTTATGTCACATCCAGTGCCTGAGAGAGCATGGGCAAAGATAGGTGTGGATTTGTTTCACTTCAATGATGCAGAGTACTTACTGTGTGTGGATTACTTTTCAAAGTTTCCTGAGATCATCAAACTGAATGGAACCACAAGCAAACACGTCATCATTGGGTTGAAGTCTATATTTGCAAGGCATGGTGTGCCAGATGAGTTATTCTTCGACAATGGCAGACAGCTAGTGAGCCAAGAGATGGTGGACGTCAGTGCTGAGTGGGCTTTCAAACACTACACATCAAGTCCCAACTTCCCGCAGTCAAATGGGCAAGTTGAGAGGGCAGTTCAGACAATAAAAAACCTGCTGAGAAAAGCACAGGACAGCGCTGGTGACCCGTACCTAGCACTGGTTGAATACAGGAGCACGCCACTGAGTGGGGTTGGCCTCTCAACTGCTCAGATGCTCATGGGAAGAAGGCTCAAATCAAAGCTACCTGTGACAAAGACATTGTTGCAGCCAGCTGTCTATAAAAATGCCAGGAGCAACCTCGTGTATAGACAACAAAGACAGAAACAATACTTTGACCACGGAACCAGGACACTGTCTGACCTCCAAGATGGTGAAAATGTGAGGATTAGACAAGGCAACAAGTGGGAACCAGCCACTGTGGTACAGAAACACATACAGCCGAGATCATACATGCTTAAAACAAGAGAGACTTCATTCCCAGGGACACCTGATGACATCACACCAGAGCACTCATATCATGTGGAGCAAGACACTCTGCCAAGTGCTGATCCACCCAGCCCTACTCCAGACTGTTCCACTGTACCGCATAGTCCAAGAGTAGTGACTGACAATACTGTATCCACAAACAGTCCTGTGAGAACAACACGCTGTGCAAGGCGTTATCTGGACTGAGTAGAGAAGAAAAAAAAAACTTGAGAAAAGGAGATGTAGTGTATTTGAATAAGAAGTGCATTACTCAGTGTGACTGCTAGGAGGCACTGTAACTTTGCTGTTGTGTTACTGTGTTTGTATTGAGACCACAGAATAAAAAACGTCGTTGACTGACTAGACATGGCTTCCACCACATATATTACAGTTAATATCCTCTTGTATTATTTCCCATGATTTTACTTATTTACTTGTAATACCTCCTATCGCCAATAGAGCGACCACTTATGTAGGTCACCTTTCCGATGTTGCATCAGTCTGGAGTTGATCAGCAAAGCAGATTTCTGTAGAGGACTTCATTCCAGACATCGACAAAGATTTAAGATAAATATAACCCTTTAACTTCGAGTTTGTTCCATAAAACCTGTTGTATTAACACAGGAGAAGTGTTCGACTGTGAGCAGTCCACCCTTTATTGTTTTCTTTCTGAGTTTAATCGAGCGAAAGCTCCGGTGAGTTACATTTGTTCCTCATGTCACGAGTCACGCTAGCTAAAATATTGGGTGCTTCATGTATTGCTAGCTCATCAAACGGCAGCGCCGTTACTGTTTTCTTTTACTGATTTCGCGATATATATTTAATATTCATGATAGTAAAGTTCATATTTCATATAGATATTTAAAAACCAATCGGAGACCAAGTTATATATTTGATATGAGTCTCTTGAATGATGTTTAGCTCACGATGCTGATAGCTAAGCTGTAGCTACGTAACGTTAGTGAACGAGTCATTTGATTCATTTGAGCATTCGGTTCATGTGTGTTCATGTGAGGTAACGTGAGTTGATGCTGAATTGATTTATAATTGATACAGAAGTTATACTGTACAGTCGAGGTTTAGATAAGACTCCTAACTGAACCCCTGCTATATGCAGGGTTTTTTTTTGTGGAATTGAAAAGTGTTGAACGGCGAGCCAGGACCCCCGAGCCCGAGCGCCCTTGCTCGAGTCTGCATGCTCTCTTCAGACAGCAAGTTCTCAACTGTGCACGCTGCAAGCGCCAGGAGCAGTACCATCATTCGCGCCAGGCTGCAACAACGTGCAGGATCCAGCTAAGCAAACTTGAGCTCTTTTCCAAAATCACACTACCCGGGTAGATGGGACATTTATTGACTTTTATTTTATTTTCAAGGTTGCAACCAATTTAGTCATATGAATTATAATGTGTACTGTATATATGTTTGATATGGTTGACCTTATTGAGAAGGGATTTGAATATTGATCATATTGATAATAAAAGACCGGCATTTAATACTTTTTTTTCTAAGACCTCGTCAGTGTGCCTTTTATACTCATAGAGTCAACCTAGAGTCTTAAACCCTTTACTAGACTGTTTAACCGCTTGAGTCCTGATAAGAATTACTTGGTTAGATATCTTGGCCCAAATAGAACTTGTTACACTAGTTAATGAAATCAGCTGGTTTAGTAACATGGTTGAAGCAAATGCACGGTTTGACATTTTCTTTCTGGACCTGTTTTTTATACCTCTGATTAACAGACTGACAAATGTTTAACTTGTTCAGTAAATGCGTTGTCCTCTGGTTTATTTTAAGACTTTCAAGCACAGTAGTAAGTAACGATCAAGCATGGACATAATGTTGTCGGTGGTGGGAGGTGGACAGCTGCTCGGGGAGCAGGCTCGGAGGCTGCGGGGCAGCAGGCTTTGGAGGCTGCGGGTCACCCGCTAGGGGACTTCGTAGGCAGCCTTTCGGGGAGCAGGCTTCGGAGGCGGCGGGGAAGCCATTTGGGGTCTTCGTAGGCAGCGGGACAGCCGCTGAAGGAGCAGGAGGGGCGGTGGGGCAGCTGCCTGGGGAGCAGGCTTCGGAGGCGGTGGGGCAACTGCTCGGTTAGCAGAATTGTAGAGGGCCAGGCAGCGGCTCGTGGAGCAGGCTTTGGAGGCAGGGCGGCCGATAGCCTGGGAACAGACCACATGTCGGCAAAGACGGCCAACATGCCGACCATTCTCGAACTCGTGGGCACTGGGCAGCTGAGGCTCTGGGACACTGGTTAGCTGAGGTTCTGGACACCTGAGGCTCGGGGATTCTCGGTACCTAATTTATGTATTTGTTTACATAATTATGGTGTTCGTGTAGCTTGGGTCCCTGGCTGTACTGGCGGCGCCTGGACACTGCTTGGTATCCTGTGCATAATATTCTTCATAAATGTTATAAGTCCAATATAATTCTGTTCATCATCTTTCAATGTTGTATTCTATAAATTGTGCAATCACAACATCCATTGCACATTGTCCGTCTTGGGAGAGAGATCCCTCCTCTGTTGCTTTCCCTGAGGTTTCTTCCTATTTGTTGTCCCTGTTAAAGGTTTCTTTTTAGGGAGTTTTTCCTTATCTGATGAGAGGGTTTAAGGACAGGATGGTGTGTTGCTGTAAAGCACACTGAGGCAAATTTGTAATTTGTGATATTGGGCTATACAAATCAAATGATTTGACTTGACTCAGGGATGCTGGGCAGCTAACATTCGGGGGCATTGGGCAGCCGAGACTTGGGGGCATTGGGCAGCTGAGGCTCGGGGGTGCTGGACAACTGAGGCTCGGGGGGCACTGGGCAACTGAGGATAAAAGGCACTGGGCAACTGAGCATCAAAGGCACTGGGCAACTGACACCTGAGGGCGCTGGCCGGCTTAGGCTCTGGGGCGCGGGGCGGCTTAGGCTCTGGGGCGCTGGGCGGCTTAGGCTCTCAGATGCTGGGCAACTGAGGCTTTGGGGCGCTGGGCAGCTAAGGCTCTGGGGTACTGGGCAGCTTAGGCTCTGTCGTGCAGGGCTCGGTAGGAACCAGATTCAGTTGGACTTTCCACCTGAAGAAAGCCACTTCTTGGGCTAAGTCAGGGTCCTGTTTCCAGAATACAGTAAGAAGCTTAAAGAAGCCTGGCTCTGCATTGAGGAAAGTGTTCCTCGATACACCAAAATCCTCCCATGTATACAGCAGGCTGAACAGGTCTTCTGGGTCCAGATTTGGTCAGTTGGTTCTGTCACAGCAAGAGCAGGAGAGGACCCAAATGCAGACAGCAAGGTCAGGCTGGGCTGAACAAAGCTTTGATAACACAAACACTTACAAAGAGCAGGAACAGAAGGCAGGTACAGATAGGGGGAAAGCTCACATAATGACGTGGTGAACTGCCGACCAAGAGTCTTTGTGAATATCTCAGGGAGTGTCTTTGTGTGTGAGACGAACCGACAAAGAGTCCGAGAAACCTCAGGGCATATTTACCTAGGGGGGCCCAATCAGAGAGATTTGGCACAGGTGCGCAGGAACCAGACAGCCAATCGAAGAAAGGGGAGGGAGATTGGGCACAGGTGTACAGTGATCAGCGAGCCCCAATGACCCAGATCACACACCCATGACATTCTGCCTTTTAACTTGCTATTTTGAAGTAACTATCTTAACTAACTGTAATCTTTTGAAAGATGTTATGCAAATAAAGTGTTTTCATTATCATTATTATTATTATTATTATTATTATTATTACAGCCACAACCTGAACCTAGAAACAGGGATCTCTACTCCAATTGACAGAGGTACAAAACCCCTCAACGAGCACTAACAGCATTAACACGGGACACAATTTTAATATATATTCAATGAACAGACACATCCAAGCCCAGATGCTTGAATGCACGCCGATCAATACAGTACAGTCTCTCTTATAGGGCAGTTGTCTATCCTTCCCCTCCTTATCTTGTGTCTTCCAGCTCTCATCCCGCCAAGGCCATTTCTCAAATTAGTGTTTACAGACTTGCTACACTCAGTGAGTCTCCCATACATTCTTCTGCTATCAACCAACAGTTAACAATAGGCCTTTATTTGTGCACCTGAAGAAGACGCCTTACAATACTACCTTTGTTCTATGACACATGGACTTTATGCATCTATCTAAGCAATGTAGGGTCATTCATGGTGAAAGTTTAAAAGTAAGCAAACATCAAATTTGAATTGCCCTCACACCCCCACCCCCCCTTTTGATTACTTTTAATCAATAACAAATCATCTAGGCTTCCGGTTTGGCTAGCGAGCGAAATGCCACGTTTGCTGTGAGCTCCGGAGGCCCATGACTTTATTTCATATTTCTATCGAGGACAATCCTGTATTCTTGACATTCGTATTCAAGTTCACGTTATCGCAGTGTATTTTGACTTTTTGTTAGATTTTTTGGCCGAAGAATGTCGTCTGGGGATGACAATTCCGATGCTAGCAGGTCCAGCCAGGCACCTGCTAGCAACAAGTCGCTTCCCAGAAGGAAGACGGGCCGCTCGTCGAGAGAAGAGCAGAAACAGATTGAGCCACTGGTCAAAATGATGGAGGAGGTACAGAACATGGTCAGAGAATTCAGAGACACGTTTGACGAGAAGATCAAGAGGCACATTGACCCGATTCTAGCCAAGTTTGTTCAGATGGACAAGTGCCTCTCTGAGAAGACGCGTGCACTGGAATCCGCCATTACGAAATGCGAGGAGTCTGTCGAGTTGAACCGAGAGGACGTGTTCGAGCTCCAGAACAAGGGTGATACCAGAGATGGAAAAATCGGTAAATTGGAACTTCAGGTGGAATATCTGACCGAACGCTGTGCTGATCTTGAATCGAGGTCTAGGAGGAATAACCTGAGAATCATTGGCCTGCCGGAGAGTTCTGAGTCGCCGCCGCAGCACGAGTTTGCTGCGAGGTTCCTGAAAGACATGCTGAACCTGACCACTCTGCCCAGAGTTGAGAGAGCTCATCGTGTGGGACGCGTGCGGAGCGGGGAGGAAGGGAACCGTCCCGCGGCCAGGCATTACCTGCTCTGCCTGCAGACCTTCAGGGAGAAGGAGGCTATTCTGGAGAAGGCGCGGAAGATGGGTGTTCTTAAATACAAGGACACACGGATCCACATCTTTCCGGATCTTTCTACCGTCCACGCGCAGAAACGGGCCAAGTTCGATGAGGTTCGGAGGAGGCTGCGACAGGACCACCCCTCCTTCAGATACCACTACAACTTCAGCGCCGGCCTGGTCCTGCTCCCCAAACCCGGAGAGTGTCACGTCTTTGCCGACCCCAAGAAAGCCATGCGGTTTCTGGACGCCCTGGGTCCAGCCTGATCTTGGCGGCTAATATCCGCTGCTAGCTGCCACTGACCTTCATTTGTGGACCTGGACTGACGTCTGATGCCGTTCACTAATGTGTAATTTTGCTGGGGTAGGTGCCCTGTTCTTGAGTTGAAGTCTGTGTGCTACCTGTAGTCGGCTAGACGGCTATATTTTTTCGTTTCTATGTTAGCCTATCTGGTCGCTTTTTTTTTTTACACAATAATCTGATCTAGGCCTAGCCTACATTATTGGACGCCAGTTTGGATAAGATTTATGCGCCATTTTAAGGCCGTCTTCAATGTCCTGAAGAAGTTGCCAGTTTAATAATATATATTATACATATTATTATAGCCTACCTGGCTGTTTATTTATCTAGCCTAAGGTGTAGGGAGGTGAGGCTTTCTGTAATTCATTTCATAATACATTTATCATTAAGCTAATTTTGTTGAGTAGGCTTATGTGTTTTTGTTTTCCCCCTCCCGACTCAGCCATATATTAGGCTGTAATTCAATATTGGTCGCACTCTCTCTGGCTGTAGGCCTACTTCTGAATGTTATTATTTCCTGTGTCCTACCATGGAAGTGTGGTTTGTGTGATAGGCCAAACACTCATTACTGAGTAAGGTTAGGTTAGTGGCCTATTAGCCTAGTGTAACGACCCTCACTTGTGCAGGTGTTCGTGATAGAGATTCAGACCAGGGGTTCCTAACAGTGGCTTTTATTGCCTGCATTCACAAATAAAACAACAATCCATGAGATTTCTGCTGCAACGCGACTGCATACAAGTCTCCAGCGGAGATGGTCTAGCTCTCTCGTGCATGAGCTAGCAAACAATGTTTCTCCTGGCTAACCTCATGCGTTGCATAGCATACTAAACTTACATGGAAATCAAAATGCACAACTCATTAATCTTCGTGTAAACAAAAGTACAAAACAAACCAAACAAAAGGACAGACAGCACTGGCATAGCGCACTGAGTGATTGTATAGTTTTAACATAGAAATTCTTGACTCTTGCAATATTCATAACCAAGTTCTTGCACATTTACATTATACATAAACCACGTACCTGCATTCACAAATAAAACAACAATCCTTGAGATTTCTGCTGCAACGCGACTGCATACAAGTCTAAAATAGCATAAAAACCCCAATAAGAACAATGCTCTCCATAACGCACAGCGCAGCGTGGTTGCCGCCAAAATTATACTTTAACTCGGTTAAAACACTTACAAATCACTTTCTATCGTTACTTTTCGAGAGCATTAGTTAGTACAACTTATATACATTTATATCCAACCCATAGTTTGCAAAGAAAAACATGTTCATTTATTAAAATATCAAATTATTCACGGAGCGCTCCCAAAGCCTGCTTACCTCCAGCGGAGATGGTCTAGCTCTAAGGTACGGGTAGCGCAAATGCCCAAAATGTGTCAAAGCGAAAGTAAATAGACAAACAGTCGCGCAGCCTCATATTTAACCTTAGTGAATGCGGTACAACATCTGGGGTTTACACAAACCATCAAAAAGCATTGGATTACAATAACATGTTAAAATACAAATTTTGGGAGAATTCACTTTATCTGAGTGAGGTCATTTTCAACTCTGTTACACCAGGCCTATCAATACTTTCGTAATAGGCCTACACTTTTCTCCGCCTCCGCCTGGGCTCTAGGCCTATAGCCTATGGTTTTACTTTTAAGGTCGATTGTTTTTGGGCTACTGTTCGTTGTGGCCTAATTATCTACCTATACTGTTTAGGCCTATCTTTTATGTTGTTTTTATAGTGTGGGGAGGTGAGGTTTTTTGCAATTATTATTTTTTATTTCATAATACAGTATGTTTTTTTTTCTCCCCTCCTGACTCAGGCCTAGCCATATATGAGGCTATAATTCAATATTGGTCGCACTTCCGCTGGCTGTAGGCCTACGTCTTAATTTTATTGTCGATGGTTGTTTTTGGGCTACTGTTCGTTGTGGCCTAATTATATACATATGCTGTTTAGGCCTATCTTTTATGTTGTTTTTATAGTGTGGGGAGGTGAGGCTTTTTGCAATTATTATTTTTATTTCATAATACAGTATGTGTTTTTTTTCTGCCCTCCCGACTCAGGCCTAGCCATTAGGCTATAATTCAATATTGGTCGCACTCCCTCTGGCTGTAGGCCTACTTCTAATGTTATTGTCAATGGTTGTTTCTGGGCTACTGTTCGTAGTGGCCTAATTATCTTCATATACTGCTTATCTTTCATGTTGTTTCTTGAATATAATTCTGGTCGAATTTGCTGGATAGAAGCATTGCTTTGCATACCAGTCACAGCCTAGAGAAATGCAGGAACATCTCTATGCCTGTGTGCGCAATGGGGTTAATGTTATGTGGGTGGGTTTAGTTGGGGTTTTTTTGTTACTGTTTTCATTGATGCATCTTTCACTTGGACGAATGCCAGGTCAGTGGTCTGTCTAGTCAGCCGTTTTTACACTCTCAGCCCATGGCGATTCTGACGTTTATTAGCCTTAATGCCAATGGTCTGAATCACCATAGCAAGCGTGTTGCACTGATGGAGGTGGTTCGTAAGAGGGGGGCAGACATCATCCTTTTACAAGAAACCCACAGATCATCCTCTGATGTGAACGGACTAGCTAATAAATATTTCAAGGTTGTGGCATCATCGTGTGCAAACAGTAGAACGAGAGGGGTAGCGATACTCTGCCGCCGCAGATTAAATATGGTTGTGCATGAGTGTTTCTCTGACGAGTCGGGTAGGATAACTTTGGTTAAGGTTTTTCTTGAAGGGCGGTGTATTGCTCTTGTATCTGCGTATGCTCCTAATGGCTGTGTCAAAGACTTGTTCAATCTACTTACTGTCACTATGTTAAAATATTCCGATTGTGCTTTCGTTTTGGGGGCCGATTTTAATGCGGTCATGAATAATGTGCTGGACAGGTCAGGGAGTAGTGCATCGCATGACCAAAAGGCGGCCTCTGATATACTCGTAAGGTGGGCTGATGAGGTGGGTGTGATGGACCTTTGGAGAAGGTTTAATCCATCTGCTAAGGACTTTTCATTTTATTCAGCAAGGCATAAGTCCTTCTCGAGAATCGATTATATTTTTGTTTCGCAGGGCTTATTCCAAAATATTGATAATGTTATACTTGTCCCCATGACCCTTGTCGATCACAAAGCAGTGTTAGCTAAGGCCTCTATCCGCCCTTCTTTAAACAAGGCCCCTTGCTGGCGCTTCAACACCTCCCTCCCGAATAATGAGTAATTTAAGACACAGTTTGTGGCTGCTATGAAAGACTTTTTAGTTATTAATGTCGGATCAGTTGGTGACCCAAGGATTCTTTGGAATGCGATTAAGTGTTTTATTTTGAATAATACTACAGTATATACTTCGACTCTAAGTAAGGCGAGGGCTAGGAAGCTTTGTGATCTTGAAAATAGGTTAATCGCTCTGGACAGTCAGTTAAAAGGCCAAATACAGTGACAGCACAGCCTTACAGCGCATTTTAGTTAAAAAAGAAATAAATTATCTCCTTAAACGAAGAGCTGAATTCCAAATACACCGCACAAGGCAGTTTTATTATTTTAATGGGGCAAGGCCGAGTCATCTGCTTGCCATGCGTTTGAAATCTAATGAACATTTTGTTGATATTTCTACTGTCAAGGATGCTGATGGCATAGTCAGATCTGATCCTGTGCAGGTGAACAAGGTATTCCAGTCATTTTATGTAGACCTGTACGCCTCTGAGGTTACTCCAGATGCAGCCAAGCATAAAGATTTTCTAGACAATCTCATACTACCTCGTCTCACAGAAGGGGAATCTGCCTCACTGAACTCTCCTGTCACTCTGGATGAGTTGAAGGAGGTGGTTAAGGCTATGCGCAGAGGCAAATCGCCTGGGTATGATGGCATCCCCCCCGAATTCTATTTAACTTTTTGGGAAGTTCTGGGTCCACACCTTCTCAACATGATATTGTTTTCTATTGATGAAGGGTCTCCTGCAAGGGATGTGAATATTGCTATTATTTCATTATTATTGAAGAAAGGCAAAGATCCCACTGAATGTGGCAATTATAGACCTCTTTCTCTGCTCAATGCTGATGTTAAGATTTACGCTAAAACTTTAGCAGGCCGCCTCCAAAGTTATATGCTTAAATTAGTACATTGCGACCAGACTGGGTTTATCAGAACAAGGCTGGCCTCTGACAATGTCAGACGTTTGCTCCACATTATTGACAAAGCTTCTAGCATTAGAACGCCTGCTGCTGTGCTGTCACTTGATGCTCTTAAAGCTTTTGACCGCATTGAGTGGTCTTTTCTCTGGTCTGTGCTGGCTGCCATGGGTATCGGTGATCCCTTTATTAATATGATCAGGGTGATGTATGCTAACCCTACTGCTAGAGTTCTAACCAGGAAGACTTCTTCACCCTTATTTGATATAGCCAGGGGCTCCAGGCAAGGTTGTCCCCTTAGCCCCCTGCTGTTTGCGCTCTCACTGGAACCCCTAGCACAGACTATTAGGCAGTCTGATCTCGTTGTTCCCCTCGTGCTCAATGGTACCTCTCACCTTATTTCGTTATACGCGGGCGATTGTCTCCTGTATGTAGCCGATGCCCCCAAATCAATTCCTCCTCTCCTGGATATTTTTAACCAATTTAGTTCTTTATCAGTATGGCTTCATGCCACGAAAGAGCACCACAGATGCGATGTTTGTTTGAGAATGTTGATTGAGAAGTATAGAGAAGGCCAGAAAGAGTTGCATTGTGTCTTTGTAGATTTAGAGAAAGCTTATGACAGAGTGCCGAGAGAGGAGGTTTGGTATTGTATGAGGAAGTCAGGAGTTGCAGAGAAGTATGTAGGAGTGGTGCAGGATACGTATGAGGGAAGTGTGACAATGGTGAGGTGTGCGGTTGGAATGACAGATGGGTTCAAGGTGGAGGTGGGATTACATCAAGGATCGGCTCTTAGCCCTTTCTTGTTTGCAATGGTGATGGACAGGTTGACGGACAAGATCAGGCAGGAGTCTCCGTGGACGATGATGTTCGCGGATGACATTGTGATCTGTAGCGAGAGTAGGGTGCAGGTTGAGGAGAGCCTGGAGAGGTGGAGGTATGCACTGGAGAGAAGAGGAATGAAAGTCAGTAGGAGCAAGACGGAATACCTATGCGTGAATGAGAGAGAGGACAGTGGAATGGTCAGGATGCAAGGAGTGGAGGTGACAAAGGCATTTGAGTTTAAATACTTGGGGTCAACTGTCCAAAGTAACGGGGAGTGCAGTAGAGAGGTGAAAAAGAGAGTGCAGGCAGGTTGGAGTGGGTGGAGAAGTGTGTCAGGAGTGATTTGCGACAGAAGGGTATCAGCAAGAGTTAAAGGGAAAGTTTACAAGATGGTTGTGAGACCAGCTATGTTATATGGTTTGGAGACAGTGGCACTGACGAAAAGACAGGAGGCGGAGCTGGAGGTGGCAGAGTTGAAGATGCTAAGATTTTCACTGGGAGTAACGAAGAAGGACAGGATTAGGAACGATTATATTAGAGGGACCGCTCAGGTTGGACGGTTTGGAGACAAAGCAAGAGAGGCAAGATTGAGATGGCTTGGACATGTGTGGAGGAGAGATGCTGAGTATATTGGGAGAAGGATGCTGAATATGGAGCTGCCAGGGAAGAGGAGAAGAGGAAGGCCAAAGAGGAGGTTTATGGATGTGGTGAGGGAAGACATGCAGGTGGCTGGTGTGACAGAGGAAGACGCAGAAGACAGGAAGAAATGGAAACGGATGATCCGCTGTGGCGACCCCTAACGGGAGCAGCCGAAAGTAGTAGTAGTAGTTAGTTCTTTATCGGGTTACAGAATTAATTGGACCAAATCAGCGTTATTGCCCCTGAACGAGGCCATGCGTTCGGCCGTACTTCCCCCGCTTGTTCCGACTGTAAGCCACTTCAAATATTTAGGGATTGACATCTTTCCGTCTCTGACAGTCACAACAAAATCTAACTTCGACTTTACCTTTAAGAAGGTCTCTGAGGTCATGATTAGATGGGCTTCAATGCCCAATTCCATTCATGCTAGGGTTTCCATTGTCAAGATGAATATATTGCCGCGGGTTAATTTTGTTAGCTCTATGCTCCCTCTTCCGCCCCCTCCTCGGTACTGGGATAAACTCCATTCAGCGATTACCAAATTCGTCTGGAAGACCAAGCCTCCTCGCCTCAAACGCACGACCATGAATCATAACAGATCAGATGGTGGCGTTGCGCTCCCTAACTTAAAGTTTTACTGTTGGGCCTACACCTTGCGTTCACTTACGACCTGGCTCGATCCTGGTGCAGAGGTCGCGTGGAAATCTTTGGAAGAAAACTTGGTTCACCCCATACGACTAGCAGATTTACTGTTTTCTAATATTTCTACTGCCCAGTGTAGGAAACGATTTGGCCCCATCATATCACACCTGGTTGCGGTCTGGAGATCTGTGGAGTCGGCATGTAAGATCACCGCTAAGTGGAACGTTTGCTCGCCTATATTTTATAACCAAGGTCTCCTAGTTGATCGTCGTCCTATCCCGCATAATAGCTGGTCCAGTAGGGGTGTATACTCTCTTGATAATCTGTGTGATGACCGTGGTCTGCGTTCTTTTGAGGATCTCAGGAATCAATATGATTTACCGGCCTGGTCTTTTTTTTTCTATCTTCAGTTGAGGGCTTCCATGAAGGCTCACGGGGTGCCGGGGCTCTCTTCTCTCCCAGTGCATCCACTTTATAGAATAATTAGTGAAAAGGTTAGTACTAGGGGTTTAGTTTCTGTGCTGTATGGCTTTATCCAGGAAAGAACATACAAACCCCTTGCGCTGGACACAATTTGGAGAACAGATGTGCCCGATCTGGATACTGAGTTCTGTTGGGAGACGGTGTGGTCTAGTTGTTATGTATGCACACATCGACAGTGCTGCATTTGATTTGGTGCTGTTCTATTGTGCTGGGATCGATTGGTGATGCCTGCGGGCTCTGGGTTGTTTGATCGGGTCTGCCTTTGATGCTGTGTCAGTCTAAATAAAGAATGCCACGGAGAGGTTGTGTCGAGCGACAGCGCTGTGTCCTGACGTGATTTCTAAATACAATATTGGCGACGAGGATGGCTGATATCTCCCTCCCACCACCTGCCCCCTTCCTGGCATTACCTGGCGAGCCTCCGGTACCATGGACTCGCTGGCTACATAGTTTTGAAAATTACATCATCGCCTCAGGGCTCGACGACGTGAGCCAGGCTAGGAAGACGGCTCTGTTGCTACACTGCTTGGGAGCAGAGGGTCATCGTGTGCTCGGGTCTCTGGGGAACGTCACAAGCTTTGCCGAAGCTGTGGGACTTATGAGCACCCATTTCGCTGCTCCACAGAGTGCCCTCCTTCGGCGATTTATATTCCGTCAGCGACACCAACTGCCTGGTGAGTCTGTGCGGCAGTACGTAGCTATTTTGCGAGGGCTAGCTAGCTCATGCAAGTTTGGCGCGCTTCAGGACGAGATGGTTCGCGACCAGCTAATCGAACACACCAACAACGCAAAGGTGCGTGAGACCGTCCTGCTGGAAAAAGACGATCTGCTGCTGTCCAGAGCAATTACCATCGCACTACAGGTTGAGGGAGCAGCTGAGTGTGCTGCTATGCTAAATACACAGCAAGTGGCCACCTCCAGTCAAGCTGCCAACGACTCCTCCCTCTACTCACGGCTGCCCCTCGGGACGCAACCCAACCAGAGCGAGGCGGGCGCCGACTCCACTGGGGACGTCTTGCAACTGCAACGACGGCGTTCTCGGCCCCGCCCTCAACAGTCCTGTGGTAACTGTGGGTCTCGGTCTCATGTTTCAAGGGCTCGGAACTGCCCTGCCCGTGGCCAGACATGCCGTAGCTGCGGTAAGCACAATCACTTTGCCAACGTCTGTCGATCTTCCCCGGCTGGGTCAGAGGGCCACACCCCCCAGTCTTCAACCGCCGTCATTCACAAGGTGAGCTCTGGGCCAGTGTCATTCAAATCATGCACAGTCAACATTAATGATGTGTGCATCCCCCTGCTGTTGGACACCGGTGCAAGTGTATCTCTCCTGAATGTTGATACCTACAGTCAATTTTTCGGTTCACTGCCACTGTCCGCACCCTCAGCTGTCCTCTGTGGGTATGGTGACTCCAAAATCGATCTGGTTGGCTCTCTCCAAGTGATTGTCCGCTATGGAACCAAGCTGGTGCCCAATGCAGTTTTTCATGTGGCACGCCGTGGGGCCAACCTGATGGGCCTGGACCTGTTCTCCGCTCTGGGGTTCTCCCTCTTAGACACAAGGGGGGCAGCAATCCTGACTGTCGCCACACCTTGGCAGCAGAAGTGGCCATCGCTGTTTATGGGGCTGGGCTGCCTCTCCGCCTTCACCCATCAACCTCTCCTCAACCCTGCTGTGAAATCTGTCATCCAACCTCTGCGCCGCATCCCGTTGGCTCTCCGTGATGGGGTCTCCGCCGAGCTGCAACAACTGCTGGAAGCTGGCATCATTGAACCGGTGGACGCGTCACCTTGGGTCTCAAACCTCGTGGTGGCTAAGAAGAAGTCGGGGGGCCTGCGTGTCTGCGTCGATCTACGTGCAGTAAATAAGGCAAGGGTCCCTGATAAGTATCCACTGCCCACCTCAGAAGAACTCACTGCTCAGTTCTATGGCTCTGAGGTGTTCTCCAAGCTCGACCTCAGACAGGGGTACTTACAGGTGCCCCTCCACCCCAGCAGCCGAAACCTCACAGCCTTTGTGACACATGCAGGAGTGTTTCGCTACACCAGGATGCCTTTCGGTCTCAGCTCCGCCCCTAGCTGCTTCCAGAAAATCATGGTCTCCGTGCTGGCTGGCATACTGGGCGTGGCCATTTATCTGGACGATATAGTGGTACACGGGCCCACCAGTGAAATCCACGACAAGCGCCTTAACATGGTCTTCGCAGCCCTGTCCAAGCACAAGCTAACTCTCAATGCTGAGAAATGTGTCCTCTCTGTGCCAGCCATCGACTTCGTGGGGTTCCGGCTGTCAGCGAGCGGTGTAACTCCACTACAATCCAACGTGGACACCATTCAGGCCATCCCTGAGCCCAGCTCGGCCGCCCAGGTCGCCTCCTTCCTGGGTATGACAAGTTACTACCTGAGGTTTCTTCCCCAGTACTCTGCTCCCCTGCGCCAGCTGCTGCGTAAGGACGAGCCATGGGTGTGGTCAAAGGCATGCAGTGACGCTGTGCGTGATCTCAAGACTCAACTGACTTCACCACCAGTGTTGGCTCACTTCGACATCTCCAGCTCCACCTTTGTGACCTGTGACGCATCAGCCACAGCGATAGGGGCCGTGCTGTCTCAAACCCAGAACGGTGTGGAGAAGCCCATTGCCTTCGCCTCCCGTGCCCTCAACCTGACCGAGCAGCGGTACTCCGTGGGTGAGCGTGAGGCGTTAGCCTGTATCTGGGCTTGTGAAAGGTGGCACCTCTACCTCTATGGCCGCTCCTTCACCCTCAGGACAGATCACCAGGCCCTGACAGCGCTGCTGTCCACATCTGGGACAGGCCACAAACCCCTGAGGCTGCACCGCTGGTCTGACTGCCTCCGCCAGTACAACTTCAGCCTGCAGTTCACCCCAGGCAGAGACAATGTTGTCGCCGACCTGCTCTCTCGCTCTGTCTCCACCCCAGCTCCACAGACGGACACTGACTGCGTGGAAAAGGACATTGTCCAAATGCTACACACACCCCTCCAGGCCATTGTCTCTCTGCAGGAGCTGAAGGCAGCCTCCGAACAGGACCCTGTCCTCTCCCAGCTCCGCACCTACATCCAGAACGGCTGGCCTCACAAGGTCCCAGAGGAGCTGGCTGCGTTCGCCCGAGTCAGACAGGAGCTCTCCTGCTGGAACGACACCTGCGTGGCACGTGGGTTTTGCACAGTGGTCCCAGCTGCTCTCCGTGCACGTGTTTTGAATACGGCGCATGAAGGCCACCTGGGCATTGTGAAACTGAAACAGCGCTGCCGAGACCTGGTGTGGTGGCCGGGGATAGACAGAGATATTGAGGCTCTGGTGAAGGACTGTTCTGCCTGCCTTGTGAGTGGCAAGGCTGGCCACCAGGCTCCCCCACCCCTGCAACCTCTCGCCTGGCCCTCTCAGCCCTGGGAACACCTGCAGTTGGACATTTGTGGTGAGATCCATGGAGTTCCCCACCACCAACGCTTCATGGTGGTCGCCTACGATCTACACTCAAAATGGCCTGAACTCACCACTTCCGGCACTGTGACCTCACAGATCATCATCGACTTCCTGGACTCTCTTTTCTCTCGCTGGGGCCTCCCAAAGGCCATCACCACTGACAACGGCCCTCAGCTGGTCTCTGCTGAGTTCACTGCTTATCTTGAAAGCAAGGGCATCCGTCATATACGCACTGCGTACTACCACCCCCAGGCCAATGGCGGCGTTGAACGTTTTCACCAGTCACTGAAGAACGGCCTCAGAGCACACATGGCCCAAGGGTGCTCTTTCACGCAGGCCATCCGTCACACTCTGCTGCACTATCGGGCCACACAGCACTCGACCACAGGCGTCTCCCCAGCCTCTCTCATGCTAGGCCGGGAACTGTGCATGCCCCTTGACAGGCTCCGCCCCTCCACACCTCAGGCACCTCCCTCTGGGGTCAGAGCCTCAGTCACTCGTCAGCAGACGCGGATGAAGCAACGGTTTGACCAGTCAAAACGAACCAGGGTGCCAGACATCAATGTGTCAGACTGGGTCAGGGTCCGCAGGCCCCACAGGGACAATAAAATGGCTTCATACTGGTCCTCTCCTCTCCAAGTCACCCGTCAGCTGGGCCCAGCCACTTACCTCCTCAGCGATGGCACTCGGTGGCACTCCAGTCGTCTACGGAAGGTGTCAGCTCCGCCACACACAGCTGGTGACACAACCATAGCCATTCCCTCAGCATGGCGAGACGCCCCGGGGCTTCATGCAGCTCCTACATGGGCCCCAGACATTTCTGGGCCTCAGCTTCCCCTGCCATCTCCCTCCCCACCTCGGCCTGCCCAGCCTCAGGCCGCCCCGCGACCTGTTCGCACACGTTTACGCCCTGGCCACCTAGAGGACTTTGTCTCCACCTTTCATGTTTGAAATCCTGCCGGGGGGGGGGGGATGTTATGTATCCACACATCGACAGTGCTGCATTTGATTTGGTGCTGTTCTATTGTGCTGGGATCGATTGGTGATGCCTGCGGGCTCTGGGTTGTTTGATCGGGTCTGCCTTTGATGCTGTGTCAGTCTAAATAAAGAATGCCACGGAGAGGTTGTGTCGAGCGACAGCGCTGTGTCCTGACGTGATTTCTAAATACAATACTAGTATTCTCTTAGCGTCTAGGAATCCAGATCATCAGCAGATACACTATAATTTTATACATTGGACATATCACACACCCACGACAGAGGTTTTGTATGAAACTTGCTGATAGCCCAAACTGTACATTTTGTTCGCTGAATGTGGTTGGAACCTTCTTTCATATGGTCTGGGAATGTCCAAGGGTGAAAGGGTTTTGGGAAATGGTTGCTGATAAATTGTCCCAATTTTTGTCGAATACTGTACCCGCTGAGCCTGCGGTATTACTTCTAAATGACTTCTCTGCACTACATGTACCACTAATCAAGCAGCGCATATTGCTTGCGGGACTCACAGCAGCCAAGAAGATGGTTGCTATGCATTGGAAAGCTCCAGATGATTTGTCATCTCGTCATTGGTCCCTCTTATATCTGGACATTGTACGTATATTTGGAGCTCTCGACGGCAAGGATCCATGGAGCAAGGGCTGGAACTATAGACATGTGGAATTCTGTGGCCGCTGAGTTGAAGAACTTTATTGACTGAACACTGACCGAGTACTGTATGCTGTTTCTTTTTTGCAATTTTTTCTGTAGAATTTTTTTTTCTTTTCCCTTTTATTTCTCGTTTGTGGGTGGGTTTTTGTTTGCATTATTGTTCATTTGTGTGTCTTGTTTAAAAAAATGATAAAATAAAAAATATTTAATCACAAAAAACAACAAATCATCTAGATAAAGCATTATAGAAAAACTAACAATGGATATAGCTCCTGGGGAACATCTTACCTCACACAGAATGACTGTGAGGCCTGTCTGTCAGCAGTAAACCAACCGAAATGCATCAGATTTATATAAAAAAACACTCCATATAAACTCAGCAGTCAGATAGAAGTCCCAATCATCCCATGTCCTCTCCAACCAAACATCTCACCCGACTCTTGACTAGAAATGAGTAAAAGACTCGAGAAGTTACCTACACTAATTTGAGTGGTTATAGCACAAGAAAAACCCAGTGTTGACCATGGGAAAAACTTATGCGAATGCTCAAAATCCATCTAAAAAACACAACATAGTCACTAATAACATTAAACAATGGTTAAAATGATGAAACAATAAATGAGAGATATATTCCTTACACACACGTGTAGATTGGTTACAAATTAACTAACTAAGCATTAACACAAGGAAAGAAAAATAAACCAATAACTCCAAATAAAGGAAAGGATCTTGGGGAACTACTCTATGACGTGAAGTGACATTTGCTAAACATTTTCATCATCATCATAATCATATGGTGGAACCCAGGGATCAGGAACATTTTGACCTTGTACAGCATTAAGTACAGTCTTAATACAATATTTATGGATCATACCAATCATACAAGTAATGATGAAAACAATGACCAAAAACAGAAGAATACACACAATCAGTTTGTGAATGACACCCCCACAGATACCAAGGGGCCAAACACCCTTTACCCCTTGTTCAGTATCATGTTTCAATTCAGATACTTTGGCATCGTTGTTAGTAATATATGCACAGCATTCAGTGAAGATCACTTTACATACACCACCCTGTGAGGCTAACAGAAGACCCAACGCCATCCTATTTCCAGTTGCTACGCGTCCAACATCTTCTAAGCGTCTCGCTGTGGCCGTGATGGCAGCTGTAGAGATGAAATCTCTATCACGTGTATCTCTCCTGTACAAAAAGACATGGAAGTCATATTTACGTCTGGCAATTTGGCTATGGTGGGTGTGAAAGGTGTTGAATGAGGATGTAACGGGGGGTTACCATATTGTTATCTTGCAGAGAATCAAATACCCATATTTGGGTTATTATTGGGTTATTATTGCAAAACAACACATCATTCCCCCGAGACTAAATCCAATTCTCTTAAAAGGATGCTAGGGCCTGCTTTCAGGTACTGGCCTCATCGTTATAAAGTACCTCGATGGTGCCCTATTGTTATCAGGCTCCATTATATAAAGAATGCCCTTAGAGGCAGGTAGCAAGGTGATATGTATAATGAAACTCCTACCTTTGCTGTGAAGATTATGTTAAATGGTATGGACATTAAGGGGGGGGATCCTAATAATAGATATATTAGGAAGGTACTTATTAATTATACAACTCCTCATGCAATTTTTTTTTGTGTTCTCAATTTAAAACATCGACTGGAATGTAGTACGTACCTTTAATGATAAGTTTTGTGTCACCCACAAAGTTAAAGATGTATATTTCAAAATAATTCATCTTGTTTATCCAACCAATCAGACACTTAAAAAATACAAACGCGACATTGATGTAAAATGTGTGTTTTTTGGAGCTCCTCATACACGTGCACATGTTTCCTTTGGATTTTACCTTCATGGCTGTTATATGTACGTTGACTGCACATTCAAGACATCGTGGACAACAGACTGCCATATAATACAATGTACCAGCAGTTTAAATACGGATTTCAATAAACTGTTATCAATACATTCAAACCAATTTATTGAGATGTTGCTATTCTGTAGTAGTTTATTAATGCATTCAATATAAGATAAATATTTCCAGCCACTTTTCCATCTCACACAGGACGCTGAGCTGAAAGAGGCGACAGATCGCCACCAAGAGTGTGTTTGCCCACATGAAGAAAGCATGATTTTAAAAGGAAATTCTCTGGAAATTACGACTTTTTTGATCATCCATGGTTGTCAAACAATTCCAGCAACTGGTAAACGACTGTTGATTTGAATCCAATTCTTTTAAAAGGTTTTAGAAACCGAATATTGGAGCGTGTTGCAGTCACTGGAAGTGTATAGATGAGGTTTCCCATGTCTCGAAACGGAAGGCAAACGTCTGCTCCACTCTAACTGGGTTTATTATGAGGTGCCAAGGGTCTCCTTCATGATCGATATTGTTTATAAGTGATTGTTTGACTTGAGAAGGTGATTTTTGGTGTTTTATCGGAGAGAGAAAACACAAGTGTGGCAGCGCTCCGGCAGCGCAGACGCCAGACTGGGGCAGTTGAGTCTCTCTGGTTCTCACAGTGTGTTTATATCCCTGCCTGCGCTCCTTCCCCTCTATCAGCCTACTGGCTCTGTTGAGTTCGCGTCTCCGAACAGTAGAAGAAGAAGAAGACTAAAGACTAAATGGCAGAAGTCGCTCCCGCACCGGCAGCCGCCGCCGCTCCGGCGAAAGCGGCCAAGAAGAAAGCGCCCCGCCCCAAGAAGAGTGGCCCCAGCGTCGCGGAGCTCATCGTCAAAGCCGTGTCGGCGTCCAAGGAGAGAAGCGGCGTGTCTTTGGCAGCGCTGAAGAAGACTCTGGCTGCCGGCGGCTACGACGTGGAGAAGAACAAGGCCCGCGTGAAAGTGGCCGTCAAGAGCCTGGTAACCAAGGGCGCTCTGGTGCAGGTTAAAGGAACCGGCGCCTCGGGCTCCTTCAAAATCAGTAAGAAAGCGGAAGACGCCAAGAAACCCGCCAAGAAAGCGGTAAAAGCAAAGAAAACCGTGGCCAAGAAACCCGCAGCCGCCAAGAAGGCGGCAGCTAAGAAACCCGCAGCCGCCAAGAAGTCCCCGAAGAAGGCCAAGAAACCTGCGGCAGCCAAGAAGCCCAAGAGCCCTAAGAAGGCCGCCAAAAGCCCCAAGAAGGCGGTCAAAAAGCCCGCCACCCCCAAGAAGTCCGCAGCTAAGAAGGCTGCTAAGCCCAAGACGGCCAAGCCGAAGGCGGCCAAGCCAAAGAAGGCGGCCGCCAAGAAGAAGTAGATGGACACGTCGTCTTGAAACACCTCCAAAGGCTCTTTTAAGAGCCAACCACAATCAATGAAAGAGCATTTCGCAACAACACAACCTCACCTATAAACGTCTTGATGCATGCTCTACAATACATCATCCAGCTAAGAACATTACACAAACTTAAACCGATTCATCTTGGAGGCAATGTTTATCGACAGTTTACCTAGAAACGATAATATGAGTGAAATGGATTGTTACGACTTCATCGTTCGTCACACACTTTATTACTCTGAAATGACACAAAACACCTCAGTTCTCCAGCGGTTGGTTAGACCAGACACAGTATTTGACTAGAAGACAGCTTTGTTTTTTTTTTTGGGGGGGGGGGCATGACAGTATAGCCACAAGTTTATGTTAATTCTCTATATCCTATAGCTGTAGTTGATTTAGTGACGTCATTGTTGGTGTTGTAACTGCCGCAGTCTGACATGCCCTGTTTAAAATACATAATGACAGTTTTACAGTAAGTTTTAAAGTAACAAAACCATTAAGCTGTACAAGGATATTTTCAGAGGAATGATGTCACTTGTTTCTTTTGTTTGTTTGTTTTTTCTCATTTATTTTCTTTCTTTTTTGTATGAGTTGTTTTCTCGTTTTATAATCCCTAGTAGATTTATTTTGTAATTATGTATTCAGTCATTTCTCACTACAATTTTGTGGAATACATGTCTGCTATATTTGTACATTTCAATATTTTGCAATAACGTTTATTAAAAAAAAGACTGGCACGCCATAATGCAAAAGGCAGTGACAGATTGACAAATAAGCAATCAATAGATCAACAATCTGCTAATGATTGGCTATTGTAAATGGCTTGGGTTAAAAGCGCCCATTAAATGAGAATATAAAAACAGTTTAACACAATTATTCATAAAATCGTTCTTTACACGTTGAAAAATAGAAGATTATTGAACCCGTATAGCCGTTACTTATGGATGAGTCACACGCCTGTTTTTTTATATATAAAAAATAGCTCCTGCTTGCTGAACGTTATACTTTTTTTCTTTTTCTCATAACCACCTTAAATTTTTTTGTTTACTTTAAAACAATATCTACTACTAGTATATATATACATATATACATATATACATATATACATACATATATATATATATATATATATATATATATATATATATATATTTTTTTTTTTACTAAAACATTAGTTGTATTAGCTCAGGTCAATGAGGCCTACAGGCCATAAATAGCAAATAGAAGTTCAAAACTTGTAATGCTCACAAGAACTTAAGTTTATATTGATCTAAAAAAAATTAGGTGATAATATATGTATTATTATGGATTTGTAATCCGCTATAATGGAGCGGTCATTTTGGACCGGGAACACAAAATTAATGTGCAAGGAACAACAGGAAGACTACTCTAGTCCAAGGAGTCACGCGACACGGAGCATGCGCAGTCAGCTGACAGTATTTGACCAATCTTACACGAGGACCAGCACAGTAAAACTTGCATCAATTGTGTACAAATACAGCGTCTGAGCATAGCCGCCACCATTATTACTCTTGTAGAATTACAAGTGTAGCGTCATGCCTGAACCCGCCAAGTCAGCGCCCAAAAAGGGCTCCAAGAAAGCCGTGACCAAAGCCGCCGGCAAGGGAGGAAAGAAGCGAAGAAAGACCAGGAAGGAGAGCTACGCCATCTACGTGTACAAGGTCCTGAAGCAGGTGCACCCCGATACCGGCATCTCGTCCAAGGCCATGGGCATCATGAACTCTTTCGTTAACGACATCTTCGAGCGCATCGCCGGTGAGGCTTCTCGCCTGGCGCATTACAACAAGCGCTCCACCATCACCTCAAGGGAGATCCAGACCGCCGTCCGCCTGCTGCTCCCCGGGGAGCTGGCCAAGCACGCCGTGTCTGAGGGCACCAAGGCCGTCACCAAGTACACCAGCTCCAAGTAATCTGCCCATTGGCCCAAACAAACGGCTCTTTTAAGAGCCACGCACAACCTCACCAGAGAGCTGTTCTGCTATCAGTGATACTTTATCATGTGCTGTGACGTCCAACACCAGGACAGTTTAATTCTCACACAGCTATAGAAATAAAAGTTGGCTGGGCTTGATTTGTTAGCTGTTCGTGGATACAAGGGAAATTGGGTAGTCCGATCCCTCTAGTGATCTATGAAGCCTCCACATTCTCATTTCCCTCGTGCATGCATCAAAGGGAAATCCGATCAGTTACGAATTCGAGTCTGGTCTTTTTTAGAGTCGCATCTAAAAATACTTACATTTTTTGCAAGTTTATTGGGTGATGGTTTAATTACTCAATGTGTATTTATCTTTTGATAATTGTAAGTAAACCTTTGAAGTCTTCCAACAGATCTATGGACATGTGTACAAATGTTCCTCCGTTGTCACCAGTCAACCTGAGCTTTGTTAAAGGATCAGTTTAGTTTTTTTTTACTCATTTTTCTTCAAAATCTTTAAAACCTTGTTTTCTTACCAGTCTTATTAAATTTAGGGTAAATGTGTGTGCCTATGATTTTTCACTGCCAGTCATTGGCGAGACAATCGGTTATAATAAACATACTGATCAATCCATATTCTAAACTATAACCTACATATTCATATAATCTACTAGATAATCTATATTTTAGCATTTTATTCATCGACCAATAATTTAATAATCTATACATATATTAATGTGAGATGGTTTTCATTTGCTTCTGTTTCAGACTTGGTTGGGTTATGAGAAGCTGACGTGAGGAGGCGCCCTTTAGTTTGAATGTTCCGCGGGTTTTTCAAAGCGACTCTGCTCCAATAAGGATCTGTCAGAGAGCACGTGTTCCTGGCCAAGACCAATCAGCGTGTGGCTGGACTCCGGCTCTGGCTATATAACCACGGCGTTTGCAGCGTGCCAGTAAGTCTTTAGTAAGAAGAAGTGAGACTTTGGTCTACTATGGCTAGAACAAAGCAGACCGCCCGTAAATCCACCGGTGGCAAAGCCCCCAGGAAGCAGCTCGCTACCAAGGCCGCCCGTAAAAGCGCCCCGGCTACCGGCGGTGTGAAGAAGCCTCACCGCTACAGGCCCGGTACCGTCGCTCTCCGAGAGATCCGTCGCTACCAGAAATCCACGGAGCTGCTGATACGTAAGCTGCCCTTCCAGCGGCTGGTGAGGGAAATTGCTCAGGATTTCAAAACTGACCTGCGCTTCCAGAGCTCCGCTGTCATGGCTCTTCAGGAGTCCAGCGAGGCTTACCTGGTCGGTCTGTTCGAGGACACCAACCTGTGCGCCATACACGCCAAGAGGGTCACCATCATGCCCAAGGACATTCAGTTGGCTCGCCGCATCCGCGGAGAGCGTGCTTAAGCCCCGTCACCTGACAACCCGCAACGGCTCTTTTAAGAGCCACACACATGTCACTGAAGAGCGTTTGTTCACAACCTTGGGGGGGCGCTGACTTCAACTTAAGTCAATTGTTCTATATAAATGTTGCAGCTACTTTCTGTGTTTTCTAACCATTTAAGCCTGGATAATGTAAATGTGTCATCACATTTAAGATACAAACCACAGATGGGCAGAGGTGTAAAAACCAGGTGCTTCATCAACAGGGACGTACATGAAGAGACGTAACATCATACGAGACCATTGTCTCAACCGCCTCCATGAAATGATGTCCCTCACCTCATCCACAAACTCCAGTGTTCTGAATGTGATGTTCATTACTGCCTACCAACCGTTTAAGAATAGATGCCAGATACTTAGAGATGTTATGGGTCACTGAGTTAATCATACTAACAATAGACCCCAATGGCACATCCTGTTTATTTATCTTAGGTAAACCATCAGGAACACTCACTTTGTCATTTCACTTCATGCACTTGTGTACATGAAATGAAACGAAATGCCCTTTTCCCCAGCCCACAGCAGTACAACACAAACACAAAAACACATCCAAAAACTACCAGAACACACTTATCCAAGCCAATAAAACTAAATAATAAACTAAATAGTTGTCGCTTCCCCTGGGTATAATCTATGGTACACATTTCTGTCAGTAGCATTGCCCTGTTCTAACACCTTCAGACGATCTTATCACTTTTTTTCTTGCAACCACTGCCTGGATGTCGTTTCAGGGGCTCATGAGTATTTCTGTCTCCAAGTAACGTCATAAAAGTCTCTCAATAAATGTTGTGTCCAGATGAACTGAGTCGCCTTACTAACAGCTCACAATCACTTTCCATGCCTAACATTACTAATGTCTTCCAAAACAAAAGCGGTGGTGGTGTGAGCAAATAGTCATAGGCCAAGCAGAATTCAGCTTTGGACGTGACTTTCACTAATTTATCTGGATCAAATACTACCCTACTTTTGATATAAGCACTCTGGTTGAAATCGTTGCTGGGTTTTGAAAGAGGTGGTAGGAGGAAAATGTCTGATTTCACTTCTTTGGCCTGATGCGCTGACTTTGCCATCTCCACATCAGCAGCCTGCTGTGTTTCGGTCTTCTGTGGGTGAAGCGGATTATTTGCCACTTGGTAAAGAAGAAGAAAGTGTTTTTTATTATTATTATTATTACAAGAACGTATGGAGGGAAAGAAGGAAATGTTAAGGAAAGGAAGCATTTATTTAAAGAGCAATTCTACAATAAGTTTTTATTTCAGTTTAATGAATGTATCTGTCGATGTAATTTGAAATACAATGGGGCCGTTCACATCGTCACCAGCGTCTTGATTTCCTGAAGGGGGAGGGGCTACACCGGACCAACCCACGAGGCTCTCCGCCTCTATCACGTCCGCAGATGAGGTTTAAGTATACGGACCCTTACAGCGACGTGCTTAGTTTGTCGTATTCATCGGTGAGCAGTCCAGTGTAAAGATGAGTGGCCGTGGTAAAGGAGGTAAAGGTCTGGGTAAAGGAGGCGCCAAGCGCCACCGCAAAGTCCTTCGTGATAACATCCAGGGAATCACCAAGCCCGCCATCCGCCGCCTGGCTCGCCGCGGCGGAGTGAAGCGTATCTCGGGTCTGATCTACGAGGAGACCCGCGGTGTCCTGAAGGTGTTTTTGGAGAACGTGATTCGTGATGCCGTCACCTACACCGAACACGCCAAGAGAAAGACCGTCACCGCCATGGACGTGGTGTACGCCTTGAAGAGACAGGGACGCACCCTGTACGGCTTCGGCGGTTAAACTGAGAAACCAAACCCACACAAAGGCTCTTTTAAGAGCCGCCCACCTCCTCAAGAGAGACTTCCTTACGATTGTAAATGTAATATTTATGTTTGTGATAGATCAATTTTAAGGCGGCACCGTGGTTATGGCAATATGCCACAACTGGCTATATAAACATGGAAGCGTTATTTGTATTTTACTTTTTAAAGGTGATATTTTTCTCAAACCAATAAGCTTTTTGACTGAAAACAGTTGAATTCTGCTTTGACTGACTGATCATACTGCTTTGACTGATCATACTATTGATTTTGTTTTGGAAGACGTTAGTGATGTTAGGCATGGAAAGTGACGGTAAGTTAAGGCTGAATCAGTTCATCTGGACACATTCGAGAGAAATTTACTAAAAGATTATTGGGATCATCAAACCTTCCATTTTAAAAAATTCTCAATAAATCCTTTTAATCACCTGTCATTTACATCTTAAATGTGATGACATCTTTACGTTATTCGGACACTTGAAAGTAGTTAAATATATTTTTCGATAAGTGGTTGCAACATTTAAATAGAATAGCTTGAGAGAAGTTGGTTGAAGTCAGCGTTTTTCCCAGATTCCCTTGCAGTTGAATAAGAGAACAGTCGCCAGTTTGTGATCTGCTGTGAAGTGGTAGCAACATGGCATGGAAACAGGAGCACTGCTTTCTATCAGATTAGTGTGGCTCTTAAAAGAGCCTTTGTTGTGTTGGGCTGAAGGCTGTATGTGGATCTACTTCTTGGCGGGCTTGTCGGTCTTCTTGGGCAGCAGGACCGCCTGGATGTTGGGCAGCACGCCGCCCTGAGCGATGGTCACTCCGCCCAGCAGCTTGTTGAGCTCCTCGTCGTTGCGGACGGCCAGCTGGAGGTGACGGGGGATGATGCGGGTCTTCTTGTTGTCCCGGGCCGCGTTTCCAGCCAGCTCCAGAATCTCAGCGGTCAGATACTCCAACACAGCCGCCAGGTAGACCGGGGCTCCGGCACCGACACGCTCGGCATAGTTGCCCTTGCGGAGGAGTCTGTGAACACGACCCACGGGAAACTGGAGCCCGGCACGGGAGGATCGGGTCTTGGCCTTGGCCCTCGCCTTTCCACCGGTCTTTCCTCTGCCGCTCATGTTTGATTCTCTTCGTTCAGTTAAATGCTGAGAGCTAAAGTCGCGTCCGGTCAGCAGGCGGTATTTATACACGGAGCTACGCGAAAATAAAACACGGTCCGATCAGAGAAGAGTATTCAGCTGATGAAATTGGCGCGAGGTCTTCGCCAATGAGCTATAGAGAATCTGTTAAACGAGCGCTTAACGTTTAGACCAATCAGAGCTGGTGGTGTTAAAACGTCACTCTAACAGATTCGGCCTCTCGACCGTCTTGGTATTTGTGCTTATATTATAAAATGTTCTCTTAATATACACTGTAAATTTACTCTGGCAAAAGTGCTTTGTTTTTGTTTAACATTATCATCATTATTGTTAATACTACAGTTCATTTTCTTTATTTACTTTTGTAATGACCATGTAAAGGTGTAAGGTTGTTTATAGTTGACTGTATATATATATATATACACACACACACACACAACGTTCCTGTATCGTTTGTATTCTTGCTAACAAAAATAAAAATATCTTGGTATTTGTGGCATCTTTATAATATGCATGTTCTGTCTTCACAGCCTCGTTCAGATCAACACAGAAGCTGTGCACTTCTTCGAGACTGGCACCATGGATGCACACCAGTCGGTGGGCTGTGTCACCCTCTGGATGATGGCATTTCTCTCCATCTTCGGGAGCTCCTCCTTTACCTTTTTCAGCATAGGGAGAGAGGTGGGCGCCGTGCTGTGTGTGCAGCATATGGCTGAGCATTGTCTTTCAGCTGTATACTCACAGGTTGTCTTTAATGTCCCATGCTCACCACATGCCTGTAGGCGTCTTCTGTTGCGCACCGTTTCATCCATTGGGAGAAGGATGCTGAATATGAAGCTGCCAGTGAAGAGGAAGGCCAAAATGGCTTATGGATGTGATGAAAGAGGACATGCAGGTGGAAGAAGAATGCAGAGGACAGGAAGAGATGGAAACTGATGATCCGCTATGGCGACCCGTAACGGGAAGCAGCCGAAAGTGCTACTTAACGTCACACCACACGATAAAGTACCACTGATAACAGAACAGCTCTCTGGTGAGGTTGTGTGTGGCTCTTAAAAGAGCCGTTTGTTTGGGCCAATGGGCAGATCACTTGGAGCTGGTGTACTTGGTGACGGCCTTGGTGCCCTCAGACACGGCGTGCTTGGCCAGCTCCCCGGGGAGCAGCAGGCGGACGGCGGTCTGGATCTCCCTTGAGGTGATGGTGGAGCGCTTGTTGTAATGCGCCAGGCGAGAAGCCTCACCGGCGATGCGCTCGAAGATGTCGTTAACGAAAGAGTTCATGATGCCCATGGCCTTGGAGGAGATGCCGGTATCGGGGTGCACCTGCTTCAGGACCTTGTACACGTAGATGGCGTAGCTCTCCTTCCTGGTCTTTCTTCGCTTCTTTCCTCCCTTGCCGGCGGCTTTGGTCACGGCTTTCTTGGAGCCCTTTTTGGGCGCTGACTTGGCGGGTTCAGGCATGACGCTACACTCGTAATTCTACAAGAGTAATGATGGCGGTTTCGCTCAGATACTGTATTTCTACACAATTGATGCAAATTTTACTGTGCTGGTCCTCGTGTAAGATTGGTCAAATACTGTCAGCTGACTGCGCATGCTCCGTGTCGCGTGACTCCTTGGACTAGAGCAGGGGTCAGGAACCTCTTTGACTGGGAGAACCATAAAAGCCAAATATTTCTAAATATATTTCATTGAGAGCCATATAGTATTTTTAACGTATAATAAATTAAATATGTCTTACTTTTAATGCGACTTCTGGTGCTGCATGGTTTTGCTGATGGCCTTGTAGTCTGGTTCATACGTGGTGAGGTTGAGCTTCATGCAGGCGTTGAGGCTTCCATCAGTTAAACGTGAGCGTAGGTTGGTCTTAATGTTCCTCATATGCGAGAATGACTGCTCAAATGCATATGTAGAGCCAAACATGGTCAATACGGCAATACTCACACGCTGCATTGTGTGGTATGTCACAGGAAGCTCGTTCCAAGTTTTAAGAATCAGCTGGTCTTCAGGTTGAAGATTTTTCATTTCTGTCCACTTGTGTTCCCTCGCCAGCTCTGCTCGCTGTCGCGCAAGACTTTCCAACTCTCCATTGAGTGACTTGAACTTACTAATCCACATGTCTGATGCCTTCAGGTCAGCAACTTCCAGCTCAAAGTCTCCGATAGAGACCCCGGGGATGCATGTCAGGTCGATTTTGTCCACTGCACACTCATGTGGATGAGTGATGAACTTGAAAAGCCCAGTGCGCGCACGAAATTCTCCAAAACGTGCTTTGAATGACTGCAGGAGATTGGACGTAAAGCCAGCTAGCTGCTGGAGATCCAGATGTTGAGTGGAGTCACTTGCTAAGCATGCATCTCTAAATTGTTGCAGTCTTTCAAAGTGCAGAAGACGACCTGTTTCAATGTTCCTGAGAAAGACTTTCAGCTTGCTTTCAAATGCAAACACTGCTTGTTGAAGGGATGAGATTGTATTTCCAGTACCTTGCATTTTCACATTGAGCTGGTTCAGATGGCCAGTTATGTCCACGAGATAGTGAAACTGCAGGAGCCAGTCAGTGTTGTCTGGCTCAGGATGCTTGACGCCTTTCATTTCAAGAAAAGTCCGGATTTCATTCAGACAAGCTGCAAAACGGCTGAGCACCTTCCCCCTTGACAACCAACGCACGTTGCTGTGTAAAAGCAGACCGGGATAATGATTCCCAACGTCTTCTAACAGAGCTTTAAACTGGCGATCATTTAAAGCTCGGGCAACAATAAAGTTGACCACTCGAATGACCAGCGACATCACCTCACCAAGCTCCTGGCCGCACGTCTGAGCGCAAAGCGCCTCCTGGTGCAGGATGCCATGAAAACTTAGGATGGCGCTCTTTTCATGTTCACGGAGAAGCGCTACAAATCCTTTGTTCTTCCCCAACATACAGGGTGCGCCATCAGTACAGACAGAAATAAGTTTATCCATCGGTAGTTTTTTTTTTCTTTAGCAAACTCCATGAAAGACGTGAATAAATCCTCTCCTCTTGTTGTCCCTTTCATTGGCAAAACAGCCAAGCTTTCCTCACGCAGTGTGTCACCTGCAGCATACCTGGCAATGATACTGCACTGAGATAGATGGCTAACGTCTGTTGACTCATCTAACGCGAGAGAAAAGTATGTCCCGGTGTTTATTTCCTTAATTTGTGTTACCTCGACTTGATTTGCCATCATGATGCTACGATCGTGCACAGTTCTTGCTGACAGGGGCATGTCTTTTATTCGTTTGATTAATCTTGTCTTTATTTGGGAAGTCATCAAACAGTTCATTGGCCACATCAAGCATGAATGTTTTGGCATACTCGCCATCTGTGAATGACTTTCCATTCCTTACTATTGCCAAAGCAGCCGCAAAGCTAGCGGAATTCCCGTCACCTTGCTTGGTCCACACACGTAGTTGCTGCTGACTCGTCTGCACTCTCCGCTGTAGCTCCTCGCATGCCCTTTTCCTGCTGTCCCCCGCTGGAGATTTCCGTGCAAATGAAGCATGGTGCGTATCGAAGTGCCGCTTTATATTTGACCGTTTTATCGTTGCATTTTATCATTGCATATTAGACATACCACAGATCCTGCTCTCTCCACAAATGCAAATTCCTCTGTCCACGCAGCCTGGAATGCACGGTAACCATCGTCTTTTTTTTTCTTTTCGCCAGCTTTTCCGTTACAAGGGTTGAAGCGGATAAACTAGTTGGCTATCTGATAAAATTGATTTCTTCACCTTTACAATGACCCGGACATGCACGCGAGCCATTGGTTCCCGACCCGACCCACGGGTGACCCGTGACCCGTGAAATTTATCTTCAAAACTAATTTCTGTTTACTTTAAAATGACACAGTATTATTAAGAAATATCACAAGTATTTTAAAATCAGTTCCAAACTGATTTTTTTGAAAAAAAAAATTTTTCAACTCAAAATTGTCTGGGAGCCATATGCCGTCACCGGAAGAGCCATATATGGCTCGCGAGCCATAGGTTCCCGACCGCTGGACTAGAGTAGTCTTCCTGTTGTTCCTTGCACATTAATTTTGTGTTCCCGGTCCAAAATGACCGCTCCATTATAGCGGATTACAAATCCATAATAATACATATATTATCACCTATTTTTTTTAGATCAATATAAACTTAAGTTCTTGTGAGCATTACAAGTTTTGAACTTCTATTTGCTATTTATGGCCTGTAGGCCTCATTGACCTGAGCTAATACAACTAATGTTTTAGTAAAAAAAAAAAACAGTGTATGGATTATTTCAACTATAACAAATAATTGTGTTTTTTCTTGCTTCCAGTCTGGATTTACCTCAATCTATCCACATCACAAACAAGTTGTAGACCAACACATCCAAGATGTTGAAGAACATCACCATGGGCCAACGTCATCCTCTCACAAGAGTAAGTGCCAGTAACCTGCAAAAGTGCAACAACCAGTAAATAAAATGAGTACATACAAGTGATACTTAATGTCAGCATAGTAACGTGAAAATTTGCATCAAAGCATTGTTCCGGGGAGTTCTCTGGGCGAAAACAACGCGAGCCAGCGGGACAAAAGCGCGTGCTGAGAGCCACCATCTCTTTACAAATGCTGCTGCTCTGAGAGTGTCATGCTTAGTGGCTAGTCGTGTTGCTAAGGCTACTTAGTGGCTAGTCGTGTTGCTAAGGCTACTTAGTGGCTAGTCGTGTTGCTAAGGCTACTTAGTGGCTAGTCGTGTTGCTAAGGCTACTTAGTGGCTAGTCGTGTTGCTAAGGCTACTTAGTGGCTATTCGTGTTGCTAAGGCTACTTAGTGGCTAGTCGTGTTGCTAAGGCTACTTAGTGGCTAGTCGTGTTTCTAAGGCTACTTAGTGGCTATTCGTGTTGCTAAGGCTACTTAGTGGCTAGTCGTGTTGCTAAGGCTACTTAGTGGCTAGTCGTGTTGCTAAGGCTACTTAGTGGCTAGTCGTGTTGCTAAGGCTACTTAGTGGCTAGTAGTGTTGCTAAGGCTACTTAGTGGCTAGTCGTGTTGATAAGGCTACTTAGTGGCTAGTAGTGTTGCTAAGGCTACTTAGTGGCTAGTCGTGTTGCTAAGGCTACTTAGTGGTTAGTCATGTTGCTAAGGCTACTTAGTGGCTAGTCGTGTTGCTAAGGCTACTTAGTGGCTAGTCGTGTTGCTAAGGCTACTTAGTGGCTAGTCGTGTTGCTAAGGCTACTTAGTGGCTAGTCGTGTTGCTAAGGCTACTTAGTGGCTAGTCGTGTTGCTAAGGCTAAGAAGACTTTCACTGTCGGCGAAGAATTGATTCTGCCTGCTGCCAAGGACACGTGCCATGAACAGTTGGGGGAAGCTGCAGCTAACAAGGTGGCAAATGTTCCTCTTTCAGCTGCCACAGTTTCAAGGAGAATTGATGAAATTGGTGAGTTGCAATGTTGTTATATGTATGTTATGTTAATGCGAGGAAAATATATGCTGTGTGTTTAATATCCAAACGTTACTTAAAATGTTATGATACTGGACTTCCGGTAAGATGGCGACTTGAATAGCAGCACAACTTTCTGCCTCTCGCAAGTTGGCTAAAATAAATCCCCTAAAACACTAAACTCGACGCAAAAAAAGGAGAAATGAGAAGAGGAGGTAATTCGAATAAAGGTAGCCGTACAATCCAAAAGGGTAGCGCACCAGATACACAGGGAGCGAAGAAACAGTCGGAGCAAGGTAATAGCAAACACGAGGTTGAAGAAGCTACAATGGCGGCGGACACAGCTGAGACATTGCGTGCCGGATTAGCAGCTATCGCTAAAGAGATACAAGAATTCAAACAAGAGCTACGAGGTGACTTTGCCAGACTCAAAGATGAGGTGAAAAGGGAAGTGAAGGAAGAGATTGCTTGCTTCCGAGAAGAAATGACACAGAAGTTTGCAGAGAGCAACGGCGAAATACAGGCGCAGAAAGCGCACATGAGTGAGGCCCAGAAGCGCATAGCCGAGCTAGAGGAATGGCAGGCGGACTCGACAGAACTACTGATGGACATGTCGACCCAAACGCTCCAGATGCAAGAAAAAATAATGGACCTGGAAGGGAGGTCAAGGAGGAACAATATTCTAATCTTTGGTGTGCCAGAGGAAACGGAGGGAGGCTCCATTACCCAGTATGTGGAACAATTCTTGAATACTCAACTTGACTTAGAAGAAGGGACCAATCTCCAGATACAAAGAGCGCACAGAGCCCTCGCTCAGAAACCCCCTCCGACAGCTCCCCCCAGGTCAACAGTGGTGACCTTTCAACAGTTTGATATAAAAGAAATGATTCTCAAGAAAGCATGGGAAAAGAATAAGATAGAGATAGGGGACAAACGTATTTACTTTGATCACGATTACGCAGCTGAAGTGGTCCGGAAAAGAAAATCATATTTGGGCATTAAGAAAGTGCTCAAGGGTAAAGGAATTCGTTTCCAGACACCCCTCGCCAAAATAAGGATCCACTGGAACAACAGAACGAAGACATACGACAATGCCAGGGAAGCTGCGATGGACATGAAGACGAGAGGCTGCGACATCGAGATACCAGACGATGACACGGCAACCACGGCCACAGAGCAGGTGGAGGCGACTGGGACGCGAGCAGGGTGGCAACGAGTCCAAGGCGCGAAAGGAGGACGTGAAGCTGCACAACGAGCGAAAGAGAAGCTCCGGGCCTATCGGAGAAAGTAGGATTGGTATCGTTCTGACTGAGTTGAGCTCCATTACAAAAGGCTTTTTCATCACATGCCACTGAGAGAGGTAGGCTATACGGTTGCCAAACGTTGGACATGCCTAGACAAGGCTGTAGGCCTATCCCATGTGATGGGCAAACTGTCAAGTCTAGAGTGGGGCCCTTTCTGAAAAGGATTTCCCCTTCACCTACCAACGGGGACTCGGGGTGGTTAGGCCCCTTTAGTTGGAAGTTATTTTTGTTGTTGATTAACGTGTTTTATATTTGTAGTTTTTTTGTTTGGAGCTCTGTGGGAATATATGGAAAAAGAGTATCAAGATGTCTAGATGGTTCACACTACTAAAATAATGTCGCTGAATGTTAATGGTCTAAATATGTTAAAGAAGAGGGAAAAGGTTATGATTAAGCTAAAAAAGGAGGATGTACAAATCATATTCCTCCAAGAGACCCATTTAACACAGATAGAGCATGGGAAACTTAAGAAATATGGGTACAGACATTCATATTATAGCTCCTACAAGGAAGGGCGCAGGAGAGGTGTTGCAATTTTAATATCAAACAAAACTCAATTCGATTATGATAGGGAGATTGGAGACAAGGAGGGGAGATATATTATAGTGAAGGGGAGGTTAGAGAACAAACCAGTGACATTGGTAAATATATACGCCCCTGCTGAAAGTGATAAAATATTTTTTAAATCTTTGTTTGATGAGATAGCAAACGAGTCAGAGGGGGGGTCTTAATTTGTGGGGGAGATTTGAATGTCGTTTTGAATCACAAAATGGATACGGCCAGTATCAAAAGTACTAAAACACAGGTCACTTGATTTGTAAATATATCACTGGAAGAGATGGGGATGGATGATGTGTGGAGACAATTGCACCCTCAGGAAAAAGACTATACACATTACTCAGCTGTACATAAAGTTCATTCAAGGATAAACTATTTCCTTGTGAGCAAAGACGATATTTACAGAGTAAAGGAGTGTGGGATTGGAGGGGCGGATATCTCAGATCACAATCCAGTATATTTAGAAATTAATTTGAGTTGTAGAAAACGAAATACGGTTTGGAGGTTTAATGTGGGTCTACTGAATAGTGAGCAGAGTAAGATTATGTTAAAGACGGATATTCGGACATATCGAGAAGAAAACAGCAATGGGGAAGTAGACCCAACAATATTTTGGGATGCCATGAAGGCGGTCATCAGGGGAAAATTAATAGCGCATTCAGCATTGATCAAAAAGGCAAGATCAATTATATCCAGAAAGAATACGGACAGGTTAAGAGAAATGGAGAGGGAATACCAAACTGCGGGAAACCCCGTGGTGTTGGAGCAAATCAAATCGGCTAAGTCAGACATTAATAAAGAACTGATAGATGAAGTTGAGAAAAAAAGCTTGTTTCTCAAACAAAGATATTATGAAACAGGCCCGCGCGCAACTAAACTGTTGGCAAAACGTATTCGCAAACAGCAAGCAGTTGGCCATATACATAAGATCAGAGACCCCATTCAAATGAGTTAACGAATATACCAGAAAGCATAGAGGACATATTTTTGGGATATTATAAAAGAGCTATATTCACAACCCACACCTGCACCCGAAGCGGAAATTAATACCTTTTTGAATTCATTAGATTTACCCTCAAAATGACAAATTAACAGCTGACATCAAGATGGAAGAGGTGATAGATGCAATAAATTCTTTGAAAAACAATAGAAGCCCGGGCAGCGATGGATACCCTGCAGAATGGTGCAAAGTGTTTAGGGAAGAGCTGGCACCGTTACTTCTGAGATCCTTCAATTGGACACTTCACAATAATAAGATACCACCATCATGGTCAGAGGCAATAATCACAGTCATTCCAAAACCGGGAAAGGATAAAGAATATTGTGGGAACTACAGACCTATTTCATTATTAAATGTAGATTATAAAATATATACGACAATTATCTCCAAAAGGTTAAACTCATTCATAGGTGATTTGATAGATGAAGCTCAAACAGGATTCATGAGAGAAAGAAAAACGCATGATAATATCAGAAGGACATTGCATATTGTTGATCAAGCGAGTAAGAGAAAACAAGCTACACTATTAGTAAGTTTAGATGCAGAAAAAGCATTCGATCGGGTGTCTTGGAATTTTTTGTATGCAGTATTGGAACGACTAGGGTTCAGCAATAAGTCAATACAGTGCATTAAAACATTATATCAACAACCTAATGCTCGGATTAAAATAAACGGGAGTTTAACGAACAAGTTCAGTTTGCAGAGGTCGACAAGACAAGGATGCTGTTTGTCTCCGACACTGTTCGCGTTATTCATTGAGCCTTTAGCGGAGGCCATTCGCCAAAATGAAGGAATTAATGGAGTGACAGTGAATGGCACTGTCCACAAGGTGGGGCTATTTGCTGATGATGTCATAGCCTATCTTGAGCAACCACATACATCACTCCCTCAACTAATGAAGCTACTAGAACTATATGGTCATTTATCTGGATATAAAATTAACATGTCAAAAACACAGGTGCTAGTTCTCAATTATACTCCAACCACATAATTCAAGGGAAAATTTGACTTTAATTGAAATCTAAACAAAATCAAATATTTGGGAATTTACATTACCAAGGAATTGTCTAAATTACATAAAGCAAATTACGGCAAGATCAACGATGTGATGCAAAAGGATATTGATAGATGGTCCACTCTGCCACTTGACTTCAGCTCAAGAATTGAGACAGTTAGAATGAATATTCTACCAAGGCTTCTTTACCTATTCCAATCGTTGCCTGTAGAGGTGACTCAAGCTCAATTTGATATGTGGGATAGGACAATATCTAGATTTATTTGGGGAGGGAAGAAGCCCAGAGTAAGGTATGAAACTCTCCAACTCTCAAAGGAAAAGGGAGGTATGGGTTTACCAAATCTAAAATAATATTTCAAAGCTGCCCAGCTGAGATATGCTATTGACTGGTGTAGGCAAGATTACATGGCCAAGTGGAAAGTCATGGAAAGGGAATATGGTGGGTACCCTATCCAGAATATTTTAGGGGATAAAGAAGTATACAAGAAAACAAAAACCAATATGGATTCAGTCACATTATCTACACTGGAGTTATGGTTTAAATTGATTAAAATCAACAAATTACAAGATGAGATACAGTTATTGAGATGGGTAGCATATGATAGAGACTTTACTCCAGCGAGGCATGACACAGTTTTTAAACTGTGGGTTAACTGGGGAATCACAGCATGGTGCACTCTAGAGGAAAAGGGGGAGATGGAGAGTTTTCAGGGTATGAAAGACAAGTTTGATTTGGAGAATCATGACTTCTTTAGATATTTACAATTAAGGGATTATTACAACAAACGTATCAGGGGAGGACCCTCCATGGAGGTGAACAGTGTGATTCAAATTATAATCAACGCATATAAAGGGAGAAAATCTAGGACTATATCTGTACTATATCAAGCTCTCACAACTAATAAACACTCAACTACATATATAAAAGAAAAATGGGAATTAGAATTTGGCACAGAAATTACAGAGGAGGACTGGCAGAATATGTGGAAAGTTCATCAATCCTCCACTAGTTCGCGGATATGGAGGGGATTCTCCTGGAAAAATCTGATACGTTTTTTTATTACACCAAAAATCAAAAATAGATACTCCAGCACCAAACTGTCATGCTGGAGGAAATGTGGAACAGAGGATGTAGACCACTCGCATATATTTTGGAAATGTAATAAGCTAGCGATGTTTTGGGAGATGGTTCATGATGTAATACAAAAGGTACTTGGATATGACTTCCCTAAGTGCTATATGACCCTCTATCTCTGTAATTTTAAAAACGACGATATAGGGCCAAGTGATAGATGTTTGGTTAAGATACTGCTGATTGCGGCTAAGAAGGCAATCACAAGAAAATGGTGCCAGGTGGACGCCCCCACACAAGGACAATGGATGGAAATAGTGGAGGACATTCATACGATGGAAAAACTGACTCATCGATTGAGACTTACAGTACCTCGGTTGGAAGACCAGTGGAAGAATTGGACATGGTTTAAGGAGCAAACACGCGACAACATAATTCATGACAACACTTAAGACTGGAAAGTTAGACCCACAGGAAGCTCTTGTAGTTCATTTTTTTGTGTGTTTTTTTGTTTGTTTGTTTTGAGTTGCCCTGTTGGGCTTGTGTGCAAGTAAATGTAGATAATTCAATGTTTACTTCTGAATACGGATGCCATGTTTGTATTGACCTAAAAACTTCAATAAAAACTAAAGTGATAAAAAAAATGTTATGATACTACTGACTTATAAGCCTAACCTATATCCCCGTAGTTATTAACGCACCCCCGTCTCTCCCCCGGTCCGCCAGAACATTGTCAATATCGAACTGGTCCGCAGTGAAAAAAAAGTTGGTGACCCCTGATCTGCAGGGATGGCTCTCTGCTGGTGAGGTGGGTCTTTCTTTTTGTGGTGACATCCTTTCTGGCACTTCCTGCCTGGCTGATTTTGACCGTTGTGACTGGCATCGCTGCAGTGTTGGGCAGCAGTGGGCGGTTGGGCTCTTCTACCCTTGCAAAAGATGGCAGTGGGTGAGTTTTGCATTTAATTTCACTAGCTGTTCTGTTTGGTCTGCCACTCATCGGCCTGGGTAGTTTGAAGCTCCCAACCGAAGCTGCCGCCACCTGAGGAATCTGGGAGAGTCAAGTCAAGTCAGGTCAAGTCAATTTCATTTATATAGCCCAACATGACAAGTTACAAATTTGCCTCAGTGGGCTTTACAGCAACACAACATCCTGTCCTTAGACCCCCGTATCGGATAAGGAACAACTCCCTAAAAAGAAGCCCTTTAACAGGGAGAAAAAATAGGAAGAAACCTTAGGGAGGGCAACAGAGGAGGGAGCTCTCTCCCAAGATGGACAATGTGCAATGGATGTTGTGTTTACACAATTTACAGAATACAACACTGAAAGAGGATAACAGAATTAAGAGCCACGTTCCTACATGTGGCTGGAAAAGAAACAATTAAGTTATATAACACGCTTGACTTCGATGAAGACATAAATGACTATGATATATTGAAAGAGCTATTCCGCCAACATTGTGAGCCAAGGAAAAAGGTGACATATTTGAGGTACCTGTTCTTCACTCGAAAGCAAGGAAAATCAGAATCTCTTGATGCATATGTGACTGTTTTAAAGAATACAGCGAAAGACTGTGAGTTTGAGTACCTTACCGACTCACTGATACGAGATAGAATCGTGTGTGGAATCACGGATGACCAAGTGAGAGGACGACTACTGAGAGAACCGGACCTCACGCTAATAAAAGCAATAGACATTTGCAGAGCCAGTGAGTTGAGTCGGAGTCGGCTAAAAAGTCTACATGAGGAGGTTGAAATTCCTGTTAATAAAGTCACCTAGAAAAAACAACGTGACAAACAGAAAGACAGTGGTGCCACAGCACAGAGGGTAAAGATGAGAAATAAAGGAAACTGCACAAGATGCAGCTACAGGCATGAGCCAAATAAGTGTCCTGCCTATGGACAAGTGTGCAAAGCCTGCCACGGGAAACATCGTTATGCAAAAATGTGCAACTCACGCAAGCACACAAACAACCATAAGGTGCAGCATATAAACAAGGCAGAGGAAGATGATCAAGAATTCTTTATTGGCTCAATCCAAGCAGAAAAACAAGACCACTCAGTCTCACAAATCAATGCGGTGGATGCAAAGAAAGAAAAATGGCATGAAGATCTGATTGTCAACAAGAAAGTTTTGAAAGTCAGGCTGGATACTGGAGCTGATTGCAACGTCATTTCCATGAAAGACCTCAGAAAACTGAGATTGGATAAAAAAGGTGAGCGAATCTCACTCCAAGCTTGTTGCTTATGCAGGCCACCACATTCCAGCTAAAGGCAAAATCATGTTGACATGTCAGTACACAGATAAAAAGTATGATGTGGAGTTTGAGGTCATAAAGAACAATGCACCTGCAATTCTAGGAGGAGAAGCATGTGAAGAAATGGGGCTTGTCAAAAGACTGCATGCGCTTAAAACAGAGAGTGACATTCTAAGTGAATATGAGGATTTATTCACTGGATTAGGTTGCATACCAGGAGTATACCACATTGTGACAAATCCAGATGTCACTCCAGTAGTTCATGCTCCCAGGAAAGTGCCTGTTGCCCTAAAAGACAAAATTGAAATAGAGCTGAAAAGAATGGAAAACTTGGGTGTGATAACCAAACAGACAGAGCCTACAGATTGGGTGAATAGTATGGTGACTGTAACAAAACCTAACAAAGTTCGGATCTGCATCGACCCAAAGGACCTGAATACAGCCATCAAAAGAGAACATTATCCGCTGCGCACAATAGAAGAAGTGGTAGCTGAAATGCCAAATGCCAGATTCTTTTCAGTTGTAGATGCTAACCACGGATTTTGGCAAATCCAACTGGACGAAGAAAGCTCTCACCTGTGTACATTCAACACACCATTTGGGAGATACAGGTTTAAAAGACTTCCATTTGGTATATCGTCAGCACCTGAGGTGTTCCAGAGGTGCATGGCCAGACATCTAGAAGGGCTAGAGGGTGTAGTCAATGTAATAGATGACATCCTGGTCTGCGGAGAGAGCATAGAGCAGCATGCTCGTCGTTTGAGACAACTGCTGGACCGCCTGAGAAGCATCAATCTGAAACTGAACAAAAGTAAGTGTAAGATAAGGACGACAGAAATCAGTTACATCGTTCATGTGCTCAGTGAGAAAGGACTCAAGCCTGATCCTGAAAAGGTCAAAGCCATACAAAACATGCATGCACCAGAGGACAAAGCCGCCCTCCAGAGGTTCACAGGGTTACTGCAATACCCCTCTAAATTCATCCCCAACCTCTCAGACTTGAGTGCTCCTCTAAGGAAGTTGGAAGGAAATGTGGAATGGCATTGGGGATCAGAGCAACAACAGAGTTTTGAAAAACTAAAAGCTCTCGTCAGCCAAGCACCAGTACTCAAGTACTATGATGTCCGCCAGCCAGTTACCTTATCTGTTGATGCAAGCTCTGAGGGTCTGGGAGCAGTGCTACTTCAAGATGGACAGCCAGTAGCATATGGCTCCAGGGCATTAACTGACTGTCAAAAACGATATGCACAGATCGAAAAAGAATTGCTTGCAATCGTGTTCGGCTGTGAAAAATTCCATCAGTATCTATGTGGAAGACATGTCCATGTAGAAAGTGATCACAAGCCACTGGAAGTGATATTCAAAACATCACTCCTCAGCGCGCCAGCCAGACTACAAAGAATGCTCATGAGACTACAAAAGTACAGTGTTGAGGTCAAGTACAAGCTAGGCAAGGAGATGCATATTGCTGATGCTCTAAGCAGAGTATTTCTAAAAGAGCACCATGAGAAACTCCTTGATGAAGAGCTGGAAGTCAACATTGTAAATCACCAACTCCCAGTATCAGAGGAAAAGTTGCAGGAGTTCAAAGAAGCAACAAAAGAGGATACTGAGTTGATACTGGTTGCAAATGCAATTCAGAGAGGATGGCCAGATAAACAGAGACAGCTTCCAGACAAAATCAAACAGTATTGGACATTTAGGGAAGAGCTGTCATATGTAGATGGACTCATATTCAAGAATTCAAGGTTAGTAGTACCACACACATTGAGAAGTGAAATGCTCAGGAAAATCCACGAGTCACACATGGGCATGGTTAAGTGCAAGGAGCGAGCCCGTGATGTACTGTACTGGCCGGGCATGGCCAAACAGATAGAAGAAGTCGTGGATCGGTGTGCTGTATGTAACACACACAAGAACAATAATCCCAGAGAGCCGCTTATGTCACATCCAGTGCCTGAGAGAGCATGGGCAAAGATAGGTGTGGATTTGTTTCACTTCAATGATGCAGAGTACTTACTGTGTGTGGATTACTTTTCAAAGTTTCCTGAGATCCTCAAACTGAATGGAACCACAAGCAAACACGTCATCATTGGGTTGAAGTCTATATTTGCAAGGCATGGTGTGCCAGATGAGTTATTATCCGACAATGGCAGACAGCTAGTGAGCCAAGAGATGGTGGACGTCAGTGCTGAGTGGGGTTTCAAACACACCAGCTCAAGTCCCAACTTCCCGCAGTCAAATGGGCAAGTTGAGAGGGCAGTTCAGACAATAAAAAACCTGCTGAGAAAAGCACAGGACAGTGCTGGTGACTCGTACCTAGCACTGCTTGAATACAGGAACACGTCACTGGGTGGGGTTGGCCTCTCACCTGCTCAGATGCTCATGGGAAGAAGGCTCAAATCAAAGTTACCTGTGACAAAGACATTGGTGCAGCCAGCTGTCTATAAAAATGCCAGGAGCAACCTCATGTATAGACAACAAAGACAGAAACAATACTTTGACCACGGAACCAGGACACTGTCTGACCTCCAAGCTGGTGAAAATGTGAGGATAGACAAGGCAACAAGTGGGAACCAGCCACTGTGGTACAGAAACACATACAGCCGAGATCATACATTGTTAAAACCACAAGTGGAGAAATGTACAGGAGACATTGGAAACATCTGGTCAAAACAAGAGAGACTTCATTCCCAGGGACACCTGATGACATCACACCAGAGCACTCATATCATGTGGAGCAAGACACTCTGCCAAGTGCTGATCCACCCAGCCCTACTCCAGACTGTTCCACTGTACCGCATAGTCCAAGAGTAGTGACTGACAATACTGTATCCACAAACAGTCCTGTGAGAACAACACGCTGTAGAAGCCCTGTTAGAGTGCCAAGGCGTTATCTGGACTGAGTAGAGAAGAAAAAAAAAACTTGAGAAAAGGAGATGTAGTGTATTTGAATAAGAAGTGCATTACTCAGTGTGACTGCTAGGAGGCACTGTAACTTTGCTGTTGTGTTACTGTGTTTGTATTGAGACCACAGAATAAAAAACGTCGTTGACTGACTAGACATGGCTTCCACCACATATATTACAGTTAATATCCTCTTGTATTATTTCCCATGATTTTACTTATTTACTTGTAATACCTCCTATCGCCAATAGAGCGACCACTTATGTAGGTCACCTTTCCTATGTTGCATCAGTCTGGAGTTGATCAGCAAAGCAGATTTCTGTAGAGGACTTCATTCCAGACATCGACAAAGATTTAAGATAAATATAACCCTTTAACTTCGAGTTTGTTTCATAAAACCTGTTGTATTAACACAGGAGAAGTGTCCGACTGTGAACAGTCCACCCTTTATTGTTTTCTTTCTGAGTTTAATCGAGCGAAAGCTCCGGTGAGTTACATTTGTTCCTCATGTCACGAGTCACGCTAGCTAAAATATTGGGTGCTTCATGTATTGCTAGCTCATCAAACGGCAGCGCCGTTACTGTTTTCTTTTACTGATTTCACGATATACATTTCATATTCATGATAGTAAAGTTCATATTTCATATAGATATTAAAAAAACAATCGGAGACCAAGTTATATATTTGATATGAGTCTCTTGAATGATGTTTAGCTCACGATGCTGATAGCTAAGCTGTAGCTATGTAACGTTAGTGAACGAGTCATTTGATTCATTTGAGCATTCGGTTCATGTGTGTTCATGTGAGGTAACGTGAGTTGATGCTGAATTGATTTATAATTGATATAGAAGTTATACTGTACAGTCCAGGTTTAGAGAAGACTCCTAACTGAACCCCTGCTATATGCAGGGTTTTTTTTTTTGTGGACTTGAAAAGTGTTGAACGGCGAGCCAGGACCCCCGAGCCCGAGCGCCCTTGCTCGAGTCTGCATGCTCTCTTCAGACAGCAAGTTCTCAACTGTGCACGCTGCACGCGCCAGGAGCAGTACCATCATTCGCGCCAGGCTGCAACAACGTGCAGGATCCAGCTAAGCAAACTTGAGCTCGTTTCCAAAATCACACTACCCGGGTAGATGGGACATTTATTGACTTTTATTTTATTTTCAAGGTTGCAACCGATTTAGTCATATGAATTATAATGTGTACTGTATATACTATGTTTGATATTGTTGACCTTATTGAGAAGGGATTTGAATATTGATCATATTGATAATAAAAGACCGGCATTTAATACTTTTTTTTCTAAAACCTCGTCAGTGTGCCTTTTATACTCATAGAGTCAACCTAGAGTCTTAAACCCTTTACTAGACTGTTTAACCGCTTGAGTCCTGATAAGAATTACTTGGTTAGATATCTTGGCCCAAATAGAACTTGTTACACTAGTTAATGAAATCAGCTGGTTTAGTAACATGGTTGAAGCAAATGCACGGTTTGACATTTTCTTTCTGGACCTGTTTTTTATATCTCTGATTAACAGCCTGACAAATGTTTAACTTGTTCAGTAAATGCATTGTCCGCTGGTTTATTTTAAGACTTTCAAGCACAGTAGTAAGTAACGATCAAGCATGGACATAATGTTGTCGGTGGTGGGAGGTGGACAGCTGCTCGGGGAGCAGGCTCGGAGGCTGCGGGGCAGCAGGCTTTGGAGGCTGCGGGTCACCCGCTAGGGGACTTCGTAGGCAGCCTTTCGGGGAGCAGGCTTCGGAGGCGGCGGGGAAGCCATTTGGGGTCTTCGTAGGCAGCGGGACAGCCGCTGAAGGAGCAGGAGGGGCGGTGGGGCAGCTGCCTGGGGAGCAGGCTTCGGAGGCGGTGGGGCAACTGCTCGGTTAGCAGAATTGGAGGCGGCCAGGCAGCGGCTCGTGGAGCAGGCTTTGGAGGCAGGGCGGCCGACAGCCTGGGAACAGACCACATGTCGGCAAAGACGGCCAACATGCCGACCATTCTCGAACTCGTGGGCACTGGGCAGCTGAGGCTCTGGGACACTGGTTAGCTGAGGCTCTGGACACCTGAGGCTCGGGGATTCTCGGTACCTAATTTACACTACCGTTCAAAAGTTTGGGATCACATTGAAATGTCCATATTTTTGAAGGAAAAGCACTGTACTGTTCGATGAAGATAACTTTAAACTAGTCTTAACTTTAAAGAAATACACTCTATACATTGCTAATGTGGTAAATGACTATTCTAGCTGCAAATGTCTGGTTTTTGGTGCAATATCTACATAGGTGTATAGAGGCCCATTTCAAGCAACTATCACTCCAGTGTTCTAATGGTACAATGTGTTTGCTCATTGGTTCAGAAGGCTAATTGATGATTAGAAAACCCTTGTGCAATCATGTTCACACATCTGAAAACAGTTTAGCTCGTTACAGAAGCTACAAAACTGACCTTCCTTTGAGCAGATTGAGTTTCTGGAGCATCACATTTGTGGGGTTAATTAAACGCTCAAAATGGCCAGAAAAAGAGAACTTTCATCTGAAACTCGACAGTCTATTCTTGTTCTTAGAAATGAAGGCTATTCCATGCGAGAAATTGCTAAGAAATTGAAGATTTCCTACACCGGTGTGTACTACTCCCTTCAGAGGACAGCACAAACAGGCTCTAACCAGAGTAGAAAAAGAAGTGGGAGGCCGCGTTGCACAACTGAGCAAGAAGATAAGTACATTAGAGTCTCTAGTTTGAGAAACAGACGCCTCACAGGTCCCCAACTGGCATCTTCATTAAATAGTACCCGCAAAACACCAGTGTCAACATCTACAGTCAACATCTCAGGAAAAAGACTATACACAAAAGGAGGACATTCATACGATGGAAAAACTGACTCATTGATTGAGACTTACAGTACCTCGGATGGAAGACCAGTGGAAGAAATGGACATGGTTTAAGGAGCAAACACGTGACAACATAATTCATGACAACACTTAAGACTGGAAAGTTAGACCCACAGGAAGCTCTTGTAGTTCATTTTTTTGTGTGTTTTTTTTGTTTGTTTGTTTTGAGTTGCCCTGTTGGGCTTGTGTGCAAGTAAATGTAGATAATTCAATGTTTACTTCTGAATACGGATGCCATGTTTGTATTGACCTAAAAACTTCAATAAAAACTAAAGTGATAAAAAAAATGTTATGATACTACTGACTTATAAGCCTAACCTATATCCCCGTAGTTATTAACGCACCCCCGTCTCTCCCCCGGTCCGCCAGAATATTGTCAATATCGAACTGGTCCGCGGTGCAAAAAAGGTTGGTGACCCCTGATCTGCAGGGATGGCTCTCTGCTGGTGAGGTGGGTCTTTCTTTTTGTGGTGACATCCTTTCTGGCACTTCCTGCCTGGCTGATTTTGACCGTTGTGACTGGCACCTCTGCAGTGTTGGGCAGCAGTGGGCGGTTGGGCTGTTCTACCCTTGCAAAAGATGGCAGTGGGTGAGTTTTGCATTTAATCTCACTAGCTGTTCTGTTTGGTCTACCACTCATCGGCCTGGGTAGTTTGAAGCTCCCAACCGAAGCTGCCGCCACCTGAGGAATCTGGGAGAGTCAAGTCAAGTCAATTTCATTTATATAGCCCAACATGACAAGTTACAAATTTGCCTCAGTGGGCTTTACAGCAACACAACATCCTGTCCTTAGACCCCCGTATCGGATAAGGAACAACTCCCTAAAAAGAAGCCCTTTAACAGGGAGAAAAAATAGGAAGAAACCTTAGGGAGGGCAACAGAGGAGGGAGCTCTCTCCCAAGATGGACAATGTGCAATGGATGTTGTGTTTACACAATTTACAGAATACAACACTGAAAGAGGATAACAGAATTAAGATGGAATTATAAAATGTATGAAGAATATGATGCACAGGATGCCAAGCAGTGTCCAGACGCCACTGGAACAGCCCAGGACACAAGCCATGCGACCAGCATCACCGTGCAAAAAAAAGAAGAAGAGAGAGCTGTATTCTGATGACCTGATGTCCATTAGTTGGGGGGGGGGGGCTCAAAACGACATAGCTCACCTTCTCTGCCCTGTTGGCCTTTTGCTGAACTTGGGCTTTTTTGGTGGCTTCCAACCGGGGCAGACGTGCAGGGCACAGTTTCCTTCGGCTGAGCAGGTCGGCTTCCATGCCAACAACAGAGTTTCTGGCCACTGTGTGAGAAAATCAAGTCAATAAAAACAAATCTTGAAAATGCTTTGAGAAGAACCACAAAACAAGAGACCTGGGTCAGGGACTTATTATATATGCAATGTTTAATGATAATCAGACACCTTAATTGCCTACAACAATCAAAATGTATTTGTAAATAAAGTTTCTTGTTCCACAAAGAGATGGCCACTATTTGGAATAGAATAATGGGAATAGTGGATATCACAAGTTCCTTGTTGACAAAGTGATGATTTGCTTACAGACCAGATCTTTATTTATTGATTGCTATATTGATGTTGAACTTCAGGCAATGCTTTCTTTTTTCCACAAATAATATATAAAGTTTTACAAACATGCTTTTCTTTTCAGATGTCTCCTCTTACCATCTGTTGTTGTGACTTGTCTTTTGAGGCCGAACTTAGATCCACTGCTCTCCTTATGCTGCAAGATCCAAGGATGCTGCATGGCCTTGTCTGGCGTCATCCTTTTGCTCGGGTCCCATCTAGCGGATAACACATTTAGAAAAAAATCGCAAGTTATCTTAAACTGATAATTAGATACGTTTTGCAGTCTTAACACCTTTAGAAACAAACTACAGACACTCAGAACTGTGGACATTGAATTTCTTGATGTCCACTTGTACTACAAAGTTATTAAAGGCCTGATGTTAACTGCTGTCAGGTGAATGGAAACAACTTAGGATGTAATAATCCAAACACTTTCAGAAGAAGGGCTTACAAAAGTGCAGGAAGGATACTAATGATAAGTTAACCCACAATCTGAAAATAATACACGGTTTGCACACAGACTTTTCAGTTTCTATCGACAGTGTTTGTGAGGGAGCTGACGTACACCAAGCAGCGCTTAATGAAGTCCAGGAGATGCGGTTCCTTGGTCCTCAACATGCTGGCTAGATCTTTTCTTCTGGGCTGCTGCATTTCCTTTTCACTCTTCTGTTTATGAATCAGCACGCCCTTGGAGTCTGATACACATGTAACAATGTCAACACACTGACAACTGGATGGCAGGAAATCCTTCCACTTTTATCACAATGTAGGTCAAGGAATCAAATTGCTCACCGAAGAACTTCTTCTTATTTGGTGCCGATGCAAGAAGACCTTGGGGTGGTGTACCCAGCGCCTGAAAATATACATTAAACCAATAGGGACTGATACATCAAAACCAATACAATTGTCATACGTATACATACGTACAATTCACACATACGGCACTCATCCCTCTCTTGCTATGTGTGGTTAGGTGTAAGTGCATGCAATGTGAATGTTGTTTCACCTGCTTCATCTATCCTATCTAACACAAACACAAAACACGATCACATTTTATTTTGGAGAATGAATTTAAATGAACTTGAATCTCAACTCATTAAATGGTCAAGGAACCAGTTAGTGTTATAGTATATATAGTCCACTCTTCTTGTTACCTCTATCATGAGGGACAGATGTTCTGCATTGTCCCAACACCGGAAAAGCTCTTGTCCAGTGCAGAGTTCAAATATAATGCAGCCTAGACTCCACATGTCAACAGCAACACTACAGACATGGCCCAGGATCGCCTCCGGAGCGCGATAGGGCCGAGTCTGGATGTAGGACTTGGCTGTGAGAGAGAAAAGAGTAGAGAGAGAGAGAGATGTCAGATGGAAGGAGTATTGTTTTGTGTTGTAATTCCATAGTAAGTCTCCTTCGGGACTGTTAATCTCATTTAATGTGTATTTTGTGTACTGTATACGTACATGCCTTGTGTAGTGCATGTCCATGTAACTGCCATAAGGAACCAGTGCTTGCAGCTGCCCCTATAGAGTGCTGTGTCTGTTCCCCACCGTGTTTCGTATTAAACTTTACAACATGATTTACACAAGACCATAAAAACAAACGGACACGCACCTCTAGCCTCTTTCTCATAGCGGCTTATGCCAAAGTCAATCACTTTGAGTCTGTGTGGCTTTCTGCTTGACAGAACAATGTTCTCCTGAAAGAGAAACATACACACATATGAGCAGGACCATGTTGTTTTATGTCCGCAAGTCAACGCAAGGATTGTTAAAATTGTTCGTAATGCACCTGATTTGCATTTTAATCAACTTTTTTGAACATTTGCTTAAAACTTGGGACAGAGACGTGGTTGCACAAGTGTCGGTGCCGTGCTAAAACAAATCCTACTCTGCTAACTAGCACCGCCCGGGCTGTGTTAAACCAAAGAGTGGTGTTCCCGGTGTAGACATGTAACGATGAGCCGTACCGGTTTGAGATCACAGTGCATGAGCTTCTCTTTCTTCAGCAGCGAGAGACACTTCAGGAGGGAGGAGGCGTACTTCCTCACCTCTGCTGTGCTGAGGCTCTCGTCGGCATTGGCCTTCCTGTACAGGGTTTCTCTGGGGAAAAACAAGTCAGATTGGAAACAGGTTTAAATACCATCAATTATCCCAAGGGAGATTCAGTTATGTGGGGCAGTTCAGGTAAACAGTGGGCATTATGTCTCACATACGGCAGTGAGCAACGTTTGTCACACTTAAATGACGTGTGGCTGGGTAGTCGCCAGGCTGCAGACTCATTAGAAATTAAACAAACAATCTTTTTTTTAAGCTCACCCCAGCAGTTCAAAGGTGATACACAAATGTTTCCGGAAGTGGAAGTGATCCTTCTTACGGACGATATTGTAGACGTTCATTTCATCCTTCTTTCGGAGGGCTTCTAGGATCTTGACCTCTCTCTTCCCAAACTGATAATAGCTGGACAGCAAAGGACCACCGGGAACAACATGAGATCTCTGGTCATAAAGGTGACTGCTACACTATGTGTATCATAACATCTTAATTGTGGCTCATTAGTTTGAAATTGGTACCGGTCCAAATCAGAATTGGATCATTATACCAGCATTCATTAGAACAACCAAAGGGAAAAATAGGGTAAAGTAAAAATATTATGTAAATAGATGAAATAATAAGTTAGAACGTACTAACGTTCGCTAATGCACATGCGCTATGTGTACAAATACAACAGTAGAACCATTTGTTATCAGAACACAAGTTCAGGGATATGTTAGATAAACTAACTATGGGACACCGCAGCATGTCTGGACCTATTAATCTCCATATGGATATTGATGAGAATATTTATAATGTATATGGTGTCTGTGCATGAATATATATGCTGTTGTGCATGCACAGTCCCACAGATGCATTAGCTTTTCCCCATACGAGGTCTGCTGAGGGCATCATGTGTTATCCAGGATTTTGCATACATGTACAAATGCATTTGATAAACGTGTCTTAAAATTTGCATTTTCAATATCAGTTGTATAAGCATTTGAAAGAGTTGTCGATTTTTTTTTTTTTTTACCATTTTTTGCTTCTCAGCAGCTTCATAGCCACAAACTCCCGTTCCTTAACGTCCCAGCACTTCAGGACCTGCCCATAGGTACCTTGACCCAAAACCTCCAGCACCTCATAACGGTAGGCAATGTGGTCATGGAGGACCTGTGGACAAAAGGTTGGTTCATTGACTGATCGCTAAAACCAAAGGAAAAAGACAAACATGCAACAAGGAAAGAGATTTTAATTATTGATCTAGACAACAAGTTGCCATTATGCCTGCCAGTGGTATGGGAAGAGTAGACAAACTTTCTGTACCAGCCACCAGCTAAATTAGGTATTTTTTTGATTAGACCAACTGGGATGAAGGATGGTCAAATAACATACAAAACTAGCATACTTTCTGTTGGCAGGGATTCAGTGCCTTGCTCAGGGACCCTTCAACAGGAATATTGCTCACTGTCATGGAGGCCCCAACCCTTTCCATTCGAAGGATGACCTCTGTGCTCCCCATGACACCCTGTTGTCTAAGATTTACCCACTTTCTACATCACACAGCTGAACAGTTACCTGCAGATAGTACGTCTGGGGGTCATCATAGCCGTTGTTGTGTGGGGAGCTCTTTGAGCCATTGATCTTAGGGGAATGTAGACCGAGGTACCAGATCTCTGAGTAATTCAATATCTCCTCTCGCTCGAACTCTGTCAAGCGATGACCAAAGGCCTCCAACACTTCTGCGAGGACGGAAAGGAAAACTGAAAGAGACACTCTCTTCTCGGTGTATTACACACTGAGGAAGGGAAGGTCAAAGCTACAGTGTCCCTGACAATACAAGTAACATACGTTTCTCTTAAGAAATGTGACACATCAAAAACCCTTAATAATCATGTAATGTCTGTAATAGAAAAGAGGCAGTCTGTTCAAATGCAGTTATTTGTTTTAAGTTGTCTCTGAAGTTGTTTTATTGTATTCTTTCCTTCCACCTTCTCTACACACTTTAACACTATGAAAGAAACCTCATCCTCCTAACTCTTATCCCAACAACTTCTTGTTTTGTGTTGCCCCCCCCCCCCCCCCCGAGAATCCAGAAATCTTTTGGACCAGCAGTGGGATGTGTGACCCCCACATAGACTGAGCCTCTACAGCAGGTGCACACGTGTGCGTGTGTGTGTGTGTGTGAGTGTGTGTGTGTGTGTGTGTGTGTGTGTGTGTGTGTGTGTGTGAGTGTGTGTGTGAGTGAGTGTGTGTGTGTGAGATCTCTAGCAACATGGCTTACTAGCTTCCTCCGACCTTTCTGGTGAAATGTGTGCTACAAAGACCCTGAATTGGAAATGAGAATTTACCTCCAGGGGACATGGGCAACCTGAGTCCCATAAAGGAGCGATGTTTCTGCTTTCGCTGTTTGCCCAAGCTTGGCTTGAAGTCTGTCTTCTCCTCTTTTGGGCAAGGGGCCTTCGACTTGCTGTGCTGCTGCTTCAACTCGCTGTGCTTCTGCTTCGACTTGCTGTGCTGCTGCTACTCCCAAAATATTGAGACATTTACAGATAACATAATCACAATCATCATGATGTTGATGTGCTACTGCTGCTACAACTACCACAACAGACAGGAAGACAGACAAAACGTCAGGTGAACTGAAAATCAATGATACTGACCACAGGCTTTGCACTGGGACGCTTTTTCAACTGGCACTTGTCTATTTTTGGCAAGACAGGCCTCGACTGTGATCGACTGGTGGTCTGTCCAGGGTGTCTCCCGATCTGCCGCCCGATGACTGCTAGAATAGGCTCCGGCATCCGGCGACCCTGAGTTGGATAAGCAGTTTGGATAATGGATGGAAGCCTGGACTGCTGATGGTCTGAGGAACGCTGCAGAGTGTCTGAGTCCAGTACGGGGACAAAGTGTGGACGCTTTTCCTTCTGTGTATAAAAAAAAGAGAGATAGAGCCTATTTGATAGTGTTTGCATGTATGTGTGTGTTTGTGTGTGCACATGTGTGTTTCTGTTTGTGTTTTAAAGAGAAATATATCCTGTGATCAACTCCAAAGGGTGGGATTCTTAACATGTCTGTTTGATTGTAACGATGACCTGGTTTGAACCCAGGTCAAGGTTTAAATCTAAATTATGCTCCATATAAGCATCATTATGTTGCCCAAAGGGATTTTGTTAAGGTCCCCAATTGGATGAAAGAGGAAGAAAGGTGGAGTGAATGAGTTTGTTTTTATGCACCCGGGGCACCCTGTAACACTTTTGAGAGTTGTAATGAAATGTGCATTACAAATGAAAGGTATTAGCATTATCATGAGAAAGAGTGTGGATGAGAGAAAGTGCACAAGGCAAGTGTGAAAAGGAGAGAATTAGTGTGAGAGAGTGACGGATGGAGAAAAGGAGTGAGAATGCATACCAACCTTTTGTTGTGACCGCCCGTTCTTCTCGTAGAGAAGTTTCTCCTCCTTCTTCCTCCACCTTCTTTGGGAGGAAGCGGGAAGGTTGGCTTCACATTTAAAGGATCACGTTTCTAAATGGCCTCAACATTTAATAATAATAATAATAATAATAAATTAAACTTATATAGCGCTTTTCTAACAGTCAGAGTGGCTTTACAATAAACGGGGTGAGACAAGACAACAGATAAACATAGCACAAACGTACAGGGGTGGATGGGAAGGGGGGCTACGAGAGGGAGTAAGCGGCAGCCACACAGCAGTACTCTCCCACTTAAAGAGAGATACTAAAGGGCAAGAAAAGGGCTTTACTCCCGTAGCATATTCCTCTCCGAGGGAACCACTAGGCAGATTTAAACACTTACTTCTTCTCCTCTTCTCTGTTCATGTCGCCAAAGTAAAGGTTTGCTGTGAACTGCAAAATCCCACGTGCGACTTTGAGAGAAAAACTAAAAAGAAAGTCTCTCGATCGATATTTATCAGGGTTTTTTTTTCAAACAAGGCTCAAACAATGCTCTGTAGTTAGTATTTGTGCGTTTGCAATGAAGGTGAAAGTCGGTATGAAGACCAAATTCCGATGAACTATATATATAGTTGCCGCGGGTTCTAGAACGTTGCCGTCTGTCGAATTCCAAAAAAAAAATGGAACGCTGCTGTCTGTCTACGGCAGCACACAGCAATACACATACAGCCCTAAGCAGCCACCTGCATTCCCCTTTCCCTTAAGGGTCATCCAACGTTGTATGGCTAGCACAAGTTAGTTAATTTAGCGAGCACAAGTTCGCTAACTTAGCTAGCCAGCTAGCCCGCAAGTCCAGTAATTAGGTTACGTTTCTTTGTTGTTTTGCATTGCTGAGGGTAAGTTGTGTTGAAAAATGCTGCCGCGCTACTTCATTGTTTTCCTTGCAAATGAGCTGTTTATGTTGTAACATTTAATACATTTTGATTACTGTTAATACTATGGAATTACCATTAATACTATTACGTTACCTAGATGTTGTGTTGTTTTGACCGTTACTATACATTTTGTAGACATTTTTCATTTAACTTTCCGGCGCCATTTTGATATTACGTCAGGCAGCCCTGTACCACGTGATCAACGTAGCGCCGCAGATTTTAGCGCCCTTTTCTTAGTGTAAATTCTGTTATTTTGCTGTTTAGGAGTCGATGTGCAGAGGGGACCAGGAGGCGACTCATGGGTGCTGTGTTTGTCTTCTGCAGGTATGTGTTTTCCTTGTTAAATGTTATAATTTTCGCTGTCTCTGTTTAGCAACCCATGCACATTTTACTTTGCCCACCGGGTGGCACTGTTTTTCATTTTGTATATTTTTCATGGCTCAATTTTAAGTTTTGGAGAGGAACGAGTTAAAACGTTGTTGTGATAATGTGAGAATGAAATCTAACAGGGCCGTTTTGCATTTCTGAGGGAGTCGATGTGCAGAGGGGACTGGAAAGCAACTCGTGTGTTGTGTTTGTCTGCTACAGAAGCAAATAAATGCTGGAAACCCTTGCATAGTCACTTTCATGCCCTACCCACATCCATTACATATGTACATGTATGTGTATGGATATATATGTATATGTATGTAGAATTTAGTTTGATTAGCTGCGTTACTAGTGTAACCCATGTATTTTTCCCCTACATAGAAAGGTTAATGTAGTGTATTTGAATAAGAAGTGCATTACTCAGTGTGACTGCTAGGAGGCACTGTAACTTTGCTGTTGTGTTACTGTGTTTGTATTGAGACCACAGAATAAAAAACGTCGTTGACTGACTAGACATGGCTTCCACCCCATCATATATTACATGGTGTCAGAATAAAACTTGAAGAAACCCAAGAAAGGAAGAAAATGGAGCAGATGAAACCTCCGACCTCATTAAGTCTAGAAGGAAATCTAGCGGAAAATTGGAGAGTCTGGATCCAGAGATTCGAACTGTTCCTTGTCGCCAGCGGAATTAACGAAAAGTCAGATGCAATGAAAAGAGCCACGTTCCTACATGTGGCTGGAAACGAAGCAATTAAGGTATATAACACGCTTGACTTCGATGAAGACGTAGATGGCAATGATATATTGAAAGAGCTATTCCGCCAACATTGTGAGCCAAGGAAAAACGTGATGTTGAGATATGACCCCAGTGTATTTGTATGACTATGTGTTACTGTGTACTATTAGTTTGTTTACGACTTTGTCCACAAGTGTGCGGTGTTGCGCTTGCATGCGCGGATTGATTACGTCACTGAGACGCTGTTCATTTCCTTCTTCTCCCCAAACTACCGAATAAACGGAGGCTGCATTTTTCCCTCCAGCAGAAGTTTGGTAGTCAGTACGAGTCTTTATAACGGTTTAATAATCCACTTCATCTGCGCAGAGATAGACATTAAGTATTAGTCTAGTCTTCTAACAGGTTATGGGCCCAGATAACGTTGGATTATTTAGTAGCTTGATAAAAGAAGTACACAAAGTGTGATAACCTCGGATGGCGGGATGCGCGCAGGTTAGCACGGAGTAGCAAGTTAGCAAGTGTGAAGCTAGTTAGCATCGAGAGAGGCTATCGGGAAGCTAACGGTACGCTAAGCTAAGCTAACGCTACCTAGGGAGATGGAGCGAAAGAAGAGCAGGTGGCCCACATTCAACGGACAGGCCGATGAGTATGAACTGTGGGAAGAGCGAATGCTCTGTTGCATGCATGGTGTGGGGCTGAAAACCACCATTCTTACCGAGCCCGTGGGACCTTTGACAGTGGAAGAGCAGGCCCTAGACGAGGAGCGGAACGCGGACGCCTACTGCGCATTGGCGCCTTTATTGGACAACACAAGCTTGGGACTGATCTTCAGAGAAACGAAGAACAACGGTAGAGAGAGTCTACGGGTGTTGCGGGAACATTACATTGGTAAGGGCAGACCCCGGATTGTCACTCTGTATGTAACATTGACTGGGCTAAAGAAAGCTGATAATGAGACGATCACCGAATACATTATCCGAGCTGAACAAATCATTACGGCTCTCAAAGGGGCGGGAGAAGCACCGAGTGAGGGACTAATGATGGCCATGGTGATGAGGGGGTTACCCGAGAAATATAAGCCATTCACTCTAATGGTGACACATGGCGACAGTGAGTTGACATTGGGACAATTTAAGGCCAAATTGAGAAACTTTGAGGCGGCAGAAGATGTAGCTAATGCTACAGCATCGGACGAGACGTCCGAGAGGGTGATGAAGGCCCACGCAGCGCCTAAGAAAAAGCCAGTGAAACGCTGTGAGGGAGAAGATGATCAAACGGTGTGCTGGCGATGCGGTGACAAAGGCCATCGGAAATCGGACTGTTCACGCAGCGTGTGGTGCAGCTTCTGCCGGGTCAAGGGTCACACGGAGAAAGTGTGCAAGAAGAAGGACCACGCTGATGGAGCCAGGTGTGCACGCGAGCAAGGTGGCGGCGGCGGTGGTGGTCACGGAGCAGGTCGAGGTCAGGGACTGGGGAATGCTGCGGAAGAAGAGGACTACATCTTCAGGGTGCAGGCTGGAGAGACCAGCTCAGCAGGACCAGGACGACGGCAACAGTTCAAACCAGGATTGATTGTGGACTGTGGGACTTCTTCCCACATAGTCAATGATAAGAAGAAATTCAAGAGCTTTGACAGCTCGTTCGAGCCAGAGAAACACTGCATGGAGCTGGCGGACGGTAAGCGCACCTTTGGTGTGGTGCAGGGCAGGGGAGATGCTACGGTATGTCTGCTCGACAGTGAGGGGCGACGGTGTAGAGTGACACTGCGGAACGCACTATATATTCCATCGTACCCCCAAGAGCTCTTCTCTGTGAAGTCTGCGACAGCACACGGAGCCAGTGTGTTCTTCGAAGAGGGCAGAGATGCCCTGATGTCACCGGATGGTACCAGGTTTGACATTTTTGTACAGGGGAAAATGTACTATTTGCAAACTGAATGTGTTGTTGAAAAGTGCCATGTGAGCCATGATATAGAAACTTGGCATGAGATAATGGGCCACTGCAACTATGACGATATCATAAAGCTACAGGATATCACTGATGGTATGCATATAAAGGGTAAAGTGTGTAAACCTGACAAAGAGTGTGCAGTATGCATAGAAGGGAAGTTTACAAAACAGGAACAGGAAATCTACAGACAAAGCCAAGACACCACTGGAGTTGGTAAACACTGATTTAGCCGGTCCTGTGGCAAACGAGTCCATTAATGGTTTCAGGTACATGCAATCATTTACAGATGTGTGCACAGGGGCTGTGTGTGTTTATTTCTTAAAAACAAAGAGTGACACAGTGCAAGCGACCGAGAAATTTCTGGCAGATGTAGCTCCCTATGGGACAGTGAAATGCATAAGGTCAGATAATGGAACTGAGTTTACAGGCAAGGAGTTTCAAACCCTGTTGAGACGGAACAAAATAAGACATGAGACGTCCTGCCCATACTCTCCCCATCAAAATGGCGTTGCAGAGAGAGAAGGACGCACACTATTCGAGAAGGCAAGGTGTATGCTAATAGATAGTGGTCTACCAAAGAGCCTCTGGCATTATGCTGTACAGGAGGCAGCCCACACCAGAAACAGATGCTTCAACAAGCACACAGGCACTACGCCATACACGGCAATGACAGGAAAAAAGTGCAACATGGCTAAAATGCAAAAGTTCGGGACAGAATGCTATGCTTACCAGCTGGACAAGGGAAAGTTAGATTCTAGATGTGAGAGGGGGGGTTTTGTAGGACACGACAAGAACAGCCCGGCCTACCTAGTCTACTACCCTGACCAAGAGAAAGTACAGAAACACAGTCTAGTTAAATTTGTACACAAGGCAACCAGTGAAAATGACACTCAGACACCAGGTCTGCACCCAGAAGACTGGGTAAGAGAGAGAAAGTCTGTTGAGACAGCTGCAACTCAGCCTAGAGTACAGAAAAATGTACAGACTGACGGTACACAGTCAGCACCCGAGGATGATGACGAGGAGCACCCAAGGGTGACGTCACAAGCCTCAGCCAGTGGGAGGTACCCCCAAAGGGAACGCAACCCTCCGAGATACCTGAATGACTATAGTCAGGGCGACAGTGATGACAGCTCACTCACTACTATAGAGTATGCATACAGGGCAGTGTGCGGTGTCCCTCTGACCTTTAAAGAGGCCATGGAATCGCCAGATTCAGAAAAGTGGTCCAGGGCAATGGACGAGGAAATGGAGTCTCTAAGAGACAACAAAACATTCACCCTTACGAAATTGCCAGAGGGCAAGAAAACAGTGGGAGGAAGGTGGGTGTATTCGATAAAGACAGATATAGACGGACACGACAAGTACAAGGCTAGATGTGTAGCAAAGGGATATAGCCAGAGAGCTGGTGTGGATTATGGGGAGACATTTTCGCCAACAGCCAACCTAACAAGTGTTCGAGTGCTTCTACAGAATGCGGCTCAATATGACTTGATGTTACACCAGATGGATGTAATGAGGAAGTCCGCATCCAAGGTAAAACTGAAGACATTTGCTTAGGCAATGTTTGGTGTGTGAAATGTGAGTGGTATGGGTTATACCAAGTTTTTTTTTGTTCTATGAATATGAAAAGGTATACAGTAAGCTCATGATTCATAAGTGGGAGTGTTGAGATATGACCCCAGTGTATTTGTATGACTATGTGTTACTCTGTACTATTGTTTTGTTTACGACTTTGTCCACAAGTGGGCGGTGTTGCGCTTGCATGCGCGGATTGATTACGTCACTGAGACACTGGTCATTTCCTTCTTCTCCCCAAACTACCGAATAAACGGAGGCTGCATTTTTCCCTCCAGCAGAAGTTTGGTAGTCAGTACGATTCTTTATAACGGTTTAATAATCCACTTCATCTGCGCAGAGATAGACATAAAGTATTAGTCTAGTCTTCTAACACATGGTGTCAGAATAAAACTTGAAGAAACCAAAGAAAGGAAGAAAATGGAGCAGATGAAACCTCCGACCTCATTAAGTCTAGAAGGAAATCTAGCGGAAAATTGGAGAGTCTGGATCCAGAGATTCGAACTGTTCCTTGTCGCCAGCGGAATTAACGAAAAGTCAGATGCAATGAAAAGAGCCACGTTCCTACATGTGGCTGGAAACGAAGCAATTAAGGTATATAACACGCTTGACTTCGATGAAGACGTAGATGACTATGATATATTGAAAGAGCTATTCCGCCAACATTGTGAGTCAAGGAAAAACGTGACATATTTGAGGCACCTGTTCTTCACTCGAAATCAAGGAAAATCAGAATCTGTTGATGCATATGTGACTGATTTAAATAATAAAGCGAAATATTGTGAGTTTGAGTACCTTACCGACTCACTGACACGAGATAGAATCGTGTGTGGACTCACGGATGACCAAGTGAGAGGACGACTACTGAGAGAACCGGACCTCACGCTAAACAAAGCAATAGACATTTGCAGAGCCAGTGAGTTGCGTCGGAGTCGGCTAAAAAGTCTACACGAGGAGGTTGAAATTCCTGTTAATAAAGTCACCAAGAAAAAACAACGTGACAAACAGAAAGACAGTGGTGCCACAGCACAGAGGGTAAAGATGGGAAATCAAGGAAACTGCACAAGATGCGGCTACAGGCATGAGCCAAATAAGTGTCCTGCCTATGGACAAGTGTGCAAAGCCTGCCAAGGGAAAAATCATTATGCAAAAATGTGCAACTCACGCAAGCACACAAACAACCATAAGGTGCAGCATATAAACAAGGCAGAGGAAGATGATCAAGAATTCTTTATTGGCTCAATCCAAGCAGTAAAACAAGACCACTCAGTCTCACAAATCAATGCGGTGGATGCAAAGAAAGAAAAATGGCATGAAGATCTGATTGTCAACAAGAAAGTTTTGAAAGTCAGGCTGGATACTGGAGCTGATTGCAACGTCATTTCCATGAAAGACCTCAGAAAACTGAGATTGGATAAAAAGGTGAGCGAATCTCACTCCAAGCTTGTTGCTTATGCAGGCCACCACATTCCAGCTAAAGGCAAAATCATGTTGACATGTCAGTACAAAGATAAAAAGTATGATGTGGAGTTTGAGGTTATAAAGAGCAATGCACCTGCAATTCTAGGAGGAGAGGCATGTGAAGAAATGGGGCTTGTCAAAAGACTGCATGCGCTTAAAACAGAGAGTGACATTCTAAGTGAATATTAGGATTTATTCACTGGATTAGGTTGCATACCGGGAGTATACCACATTGTGACAAATCCAGATGTCACTCCAGTAGTTAATGCTCCCAGGAAAGTGCCTGTTGCCCTAAAAGACAAAATTGAAATAGAGCTGAAAAGAATGGAAAACTTGGGTGTGATAACCAAACAGACAGAGCCTACAGATTGGGTGAATAGTATGGTGACTATAACAAAACTTAACAAGGTTCGGATCTGCATCGACCCAAAGGACCTGAATACAGCCATCAAAAGAGAACATTATCCGCTGCGCACAATAGAAGAAGTGGTAGCTGAAATGCCAAATGCCAGATTCTTTTCAGTTCTAGATGCTAACCACGGATTTTGGCAAATCCAACTGGACGAAGAAAGCTCAAACCTGTGTACATTCAACACACCATTTGGGAGATACAGGTTTAAAATACTTCCATTTGGTATATCGTCAGCACCTGAAGTGTTCTAGAGGTGCATAGCCAGACATCTAGAAGGGCTAGAGGGTGTAGTCAATGTAATAGATGTCATCCTGGTCTGGGGAGAGAGCATAGAGCAGCATGATCGTCGTTTGAGACAACTGCTGGACCGCCTGAGAAGCATCAATCTGAAACTGAACAAAAGTAAGTGTAAGATAAGGATGACAGAAATCAGTTACATTGGTCATGTGCTCAGTGAGAAAGGACTCAAGCCTGATCCTGAAAAGGTCAGAGCCATACAAAACATGCCTGCACCAGAGGACAAAGCCGCCCTCCAGAGGTTCACAGGGTTACTGCAATACCCCTCTAAATTCATCCCCAACCTCTCAGACTTGAGTGCTCCTCTGAGGAAGTTGGAAAGAAATGTGGAATGGCATTGGGGATCAGAGCAACAACAGAGTTTTGAAAAACTAAAAACTCTCGTCAGCCAAGCACCAGTACTCAAGTACTATGATGTCAGCCAGCCAGTTACCTTATCTTTTGATGCAAGCTCTGAGGGTCTGGGAGCAGTGCTACTTCAAGATGGACAGCCAGTAGCATGTGGCTCCAGGGCATTAACTGACTGTCAAAAACGATATGCACAGATCGAAAAAGAATTGCTTGCAATCGTGTTCGGCTGTGAAAAATTCCATCAGTATCTATATGGAAGACATGTCCATGTAGAAGGTGATCACAAGCCACTGGAAGTAATATTCAAAAAATCACTCCTCAGCACGCCAGCCAGACTACAAAGAATGCTCATGAGACTACAAAAGTACAGTCTTGAGGTCAAGTACAAGCTAAGCAAGGAGATGCATATTGTTGATGCTCTAAGCAGAGTATTTCTAAAGAGCACCATGAGAAACTCCTTGATGAAGAGCTGGAAGTCAACTTTGTAAATCACCAACTCCCAGTATCAGAGGAAAAGTTGCAGGAGTTCAAAGAAGCAACAAAAGAGGATGCTGAGTTGATACTGGTTGCAAATGCAATTTAGAGAGGATGGCCAGATAAACAGAGACAGCTTCCAGACAAAATCAAACAGTATTGGACATTTAGGGAAGAGCTGTCATATGTAGACGGACTCATATTCAAGAACTCAAGGTTAGTAGTACCACACACATTGAGAAGTGAAATGCTCAGGAAAATCCACGAGTCACACATGGGCATGGTTAAGTGCAAGGAGCGAGCCCGTGATGTACTGTACTGGCCGGGCATGGCCAAACAGATAGAAGAAGTCGTGGATCGGTGTGCTGTATGTAACACACACAAGAACAATAATCCCAGAGAGCCACTTATGTCACATCCAGTGCCTGAGAGAGCATGGGCAAAGATAGGTGTGGATTTGTTTCACTTCAATGATGCAGAGTACTTACTGTGTGTGGATTACTTTTCAAAGTTTCCTGAGATCATCAAACTGAATGGAACCACAAGCAAACACGTCATCATTGGGTTGAAGTCTATATTTGCAAGGCATGGTGTGCCAGATGAGTTATTCTTCGACAATGGCAGACAGCTAGTGAGCCAAGAGATGGTGGACGTCAGTGCTGAGTGGGCTTTCAAACACTACACATCAAGTCCCAACTTCCCGCAGTCAAATGGGCAAGTTGAGAGGGCAGTTCAGACAATAAAAAACCTGCTGAGAAAAGCACAGGACAGCGCTGGTGACCCGTACCTAGCACTGGTTGAATACAGGAGCACGCCACTGAGTGGGGTTGGCCTCTCAACTGCTCAGATGCTCATGGGAAGAAGGCTCAAATCAAAGCTACCTGTGACAAAGACATTGTTGCAGCCAGCTGTCTATAAAAATGCCAGGAGCAACCTCGTGTATAGACAACAAAGACAGAAACAATACTTTGACCACGGAACCAGGACACTGTCTGACCTCCAAGATGGTGAAAATGTGAGGATTAGACAAGGCAACAAGTGGGAACCAGCCACTGTGGTACAGAAACACATACAGCCGAGATCATACATGCTTAAAACAAGAGAGACTTCATTCCCAGGGACACCTGATGACATCACACCAGAGCACTCATATCATGTGGAGCAAGACACTCTGCCAAGTGCTGATCCACCCAGCCCTACTCCAGACTGTTCCACTGTACCGCATAGTCCAAGAGTAGTGACTGACAATACTGTATCCACAAACAGTCCTGTGAGAACAACACGCTGTGGAAGGCCTGTTAGAGTGCCAAGGCGTTATCTGGACTGAGTAGAGAAGAAAAAAAAAACTTGAGAAAAGGAGATGTAGTGTATTTGAATAAGAAGTGCATTACTCAGTGTGACTGCTAGGAGGCACTGTAACTTTGCTGTTGTGTTACTGTGTTTGTATTGAGACCACAGAATAAAAAACGTCGTTGACTGACTAGACATGGCTTCCACCACATATATTACAGTTAATATCCTCTTGTATTATTTCCCATGATTTTACTTATTTACTTGTAATACCTCCTATCGCCAATAGAGCGACCACTTATGTAGGTCACCTTTCCGATGTTGCATCAGTCTGGAGTTGATCAGCAAAGCAGATTTCTGTAGAGGACTTCATTCCAGACATCGACAAAGATTTAAGATAAATATAACCCTTTAACTTCGAGTTTGTTCCATAAAACCTGTTGTATTAACACAGGAGAAGTGTTCGACTGTGAGCAGTCCACCCTTTATTGTTTTCTTTCTGAGTTTAATCGAGCGAAAGCTCCGGTGAGTTACATTTGTTCCTCATGTCACGAGTCACGCTAGCTAAAATATTGGGTGCTTCATGTATTGCTAGCTCATCAAACGGCAGCGCCGTTACTGTTTTCTTTTACTGATTTCGCGATATATATTTCATATTCATGATAGTAAAGTTCATATTTCATATAGATATTTAAAAACCAATCGGAGACCAAGTTATATATTTGATATGAGTCTCTTGAATGATGTTTAGCTCACGATGCTGATAGCTAAGCTGTAGCTACGTAACGTTAGTGAACGAGTCATTTGATTCATTTGAGCATTCGGTTCATGTGTGTTCATGTGAGGTAACGTGAGTTGATGCTGAATTGATTTATAATTGATATAGAAGTTATACTGTACAGTCGAGGTTTAGATAAGACTCCTAACTGAACCCCTGCTATATGCAGGGTTTTTTTTTTTGTGGAATTGAAAAGTGTTGAACGGCGAGCCAGGACCCCCGAGCCCGAGCGCCCTTGCTCGAGTCTGCATGCTCTCTTCAGACAGCAAGTTCTCAACTGTGCACGCTGCAAGCGCCAGGAGCAGTACCATCATTCGCGCCAGGCTGCAACAACGTGCAGGATCCAGCTAAGCAAACTTGAGCTCTTTTCCAAAATCACACTACCCGGGTAGATGGGACATTTATTGACTTTTATTTTATTTTCAAGGTTGCAACCAATTTAGTCATATGAATTATAATGTGTACTGTATATATGTTTGATATGGTTGACCTTATTGAGAAGGGATTTGAATATTGATCATATTGATAATAAAAGACCAGCATTTAATACTTTTTTTTCTAAGACCTCGTCAGTGTGCCTTTTATACTCATAGAGTCAACCTAGAGTCTTAAACCCTTTACTAGACTGTTTAACCGCTTGAGTCCTGATAAGAATTACTTGGTTAGATATCTTGGCCCAAATAGAACTTGTTACACTAGTTAATGAAATCAGCTGGTTTAGTAACATGGTTGAAGCAAATGCACGGTTTGACATTTTCTTTCTGGACCTGTTTTTTATACCTCTGATTAACAGACTGACAAATGTTTAACTTGTTCAGTAAATGCGTTGTCCTCTGGTTTATTTTAAGACTTTCAAGCACAGTAGTAAGTAACGATCAAGCATGGACATAATGTTGTCGGTGGTGGGAGGTGGACAGCTGCTCGGGGAGCAGGCTCGGAGGCTGCGGGGCAGCAGGCTTTGGAGGCTGCGGGTCACCCGCTAGGGGACTTCGTAGGCAGCCTTTCGGGGAGCAGGCTTCGGAGGCGGCGGGGAAGCCATTTGGGGTCTTCGTAGGCAGCGGGACAGCCGCTGAAGGAGCAGGAGGGGCGGTGGGGCAGCTGCCTGGGGAGCAGGCTTCGGAGGCGGTGGGGCAACTGCTCGGTTAGCAGAATTGTAGAGGGCCAGGCAGCGGCTCGTGGAGCAGGCTTTGGAGGCAGGGCGGCCGACAGCCTGGGAACAGACCACATGTCGGCAAAGACGGCCAACATGCCGACCATTCTCGAACTCGTGGGCACTGGGCAGCTGAGGCTCTGGGACACTGGTTAGCTGAGGTTCTGGACACCTGAGGCTCGGGGATTCTCGGTACCTAATTTATGTATTTGTTTACATAATTATGGTGTTCGTGTAGCTTGGGTCCCTGGCTGTACTGGCGGCGCCTGGACACTGCTTGGTATCCTGTGCATAATATTCTTCATAAATGTTATAAGTCCAATATAATTCTGTTCATCATCTTTCAATGTTGTATTCTATAAATTGTGCAATCACAACATCCATTGCACATTGTCCGTCTTGGGAGAGAGATCCCTCCTCTGTTGCTTTCCCTGAGGTTTCTTCCTATTTGTTGTCCCTGTTAAAGGTTTCTTTTTAGGGAGTTTTTCCTTATCTGATGAGAGGGTTTAAGGACAGGATGGTGTGTTGCTGTAAAGCACACTGAGGCAAATTTGTAATTTGTGATATTGGGCTATACAAATCAAATGATTTGACTTGACTCAGGGATGCTGGGCAGCTAACATTCGGGGGCATTGGGCAGCCGAGACTTGGGGGCATTGGGCAGCTGAGGCTCGGGGGTGCTGGACAACTGAGGCTCGGGGGGCACTGGGCAACTGAGGATAAAAGGCACTGGGCAACTGAGCATCAAAGGCACTGGGCAACTGACACCTGAGGGCGCTGGCCGGCTTAGGCTCTGGGGCGCGGGGCGGCTTAGGCTCTGGGGCGCTGGGCGGCTTAGGCTCTCAGATGCTGGGCAACTGAGGCTTTGGGGCGCTGGGCAGCTAAGGCTCTGGGGTACTGGGCAGCTTAGGCTCTGTCGTGCAGGGCTCGGTAGGAACCAGATTCAGTTGGACTTTCCACCTGAAGAAAGCCACTTCTTGGGCTAAGTCAGGGTCCTGTTTCCAGAATACAGTAAGAAGCTTAAAGAAGCCTGGCTCTGCATTGAGGAAAGTGTTCCTCGATACACCAAAATCCTCCCATGTATACAGCAGGCTGAACAGGTCTTCTGGGTCCAGATTTGGTCAGTTGGTTCTGTCACAGCAAGAGCAGGAGAGGACCCAAATGCAGACAGCAAGGTCAGGCTGGGCTGAACAAAGCTTTGATAACACAAACACTTACAAAGAGCAGGAACAGAAGGCAGGTACAGATAGGGGGAAAGCTCACATAATGACGTGGTGAACTGCCGACCAAGAGTCTTTGTGAATATCTCAGGGAGTGTCTTTGTGTGTGAGACGAACCGACAAAGAGTCCGAGAAACCTCAGGGCATATTTACCTAGGGGGGCCCAATCAGAGAGATTTGGCACAGGTGCGCAGGAACCAGACAGCCAATCGAAGAAAGGGGAGGGAGATTGGGCACAGGTGTACAGTGATCAGCGAGCCCCAATGACCCAGATCACACACCCATGACATTCTGCCTTTTAACTTGCTATTTTGAAGTAACTATCTTAACTAACTGTAATCTTTTGAAAGATGTTATGCAAATAAAGTGTTTTCATTATCATTATTATTATTATTATTATTATTATTATTATTATTATTATTATTACAGCCACAACCTGAACCTAGAAACAGGGATCTCTACTCCAATTGACAGAGGTACAAAACCCCTCAACGAGCACTAACAGCATTAATACGGGACACAATTTTAATATATATGTTCAATGAACAGACACATCCAAGCCCAGATGCTTGAATGCACGCCGATCAATACAGTACAGTCTCTCTTATAGGGCAGTTGTCTGTCCTTCCCCTCCTTATCTTGTGTCTTCCAGCTCTCATCCCGCCAAGGCCATTTCTCAAATTAGTGTTTACAGACTTGCTACACTCAGTGAGTCTCCCATACATTCTTCTGCTATCAACCAACAGTTAACAATAGGCCTTTATTTGTGCACCTGAAGAAGACGCCTTACAATACTACCTTTGTTCTATGACACATGGACTTTATGCATCTATCTAAGCAATGTAGGGTCATTCATGGTGAAAGTTTAAAAGTAAGCAAACATCAAATTTGAATTGCCCTCACACCCCCACCCCCCCCTTTTGATTACTTTTAATCAATAACAAATCATCTAGGCTTCCGGTTTGGCTAGCGAGCGAAATGCCACGTTTGCTGTGAGCTCCGGAGGCCCATGACTTTATTTCATATTTCTATCGAGGACAATCCTGTATTCTTGACATTCGTATTCAAGTTCACGTTATCGCAGTGTATTTTGACTTTTTGTTAGATTTTTTGGCCGAAGAATGCCGTCTGGGGATGACAATTCCGATGCTAGCAGGTCCAGCCAGGCACCTGCTAGCAACAAGTCGCTTCCCAGAAGGAAGACGGGCCGCTCGTCGAGAGAAGAGCAGAAACAGATTGAGCCACTGGTCAAAATGATGGAGGAGGTACAGAACATGGTCAGAGAATTCAGAGACACGTTTGACGAGAAGATCAAGAGGCACATTGACCCGATTCTAGCCAAGTTTGTTCAGATGGACAAGTGCCTCTCTGAGAAGACGCGTGCACTGGAATCCGCCATTACGAAATGCGAGGAGTCTGTCGAGTTGAACCGAGAGGACGTGTTCGAGCTCCAGAACAAGGGTGATACCAGAGATGGAAAAATCGGTAAATTGGAACTTCAGGTGGAATATCTGACCGAACGCTGTGCTGATCTTGAATCGAGGTCTAGGAGGAATAACCTGAGAATCATTGGCCTGCCGGAGAGTTCTGAGTCGCCGCCGCAGCACGAGTTTGCTGCGAGGTTCCTGAAAGACATGCTGAACCTGACCACTCTGCCCAGAGTTGAGAGAGCTCATCGTGTGGGACGCGTGCGGAGCGGGGAGGAAGGGAACCGTCCCGCGGCCAGGCATTACCTGCTCTGCCTGCAGACCTTCAGGGAGAAGGAGGCTATTCTGGAGAAGGCGCGGAAGATGGGTGTTCTTAAATACAAGGACACACGGATCCACATCTTTCCGGATCTTTCTACCGTCCACGCGCAGAAACGGGCCAAGTTCGATGAGGTTCGGAGGAGGCTGCGACAGGACCACCCCTCCTTCAGATACCACTACAACTTCAGCGCCGGCCTGGTCCTGCTCCCCAAACCCGGAGAGTGTCACGTCTTTGCCGACCCCAAGAAAGCCATGCGGTTTCTGGACGCCCTGGGTCCAGCCTGATCTTGGCGGCTAATATCCGCTGCTAGCTGCCACTGACCTTCATTTGTGGACCTGGACTGACGTCTGATGCCGTTCACTAATGTGTAATTTTGCTGGGGTAGGTGCCCTGTTCTTGAGTTGAAGTCTGTGTGCTACCTGTAGTCGGCTAGACGGCTATATTTTTTCGTTTCTATGTTAGCCTATCTGGTCGCTTTTTTTTTTTACACAATAATCTGATCTAGGCCTAGCCTACATTATTGGACGCCAGTTTGGATAAGATTTATGCGCCATTTTAAGGCCGTCTTCAATGTCCTGAAGAAGTTGCCAGTTTAATAATATATATTATACATATTATTATAGCCTACCTGGCTGTTTATTTATCTAGCCTAAGGTGTAGGGAGGTGAGGCTTTCTGTAATTCATTTCATAATACATTTATCATTAAGCTAATTTTGTTGAGTAGGCTTATGTGTTTTTGTTTTCCCCCTCCCGACTCAGCCATATATTAGGCTGTAATTCAATATTGGTCGCACTCTCTCTGGCTGTAGGCCTACTTCTGAATGTTATTATTTCCTGTGTCCTACCATGGAAGTGTGGTTTGTGTGATAGGCCAAACACTCATTACTGAGTAAGGTTAGGTTAGTGGCCTATTAGCCTAGTGTAACGACCCTCACTTGTGCAGGTGTTCGTGATAGAGATTCAGACCAGGGGTTCCTAACAGTGGCTTTTATTGCCTGCATTCACAAATAAAACAACAATCCATGAGATTTCTGCTGCAACGCGACTGCATACAAGTCTCCAGCGGAGATGGTCTAGCTCTCTCGTGCATGAGCTAGCAAACAATGTTTCTCCTGGCTAACCTCATGCGTTGCATAGCATACTAAACTTACATGGAAATCAAAATGCACAACTCATTAATCTTCGTGTAAACAAAAGTACAAAACAAACCAAACAAAAGGACAGACAGCACTGGCATAGCGCACTGAGTGATTGTATAGTTTTAACATAGAAATTCTTGACTCTTGCAATATTCATAACCAAGTTCTTGCACATTTACATTATACATAAACCACGTACCTGCATTCACAAATAAAACAACAATCCTTGAGATTTCTGCTGCAACGCGACTGCATACAAGTCTAAAATAGCATAAAAACCCCAATAAGAACAATGCTCTCCATAACGCACAGCACAGCGTGGTTGCCGCCAAAATTATACTTTAACTCGGTTAAAACACTTACAAATCACTTTCTATCGTTACTTTTCGAGAGCATTAGTTAGTACAACTTATATACATTTATATCCAACCCATAATTTGCAAAGAAAAACATGTTCATTTATTAAAATATCAAATTATTCACGGAGCGCTCCCAAAGCCTGCTTACCTCCAGCGGAGATGGTCTAGCTCTAAGGTACGGGTAGCGCAAATGCCCAAAATGTGTCAAAGCGAAAGTAAATAGACAAACAGTCGCGCAGCCTCATATTTAACCTTAGTGAATGCGGTACAACATCTGGGGTTTACACAAACCATCAAAAAGCATTGGATTACAATAACATGTTAAAATACAAATTTTGGGAGAATTCACTTTATCTGAGTGAGGTCATTTTCAACTCTGTTACACCAGGCCTATCAATACTTTCGTAATAGGCCTACACTTTTCTCCGCCTCCACCTGGGCTCTAGGCCTATAGCCTATGGTTTTACTTTTAAGGTCGATTGTTTTTGGGCTACTGTTCGTTGTGGCCTAATTATCTACCTATACTGTTTAGGCCTATCTTTTATGTTGTTTTTATAGTGTGGGGAGGTGAGGTTTTTTGCAATTATTATTTTTTATTTCATAATACAGTATGTTTTTTTTTCTCCCCTCCTGACTCAGGCCTAGCCATATATGAGGCTATAATTCAATATTGGTCGCACTTCCGCTGGCTGTAGGCCTACGTCTTAATTTTATTGTCGATGGTTGTTTTTGGGCTACTGTTCGTTGTGGCCTAATTATATACATATGCTGTTTAGGCCTATCTTTTATGTTGTTTTTATAGTGTGGGGAGGTGAGGCTTTTTGCAATTATTATTTTTATTTCATAATACAGTATGTGTTTTTTTCTGCCCTCCCGACTCAGGCCTAGCCATTAGGCTATAATTCAATATTGGTCGCACTCCCTCTGGCTGTAGGCCTACTTCTAATGTTATTGTCAATGGTTGTTTCTGGGCTACTGTTCGTAGTGGCCTAATTATCTTCATATACTGCTTATCTTTCATGTTGTTTCTTGAATATAATTCTGGTCGAATTTGCTGGATAGAAGCATTGCTTTGCATACCAGTCACAGCCTAGAGAAATGCAGGAACATCTCTATGCCTGTGTGCGCAATGGGGTTAATGTTATGTGGGTGGGTTTAGTTGGGGTTTTTTTGTTACTGTTTTCATTGATGCATCTTTCACTTGGACGAATGCCAGGTCAGTGGTCTGTCTAGTCAGCCGTTTTTACACTCTCAGCCCATGGCGATTCTGACGTTTATTAGCCTTAATGCCAATGGTCTGAATCACCATAGCAAGCGTGTTGCACTGATGGAGGTGGTTCGTAAGAGGGGGGCAGACATCATCCTTTTACAAGAAACCCACAGATCATCCTCTGATGTGAACGGACTAGCTAATAAATATTTCAAGGTTGTGGCATCATCGTGTGCAAACAGTAGAACGAGAGGGGTAGCGATACTCTGCCGCCGCAGATTAAATATGGTTGTGCATGAGTGTTTCTCTGACGAGTCGGGTAGGATAACTTTGGTTAAGGTTTTTCTTGAAGGGCGGTGTATTGCTCTTGTATCTGCGTATGCTCCTAATGGCTGTGTCAAAGACTTGTTCAATCTACTTACTGTCACTATGTTAAAATATTCCGATTGTGCTTTCGTTTTGGGGGCCGATTTTAACGCGGTCATGAATAATGTGCTGGACAGGTCAGGGAGTAGTGCATCGCATGACCAAAAGGCGGCCTCTGATATACTCGTAAGGTGGGCTGATGAGGTGGGTGTGATGGACCTTTGGAGAAGGTTTAATCCATCTGCTAAGGACTTTTCATTTTATTCAGCAAGGCATAAGTCCTTCTCGAGAATCGATTATATTTTTGTTTCGCAGGGCTTATTCCAAAATATTGATAATGTTATACTTGTCCCCATGACCCTTGTCGATCACAAAGCAGTGTTAGCTAAGGCCTCTATCCGCCCTTCTTTAAACAAGGCCCCTTGCTGGCGCTTCAACACCTCCCTCCCGAATAATGAGTAATTTAAGACACAGTTTGTGGCTGCTATGAAAGACTTTTTAGTTATTAATGTCGGATCAGTTGGTGACCCAAGGATTCTTTGGAATGCGATTAAGTGTTTTATTTTGAATAATACTACAGTATATACTTCGACTCTAAGTAAGGCGAGGGCTAGGAAGCTTTGTGATCTTGAAAATAGGTTAATCGCTCTGGACAGTCAGTTAAAAGGCCAAATACAGTGACAGCACAGCCTTACAGCGCATTTTAGTTAAAAAAGAAATAAATTATCTCCTTAAACGAAGAGCTGAATTCCAAATACACCGCACAAGGCAGTTTTATTATTTTAATGGGGCAAGGCCGAGTCATCTGCTTGCCATGCGTTTGAAATCTAATGAACATTTTGTTGATATTTCTACTGTCAAGGATGCTGATGGCATAGTCAGATCTGATCCTGTGCAGGTGAACAAGGTATTCCAGTCATTTTATGTAGACCTGTACGCCTCTGAGGTTACTCCTGGTGCAGCCAAGCATAAAGATTTTCTAGACAATCTCATACTACCTCGTCTCACAGAAGGGGAATCTGCCTCACTGAACTCTCCTGTCACTCTGGATGAGTTGAAGGAGGTGGTTAAGGCTATGCGCAGAGGCAAATCGCCTGGGTATGATGGCATCCCCCCCGAATTCTATTTAACTTTTTGGGAAGTTCTGGGTCCACACCTTCTCAACATGATATTGTTTTCTATTGATGAAGGGTCTCCTGCAAGGGATGTGAATATTGCTATTATTTCATTATTATTGAAGAAAGGCAAAGATCCCACTGAATGTGGCAATTATAGACCTCTTTCTCTGCTCAATGCTGATGTTAAGATTTACGCTAAAACTTTAGCAGGCCGCCTCCAAAGTTATATGCTTAAATTAGTACACTGCGACCAGACTGGGTTTATCAGAACAAGGCTGGCCTCTGACAATGTCAGACGTTTGCTCCACATTATTGACAAAGCTTCTAGCATTAGAACGCCTGCTGCTGTGCTGTCACTTGATGCTCTTAAAGCTTTTGACCGCATTGAGTGGTCTTTTCTCTGGTCTGTGCTGGCTGCCATGGGTATCGGTGATCCCTTTATTAATATGATCAGGGTGATGTATGCTAACCCTACTGCTAGAGTTCTAACCAGGAAGACTTCTTCACCCTTGTTTGATATAGCCAGGGGCTCCAGGCAAGGTTGTCCCCTTAGCCCCCTGCTGTTTGCGCTCTCACTGGAACCCCTAGCACAGACTATTAGGCAGTCTGATCTCGTTGTTCCCCTCGTGCTCAATGGTACCTCTCACCTTATTTCGTTATACGCGGACGATTGTCTCCTGTATGTAGCCGATGCCCCCAAATCAATTCCTCCTCTCCTGGATATTTTTAACCAATTTAGTTCTTTATCAGTATGGCTTCATGCCACGAAAGAGCACCACAGATGCGATGTTTGTTTGAGAATGTTGATTGAGAAGTATAGAGAAGGCCAGAAAGAGTTGCATTGTGTCTTTGTAGATTTAGAGAAAGCTTATGACAGAGTGCCGAGAGAGGAGGTTTGGTATTGTATGAGGAAGTCAGGAGTTGCAGAGAAGTATGTAGGAGTGGTGCAGGATACGTATGAGGGAAGTGTGACAATGGTGAGGTGTGCGGTTGGAATGACAGATGGGTTCAAGGTGGAGGTGGGATTACATCAAGGATCGGCTCTTAGCCCTTTCTTGTTTGCAATGGTGATGGACAGGTTGACGGACAAGATCAGGCAGGAGTCTCCATGGACGATGATGTTCGCGGATGACATTGTGATCTGTAGCGAGAGTAGGGTGCAGGTTGAGGAGAGCCTGGAGAGGTGGAGGTATGCACTGGAGAGAAGAGGAATGAAAGTCAGTAGGAGCAAGACGGAATACCTATGCGTGAATGAGAGAGAGGACAGTGGAATGGTCAGGATGCAAGGAGTGGAGGTGACAAAGGCATTTGAGTTTAAATACTTGGGGTCAACTGTCCAAAGTAACGGGGAGTGCAGTAGAGAGGTGAAAAAGAGAGTGCAGGCAGGTTGGAGTGGGTGGAGAAGTGTGTCAGGAGTGATTTGCGACAGAAGGGTATCAGCAAGAGTTAAAGGGAAAGTTTACAAGATGGTTGTGAGACCAGCTATGTTATATGGTTTGGAGACAGTGGCACTGACGAAAAGACAGGAGGCGGAGTTGGAGGTGGCAGAGTTGAAGATGCTAAGATTTTCACTGGGAGTAACGAAGAAGGACAGGATTAGGAACGATTATATTAGAGGGACCGCTCAGGTTGGACGGTTTGGAGACAAAGCAAGAGAGGCAAGATTGAGATGGCTTGGACATGTGTGGAGGAGAGATGCTGAGTATATTGGGAGAAGGATGCTGAATATGGAGCTGCCAGGGAAGAGGAGAAGAGGAAGGCCAAAGAGGAGGTTTATGGATGTGGTGAGGGAAGACATGCAGGTGGCTGGTGTGACAGAGGAAGACGCAGAAGACAGGAAGAAATGGAAACGGATGATCCGCTGTGGCGACCCCTAACGGGAGCAGCCGAAAGTAGTAGTAGTAGTTAGTTCTTTATCGGGTTACAGAATTAATTGGACCAAATCAGCGTTATTGCCCCTGAACGAGGCCATGCGTTCGGCCGTACTTCCCCCGCTTGTTCCGACTGTAAGCCACTTCAAATATTTAGGGATTGACATCTTTCCGTCTCTGACAGTCACAACAAAATCTAACTTCGACTTTACCTTTAAGAAGGTCTCTGAGGTCATGATTAGATGGGCTTCAATGCCCAATTCCATTCATGCTAGGGTTTCCATTGTCAAGATGAATATATTGCCGCGGGTTAATTTTGTTAGCTCTATGCTCCCTCTTCCGCCCCCTCCTCGGTACTGGGATAAACTCCATTCAGCGATTACCAAATTCGTCTGGAAGACCAAGCCTCCTCGCCTCAAACGCACGACCATGAATCATAACAGATCAGATGGTGGCGTTGCGCTCCCTAACTTAAAGTTTTACTGTTGGGCCTACACCTTGCGTTCACTTACGACCTGGCTCGATCCTGGTGCAGAGGTCGCGTGGAAATCTTTGGAAGAAAACTTGGTTCACCCCATACGACTAGCAGATTTACTGTTTTCTAATATTTCTACTGCCCAGTGTAGGAAACGATTTGGCCCCATCATATCACACCTGGTTGCGGTCTGGAGATCTGTGGAGTCGGCATGTAAGATCACCGCTAAGTGGAACGTTTGCTCGCCTATATTTTATAACCAAGGTCTCCTAGTTGATCGTCGTCCTATCCCGCATAATAGCTGGTCCAGTAGGGGTGTATACTCTCTTGATAATCTGTGTGATGACCGTGGTCTGCGTTCTTTTGAGGATCTCAGGAATCAATATGATTTACCGGCCTGGTCTTTTTTTTTCTATCTTCAGTTGAGGGCTTCCATGAAGGCTCACGGTGTGCCGGGGCTCTCTTCTCTCCCAGTGCATCCACTTTATAGAATAATTAGTGAAAAGGTTAGTACTAGGGGTTTAGTTTCTGTGCTGTATGGCTTTATCCAGGAAAGAACATACAAACCCCTTGCGCTGGACACAATTTGGAGAACAGATGTGCCCGATCTGGATACTGAGTTCTGTTGGGAGACGGTGTGGTCTAGTTGTTATGTATGCACACATCGACAGTGCTGCATTTGATTTGGTGCTGTTCTATTGTGCTGGGATCGATTGGTGATGCCTGCGGGCTCTGGGTTGTTTGATCGGGTCTGCCTTTGATGCTGTGTCAGTCTAAATAAAGAATGCCACGGAGAGGTTGTGTCGAGCGACAGCGCTGTGTCCTGACGTGATTTCTAAATACAATATTGGCGACGAGGATGGCTGATATCTCCCTCCCACCACCTGCCCCCTTCCTGGCATTACCTGGCGAGCCTCCGGTACCATGGACTCGCTGGCTACATAGTTTTGAAAATTACATCATCGCCTCAGGGCTCGACGACGTGAGCCAGGCTAGGAAGACGGCTCTGTTGCTACACTGCTTGGGAGCAGAGGGTCATCGTGTGCTCGGGTCTCTGGGGAACGTCACAAGCTTTGCCGAAGCTGTGGGACTTATGAGCACCCATTTCGCTGCTCCACAGAGTGCCCTCCTTCGGCGATTTATATTCCGTCAGCGACACCAACTGCCTGGTGAGTCTGTGCGGCAGTACGTAGCTATTTTGCGAGGGCTAGCTAGCTCATGCAAGTTTGGCGCGCTTCAGGACGAGATGGTTCGCGACCAGCTAATCGAACACACCAACAACGCAAAGGTGCGTGAGACCGTCCTGCTGGAAAAAGACGATCTGCTGCTGTCCAGAGCAATTACCATCGCACTACAGGTTGAGGGAGCAGCTGAGTGTGCTGCTATGCTAAATACACAGCAAGTGGCCACCTCCAGTCAAGCTGCCAACGACTCCTCCCTCTACTCACGGCTGCCCCTCGGGACGCAACCCAACCAGAGCGAGGCGGGCGCCGACTCCACTGGGGACGTCTTGCAACTGCAACGACGGCGTTCTCGGCCCCGCCCTCAACAGTCCTGTGGTAACTGTGGGTCTCGGTCTCATGTTTCAAGGGCTCGGAACTGCCCTGCCCGTGGCCAGACATGCCGTAGCTGCGGTAAGCACAATCACTTTGCCAACGTCTGTCGATCTTCCCCGGCTGGGTCAGAGGGCCACACCCCCCAGTCTTCAACCGCCGTCATTCACAAGGTGAGCTCTGGGCCAGTGTCATTCAAATCATGCACAGTCAACATTAATGATGTGTGCATCCCCCTGCTGTTGGACACCGGTGCAAGTGTATCTCTCCTGAATGTTGATACCTACAGTCAATTTTTCGGTTCACTGCCACTGTCCGCACCCTCAGCTGTCCTCTGTGGGTATGGTGACTCCAAAATCGATCTGGTTGGCTCTCTCCAAGTGATTGTCCGCTATGGAACCAAGCTGGTGCCCAATGCAGTTTTTCATGTGGCACGCCGTGGGGCCAACCTGATGGGCCTGGACCTGTTCTCCGCTCTGGGGTTCTCCCTCTTAGACACAAGGTGGGCAGCAATCCTGACTGTCGCCACACCTTGGCAGCAGAAGTGGCCATCGCTGTTTATGGGGCTGGGCTGCCTCTCCGCCTTCACCCATCAACCTCTCCTCAACCCTGCTGTGAAATCTGTCATCCAACCTCTGCGCCGCATCCCGTTGGCTCTCCTTGATGGGGTCTCCGCCGAGCTGCAACAACTGCTGGAAGCTGGCATCATTGAACCGGTGGACGCGTCACCTTGGGTCTCAAACCTCGTGGTGGCTAAGAAGAAGTCGGGGGGCCTGCGTGTCTGCGTCGATCTACGTGCAGTAAATAAGGCAAGGGTCCCTGATAAGTATCCACTGCCCACCTCAGAAGAACTCACTGCTCAGTTCTATGGCTCTGAGGTGTTCTCCAAGCTCGACCTCAGACAGGGGTACTTACAGGTGCCCCTCCACCCCAGCAGCCGAAACCTCACAGCCTTTGTGACACATGCAGGAGTGTTTCGCTACACCAGGATGCCTTTCGGTCTCAGCTCCGCCCCTAGCTGCTTCCAGAAAATCATGGTCTCCGTGCTGGCTGGCATACTGGGCGTGGCCATTTATCTGGACGATATAGTGGTACACGGGCCCACCAGTGAAATCCACGACAAGCGCCTTAACATGGTCTTCGCAGCCCTGTCCAAGCACAAGCTAACTCTCAATGCTGAGAAATGTGTCCTCTCTGTGCCAGCCATCGACTTCGTGGGGTTCCGGCTGTCAGCGAGCGGTGTAACTCCACTACAATCCAACGTGGACACCATTCAGGCCATCCCTGAGCCCAGCTCGGCCGCCCAGGTCGCCTCCTTCCTGGGTATGACAAGTTACTACCTGAGGTTTCTTCCCCAGTACTCTGCTCCCCTGCGCCAGCTGCTGCGTAAGGACGAGCCATGGGTGTGGTCAAAGGCATGCAGTGACGCTGTGCGTGATCTCAAGACTCAACTGACTTCACCACCAGTGTTGGCTCACTTCGACATCTCCAGCTCCACCTTTGTGACCTGTGACGCATCAGCCACAGCGATAGGGGCCGTGCTGTCTCAAACCCAGAACGGTGTGGAGAAGCCCATTGCCTTCGCCTCCCGTGCCCTCAACCTGACCGAGCAGCGGTACTCCGTGGGTGAGCGTGAGGCGTTAGCCTGTATCTGGGCTTGTGAAAGGTGGCACCTCTACCTCTATGGCCGCTCCTTCACCCTCAGGACAGATCACCAGGCCCTGACAGCGCTGCTGTCCACATCTGGGACAGGCCACAAACCCCTGAGGCTGCACCGCTGGTCTGACTGCCTCCGCCAGTACAACTTCAGCCTGCAGTTCACCCCAGGCAGAGAAAATGTTGTCGCCGACCTGCTCTCTCGCTCTGTCTCCACCCCAGCTCCACAGACGGACACTGACTGCGTGGAAAAGGACATTGTCCAAATGCTACACACACCCCTCCAGGCCATTGTCTCTCTGCAGGAGCTGAAGGCAGCCTCCGAACAGGACCCTGTCCTCTCCCAGCTCCGCACCTACATCCAGAACGGCTGGCCTCACAAGGTCCCAGAGGAGCTGGCTGCGTTCGCCCGAGTCAGACAGGAGCTCTCCTGCTGGAACGACACCTGCGTGGCACGTGGGTTTTGCACAGTGGTCCCAGCTGCTCTCCGTGCACGTGTTTTGAATACGGCGCATGAAGGCCACCTGGGCATTGTGAAACTGAAACAGCGCTGCCGAGACCTGGTGTGGTGGCCGGGGATAGACAGAGATATTGAGGCTCTGGTGAAGGACTGTTCTGCCTGCCTTGTGAGTGGCAAGGCTGGCCACCAGGCTCCCCCACCCCTGCAACCTCTCGCCTGGCCCTCTCAGCCCTGGGAACACCTGCAGTTGGACATTTGTGGTGAGATCCATGGAGTTCCCCACCACCAACGCTTCATGGTGGTCGCCTACGATCTACACTCAAAATGGCCTGAACTCACCACTTCCGGCACTGTGACCTCACAGATCATCATCGACTTCCTGGACTCTCTTTTCTCTCGCTGGGGCCTCCCAAAGGCCATCACCACTGACAACGGCCCTCAGCTGGTCTCTGCTGAGTTCACTGCTTATCTTGAAAGCAAGGGCATCCGTCATATACGCACTGCGTACTACCACCCCCAGGCCAATGGCGGCGTTGAACGTTTTCACCAGTCACTGAAGAACGGCCTCAGAGCACACATGGCCCAAGGGTGCTCTTTCACGCAGGCCATCCGTCACACTCTGCTGCACTATCGGGCCACACAGCACTCGACCACAGGCGTCTCCCCAGCCTCTCTCATGCTAGGCCGGGAACTGTGCATGCCCCTTGACAGGCTCCGCCCCTCCACACCTCAGGCACCTCCCTCTGGGGTCAGAGCCTCAGTCACTCGTCAGCAGACGCGGATGAAGCAACGGTTTGACCAGTCAAAACGAACCAGGGTGCCAGACATCAATGTGTCAGACTGGGTCAGGGTCCGCAGGCCCCACAGGGACAATAAAATGGCTTCATACTGGTCCTCTCCTCTCCAAGTCACCCGTCAGCTGGGCCCAGCCACTTACCTCCTCAGCGATGGCACTCGGTGGCACTCCAGTCGTCTACGGAAGGTGTCAGCTCCGCCACACACAGCTGGTGACACAACCATAGCCATTCCCTCAGCATGGCGAGACGCCCCGGGGCTTCATGCAGCTCCTACATGGGCCCCAGACATTTCTGGGCCTCAGCTTCCCCTGCCATCTCCCTCCCCACCTCGGCCTGCCCAGCCTCAGGCCGCCCCGCGACCTGTTCGCACACGTTTACGCCCTGGCCACCTAGAGGACTTTGTCTCCACCTTTCATGTTTGAAATCCTGCCGGGGGGGGGGGGATGTTATGTATCCACACATCGACAGTGCTGCATTTGATTTGGTGCTGTTCTATTGTGCTGGGATCGATTGGTGATGCCTGCGGGCTCTGGGTTGTTTGATCGGGTCTGCCTTTGATGCTGTGTCAGTCTAAATAAAGAATGCCACGGAGAGGTCGTGTCGAGCGACAGCGCTGTGTCCTGACGTGATTTCTAAATACAATACTAGTATTCTCTTAGCGTCTAGGAATCCAGATCATCAGCAGATACACTATAATTTTATACATTGGACATATCACACACCCACGACAGAGGTTTTGTATGAAACTTGCTGATAGCCCAAACTGTACATTTTGTTCGCTGAATGTGGTTGGAACCTTCTTTCATATGGTCTGGGAATGTCCAAGGGTGAAAGGGTTTTGGGAAATGGTTGCTGATAAATTGTCCCAATTTTTGTCGAATACTGTACCCGCTGAGCCTGCGGTATTACTTCTAAATGACTTCTCTGCACTACATGTACCACTAATCAAGCAGCGCATATTGCTTGCGGGACTCACAGCAGCCAAGAAGATGGTTGCTATGCATTGGAAAGCTCCAGATGATTTGTCATCTCGTCATTGGTCCCTCTTATATCTGGACATTGTACGTATATTTGGAGCTCTCGACGGCAAGGATCCATGGAGCAAGGGCTGGAACTATAGACATGTGGAATTCTGTGGCCGCTGAGTTGAAGAACTTTATTGACTGAACACTGACCGAGTACTGTATGCTGTTTCTTTTTTGCAATTTTTTCTGTAGAATTTTTTTTTCTTTTCCCTTTTATTTCTCGTTTGTGGGTGGGTTTTTGTTTGCATTATTGTTCATTTGTGTGTCTTGTTTAAAAAAATGATAAAATAAAAAATATTTAATCACAAAAAACAACAAATCATCTAGATAAAGCATTATAGAAAAACTAACAATGGATATAGCTCCTGGGGAACATCTTACCTCACACAGAATGACTGTGAGGCCTGTCTGTCAGCAGTAAACCAACCGAAATGCATCAGATTTATATAAAAAAACACTCCATATAAACTCAGCAGTCAGATAGAAGTCCCAATCATCCCATGTCCTCTCCAACCAAACATCTCACCCGACTCTTGACTAGAAATGAGTAAAAGACTCGAGAAGTTACCTACACTAATTTGAGTGGTTATAGCACAAGAAAAACCCAGTGTTGACCATGGGAAAAACTTATGCGAATGCTCAAAATCCATCTAAAAAACACAACATAGTCACTAATAACATTAAACAATGGTTAAAATGATGAAACAATAAATGAGAGATATATTCCTTACACACACGTGTAGATTGGTTACAAATTAACTAACTAAGCATTAACACAAGGAAAGAAAAATAAACCAATAACTCCAAATAAAGGAAAGGATCTTGGGGAACTACTCTATGACGTGAAGTGACATTTGCTAAACATTTTCATCATCATCATAATCATATGGTGGAACCCAGGGATCAGGAACATTTTGACCTTGTACAGCATTAAGTACAGTCTTAATACAATATTTATGGATCATACCAATCATACAAGTAATGATGAAAACAATGACCAAAAACAGAAGAATACACACAATCAGTTTGTGAATGACACCCCCACAGATACCAAGGGGCCAAACACCCTTTACCCCTTGTTCAGTATCATGTTTCAATTCAGATACTTTGGCATCGTTGTTAGTAATATATGCACAGCATTCAGTGAAGATCACTTTACATACACCACCCTGTGAGGCTAACAGAAGACCCAACGCCATCCTATTTCCAGTTGCTACGCGTCCAACATCTTCTAAGCGTCTCGCTGTGGCCGTGATGGCAGCTGTAGAGATGAAATCTCTATCACGTGTATCTCTCCTGTACAAAAAGACATGGAAGTCATATTTACGTCTGGCAATTTGGCTATGGTGGGTGTGAAAGGTGTTGAATGAGGATGTAACGGGGGGTTACCATATTGTTATCTTGCAGAGAATCAAATACCCATATTTGGGTTATTATTGGGTTATTATTGCAAAACAACACATCATTCCCCCGAGACTAAATCCAATTCTCTTAAAAGGATGCTAGGGCCTGCTTTCAGGTACTGGCCTCATCGTTATAAAGTACCTCGATGGTGCCCTATTGTTATCAGGCTCCATTATATAAAGAATAACCTTAGAGGCAGGTAGCAAGGTGATATGTATAATGAAACTCCTACCTTTGCTGTGAAGATTATGTTAAATGGTATGGACATTAAGGGGGGGGGGGATCCTAATAATAGATATATTAGGAACGTACTTATTATTTATACAACTCCTCATGCAATTTTTTTTTGAATTCTCAATTTGAAAACATCGACTGGAATGTAGTACGGACCTTTAATGATAAGTTTTGTGTCACCCACAAAGATAAAGATGTATATTTCAAAATAATTCATCTTGTTTATCCAACCAATCAGACACTTAAAAAATACAAACGCGACATTGATGTAAAATGTGTGTTTTTTGGAGCTCCTCATACACGTGCACATTTTTCCTTTGGATTTTACCTTCATGGCTGTTATATGTACATTGACTGCACATTCAAGACATCGTGGACGACAGACTACCATATAATACAATGCACCAGCAGTTTAAATACGGATTTCAATAAACTGTTATCAATACATTTAAACCAATTCATGAGATGTTGCTATTCTGTAATAGTTTATTAATGCATTCAATATAAGATAAATATTTGCAGCCACTTTTCCATCTCACACAGGACGCTGAGCTGAAAGAGGCGACAGATCGCCACCAAGAGTGTGTTTGCCCACATGAAGAAAGCGTGATTTTAAAATGAAATTCTCTGGAAATGACGACTTTTTTGATCGTCCATGGTTGTCAAACAACTCAAGCAACTGGTAAACGACTGTTGATCTGAATCCAATTCTTTTAAAAGGTTTTAGAAACCGAATATTGGAGCGTGTTGCAGTCACTGGCAGTGTATAGATGAGGTTTCACATGTCTCGAAACGGAAGGCAAACGTCTGCTCCACTCTAACTGGGTTTATTATGAGGTGCCAAGGGTCTCCTTCATGATCGATATTGTTTATAAGTGATTGTTTGACTTGAGAAGGTGATTTTTGGTGTTTTATCGGAGAGAGAAAACACAAGTGTGGCAGCGCTCCGGCAGCGCAGACGCCAGACTGGGGCAGTTGAGTCTCTCTGGTTCTCATAGTGTGTTTATATCCCTGCCTGCGCTCCTTCCCCTCTATCAGCCTACTGGCTCTGTTGAGTTCGCGTCTCCCAACAGTAGAAGAAGAAGAAGACTAAAGACTAAATGGCAGAAGTCGCTCCCGCACCGGCAGCCGCCGCCGCTCCGGCGAAAGCGGCAAAGAAGAGAGCCCCCCGCCCCAAGAAGAGTGGCCCCAGCGTCGCGGAGCTCATCGTCAAAGCCGTGTCGGCGTCCAAGGAGAGAAGCGGCGTGTCTTTGGCAGCGCTGAAGAAGACTCTGGCTGCCGGCGGCTACGACGTGGAGAAGAACAAGGCCCGCGTCAAAGTGGCCGTCAAGAGCCTGGTAACCAAGGGCGCTCTGGTGCAGGTCAAAGGAACCGGCGCCTCGGGCTCCTTCAAAATCAATAAGAAAGCGGAAGACGCCAAGAAACCCGCCAAGAAAGCGGCAAAAGCAAAGAAAGCTGTGGCCAAGAAACCCGCAGCCGCCAAGAAGGCGGCAGCTAAGAAACCCGCAGCCGCCAAGAAGTCCCCGAAGAAGGCCAAGAAACCTGCGGCAGCCAAGAAGCCCAAGAGCCCTAAGAAGGCCGCCAAAAGCCCCAAGAAGGCGGTCAAAAAGCCCGCCACCCCCAAGAAGACCGCAGCTAAGAAGGCTGCTAAGCCCAAGACGGTCAAGCCGAAGGCGGCCAAGCCAAAGAAGGCGGCCGCCAAGAAGAAGTAGATGGACACGTCGTCTTGATGAAACACCTCCAAAGGCTCTTTTAAGAGCCAACCACAATCACAATGAAAGAGCATTTCGCAACAACCCAACCTCACCTATAAACGTCTTGATGCATGCTCTACAATAGATCATCCAGCTAAGAACATTACACAAACTTAAACCGATTCATCTTGGATACAATGTTTACCGACAGTTTACCTACAAACGATAATATGACTGAAAGGGATTGTTACGACTTCATCGTTCGTCACACACTTTATTACTCTGAAATGACACAAAACACCTCAGTTCTCCAGTGGTTGGTTAGACCAGACACAGCATTTGAATGGAAGACAGCTTTGTTTTGGGGGGGGGGGGGCATGACAGTATAGCCACAAGTCTATGTTAATTCTCTATATCCTATAGCTGTAGTTGATTTAGTGACGTCACTGTTGGTGTTGTAACTGCTGCAGACTGACATGCCCTGTTTAAAATACATAATGACAGTTTTACAGTAAGTTTTAAAGTAACAAAACCATTAAACTGTACAAGGATATTTTCAGAGGAATGATTTCACTTGTTTCTTTTGTTTGTTTGATTTTTCTCTTATTTATTTTCTTTCTTTTTGTATGAGTTGTTTTCTCGTTTTCATAATCCCTAGTAGATTTGTTTTGTAATTATTTATTCAGTCATTTCTCAGTACAATTTTGTGGAATACATGTCTGCTATATTTGTACATTTCAATATTTTGCAATAAAGTTTATTAAATAAAAGACTGGCACGCCATAATGCAACAGGCAGTGACAGATTAACAAATAAGCAATCAATCAATAGATCAACAATCTACAAATTATTGGCTATTGTAAATAGCTTGGGTTAAAAGCGCCCATTAAATGAGAATATAAAAACAGTTTAACACAATTTTTCATAAAATCGTTCCTTACACGTTTAAAAATATATTATTGAACCCGTATAGCAGTTACTTATGGATGAGCCACACGCCTGCTTTTTATACATAAAAAATAGCTCCTGCTTGCTGAACGTGATACCTTTTTTTTCTTTTTCTCATAACCACCTTAATTTTTTTTGTTTACTTTAAAACAATATCTACTACTAGTATATATATATATATATATATATATATATATATATATATATATATATATATATATTTTTTTTTTTTTTTACTAAAACATTAGTTGTATTAGCTCAGGTCAATGAGGCCTACAGGCCATAAATAGCAAATAGAAGTTCAAAACTTGTAATGCTCACAAGAACTTCAGTTTATATTGATCTAAAAAAAATTAGGTGATAATATATGTATTATTATGGATTTGTAATCCGCTATAATGGAGCGGTCATTTTGGACCGGGAACACAAAATTAATGTGCAAGGAACAACAGGAAGACTACTCTAGTCCAAGGAGTCACGCGACACGGAGCATGCGCAGTCAGCTGACAGTATTTGACCAATCTTACACGAGGACCAGCACAGTAAAACTTGCATCAATTGTGTACAAATACAGCGTCTGAGCAAAGCCGCCACCATTACTCTTGTAGAATTACGAGTGTAGCGTCATGCCTGAACCCGCCAAGTCAGCGCCCAAAAAGGGCTCCAAGAAAGCCGTGACCAAAGCCGCCGGCAAGGGAGGAAAGAAGCGAAGAAAGACCAGGAAGGAGAGCTACGCCATCTACGTGTACAAGGTCCTGAAGCAGGTGCACCCCGATACCGGCATCTCCTCCAAGGCCATGGGCATCATGAACTCTTTCGTTAACGACATCTTCGAGCGCATCGCCGGTGAGGCTTCTCGCCTGGCGCATTACAACAAGCGCTCCACCATCACCTCAAGGGAGATCCAGACCGCCGTCCGCCTGCTGCTCCCCGGGGAGCTGGCCAAGCACGCCGTGTCTGAGGGCACCAAGGCCGTCACCAAGTACACCAGCTCCAAGTAATCTGCCCATTGGCCCAAACAAACGGCTCTTTTAAGAGCCACGCACAACCTCACCAGAAAGCTGTTCTGTTATCAGTGATACCTTATCATGTGCTGTGACGTCCAACACCGGAACAGTTTAATTCTCACACAGCTATAGAAATAAAAGTTGGCTGGGCTTGATTTGTTAGCTGTTCGTGGATACAAGGGAAATTGGGTAGTCCGATCCCTCTAGTGATCTATGAAGCCTCCACATTCTCATTTCCCTCATGCATGCATCAAAGGGAAATCCGATCAGTTACGAATTCGAGTCTGGTCTTTTTTAGAGTCGCATCTAAAAATACTTACATTTTTTGCAAGTTTATTGGGTGATGGTTTAATTACTCAATGTGTATTTATTTTTTGATAATTGTAAGTAAACCTTTGAAGTCTTCCAACAGATCTATGGACATGTGTACAAATGTTCCTCCATTGTCACCAGTCAACCTGAGCTTTGTTAAAGGATCAGTTTAAAGTTTTTTTTTTACTCATATTTTTCTTCAAAATCTTTAAAACCTTGTTTTCTTACCAGTCTTATTAAATTTAGGGTAAATGTGTGTGCCTATTTGATTTTTCACTGCCAGTCATTGGCGAGACAATCGGTTATAATAAACATACTGATCAATCCATATTCTAAACCAGGGGTCGGGGACCTTTTTGACTGGGAGAGCCATAAAAGCCAAATATTTCTAAATATATTTCATTGAGAGCCATATAGTATTTTTAACGTATAATAAATTAAATATGTCTTACTTTTAATGCGACTTCTGGTGCTGCATGGTTTTGCTGATGGCCTTGTAGTCTGGTTCATACGTGGTGAGGTTGAGCTTCATGCAGGCGTTGAGGCTTCCATCAGTTAAACGTGAGCGTAGGTTGGTCTTAATGTTCCTCATATGCGAGAATGACTGCTCACATGCATATGTAGAGCCAAACATGGTCAATACGGCAATACTCACACGCTGCATTGTGTGGTATGTCACAGAAAGCTCGTTCCAAGTTTTAAGAATCAGCTGGTCTTCAGGTTGAAGATTTTTAATTTCTGTCCACTTGTGTTCCCTCGCCAGCTCTGCTCCCTGTCGCGCAAGACTTTCCAACTCTCCATTAAGTGACTTGAACTTACTCATCCACATGTCTGATGCCTTCAGGTCAGCAACTTCCAGCTCAAAGTCTCCGATAGAGACCCCGGGGATGCATGTCAGGTCGATTTTGTCCACTGCACACTCATGTGGATGAGTGATTAACTTGAAAAGACCAGTGCGCGCACGAAATTCTCCAAAACGTGCTTTGAATGACTGCAGGAGATTGAACGTAAAGCCAGCTAGCTGCTGGAGATCCAGATGTTGAGTGGAGTCACTTGCTAAGCATGCATCTCTAAATTGTTGCAGTCTTTCAAAGTGCAGAAGACGACCTGTTTCAATGTCCCTGAGAAAGACTTCCAGCTTGCTTTCAAATGCAAACACTGCTTGTTGAAGGGATGAGATTGTATTTCCAATACCTTGCATTTTCACATTGAGCTGGTTCAGATGGCCAGTTATGTCCACGAGATAGTGAAACTGCAGGAGCCAGTCAGTGTTGTCTAGCTCAGGATGCTTGACGCCTTTCATTTCAAGAAAAGTCCGGGTTTCACTCAGGCAAGCTGCAAAACGGCTGAGCACCTTCCCCCTTGACAACCAACGCACGTTGCTGTGTAAAAGCAGACCGGGATAATGATTCCCAACTTTTTCTAACAGAGCTTTAAACTGGCGATCATTTAAAGCTCGGGCAACAATAAAGTTGACCACTCGAATGACCAGAGACATCACCTCGCCAAGCTCCTGGCCACACGTCTGAGCGCAAAGCGCCTCCTGGTGCAGGATGCAATGAAAACTTAGGATGGCTCTCTTTTCATGTTCACGGAGAAGCGCTACAAATCCTTTGTTCTTCCCCAACATACAGGGTGCACCATCAGTACAGACAGAAATAAGTTTATCCATCGGTAGTTTTTTTTCTTTAGCAAACTCCATGAAAGACATGAATAAATCCTCTCCTCTTGTTGTCCCTTTCATTGGCAAAACAGCCAAGCTTTCCTCACGCAGTGTGTCACCTGCAGCATACCTGGCAATGATACTGCACTGAGATAGATGGCTAACGTCTGTTGACTCATCTAACGCGAGAGAAAAGTATGTCCCGGCGTTTATGTCCTTAATTTGTGTTTCCTCGGCTTGATTTGCCATCATGATGCTACGATCGTGCACAGTTCTTGCTGACAGGGGCATGTCTTTTATTCGTTTGATTATCTTGTCTTTATTTGGGAAGTCATCAAGCAGTTCATTGGCCACATCAAGCATGAATGTTTTGGCATACTCGCCATCTGTGAATGACTTTCCATTCCTTACTATTGCCAAAGCCCCCGCAAAGCTAGCGGAATTCCCGTCACCTTGCTTGGTCCACACACGTAGTTGCTGCTGACTCGTCTGCACTCTCCGCTGTAGCTCCTCGCATGCCCTTTTCCTGCTGTCCCCCGCTGGATATTTCGATGCAAATGAAGCATGGTGCGTATCGAAGTGCCGCTTTATATTTGACCGTTTCATCGATGCAATTTTATCATTGCATATTAGACATACCGCAGATCCTGCTCTCTCCACAAATGCAAATTCCTCTGTGCACGCAGCCTGGAATGCACGGTAATCATCGTCTTTTTTTCTTTTCGCCATCTTTTCCGTTACAAGGGTTGAAGCGGATAAACTAGTTGGCTATCTGATAAAATTGATTTCTTCACCTTTACAATGACCCGGACATGCTCGCGAGCCATTGGTTCCCGAACCGACCCACGGGTGACCCGTGACCCGTGAAATTTATCTTCAAAACTAATTTCTGTTTACTTTAAAATGACACAGTATTATTAAGAAATATCACAAGTATTTTAAAATCAGTTCCAAACTGATTTTTTTGAAAAAAAAATTTTTTCAACTCAAAATTGTCTGGGAGCCATATGCCGTCACCGGAAGAGCCATATATGGCTCGCGAGCCATAGGTTCCCGACCGCTGTTCTAAACTATAACCTACATATTCATATAATCTACTAGATAATCTATATTTTAGCATTTTATTCATCGACCAATAATTTAATAATCTATACATATATTAATGTGAGATGGTTTTTATTTGCTTCTGTTTCAGACTTGGTTGGGTTATGAGAAGCTGACGTGAGGAGGCGCCCTTTAGTTTGAATGTTCCGCGGGTTTTTCAAAGCGACTCTGCTCCAATAAGGATCTGTCAGAGAGCACGTGTTCCTGGCCAAGACCAATCAGCGTGTGGCTGGACTCCGGCTCTGGCTATATAACCACGGCGTTTGCGGCGTGCCAGTAAGTCTTTAGTAAGGAGAAGTGAGACTTTCGTCTACTATGGCTAGAACAAAGCAGACCGCCCGTAAATCCACCGGTGGCAAAGCCCCCAGGAAGCAGCTCGCTACCAAGGCCGCCCGTAAAAGCGCCCCGGCTACCGGCGGTGTGAAGAAGCCTCACCGCTACAGGCCCGGTACCGTCGCTCTCCGAGAGATCCGTCGCTACCAGAAATCCACGGAGCTGCTGATACGTAAGCTGCCCTTCCAGCGGCTGGTGAGGGAAATTGCTCAGGACTTCAAAACTGACCTGCGCTTCCAGAGTTCCGCTGTCATGGCTCTTCAGGAGTCCAGCGAGGCTTACCTGGTCGGTCTGTTCGAGGACACCAACCTGTGCGCCATACACGCCAAGAGGGTCACCATCATGCCCAAGGACATTCAGTTGGCTCGCCGCATCCGCGGAGAGCGTGCTTAAGCCCCGTCACCTGACAACCCGCAACGGCTCTTTTAAGAGCCACACACATGTCACTGAAGAGCGTTTGTTCACAACCTTGGGGGGCGCTGACTTCAACTTAAGACAATTGTTCTATATAAATGTTGCAGCTACTTTCTGTGTTTTCTAACCATTTAAGCCTGGATAATGTAAATGTGTCATCACATTTAAGATGCAAACCACAGATGGGCAGAGGTGTAAAAACCAGGTGCTTCATCAACAGGGACGTACATGAAGAGACGTAACATCATACGAGACCATTGTCTCAACCTCCTCCATGAAATGATGTTCATTACTGCCTACCAACCGTTTAAGAATAGATGCCAGATACTTAGAGATGATATGGGTCACTGAGTTAATCATACTAACAATAGACCCCAATGGCACATCCTGTTTATTTATCTTAGGTAAACCATCAGGAACACTCACTTTGTCATTTCACTTCATGCACTTGTGTACATGAAATGAAACGAAATGCCCTTTTCCCCAGCCCACAGCAGTACAACACAAACACAAAAACACATCCAAAAACTACCAGAACACACTTATCCAAGCCAATAAAACTAAATAATAAACTAAATAGTTGTCGCTTCCCCTGGGTATAATCTATGGTACACATTTCTGTGAGTAGCATTGCCCTGTTCTAACACCTTCAGACGATCTTATCACTTTTTTTCTTGCAACCACTGCCTGGATCTCGTTTCAGGGGCTCATGAGTATTTCTGTCTCCAAGTAACGTCATAAAAGTCTCTCAATAAATGTTGTGTCCAGATGAACTGAGTCGCCTTACTAACAGCTCACAATCACTTTCCATGCCTAACATTACTAATGTCTTCCAAAACAAAAGCGGTGGTGGTGTGAGCAAATAGTCATAGGCCAAGCAGAATTCAGCTTTGGACGTGACTTTCACTAATTTATCTGGATCAAATACTACCCTACTTTTGATATAAGCACTCTGGTTGAAATCGTTGCTGGGTTTTGAAAGAGGTGGTTGGAGGAAAATGTCTGATTTCACTTCTTTGGCCTGATGCGCTGACTTTGCCATCTCCACATCAGCAGCCTGCTGTGTTTCGGTCTTCTGTGGGTGAAGCGGATTATTTGCCACTTGGTAAAGAAGAAGAAAGTGTTTTTTATTATTATTATTATTATTTTTACAAGAACGTAGGGAGGGAAAGAAGGAAATGTTAAGGAAAGGAAGCATTTATTTAAAGAGCAATTCTACAATAAGTTTTTATTTCAGTTTAATGAATGTATCTGTCGATGTAATTTGAAATACAATGGGGCCGTTCACATCGTCACCAGCGTCTTGATTTCCTGAAGGGGGAGGGGCTACACCGGACCAACCCACGAGGCTCTCCGCCTCTATCACGTCCGCAGATGAGGTTTAAGTATACGGACCCTTACAGCGACGTGCTTAGTTTGTCGTATTCATCGGTGAGCAGTCCAGTGTAAAGATGAGTGGCCGTGGTAAAGGAGGTAAAGGTCTGGGTAAAGGAGGCGCCAAGCGCCACCGCAAAGTCCTTCGTGATAACATCCAGGGCATCACCAAGCCCGCCATCCGCCGCCTGGCTCGCCGCGGCGGAGTGAAGCGTATCTCGGGTCTGATCTACGAGGAGACCCGCGGTGTCCTGAAGGTGTTTTTGGAGAACGTGATTCGTGATGCCGTCACCTACACCGAACACGCCAAGAGAAAGACCGTCACCGCCATGGACGTGGTGTACGCCTTGAAGAGACAGGGACGCACCCTGTACGGCTTCGGCGGTTAAACTGAGAAACCAAACCCACACAAAGGCTCTTTTAAGAGCCGCCCACCTCCTCAAGAGAGACTTCCTTACGATTGTAAATGTAATATTTATGTTTGTGATAGATCAATTTTAAGGCGGCACCGTGGTTATGGCAATATGCCACAACTGGCTATATAAACATGGAAGCGTTATTTGTATTTTACTTTTTAAAGGTGATATTTTTCTCAAACCAATAAGCTTTTTGACTGAAAACAGCTGAATTCTGCTTTGACTGACTGATCATACTGCTTTGACTGACTGATCATACTATTGATTTTGTTTTGGAAGACCTTAGTGATGTTAGGCATGGAAAGTGACGGTAAGTTAAGGCTGAATCAGTTCATCTGGACACATTCGAGAGAAATTTACTACTTAAAGATTATTGGGATCATCAAACCTTCCATTTTAAAAAAATTCTCAATAAATCCTTTTAATCACCTGTCATTTACATCTTAAATGTGATGACATCTTTACGTTATTCGGACACTTGAAAGTAGTTATTTTTTTCGATAAGTGGTTGCAACATTTAAATAGAATAGCTTGAGAGAAGTTGGTTTAAGTCAGCGTTTTTCCCAGATTCCCTTGCAGTTGAATAAGAGAACAGTCACCAGTTTGTGATCTGCTGTGAAATGGTAGCAACATGGCATGGAAACAGGAGCACTGCTTTCTATCAGATTAGTGTGGCTCTTAAAAGAGCCTTTGTTGTGTTGGGCTGAAGGCTGTATGTGGATCTACTTCTTGGCGGGCTTGTCGGTCTTCTTGGGCAGCAGGACCGCCTGGATGTTGGGCAGCACGCCGCCCTGAGCGATGGTCACTCCGCCCAGCAGCTTGTTGAGCTCCTCGTCGTTGCGGACGGCCAGCTGCAGGTGACGGGGGATGATGCGGGTCTTCTTGTTGTCCCGGGCCGCGTTTCCAGCCAGCTCCAGAATCTCAGCGGTCAGATACTCCAACACAGCCGCCAGGTAGACCGGGGCTCCGGCACCGACACGCTCGGCATAGTTGCCCTTGCGGAGGAGTCTGTGAACACGGCCCACAGGAAACTGGAGCCCGGCACGGGAGGATCGGGTCTTGGCCTTGGCCCTCGCCTTTCCACCGGTCTTTCCTCTGCCGCTCATGTTTGATTCTCTTCGTTCAGTTAAATGCTGAAAGCTAAAGTCGCGACCAGTCAGCAGGCGGTATTTATACACGGAGCTACGCGAAAATAAAACACGGTCCGATCAGAGAAGAGTATTCAGCTGATGAAATTGGCGCGAGGTCTTCGCCAATGAGCTATAGAGAATCTGTTAAACGAGCGCTTAACGTTTAGACCAATCAGAGCTGGTGGTGTTATAACGTCACTGTAACAGATTCGGCCTCTCGACCGTCTTGGTATTTGTGCTTATATTATAAAATGTTCTCTTAATATACACTGTAAATTTACTCTGGCAAAAGTGCTTTGTTTTTGTTTAACATTATCATCATTATTGTTAATACTACAGTTCATTTTCTTTATTTACTTTTGTAATGACCATGTAAAGGTGTAAGGTTGTTTATAGTTGACTGGTCTGATGATATATATATATACACACACACACACACAACGTTCCTGTATCGTTTGTATTCTTGCTAACAAAAATAAGAATATCTTGGTATTTGTGGCATCTTTATAATATGCATGTTCTGTCTTCACAGCCTCGTTCAGATCAACACAGAAGCTGTGCACTTCTTCGAGACTGGCACCATGGATGCACACCAGTCGGTGGGCTGTGTCACCCTCTGGATGATGGCATTTCTCTCCATCTTCGGGAGCTCCTCCTTTACCTTCTTCAGCATAGGGAGAGAGGTAGGCGCCGTGCTGTGTGTGCAGCATATGGCTGAGCATTGTCTTTCAGCTGTATACTCACAGGTTGTCTTTAATGTCCCATGCTCACCACATGCCTGTAGGCGTCTTCTGTTGCGCACCGTTTCATCCATTGGGAGAAGGATGCTGAATATGAAGCTGCCAGTGAAGAGGAAGGCCAAAATGGCTTATGGATGTGATAAAAGAGGACATGCAGGTGGAAGAAGAATGCAGAGGACAGGAAGAGATGGAAACGGATGATCCGCTATGGCGACCCCTAACGGGAAGCAACCGAAAGTGCTACTTGACGTCACAGCACACGATAAAGTACCACTGATAACAGAACAGCTCTCTGGTGAGGTTGTGCGTGGCTCTTAAAAGAGCCGTTTGTTTGGGCCAATGGGCAGATCACTTGGAGCTGGTGTACTTGGTGACGGCCTTGGTGCCCTCAGACACGGCGTGCTTGGCCAGCTCCCCGGGGAGCAGCAGGCGGACGGCGGTCTGGATCTCCCTGGAGGTGATGGTGGAGCGCTTGTTGTAATGCGCCAGGCGAGAAGCCTCACCGGCGATGCGCTCGAAGATGTCGTTAACGAAAGAGTTCATGATGCCCATGGCCTTGGAGGAGATGCCGGTATCGGGGTGCACCTGCTTCAGGACCTTGTACACGTAGATGGCGTAGCTCTCCTTCCTGGTCTTTCTTCGCTTCTTTCCTCCCTTGCCGGCGGCTTTGGTCACGGCTTTCTTGGAGCCCTTTTTGGGCGCTGACTTGGCGGGTTCAGGCATGACGCTACCCTCGTAATTCTACAAGAGTAATGATGGCGGTTTCGCTCAGATACTGTATTTGTACACAATTGATGCAAATTTTACTGTGCTGGTCCTCGTGTAAGATTGGTCAAATACTGTCAGCTGACTGCGCATGCTCCGTGTCGCGTGACTCCTTGGACTAGAGCAGGGGTCAGGAACCTCTTTGACTGGGAGAACCATAAAAGCCAAATATTTCTAAATATATTTCATTGAGAGCCATATAGTATTTTTAACGTATAATAAATTAAATATGTCTTACTTTTAATGCGACTTCTGGTGCTGCATGGTTTTGCTGATGGCCTTGTAGTCTGGTTCATACGTGGTGAGGTTGAGCTTCATGCAGGCGTTGAGGCTTCCATCAGTTAAACGTGAGCGTAGGTTGGTCTTAATGTTCCTCATATGCGAGAATGACTGCTCACATGCATATGTAGAGCCAAACATGGTCAATACGGCAATACTCACACGCTGCATTGTGTGGTATGTCACAGGAAGCTCGTTCCAAGTTTTAAGAATCAGCTGGTCTTCAGGTTGAAGATTTTTCATTTCTGTCCACTTGTGTTCCCTCGCCAGCTCTGCTCGCTGTCGCGCAAGACTTTCCAACTCTCCATTGAGTGACTTGAACTTACTAATCCACATGTCTGATGCCTTCAGGTCAGCAACTTCCAGCTCAAAGTCTCCGATAGAGACCCCGGGGATGCATGTCAGGTCGATTTTGTCCACTGCACACTCATGTGGATGAGTGATGAACTTGAAAAGCCCAGTGCGCGCACGAAATTCTCCAAAACGTGCTTTGAATGACTGCAGGAGATTGGACGTAAAGCCAGCTAGCTGCTGGAGATCCAGATGTTGAGTGGAGTCACTTGCTAAGCATGCATCTCTAAATTGTTGCAGTCTTTCAAAGTGCAGAAGACGACCTGTTTCAATGTTCCTGAGAAAGACTTTCAGCTTGCTTTCAAATGCAAACACTGCTTGTTGAAGGGATGAGATTGTATTTCCAGTACCTTGCATTTTCACATTGAGCTGGTTCAGATGGCCAGTTATGTCCACGAGATAGTGAAACTGCAGGAGCCAGTCAGTGTTGTCTGGCTCAGGATGCTTGACGCCTTTCATTTCAAGAAAAGTCCGGATTTCATTCAGACAAGCTGCAAAACGGCTGAGCACCTTCCCCCTTGACAACCAACGCACGTTGCTGTGTAAAAGCAGACCGGGATAATGATTCCCAACGTCTTCTAACAGAGCTTTAAACTGGCGATCATTTAAAGCTCGGGCAACAATAAAGTTGACCACTCGAATGACCAGCGACATCACCTCACCAAGCTCCTGGCCGCACGTCTGAGCGCAAAGCGCCTCCTGGTGCAGGATGCCATGAAAACTTAGGATGGCGCTCTTTTCATGTTCACGGAGAAGCGCTACAAATCCTTTGTTCTTCCCCAACATACAGGGTGCGCCATCAGTACAGACAGAAATAAGTTTATCCATCGGTAGTTTTTTTTTCTTTAGCAAACTCCATGAAAGACGTGAATAAATCCTCTCCTCTTGTTGTCCCTTTCATTGGCAAAACAGCCAAGCTTTCCTCACGCAGTGTGTCACCTGCAGCATACCTGGCAATGATACTGCACTGAGATAGATGGCTAACGTCTGTTGACTCATCTAACGCGAGAGAAAAGTATGTCCCGGTGTTTATTTCCTTAATTTGTGTTACCTCGACTTGATTTGCCATCATGATGCTACGATCGTGCACAGTTCTTGCTGACAGGGGCATGTCTTTTATTCGTTTGATTAATCTTGTCTTTATTTGGGAAGTCATCAAACAGTTCATTGGCCACATCAAGCATGAATGTTTTGGCATACTCGCCATCTGTGAATGACTTTCCATTCCTTACTATTGCCAAAGCAGCCGCAAAGCTAGCGGAATTCCCGTCACCTTGCTTGGTCCACACACGTAGTTGCTGCTGACTCGTCTGCACTCTCCGCTGTAGCTCCTCGCATGCCCTTTTCCTGCTGTCCCCCGCTGGAGATTTCCGTGCAAATGAAGCATGGTGCGTATCGAAGTGCCGCTTTATATTTGACCGTTTTATCGTTGCATTTTATCATTGCATATTAGACATACCGCAGATCCTGCTCTCTCCACAAATGCAAATTCCTCTGTCCACGCAGCCTGGAATGCACGGTAACCATCGTCTTTTTTTTTCTTTTCGCCAGCTTTTCCGTTACAAGGGTTGAAGCGGATAAACTAGTTGGCTATCTGATAAAATTGATTTCTTCACCTTTACAATGACCCGGACATGCACGCGAGCCATTGGTTCCCGACCCGACCCACGGGTGACCCGTGACCCGTGAAATTTATCTTCAAAACTAATTTCTGTTTACTTTAAAATGACACAGTATTATTAAGAAATATCACAAGTATTTTAAAATCAGTTCCAAACTGATTTTTTTGAAAAAAAAAAATTTTCAACTCAAAATTGTCTGGGAGCCATATGCCTTCACCGGAAGAGCCATATATGGCTCGCGAGCCATAGGTTCCCGACCGCTGGATTAGATGTACCCTCAAAATGACAAATTAACAGCTGACATCAAGATGGAAGAGGTGATAGATGCAATAAATTCTTTGAAAAACAATAGAAGCCCGGGCAGCGATGGATACCCTGCAGAATGGTGCAAAGTGTTTAGGGAAGAGCTGGCACCGTTACTTCTGAGATCCTTCAATTGGACACTTCACAATAATAAGATACCACCATCATGGTCAGAGGCAATAATCACAGTCATTCCAAAACCGGGAAAGGATAAAGAATATTGTGGGAACTACAGACCTATTTCATTATTAAATGTAGATTATAAAATATATACGACAATTATCTCCAAAAGGTTAAACTCATTCATAGGTGATTTGATAGATGAAGCTCAAACAGGATTCATGAGAGAAAGAAAAACGCATGATAATATCAGAAGGACATTGCATATTGTTGATCAAGCGAGTAAGAGAAAACAAGCTACACTATTAGTAAGTTTAGATGCAGAAAAAGCATTCGATCGGGTGTCTTGGAATTTCTTGTATGCAGTATTGGAACGACTAGGGTTCAGCAATAAGTCAATACAGTGCATTAAAACATTATATCAACAACCTAATGCTCGGATTAAAATAAACGGGAGTTTAACGAACAAGTTCAGTTTGCAGAGGTCGACAAGACAAGGATGCTGTTTGTCTCCGACACTGTTCGCGTTATTCATTGAGCCTTTAGCGGAGGCCATTCGCCAAAATGAAGGAATTAATGGAGTGACAGTGAATGGCACTGTCCACAAGGTGGGGCTATTTGCTGATGATGTCATAGCCTATCTTGAGCAACCACATACATCACTCCCTCAACTAATGAAGCTACTAGAACTATATGGTCATTTATCTGGATATAAAATTAACATGTCAAAAACACAGGTGCTAGTTCTCAATTATACTCCAACCACAGAATTCAAGGGAAAATTTGACTTTAATTGAAATCTAAACAAAATCAAATATTTGGGAATTTACATTACCAAGGAATTGTCTAAATTACATAAAGCAAATTACGGCAAGATCAACGATGTGATGCAAAAGGATATTGATAGATGGTCCACTCTGCCACTTGACTTCAGCTCAAGAATTGAGACAGTTAGAATGAATATTCAACCAAGGCTTCTTTACCTATTCCAATCGTTGCCTGTAGAGGTGACTCAAGCTCAATTTGATATGTGGGATAGGACAATATCTAGATTTATTTGGGGAGGGAAGAAGCCCAGAGTAAGGTATGAAACTCTCCAACTCTCAAAGGAAAAGGGAGGTATGGGTTTACCAAATCTAAAATAATATTTCAAAGCTGCCCAGCTGAGATATGCTATTGACTGGTGTAGGCAAGATTACATGGCCAAGTGGAAAGTCATGGAAAGGGAATATGGTGGGTACCCTATCCAGAATATTTTAGGGGATAAAGAAGTATACAAGAAAACAAAAAACAATATGGATTCAGTCACATTATTTACACTGGAGTTATGGTTTAAATTGATTAAAATCAACAAATTACAAGATGAGATACAGTTATTGAGATGGGTAGCATATGATAGAGACTTTACTCCAGCGAGGCATGACACAGTTTTTAAACTGTGGGTTAACTGGGGAATCACAGCATGGTGCACTCTAGAGGAAAAGGGGGAGATGGAGAGTTTTCAGGGTATGAAAGACAAGTTTGATTTGGAGAATCATGACTTCTTTAGATATTTACAATTAAGGGATTATTACAACAAACGTATCAGGGGAGGACCCTCCATGGAGGTGAACAGTGTGATTCAAATTATAATCAACGCATATAAAGGGAGAAAATCTAGGACTATATCTGTACTATATCAAGCTCTCACAACTAATAAACACTCAACTACATATATAAAAGAAAAATGGAATTAGAATTTGGCACAGAAATTACAGAGGAGGACTGGCAGAATATGTGGAAAGTTCATCAATCCTCCACTAGTTCGCGGATATGGAGGGAATTCTCCTGGAAAAATCTGATACGTTTTTTTATTACACCAAAAATCAAAAATAGATACTCCAGCACCAAACTGTCATGCTGGAGGAAATGTGGAACAGAGGATGTAGACCACTCGCATATATTTTGGAAATGTAATAAGCTAGCGATGTTTTGGGAGATGGTTCATGATGTAATACAAAAGGTACTTGGATATGACTTCCCTAAGTGCTATATGACCCTCTATCTCTGTAATTTTAAAAACGACAATATAGGGCCAAGTGATAGATGTTTGGTTAAGATACTGCTGATTGCGGCTAAGAAGGCAATCACAAGAAAATGGTGCCAGGTGGACGCCCCCACACAAGGACAATGGATGGAAATAGTGGAGGACATTCATACGATGGAAAAACTGACTCATCGATTGAGACTTACAGTACCTCGGATGGAAGACCAGTGGAAGAATTGGACATGGTTTAAGGAGCAAACACGCGACAACATAATTCATGACAACACTTAAGACTGGAAAGTTAGACCCACAGGAAGCTCTTGTAGTTCATTTTTTTGTGTGTTTTTTTGTTTGTTTGTTTTGAGTTGCCCTGTTGGGCTTGTGTGCAAGTAAATGTAGATAATTCAATGTTTACTTCTGAATACGGATGCCATGTTTGTATTGACCTAAAAACTTCAATAAAAACTAAAGTGATAAAAAAAATGTTATGATACTACTGACTTATAAGCCTAACCTATATCCCCGTAGTTATTAACGCACCCCCGTCTCTCCCCCGGTCCGCCAGAACATTGTCAATATCGAACTGGTCCGCAGTGCAAAAAAAGTTGGTGACCCCTGATCTGCAGGGATGGCTCTCTGCTGGTGAGGTGGGTCTTTCTTTTTGTGGTGACATCCTTTCTGGCACTTCCTGCCTGGCTGATTTTGACCGTTGTGACTGGCATCTCTGCAGTGTTGGGCAGCAGTGGGCGGTTGGGCTCTTCTACCCTTGCAAAAGATGGCAGTGGGTGAGTTTTGCATTTAATTTCACTAGCTGTTCTGTTTGGTCTGCCACTCATCGGCCTGGGTAGTTTGAAGCTCCCAACCGAAGCTGCCGCCACCTGAGGAATCTGGGAGAGTCAAGTCAAGTCAGGTCAAGTCAATTTCATTTATATAGCCCAACATGACAAGTTACAAATTTGCCACAGTGGGCTTTACAGCAACACAACATCCTGTCCTTAGACCCCCGTATCGGATAAGGAACAACTCCCTAAAAAGAAGCCCTTTAACAGGGAGAAAAAATAGGAAGAAACCTTAGGGAGGGCAACAGAGGAGGGAGCTCTCTCCCAATATGGACAATGTGCAATGGATGTTGTGTTTACACAATTTACAGAATACAACACTGAAAGAGGATAACAGAATTAAGAGCCACGTTCCTACATGTGGCTGGAAAAGAAACAATTAAGTTATATAACACGCTTGACTTCGATGAAGACATAAATGACTATGATATATTGAAAGAGCTATTCCGCCAACATTGTGAGCCAAGGAAAAAGGTGACATATTTGAGGCACCTGTTCTTCACTCGAAAGCAAGGAAAATCAGAATCTGTTGATGCATATGTGACTGATTTAAAGAATACAGCGAAAGACTGTGAGTTTGAGTACCTTACCGACTCACTGATACGAGATAGAATCGTGTGTGGAATCACGGATGACCAAGTGAGAGGACGACTACTGAGAGAACTGGACCTCACGCTAATAAAAGCAATAGACATTTGCAGAGCCAGTGAGTTGAGTCGGAGTCGGCTAAAAAGTCTACATGAGGAGGTTGAAATTCCTGTTAATAAAGTCACCAAGAAAAAACAACGTGGCAAACAGAAAGACAGTGGTGCCACAGCACAGAGGGTAAAGATGAGAAATCAAGGAAACTGCACAAGATGCAGCTACAGGCATGAGCCAAATAAGTGTCCTGCCTATGGACAAGTGTGCAAAGCCTGCCACGGGAAACATCGTTATGCAAAAATGTGCAACTCACGCAAGCACACAAACAACCATAAGGTGCAGCATATAAACAAGGCAGAGGAAGATGATCAAGAATTCTTTATTGGCTCAATCCAAGCAGAAAAACAAGACCACTCAGTCTCACAAATCAATGCGGTGGATGCAAAGAAAGAAAAATGGCATGAAGATCTGATTGTCAACAAGAAAGTTTTGAAAGTCAGGCTGGATACTGGAGCTGATTGCAACGTCATTTCCATGAAAGACCTCAGAAAACTGAGATTGGATAAAAAAGGTGAGCGAATCTCACTCCAAGCTTGTTGCTTATGCAGGCCACCACATTCCAGCTAAAGGCAAAATCATGTTGACACGTCAGTACACAGATAAAAAGTATGATGTGGAGTTTGAGGTCATAAAGAACAATGCACCTGCAATTCTAGGAGGAGAAGCATGTGAAGAAATGGGGCTTGTCAAAAGACTGCATGCGCTTAAAACAGAGAGTGACATTCTAAGTGAATATGAGGATTTATTCACTGGATTAGGTTGCATACCGGGAGTATACCACATTGTGACAAATCCAGATGTCACTCCAGTAGTTCATGCTCCCAGGAAAGTGCCTGTTGCCCTAAAAGACAAAATTGAAATAGAGCTGAAAAGAATGGAAAACTTGGGTGTGATAACCAAACAGACAGAGCCTACAGATTGGGTGAATAGTATGGTGACTGTAACAAAACCTAACAAAGTTCGGATCTGCATCGACCCAAAGGACCTGAATACAGCCATCAAAAGAGAACATTATCCGCTGCGCACAATAGAAGAAGTGGTAGCTGAAATGCCAAATGCCAGATTCTTTTCAGTTGTAGATGCTAACCACGGATTTTGGCAAATCCAACTGGACGAAGAAAGCTCTCACCTGTGTACATTCAACACACCATTTGGGAGATACAGGTTTAAAAGACTTCCATTTGGTATATCGTCAGCACCTGAGGTGTTCCAGAGGTGCATAGCCAGACATCTAGAAGGGCTAGAGGGTGTAGTCAATGTAATAGATGACATCCTGGTCTGCGGAGAGAGCATAGAGCAGCATGCTCGTCGTTTGAGACAACTGCTGGACCGCCTGAGAAGCATCAATCTGAAACTGAACAAAAGTAAGTGTAAGATAAGGACGACAGAAATCAGTTACATCGGTCATGTGCTCAGTGAGAAAGGACTCAAGCCTGATCCTGAAAAGGTCAGAGCCATACAAAACATGCCTGCACCAGAGGACAAAGCCGCCCTCCAGAGGTTCACAGGGTTACTGCAATACCCCTCTAAATTCATCCCCAACCTCTCAGACTTGAGTGCTCCTCTAAGGAAGTTGGAAGGAAATGTGGAATGGCATTGGGGATCAGAGCAACAACAGAGTTTTGAAAAACTAAAAGCTCTCGTCAGCCAAGCACCAGTACTCAAGTACTATGATGTCCGCCAGCCAGTTACCTTATCTGTTGATGCAAGCTCTGAGGGTCTGGGAGCAGTGCTACTTCAAGATGGACAGCCAGTAGCATATGGCTCCAGGGCATTAACTGACTGTCAAAAACGATATGCACAGATCGAAAAAAAATTGCTTGCAATCGTGTTCGGCTGTGAAAAATTCCATCAGTATCTATGTGGAAGACATGTCCATGTAGAAAGTGATCACAAGCCACTGGAAGTGATATTCAAAACATCACTCCTCAGCGCGCCAGCCAGACTACAAAGAATGCTCATGAGACTACAAAAGTACAGTGTTGAGGTCAAGTACAAGCTAGGCAAGGAGATGCATATTGCTGATGCTCTAAGCAGAGTATTTCTAAAAGAGCACCATGAGAAACTCCTTGATGAAGAGCTGGAAGTCAACATTGTAAATCACCAACTCCCAGTATCAGAGGAAAAGTTGCAGGAGTTCAAAGAAGCAACAAAAGAGGATGCTGAGTTGATACTGGTTGCAAATGCAATTCAGAGAGGATGGCCAGATAAACAGAGACAGCTTCCAGACAAAATCAAACAGTATTGGACATTTAGGGAAGAGCTGTCATATGTAGATGGACTCATATTCAAGAACTCAAGGTTAGTAGTACCACACACATTGAGAAGTGAAATGCTCAGGAAAATCCACGAGTCACACATGGACATGGTTAAGTGCAAGGAGCGAGCCCGTGATGTACTGTACTGGCCGGGCATGGCCAAACAGATAGAAGAAGTCGTGGATCGGTGTGCTGTATGTAACACACACAAGAACAATAATCCCAGAGAGCCGCTTATGTCACATCCAGTGCCTGAGAGAGCATGGGCAAAGATAGGTGTGGATTTGTTTCACTTCAATGATGCAGAGTACTTACTGTGTGTGGATTACTTTTCAAAGTTTCCTGAGATCCTCAAACTGAATGGAACCACAAGCAAACACGTCATCATTGGGTTGAAGTCTATATTTGCAAGGCATGGTGTGCCAGATGAGTTATTATGCGACAATGGCAGACAGCTAGTGAGCCAAGAGATGGTGGACGTCAGTGCTGAGTGGGGTTTCAAACACACCACCTCAAGTCCCAACTTCCCGCAGTCAAATGGGCAAGTTGAGAGGGCAGTTCAGACAATAAAAAACCTGCTGAGAAAAGCACAGGACAGTGCTGGTGACTCGTACCTAGCACTGCTTGAATACAGGAACACGTCACTGGGTGGGGTTGGCCTCTCACCTGCTCAGATGCTCATGGGAAGAAGGCTCAAATCAAAGTTACCTGTGACAAAGACATTGTTGCAGCCAGCTGTCTATAAAAATGCCAGGAGCAACCTCATGTATAGACAACAAAGACAGAAACAATACTTTGACCACGGAACCAGGACACTGTCTGACCTCCAAGATGGTGAAAATGTGAGGATAGACAAGGCAACAAGTGGGAACCAGCCACTGTGGTACAGAAACCCATACAGCCGAGATCATACATTGTTAAAACCACAAGTGGAGAAATGTACAGGAGATATTGGAAACACCTGGTCAAAACAAGAGAGACTTCATTCCCAGGGACACCTGATGACATCACACCAGAGCACTCATATCATGTGGAGCAAGACACTCTGCCAAGTGCTGATCCACCCAGCCCTACTCCAGACTGTTCCACTGTACCGCATAGTCCAAGAGTAGTGACTGACAATACTGTATCCACAAACAGTCCTGTGAGAACAACACGCTGTAGAAGCCCTGTTAGAGTGCCAAGGCGTTATCTGGACTGAGTAGAGAAGAAAAAAAAAACTTGAGAAAAGGAGATGTAGTGTATTTGAATAAGAAGTGCATTACTCAGTGTGACTGCTTGGAGGCACTGTAACTTTGCTGTTGTGTTACTGTGTTTGTATTGAGACCACAGAATAAAAAACGTCGTTGACTGACTAGACATGGCTTCCACCACATATATTACAGTTAATATCCTCTTGTATTATTTCCCATGATTTTACTTATTTACTTGTAATACCTCCTATCGCCAATAGAGCGACCGCTTATGTAGGTCACCTTTCCTATGTTGCATCAGTCTGGAGTTGATCAGCAAAGCAGATTTCTGTAGAGGACTTCATTCCAGACATCGACAAAGATTTAAGATAAATATAACCCTTTAACTTCGAGTTTGTTTCATAAAACCTGTTGTATTAACACAGGAGAAGTGCCCGACTGTGAACAGTCCACCCTTTATTGTTTTCTTTCTGAGTTTAATCGAGCGAAAGCTCCGGTGAGTTACATTTGTTCCTCATGTCACGAGTCACGCTAGCTAAAATATTGGGTGCTTCATGTATTGCTAGCTCATCAAACGGCAGCGCCGTTACTGTTTTCTTTTACTGATTTCGCGATATACATTTCATATTCATGATAGTAAAGTTCATATTTCATATAGATATTTAAAAACCAATCAGAGACCAAGTTATATATTTGATATGAGTCTCTTGAATGATGTTTAGCTCATGATGCTGATAGCTAAGCTGTAGCTATGTAACGTTAGTGAACGAGTCATTTGATTCATTTGAGCATTCGGTTCATGTGTGTTCATGTGAGGTAACGTGAGTTGATGCTGAATTGATTTATAATTGATATAGAAGTTATACTGTACAGTCGAGGTTTAGATAAGACTCCTAACTGAACCCCTGCTATATGCAGGGGTTTTTTTTTGTGGACTTGAAAAGTGTTGAACGGCGAGCCAGGACCCCCGAGCCCGAGCGCCCTTGCTCGAGTCTGCATGCTCTCTTCAGACAGCAAGTTCTCAACTGTGCATGCTGCACGCGCCAGGAGCAGTACCATCATTCGCGCCAGGCTGCAACAACGTGCAGGATCCAGCTAAGCAAACTTGAGCTCTTTTCCAAAATCACACTACCCGGGTAGATGGGACATTTATTGACTTTTATTTTATTTTCAAGGTTGCAACCGATTTAGTCATATGAATTATAATGTGTACTGTATATACTATGTTTGATATGGTTGACCTTATTGAGAAGGGATTTGAATATTGATCATATTGATAATAAAAGACCGGCATTTAATACTTTTTTTTCTAAAACCTCGTCAGTGTGCCTTTTATACTCATAGAGTCAACCTAGAGTCTTAAACCCTTTACTAGACTGTTTAACCGCTTGAGTCCTGATAATAATTACTTGGTTAGATATCTTGGCCCAAATAGAACTTGTTACACTAGTTAATGAAATCAGCTGGTTTAGTAGCATGGTTGAAGCAAATGCACGGTTTGACATTTTCTTTCTGGACCTGGTTTTTCTACCTCTGGTTAACAGACTGACAAATGGTTAACTTGTTCAGTAAATGCATTTGTCCGCTGGTTTATTTTAAGACTTTCAAGCACAGTAGTAAGTAACGATCAAGCATGGACATAATGTTGTCGGTGGTGGGAGTTGGACAGCTGCTCGGGGAGCAGGCTCGGAGGCTGCGGGGCAGCAGGCTTTGGAGGCTGCGGGTCACCCGCTAGGGGACTTCGTAGGCAGCCTTTCGGGGAGCAGGCTTCGGAGGCGGCGGGGAAGCAATTTGGGGTCTTCGTAGGCAGCGGGACAGCCGCTGAAGGAGCAGGAGGGGCGGTGGGGCAGCTGCCTGGGGAGCAGGCTTCGGAGGCGGTGGGGCAACTGCTCGGTTAGCAGAATTGGAGGCGGCCAGGCAGCGGCTCGTGGAGCAGGCTTTGGAGGCAGGGCGGCCGACAGCCTGGGAACAGACCACATGTCGGCAAAGACGGCCAACATGCCGACCATTCTCGAACTCATGGGCACTGGGCAGCTGAGGCTCTGGGACACTGGTTAGCTGAGGCTCTGGACACCTGAGGCTCGGGGATTCTCGGTACCTAATTTATGTATTTTTTTTACATAATTATGGTGTTCGTGTAGCTTGGGTTCCTGGCTGTACTGGCGGCGCCTGGACACTGCTTGGTATCCTGTGCATAATATTCTTCATAAATGTTATAAGTCCAATATAATTCTGTTCATCATCTTTCAATGTTGTATTCTATAAATTTTGCAATCACAACATCCATTGCACATTGTCCGTCTTGGGAGAGAGATCCCTCCTCTGTTGCTTTCCCTGAGGTTTCTTCCTATTTTTTGTCCCTGTTAAAGGTTTCTTTTTAGGGAGTTTTTCCTTATCTGATGAGAGGGTTTAAGGACAGGATGTTGTGTTGCTGTAAAGCCCACTGAGGCAAATTTGTAATTTGTGATATTGGGCTATACAAATCAAATGATTTGACTTGACTCAGGGATGCTGGGCAGCTAACATTCGGGGGCATTGGGCAGCCGAGACTTGGGGGCATTGGGCAGCTGAGGCTCGGGGGTGCTGGACAACTGAGGCTCGGGGGGCACTGGGCAACTGAGGATAAAAGGCACTGGGCAACTGAGCATCAAAGGCACTGGGCAACTGACACCTGAGGGCGCTGGCCGGCTTAGGCTCTGGGGCGCGGGGCGGCTTAGGCTCTGGGGCGCTGGGCGGCTTAGGCTCTCAGATGCTGGGCAACTGAGGCTTTGGGGCGCTGGGCAGCTAAGGCTCTGGGGTACTGGGCAGCTTAGGCTCTGTCGTGCAGGGCTCGGTAGGAACCAGATTCAGTTGGACTTTCCACCTGAAGAAAGCCACTTCTTGGGCTAAGTCAGGGTCCTGTTTCCAGAATACAGTAAGAAGCTTAAAGAAGCCTGGCTCTGCATTGAGGAAAGTGTTCCTCGATACACCAAAATCCTCCCATGTATACAGCAGGCTGAACAGGTCTTCTGGGTCCAGATTTGGTCAGTTGGTTCTGTCACAGCAAGAGCAGGAGAGGACCCAAATGCAGACAGCAAGGTCAGGCTGGGCTGAACAAAGCTTTGATAACACAAACACTTACAAAGAGCAGGAACAGAAGGCAGGTACAGATAGGGGGAAAGCTCACATAATGACGTGGTGAACTGCCGACCAAGAGTCTTTGTGAATATCTCAGGGAGTGTCTTTGTGTGTGAGACGAACCGACAAAGAGTCCGAGAAACCTCAGGGCATATTTACCTAGGGGGGCCCAATCAGAGAGATTTGGCACAGGTGCGCAGGAACCAGACAGCCAATCGAAGAAAGGGGAGGGAGATTGGGCACAGGTGTACAGTGATCAGCGAGCCCCAATGACCCAGATCACACACCCATGACATTCTGCCTTTTAACTTGCTATTTTGAAGTAACTATCTTAACTAACTGTAATCTTTTGAAAGATGTTATGCAAATAAAGTGTTTTCATTATCATTATTATTATTATTATTATTATTATTATTATTATTATTATTACAGCCACAACCTGAACCTAGAAACAGGGATCTCTACTCCAATTGACAGAGGTACAAAACCCCTCAACGAGCACTAACAGCATTAACACGGGACACAATTTTAATATATATGTTCAATGAACAGACACATCCAAGCCCAGATGCTTGAATGCACGCCGATCAATACAGTACAGTCTCTCTTATAGGGCAGTTGTCTGTCCTTCCCCTCCTTATCTTGTGTCTTCCAGCTCTCATCCCGCCAAGGCCATTTCTCAAATTAGTGTTTACAGACTTGCTACACTCAGTGAGTCTCCCATACATTCTTCTGCTATCAACCAACAGTTAACAATAGGCCTTTATTTGTTCACCTGAAGAAGACGCCTTACAATACTACCTTTGTTCTATGACACATGGACTTTATGCATCTATCTAAGCAATGTAGGGTCATTCATGGTGAAAGTTTAAAAGTAAGCAAACATCAAATTTGAATTGCCCTCACACCCCCACCCCCCCCCTTTTGATTACTTTTAATCAATAACAAATCATCTAGGCTTCCGGTTTGGCTAGCGAGCGAAATGCCACGTTTGCTGTGAGCTCCGGAGGCCCATGACTTTATTTCATATTTCTATCGAGGACAATCCTGTATTCTTGACATTCGTATTCAAGTTCACGTTATCGCAGTGTATTTTGACTTTTTGTTAGATTTTTTGGCCGAAGAATGTCGTCTGGGGATGACAATTCCGATGCTAGCAGGTCCAGCCAGGCACCTGCTAGCAACAAGTCGCTTCCCAGAAGGAAGACGGGCCGCTCGTCGAGAGAAGAGCAGAAACAGATTGAGCCACTGGTCAAAATGATGGAGGAGGTACAGAACATGGTCAGAGAATTCAGAGACACGTTTGACGAGAAGATCAAGAGGAACATTGACCCGATTCTAGCCAAGTTTGTTCAGATGGACAAGTGCCTCTCTGAGAAGACGCGTGCACTGGAATCCGCCATTACGAAATGCGAGGAGTCTGTCGAGTTGAACCGAGAGGACGTGTTCGAGCTCCAGAACAAGGGTGATACCAGAGATGGAAAAATCGGTAAATTGGAACTTCAGGTGGAATATCTGACCGAACGCTGTGCTGATCTTGAATCGAGGTCTAGGAGGAATAACCTGAGAATCATTGGCCTGCCGGAGAGTTCTTAGTCGCCGCCGCAGCACGAGTTTGCTGCGAGGTTCCTGAAAGACATGCTGAACCTGACCACTCTGCCCAGAGTTGAGAGAGCTCATCGTGTGGGACGCGTGCGGAGCGGGGAGGAAGGGAACCGTCCCGCGGCCAGGCATTACCTGCTCTGCCTGCAGACCTTCAGGGAGAAGGAGGATATTCTGGAGAAGGCGCGGAAGATGGGTGTTCTTAAATACAAGGACACACGGATCCACATCTTTCCGGATCTTTCTACCGTCCACGCGCAGAAACGGGCCAAGTTCGATGAGGTTCGGAGGAGGCTGCGACAGGACCACCCCTCCTTCAGATACCACTACAACTTCAGCGCCGGCCTGGTCCTGCTCCCCAAACCCGGAGAGTGTCACGTCTTTGCCGATCCCAAGAAAGCCATGCGGTTTCTGGACGCCCTGGGTCCAGCCTGATCTTGGCGGCTAATCTCCGCTGCTAGCTGCCACTGACCTTCATTTGTGGACCTGGACTGACGTCTGATGCCGTTCACTAATGTGTAATTTTGCTGGGGTAGGTGCCCTGTTCTTGAGTTGAAGTCTGTGTGCTACCTGTAGTCGGCTAGACGGCTATATTTTTTCGTTTCTATGTTAGCCTATCTGGTCGCTTTTTTTTTTTTACACAATAATCTGATCTAGGCCTAGCCTACATTATTGGACGCCAGTTTGGATAAGATTTATGCGCCATTTTAAGGCCGTCTTCAATGTCCTGAAAAAGTTGCCAGTTTAATAATATATATTATACATATTATTATAGCCTACCTGGCTGTTTATTTATCTAGCCTAAGGTGTAGGGAGGTGAGGCTTTCTGTAATTCATTTCATAATACATTTATCATTAAGCTAATTTTGTTGAGTAGGCTTATGTGTTTTTGTTTTCCCCCTCCCGACTCAGCCATATATTAGGCTGTAATTCAATATTGGTCGCACTCTCTCTGGCTGTAGGCCTACTTCTGAATGTTATTATTTCCTGTGTCCTACCATGGAAGTGTGGTTTGTGTGATAGGCCAAACACTCATTACTGAGTAAGGTTAGGTTAGTGGCCTATTAGCCTAGTGTAACGACCCTCACTTGTGCAGGTGTTCGTGATAGAGATTCAGACCAGGGGTTCCTAACAGTGGCTTTTATTGCCTGCATTCACAAATAAAACAACAATCCATGAGATTTCTGCTGCAACGCGACTGCATACAAGTCTCCAGCGGAGATGGTCTAGCTCTCTCGTGCATGAGCTAGCAAACAATGTTTCTCCTGGCTAACCTCATGCGTTGCATAGCATACTAAACTTACATGGAAATCAAAATGCACAACTCATTAATCTTCGTGTAAACAAAAGTACAAAACAAACCAAACAAAAGGACAGACAGCACTGGCATAGCGCACTGAGTGATTGTATAGTTTTAACATAGAAATTCTTGACTCTTGCAATATTCATAACCAAGTTCTTGCACATTTACATTATACATAAACCACGTACCTGCATTCACAAATAAAACAACAATCCATGAGATTTCTGCTGCAACGCGACTGCATACAAGTCTAAAATAGCATAAAAACCCAAATAAGAACAATGCTCTCCATAACGCACAGCGCAGCGTGGTTGCCGCCAAAATTATACTTTAACTCGGTTAAAACACTTACAAATCACTTTCTATCGTTACTTTTCGAGAGCATTAGTTAGTACAACTTATATACATTTATATCCAACCCATAGTTTGCAAAGAAAAACATGTTCATTTATTAAAATATCAAATTATTCACGGAGCGCTCCCAAAGCCTGCTTACCTCCAGCGGAGATGGTCTAGCTCTAAGGTACGGGTAGCGCAAATGCCCAAAATGTGTCAAAGCGAAAGTAAATAGACAAACAGTCGCGCAGCCTCATATTTAACCTTAGTGAATGCGGTACAACATCTGGGGTTTACACAAACCATCAAAAAGCATTGGATTACAATAACATGTTAAAATACAAATTTTGGGAGAATTCACTTTATCTGAGTGAGGTCATTTTCAACTCTGTTACACCAGGCCTATCAATACTTTCGTAATAGGCCTACACTTTTCTCCGCCTTCGCCTGGGCTCTAGGCCTATAGCCTATGGTTTTACTTTTAAGGTCGATTGTTTTTGGGCTACTGTTCGTTGTGGCCTAATTATCTACCTATACTGTTTAGGCCTATCTCTTATGTTGTTTTTATAGTGTGGGGAGGTGAGGTTTTTTGCAATTATTATTTTTTATTTCATAATACAGTATGTTTTTTTTTCCTCCCCTCCTGACTCAGGCCTAGCCATATATGAGGCTATAATTCAATATTGGTCGCACTTCCGCTGGCTGTAGGCCTACGTCTTAATTTTATTGTCGATGGTTGTTTTTGGGCTACTGTTCGTTGTGGCCTAATTATATACATATGCTGTTTAGGCCTATCTTTTATGTTGTTTTTATAGTGTGGGGAGGTGAGGCTTTTTGCAATTATTATTTTTATTTCATAATACAGTATGTGTTTTTTTTCTGCCCTCCCGACTCAGGCCTAGCCATTAGGCTATAATTCAATATTGGTCGCACTCCCTCTGGCTGTAGGCCTACTTCTAATGTTATTGTCAATGGTTGTTTCTGGGCTACTGTTCGTAGTGGCCTAATTATCTTCATATACTGCTTATCTTTCATGTTGTTTCTTGAATATAATTCTGGTCGAATTTGCTGGATAGAAGCATTGCTTTGCATACCAGTCACAGCCTAGAGAAATGCAGGAACATCTCTATGCCTGTGTGCGCAATGGGGTTAATGTTATGTGGGTGGGTTTAGTTGGGGTTTTTTTGTTACTGTTTTCATTGATGCATCTTTCACTTGGACGAATGCCAGGTCAGTGGTCTGTCTAGTCAGCCGTTTTTACACTCTCAGCCCATGGCGATTCTGACGTTTATTAGCCTTAATGCCAATGGTCTGAATCACCATAGCAAGCGTGTTGCACTGATGGAGGTGGTTCGTAAGAGGGGGGCAGACATCATCCTTTTACAAGAAACCCACAGATCATCCTCTGATGTGAACGGACTAGCTAATAAATATTTCAAGGTTGTGGCATCATCGTGTGCAAACAGTAGAACGAGAGGGGTAGCGATACTCTGCCGCCGCAGATTAAATATGGTTGTGCATGAGTGTTTCTCTGACGAGTCGGGTAGGATAACTTTGGTTAAGGTTTTTGTTGAAGGGCGGTGTATTGCTCTTGTATCTGCGTATGCTCCTAATGGCTGTGTCAAATACTTTTTCAATCTACTTACTGTCACTATGTTAAAATATTCCGAAGGTGCTTTCGTTTTGGGGGCCGATTTTAACGCGGTCATGAATAATGTGCTGGACAGGTCAGGGAGTAGTGCATCGCATGACCAAGAGGCGGCCTCTGATATACTCGTAAGGTGGGCTGATGAGGTGGGTGTGATGGACCTTTGGAGAAGGTTTAATCCATCTGCTAAGGACTTTTCATTTTATTCAGCAAGGCATAAGTCCTTCTCGAGAATCGATTATATTTTTGTTTCGCAGGGCTTATTCCAAAATATTGATAATGTTATACTTGTCCCCATGACCCTTGTCGATCACAAAGCAGTGTTAGCTAAGGCCTCTATCCGCCCTTCTTTAAACAAGGCCCCTTGCTGGCGCTTCAACACCTCCCTCCCGAATGATGAGTAATTTAAGACACAGTTTGTGGCTGCTATGAAAGACTTTTTAGTTATTAATGTCGGATCAGTTGGTGACCCAAGGATTCTTTGGAATGCGATTAAGGGTTTTATTTTGAATAATACTACAGTATATACTTCGACTCTAAGTAAGGCGAGGGCTAGGAAGCTTTGTGATCTTGAAAATAGGTTAATCGCTCTGGACAGTCAGTTAAAAGGCCAAATACAGTGACAGCACAGCCTTACAGCGCATTTTAGTTAAAAAAGAAATAAATTATCTCCTTAAACGAAGAGCTGAATTCCAAATACACCGCACAAGGCAGTTTTATTATTTTAATGGGGCAAGGCCGAGTCATCTGCTTGCCATGCGTTTGAAATCTAATGAACATTTTGTTGATATGTCTACTGTCAAGGATGCTGATGGCATAGTCAGATCTGATCCTGTGCAGGTGAACAAGGTATTCCAGTCATTTTATGTAGACCTGTACGCCTCTGAGGTTACTCCAGATGCAGCCAAGCATAAAGATTTTCTAGACAATCTCATACTACCTCGTCTCACAGAAGAGGAATCTGCCTCACTGAACTCTCCTGTCACTCTGGATGAGTTGAAGGAGGCGGTTAAGGCTATGCGCAGAGGCAAATCGCCTGAGTATGATGGCATCCCCCCCGAATTCTATTTAACTTTTTGGGAAGTTCTGGGTCCACACCTTCTCAACATGATATTGTTTTCTATTGATGAAGGGTCTTCTGCAAGGGATGTGAATATTGCTATTATTTCATTATTATTGAAGAAAGGCAAAGATCCCACTGAATGTGGCAATTATAGACCTCTTTCTCTGCTCAATGCTGATGTTAAGATTTACGCTAAAACTTTAGCAGGCCGCCTCCAAAGTTATATGCTTAAGTTAGTACACTGCGACCAGACTGGGTTTATCAGAACAAGGCTGGCCTCTGACAATGTCAGACGTTTGCTCCACATTATTGACAAAGCTTCTAGCATTAGAACGCCTGCTGCTGTGCTGTCACTTGATGCTCTTAAAGCTTTTGACCGCATTGAGTGGTCTTTTCTCTGGTCTGTGCTGGCTGCCATGGGTATCGGTGATCCCTTTATTAATATGATCAGGGTGATGTATGCTAGCCCTACTGCTAGAGTTCTAACCAGGAAGACTTCTTCACCCTTGTTTGATATAGCCAGGGGCTCCAGGCAAGGTTGTCCCCTTAGCCCCCTGCTGTTTGCGCTCTCACTGGAACCCCTAGCACAGACTATTAGGCAGTCTGATCTCGTTGTTCCCCTCGTGCTCAATGGTACCTCTCACCTTATTTCGTTATACGCGGACGATTGTCTCCTGTATGTAGTCGATGCCCCCAAATCAATTCCTCCTCTCCTGGATATTTTTAACCAATTTAGTTCTTTATCAGTATGGCTTCATGCCACGAAAGAGCACCACAGATGCGATGTTTGTTTGAGAATGTTGATTGAGAAGTATAGAGAAGGCCAGAAAGAGTTGCATTGTGTCTTTGTAGATTTAGAGAAAGCTTATGACAGAGTGCCGAGAGAGGAGGTTTGGTATTGTATGAGGAAGTCAGGAGTTGCAGAGAAGTATGTAGGAGTGGTGCAGGATACGTATGAGGGAAGTGTGACAATGGTGAGGTGTGCGGTTGGAATGACAGATGGGTTCAAGGTGGAGGTGGGATTACATCAAGGATCGGCTCTTAGCCCTTTCTTGTTTGCAATGGTGATGGACAGGTTGACGGACAAGATCAGGCAGGAGGTTCCATGGAAGATGATGTTCGCGGATGACATTGTGATCTGTAGCGAGAGTAGGGTGCAGGTTGAGGAGAGCCTGGAGAGGTGGAGGTATACACTGGAGAGAAGAGGAATGAAAGTCAGCAGGAGCAAGACGGAATACCTATGCGTGAATGAGAGAGAGGACAGTGGAATGGTCAGGATGCAAGGAGTGGAGGTGACAAAGGCATTTGAGTTTAAATACTTGGGGTCAACTGTCCAAAGTAACGGGGAGTGCAGTAGAGAGGTGAAAAAGAGAGTGCAGGCAAGTTGGAGTGGGTGGAGAAGTGTGTCAGGAGTGATTTGCGACAGAAGGGTATCAGCAAGAGTTAAAGGGAAAGTTTACAAGATGGTTGTGAGACCAGCTATGTTATATGGTTTGGAGACAGTGGCACTGACGAAAAGACAGGAGGCGGAGCTGGAGGTGGCAGAGTTGAAGATGCTAAGATTTTCACTGGGAGTAACGAAGAAGGACAGGATTAGGAACGAGTATATTAGAGGGACCGCTCAGGTTGGACGGTTTGGAGACAAAGCAAGAGAGGCAAGATTGAGATGGCTTGGACATGTGTGGAGGAGAGATGCTGAGTATATTGGGAGAAGGATGCTGAATATGGAGCTGCCAGGGAAGAGGAGAAGAGGAAGGCCAAAGAGGAGGTTTATGGATGTGGTGAGGGAAGACATGCAGGTGGCTGGTGTGACAGAGGAAGACGCAGAAGACAGGAAGAAATGGAAACGGATGATCCGCTGTGGCGACCCCTAACGGGAGCAGCCGAAAGTAGTAGTAGTAGTTAGTTCTTTATCGGGTTACAGAATTAATTGGACCAAATCAGCGTTATTGCCCCTGAACGAGGCCATGCGTTCGGCCGTACTTCCCCCGCTTGTTCCGACTGTAAGCCACTTCAAATATTTAGGGATTGACATCTTTCCGTCTCTGACAGTCACAACAAAATCTAACTTCGACTTTACCTTTAAGAAGGTCTCTGAGGTCATGATTAGATGGGCTTCAATGCCCAATTCCATTCATGCTAGGGTTTCCATCGTCAAGATGAATATATTGCCGCGGGTTAATTTTGTTAGCTCTATGCTCCCTCTTCCGCCCCCTCCTCGGTACTGGGATAAACTCCATTCAGCGATTACCAAATTCGTCTGGAAGACCAAGCCTCCTCGCCTCAAACGCACGACCATGAATCATAACAGATCAGATGGTGGCGTTGCGCTCCCTAACTTAAAGTTTTACTGTTGGGCCTACACCTTGCGTTCACTTACGACCTGGCTCGATCCTGGTGCAGAGGTCGCGTGGAAATCTTTGGAAGAAAACTTGGTTCACCCCATACGACTAGCAGATTTACTGTTTTCTAATATTTCTACTGCCCAGTGTAGGAAACGATTTGGCCCCATCATATCACACCTGGTTGCGGTCTGGAGATCTGTGGAGTCGGCATGTAAGATCACCGCTAAGTGGAACGTTTGCTCGCCTATATTTTACAACCAAGGTCTCCTAGTTGATCGTCGTCCTATCCCGCATAATAGCTGGTCCAGTAGGGGTGTATACTCTCTTGATAATCTGTGTGATGACCGTGGTCTGCGTTCTTTTGAGGATCTCAGGAATCAATATGATTTACCGGCCTGGTCTTTTTTTTTCTATCTTCAGTTGAGGGCTTCCATGAAGGCTCACGGGGTGCCGTGGCTCTCTTCTCTCCCAGTGCATCCACTTTATAGAATAATTAGTGAAAAGGTTAGTACTAGGGGTTTAGTTTCTGTGCTGTATGGCTTTATCCAGGAAAGAACATACAAACCCCTTGCGCTGGACACAATTTGGAGAACAGATGTGCCCGATCTGGATACTGAGTTCTGTTGGGAGACGGTGTGGTCTAGTTGTTATGTATGCACACATCGACAGTGCTGCATTTGATTTGGTGCTGTTCTATTGTGCTGGGATCGATTGGTGATGCCTGCGGGCTCTGGGTTGTTTGATCGGGTCTGCCTTTGATGCTGTGTCAGTCTAAATAAAGAATGCCACGGAGAGGTTGTGTCGAGCGACAGCGCTGTGTCCTGACGTGATTTCTAAATACAATATTGGCGACGAGGATGGCTGATATCTCCCTCCCACCACCTGCCCCCTTCCTGGCATTACCTGGCGAGCCTCCGGTACCATGGACTCGCTGGCTACATAGTTTTGAAAATTACATCATCGCCTCAGGGCTCGACGACGTGAGCCAGGCTAGGAAGACGGCTCTGTTGCTACACTGCTTGGGAGCAGAGGGTCATCGTGTGCTCGGGTCTCTGGGGAACGTCACAAGCTTTGCCGAAGCTGTGGGACTTATGAGCACCCATTTCGCTGCTCCACAGAGTGCCCTCCTTCGGCGATTTATATTCCGTCAGCGACACCAACTGCCTGGTGAGTCTGTGCGGCAGTACGTAGCTATTTTGCGAGGGCTAGCTAGCTCATGCAAGTTTGGCGCGCTTCAGGACGAGATGGTTCGCGACCAGCTAATCGAACACACCAACAACGCAAAGGTGCGTGAGACCGTCCTGCTGGAAAAAGACGATCTGCTGCTGTCCAGAGCAATTACCATCGCACTACAGGTTGAGGGAGCAGCTGAGTGTGCTGCTATGCTAAATACACAGCAAGTGGCCACCTCCAGTCAAGCTGCCAACGACTCCTCCCTCTACTCACGGCTGCCCCTCGGGACGCAACCCAACCAGAGCGAGGCGGGCGCCGACTCCACTGGGGACGTCTTGCAACTGCAACGACGGCGTTCTCGGCCCCGCCCTCAACAGTCCTGTGGTAACTGTGGGTCTCGGTCTCATGTTTCAAGGGCTCGGAACTGCCCTGCCCGTGGCCAGACATGCCGTAGCTGCGGTAAGCACAATCACTTTGCCAACGTCTGTCGATCTTCCCCGGCTGGGTCAGAGGGCCACACCCCCCAGTCTTCAACCGCCGTCATTCACAAGGTGAGCTCTGGGCCAGTGTCATTCAAATCATGCACAGTCAACATTAATGATGTGTGCATCCCCCTGCTGTTGGACACCGGTGCAAGTGTATCTCTCCTGAATGTTGATACCTACAGTCAATTTTTCGGTTCACTGCCACTGTCCGCACCCTCAGCTGTCCTCTGTGGGTATGGTGACTCCAAAATCGATCTGGTTGGCTCTCTCCAAGTGATTGTCCGCTATGGAACCAAGCTGGTGCCCAATGCAGTTTTTCATGTGGCACGCCGTGGGGCCAACCTGATGGGCCTGGACCTGTTCTCCGCTCTGGGGTTCTCCCTCTTAGACACAAGGGGGGCTGCCTCTCCGCCTTCACCCATCAACCTCTCCTCAACCCTGCTGTGAAATCTGTCATCCAACCTCTGCGCCGCATCCCGTTGGCTCTCCTTGATGGGGTCTCCGCCGAGCTGCAACAACTGCTGGAAGCTGGCATCATTGAACCGGTGGACGCGTCACCTTGGGTCTCAAACCTCGTGGTGGCTAAGAAGAAGTCGGGGGGCCTGCGTGTCTGCGTCGATCTACGTGCAGTAAATAAGGCAAGGGTCCCTGATAAGTATCCACTGCCCACCCCAGAAGAACTCACTGCTCAGTTCTATGGCTCTGAGGTGTTCTCCAAGCTGGACCTCAGACAGGGGTACTTACAGGTGCCCCTCCACCCCAGCAGCCGAAACCTCACAGCCTTTGTGACACATGCAGGAGTGTTTCGCTACACCAGGATGCCTTTCGGTCTCAGCTCCGCCCCTAGCTGCTTCCAGAAAATCATGGTCTCCGTGCTGGCTGGCATACTGGGCGTGGCCATTTATCTGGACGATATAGTGGTACACGGGCCCACCAGTGAAATCCACGACAAGCGCCTTAACATGGTCTTCGCAGCCCTGTCCAAGCACAAGCTAACTCTCAATGCTGAGAAATGTGTCCTCTCTGTGCCAGCCATCGACTTTGTGGGGTTCCGGCTGTCAGCGAGCGGTGTAACTCCACTACAATCCAACGTGGACGCCATTCAGGCCATCCCTGAGCCCAGCTCGGCCGCCCAGGTCGCCTCCTTCCTGGGTATGACAAGTTACTACCTGAGGTTTCTTCCCCAGTACTCTGCGAACACAGCTCCCCTGCGCCAGCTGCTGCGTAAGGACGAGCCATGGGTGTGGTCAAAGGCATGCAGTGACGCTGTGCGTGATCTCAAGACTCAACTGACTTCACCACCAGTGTTGGCTCACTTCGACATCTCCAGCTCCACCTTTGTGACCTGTGACGCATCAGCCACAGCGATAGGGGCCGTGCTGTCTCAAACCCAGAACGGTGTGGAGAAGCCCATTGCCTTCGCCTCCCGTGCCCTCAACCTGACCGAGCAGCGGTACTCCGTGGGTGAGCGTGAGGCGTTAGCCTGTATCTGGGCTTGTGAAAGGTGGCACCTCTACCTCTATGGCCGCTCCTTCACCCTCAGGACAGATCACCAGGCCCTGACAGCGCTGCTGTCCACATCTGGGACAGGCCACAAACCCCTGAGGCTGCACCGCTGGTCTGACTGCCTCCGCCAGTACAACTTCAGCCTGCAGTTCACCCCAGGCAGAGACAATGTTGTCGCCGACCTGCTCTCTCGCTCTGTCTCCACCCCAGCTCCACAGACGGACACTGACTGCGTGGAAAAGGACATTGTCCAAATGCTACACACACCCCTCCAGGCCATTGTCTCTCTGCAGGAGCTGAAGGCAGCCTCCGAACAGGACCCTGTCCTCTCCCAGCTCCGCACCTACATCCAGAACGGCTGGCCTCACAAGGTCCCAGAGGAGCTGGCTGCGTTCGCCCGAGTCAGACAGGAGCTCTCCTGCTGGAACGACACCTGCGTGGCACGTGGGTTTTGCACAGTGGTCCCAGCTGCTCTCCGTGCACGTGTTTTGAATACGGCGCATGAAGGCCACCTGGGCATTGTGAAACTGAAACAGCGCTGCCGAGACCTGGTGTGGTGGCCGGGGATAGACAGAGATATTGAGGCTCTGGTGAAGGACTGTTTTGCCTGCCTTGTGAGTGGCAAGACTGGCCACCAGGCTCCCCCACCCCTGCAACCTCTCGCCTGGCCCTCTCAGCCCTGGGAACACCTGCAGTTGGACATTTGTGGTGAGATCCATGGAGTTCCCCACCACCAACGCTTCATGGTGGTCGCCTACGATCTACACTCAAAATGTCCTGAACTCACCACTTCCGGCACTGTGACCTCACAGATCATCATCGACTTCCTGGACTCTCTTTTCTCTCGCTGGGGCCTCCCAAAGGCCATCACCACTGACAACGGCCCTCAGCTGGTCTCTGCTGAGTTCACTGCTTATCTCGAAAGCAAGGGCATCCGTCATATACGCACTGCGTACTACCACCCCCAGGCCAATGGCGGCGTTGAACGTTTTCACCAGTCACTGAAGAACGGCCTCAGAGCACACATGGCCCAAGGGTGCTCTTTCACGCAGGCCATCCGTCACACTCTGCTGCACTATCGGGCCACACAGCACTCGACCACAGGCGTCTCCCCAGCCTCTCTCATGCTAGGCCGGGAACTGTGCATGCCCCTTGACAGGCTCCGCCCCTCCACACCTCAGGCACCTCCCTCTGGGGTCAGAGCCTCAGTCACTCGTCAGCAGACGCGGATGAAGCAACGGTTTGACCAGTCAAAACGAACCAGGGTGCCAGACATCAATGTGTCAGACTGGGTCAGGGTCCGCAGGCCCCACAGGGACAATAAAATGGCTTCATACTGGTCCTCTCCTCTCCAAGTCACCCGTCAGCTGGGCCCAGCCACTTACCTCCTCAGCGATGGCACTCGGTGGCACTCCAGTCGTCTACGGAAGGTGTCAGCTCCGCCACACACAGCTGGTGACACAACCATAGCCATTCCCTCAGCATGGCGAGACGCCCCGGGGCTTCATGCAGCTCCTACATGGGCCCCAGACATTTCTGGGCCTCAGCTTCCCCTGCCATCTCCCTCCCCACCTCGGCCTGCCCAGCCTCAGGCCGCCCCGCGACCTGTTCGCACACGTTTACGCCCTGGCCACCTACAGGACTTTGTCTCCACCTTTCATGTTTGAAATCCTGCCGGGGGGGGGGGGATGTTATGTATCCACACATCGACAGTGCTGCATTTGATTTGGTGCTGTTCTATTGTGCTGGGATCGATTGGTGATGCCTGCGGGCTCTGGGTTGTTTGATCGGGTCTGCCTTTGATGCTGTGTCAGTCTAAATAAAGAATGCCACGGAGAGGTTGTGTCGAGCGACAGCGCTGTGTCCTGACGTGATTTCTAAATACAATACTAGTATTCTCTTAGCGTCTAGGAATCCAGATCATCAGCAGATACACTATAATTTTATACATTGGACATATCACACACCCACGACAGAGGTTTTGTATGAAACTTGCTGATAGCCCAAACTGTACATTTTGTTCGCTGAATGTGGTTGGAACCTTCTTTCATATGGTCTGGGAATGTCCAAGGGTGAAAGGGTTTTGGGAAATGGTTGCTGATAAATTGTCCCAATTTTTGTCGAATACTGTACCCGCTGAGCCTGCGGTATTACTTCTAAATGACTTCTCTGCACTACATGTACCACTAATCAAGCAGCGCATATTGCTTGCGGGACTCACAGCAGCCAAGAAGATGGTTGCTATGCATTGGAAAGCTCCAGATGATTTGTCATCTCGTCATTGGTCCCTCTTATATCTGGACATTGTACGTATATTTGGAGCTCTCGACGGCAAGGATCCATGGAGCAAGGGCTGGAACTATAGACATGTGGAATTCTGTGGCCGCTGAGTTGAAGAACTGTATTGACTGAACACTGACCGAGTACTGTATGCTGTTTCTATTTTGCAATTTTTTCTGTAGAATTTTTATTTCTTTTCCCTTTTTTTTCTCGTTTGTGGGTGGGTTTTTGTTTGCATTATTGTTCATTTGTGTGTCTTGTTTAAAAAATGATAAAATAAAAAATATTTAATCAGAAAAAATAACAAATCATCTAGATAAAGCATTAAAGAAAAACTAACAATGGATATAGCTCCTGGGGAACATCTTACCTCACACAGAATGACTGTGAGGCCTGTCTGTCAGCAGTAAACCAACCGAAATGCATCAGATTTATATAAAAAAACACTCCATATAAACTCAGCAGTCAGATAGAAGTCCCAATCATCCCATGTCCTCTCCAACCAAACATCTCACCCGACTCTTGACTAGAAATGAGTAAAAGACTCGAGAAGTTACCTACACTAATTTGAGTGGTTATAGCACAAGAAAAACCCAGTGTTGACAATGAGAAAAACTTGTGCGAATGCTCAAAATCCATCTAAAAAACACAACATAGTCACTAATAGCATTAAACAATGGTTAAAATGATGAAACAATAAATGAGAGATATATTCCTTACACAAACGTGTAGATTGGTTACAAATTAACTAACTAAGCATTAACACAAGGAAAGAAAAATAAACCAATAACTCCAAATAAAGGAAAGGATCTTGGGGAACTACTCTATTACGTGAAGTGACATTTGCTAAACATTTTCATCATCATCAGAATCATATGGTGGAACCCAGGGATCAGGAACATTTTGACCTTGTACAGCATTAAGTACAGTCTTAATACAATATTTATGGATCATACCAATCATACAAGTAGTGATGAAAACAATGACCAAAAACAGAAGAATACACACAATCAGTTTGTGAATGACACCCCCACAGATACCAAGGGGCCAAACACCCTTTACCCCTTGTTCAGTATCATGTTCCAATTCAGATACTTTGGCATCGTTGTTAGTAATATATGCACAGCATTCAGTGAAGATCACTTTACATACATCACCCTGTGAGGCTAACAGAAGACCCAACGCCATCCTATTTCCAGTTGCTACGCGTCCAACATCTTCTAAGCGTCTCGCCGTGGCCGTGATGGCAGCTGTAGAGATGAGATCTCTATCACGTGTATCTCTCCTGTACAAAAAGACATGGAAGTCATCTTTACGTCTGGCAATTTGGCTATGGTGGGTGTGAAAGGTGTTGAATGAGGATGTAACGGGGGTCGTTGTTACCATATTGTTATCCTGCAGAGAATCAAATACCCATAACATGGGACCGACAATCATAACTGTTATTATTGCAAAACAACAAATCATTCCCCCGAGACTAAATCCAATTCTCTTGAAAGGATGCTAGGGCCTGCTTTCAGGTACTGGCCTCATCGTTATAAAGTACCTCGATGGTGCCCTATTGTTATCAGGCTCCATTATATAAAGAATAACCTTAGAGGCAGGTAGCAAGGTGATATGTATAATGAAACTCCTACCTTTGCTGTGAAGATTATGTTAAATGGTATGGAAATTAAGGGGGGGATCCTAATAATAGATATATTTGGAACGTACTTATTAATTATACAACTCCTCATGCAAATTTTTTTTGAATTCTCAATTTGAAAACATCGACTGGAATGTAGTACGGACCTTTAATGATAAGTTTTGTGTCACCCACAAAGTTAAAGATGTATATTTCAAAATAATTCATCTTGTTTATCCAACCAATCAGACACTTAAAAAATACAAACGCGACATTGATGTAAAATGTGTGTTTTTTGGAGCTCCTCATACACGTGCATATTTTTCCTTTGGATTTTACCTTCATGGCTGTTATATGTACATTGACTGCACATTCAAGACATCGTGGACAACAGACTACCATATAATACAATGTACCAGCAGTTTAATTACGGATTTCAATAAACTGTTATCAATATATTTAAACCAATTTATGAGATGTTGCTATTCTGTAGTAGTTTATTAATGCATTCAATATAAGATAAATATTTCCAGCCACTTTTCCATCTCACACAGGAAGCTGAGCTGAAAGAGGCGACAGATCGCCACCAAGAGTGTGTTTGCCCACATGAAGAAAGCGTGATTTTAAAATGAAATTCTCTAGAAATGACGACTTTTTTGATCGTCCATGGTTGTCCAACAATTCAAGCAACTGGTAAACGACTGTTGATCTGAATCCAATTCTTTTAAAAGGTTTTAGAAACCGAATATTGGAGCGTGTTGCAGTCACTGGCAGTGTATAGATGAGGTTTCACATGTCTCGAAACGGAAGGCAAACGTCTGCTCCACTCTAACTGGGTTTATTATGAGGTGCCAAGGGTCTCCTTCATGATCGATATTGTTTATAAGTGATTGTTTGACTTGAGAAGGTGATTTTTGGTGTTTTATCGGAGAGAGAAAACACAAGTGTGGCAGCGCTCCGGCAGCGCAGACGCCAGACTGGGGCAGTTGAGTCTCTCTGGTTCTCACAGTGTGTTTATATCCCTGCCTGCGCTCCTTCCCCTCTATCAGCCTACTGGCTCTGTTGAGTTCGCGTCTCCCAACAGTAGAAGAAGAAGAAGAAGAAGACTAAAGACTAAATGGCAGAAGTCGCTCCCGCACCGGCAGCCGCCGCCGCTCCGGCAAAAGCGGCCAAGAAGAAAGCCCCCCGCCCCAAAAAGAGTGGCCCCAGCGTCGCGGAGCTCATCGTCAAAGCCGTGTCGGCGTCCAAGGAGAGAAGCGGCGTGTCTTTGGCAGCGCTGAAGAAGACTCTGGCTGCCGGCGGCTACGACGTGGAGAAGAACAAGGCCCGCGTCAAAGTGGCCGTCAAGAGCCTGGTAACCAAGGGCGCTCTGGTGCAGGTCAAAGGAACCGGCGCCTCGGGCTCCTTCAAAATCAATAAGAAAGCGGAAGACGCCAAGAAACCCGCCAAGAAAGCGGTAAAAGCAAAGAAAGCCGTGGCCAAGAAACCCGCAGCCGCCAAGAAGGCGTCAGCTAAGAAACCCGCAGCCGCCAAGAAGTCCCCGAAGAAGGCCAAGAAACCTGCGGCAGCCAAGAAGCCCAAGAGCCCCAAGAAGGCCGCCAAAAGCCCCAAGAAGGCGGTCAAAAAGCCCGCCACCCCCAAGAAGTCCGCAGCTAAGAAGGCTGCTAAGCCCAAGACGGTCAAGCCGAAGGCGGCCAAACCAAAGAAGGCGGCCGCCAAGAAGAAGTAGATGGACACGTCGTCTTGATGAAACACCTCCAAAGGCTCTTTTAAGAGCCAACCACAATCACAATGAAAGAGCAGTTCGCAACAACCCAACCTCACCTATAAACGTCTTGATGCATGCTCTACAATAGATCATCCAGCTAAGAACATTACACAAACTTAAACCGATTCATCTTGGATACAATGTTTATTTACAGTTTACCTAGAAACGATAAAATGACTGAAATGGATTGTTACGACTTCATCGTTCGTCACACACTATTACTCTGAAATGACACAAAACACCTCAGTTCTCCAGTGGTTGGTTAGACCAGACAGCATTTGACTGGAAGACAGCTTTGTTTTGGGGGGGGGGGGGGGGGGCATGACCGTATAGCTACAAGTCTATGTTAATTCTCTATATCCTATAGCTGTAGTTGATTTAGTGACGTCACTGTTGGTGTTGTAACTGCTGCAGACTGACATGCCCTGTTTAAAATACATAATGACAGTTTTACAGTAAGTTTTAAAGTAACAAAACCATTAAACTGTACAAGGATATTTTCAGAGGAATGATGTCACTTGTTTCTTTTGTTTGTTTGATTTTTCTCTTATTTATTTTCTTTCTTTTTGTATGAGTTGTTTTCTCGTTTTCATAATCCCTAGTAGATTTGTTTTGTAATTATTTATTCAGTCATTTCTCAGTACAATTTTGTGGAATACATGTCTGCTATATTTGTACATTTCAATATTTTGCAATAAAGTTTATTAAATAAAAGACTGGCACGCCATAATGCAACAGGCAGTGACAGATTAACAAATAAGCAATCAATCAATAGATCAACAATCTACAAATTATTGGCTATTGTAAATAGCTTGGGTTAAAAGCGCCCATTAAATGAGAATATAAACACAGTTTAACACAATTTTTCATAAAATCGTTCCTTACACGTTTAAAAATATATTATTGAACCCGTATAGCAGTTACTTATGGATGAGCCACCCGCTTGTTTTTTTATACATAAAAAATAGCTCCTGCTTGCTGAACGTGATACCTTTTTTTCTTTTTCTCATAACCACCTTAAATTTTTTTGTTTACTTTAAAACAATATCTACTACTAGTATATATATATATATATATATATATATATATATATATATATATTTATTTTTTACTAAAACATTAGTTGTATTAGCTCAGGTCAATGAGGCCTACAGGCCATAAATAGCAAATAGAAGTTCAAAACTTGTAATGCTCACAAGAACTTAAGTTTATATTGATCTAAAAAAAATCAGGTGATAATATATGTATTATTATGGATTTGTAATCCGCTATAATGGAGCGGTCATTTTGGACCGGGAACACAAAATTAATGTGCAAGGAACAACAGGAAGACTACTCTAGTCCAAGGAGTCACGCGACACGGAGCATGCGCAGTCAGCTGACAGTATTTGACCAATCTTACACGAGGACCAGCACAGTAAAACTTGCATCAATTGTGTACAAATACAGCGTCTGAGCATAGCCGCCACCATTATTACTCTTGTAGAATTACGAGTGTAGCGTCATGCCTGAACCCGCCAAGTCAGCGCCCAAAAAGGGCTCCAAGAAAGCCGTGACCAAAGCCGCCGGCAAGGGAGGAAAGAAGCGAAGAAAGACCAGGAAGGAGAGCTACGCCATCTACGTGTACAAGGTCCTGAAGCAGGTGCACCCCGATACCGGCATCTCCTCCAAGGCCATGGGCATCATGAACTCTTTCGTTAACGACATCTTCGAGCGCATCGCCGGTGAGGCTTCTCGCCTGGCGCATTACAACAAGCGCTCCACCATCACCTCAAGGGAGATCCAGACCGCCGTCCGCCTGCTGCTCCCCGGGGAGCTGGCCAAGCACGCCGTGTCTGAGGGCACCAAGGCCGTCACCAAGTACACCAGCTCCAAGTAATCTGCCCATTGACACCAAACAAACGGCTCTTTTAAGAGCCACGCACAACCTCACCAGAGAGCTGTTCTGTTATCAGTGATACTTTATCATGTGCTGTGACGTCCAACACCGGAACAGTTTAATTCTCACACAGCTACTACTACTACTTTCGGCTGCTCCCGTTAGGGGTCGCCACAGCGGATCATCCCTTTCCATTTCTTCCTGTCTTCTGCGTCTTCCTCTGTCACACCAGCCACCTGCATGTCTTCCCTCACTACATCCATAAACCTCCTCTTTGGCCTTCCTCTTCTCCTCTTCCCTGGCAGCTCCATATTCAGCATCCTTCTCCCAATATACTCAGCATCTCTCCTCCACACATGTCCAAGCCATCTCAATCTTGCCTCTCTTGCTTTGTCTCCAAACCGTCCAACCTGAGCGGTCCCTCTAATATAATCGTTCCTAATCCTGTCCTTCTTCGTTACTCCCAGTGAAAATCTTAGCATCTTCAACTCTGCCACCTCCAGCTCCGCCTCCTGTCTTTTCGTCAGTGCCACTGTCTCCAAACCATATAACATAGCTGGTCTCACAACCATCTTGTAAACTTTCCCTTTAACTCTTGCTGATACCCTTCTGTCGCAAATCACTCCTGACACTCTTCTCCACCCACTCCAACCTGCCTGCACTCTCTTTTTCACCTCTCTACTGCACTCCCCGTTACTTTGGACAGTTGACCCCAAGTATTTAAACTCAGATGTCTTTGTCACCTCCACTCCTTGCATCATGACCATTCCACTGTCCTCTCTCTCATTCACGCATAGGTATTCCGTCTTGCTCCTACTGACTTTCATTCCTCTTCTCTCCAGTGCATACCTCCACCTCTCCAGGCTCTCCTCAACCTGTACCCTACTCTCGCTACAGATCACAATGTCATCCGCGAACATCATCGTCCATGGAGACTCCTGCCTGATCTTGTCCGTCAACCTGTCCATCACCATTGCAAACAAGAAAGGGCTAAGAGCCGATCCTTGATGTAATCCCACCTCCACCTTGAACCCATCTGTCATTCCAACCGCACACCTCACCATTGTCACACTTCCCTCATACGTATCCTGCACCACTCCTACATACTTCTCTGCAACTCCTGACTTCCTCATACAATACCACACCTCCTCTCTCGGCACTCTGTCATAAGCTTTCTCTAAATCTACAAAGACACAATGCAACTCTTTCTGGCCTTCTCTATACTTCTCAATCAACATTCTCAAAGCAAACATCGCATCTGTGGTGCTCTTTCGTGGCATGAAACCATACTGCTGCTCGCTGATCGTCACCTCTCCTCTTAACCTAGCTTCTATTACTCTTTCCCAAATCTTCATGCTGTGGCTGATCAACTTTATACCTCTGTAGTTGTTACAGTTCTGCACATCTCCCTTGTTCTTGAAAATCGGTACCAGTATGCTTCTTCTCCACTCCTCTGGCATCCTCTCACTTTCCAGGATTGTGTTAAACAATCTAGTTAAAAACTCCACTGCCATCTCTCCTAAACATCTCCATGCCTCCACAGGTATGTCATCAGGACCAACTGCCTTTCCACTCTTCATCCTCTTCGTAGCAGCCCTCACTTCCTCCTTGCTAATCCGCTGAACTTCCTGATTCACTATCCCTACATCATCCAACCTTCTCTCTCTCTCATTTTCTTCATTCATCAGCCCCTCAAAGTATTCCTTCCACCTTCTTAGCACACTCTCCTCGCTTGTCAGCACATTTCCATCTCTATCCTTGATCGCCCTAACTTGCTGCACATCCTTTGCAGCTTGGTCCCTCTGTCTAGCCAATCGGTACAAGTCCTTTTCTCCTTCCTTAGTGTCTAATCTGTCATACAACTCACCATACGCCTTTTCCTTTGCCTTTGCCACCTCTCTCTTTGCTTTACGCTGCATCTCCTTGTACTCCTGTCTACTTTCTTCATCTCTCTTACTATCCCACTTCTTCTTTGCCAACCTTTTCCTCTGTATAATTTGCTGTACTTCCTCATTCCACCACCAAGTCTCCTTGTCTTCCTTCCTCTGTCCTGATGACACACCAAGTACCTTCCTAGCTGTCTCCCTCACTATTTCTGCAGTGGTTTTCCAGCCATCTGGCAACTCTTCACTACCACCCAGTGCCTGTCTTAACTCCTGCCTGAACTCCACACAACAGTCTTCCTTCTTCAACTTCCACCATTTGATCTTCGGCTGTGTCTTCACTCGCTTTCTCTTCTTGGTCTCTAAAGTCATCCTACAGACCACCATCCGATGCTGCCTAGCTACGTTCTCCCCTGTCACCACCTTGCAGTCTCCAATCCCTTTTAGATGGCGCCTTCTACATAAGATATAGTCCACCTGTGTGCACTTTCCTCCACTCTTGTACGTCACCCTGTGTTCCTCCCTCTTCTTGAAATATGTATTCACCACAGCCATTTCCATCCTTTTCGCAAAATCCACCACCATCTGTCCTTCCACATTTCTCTTCTTGACTCCATACCTTCCCATCACCTCCTCATCACCTCTGTTCCCTTCACCAACATGTCCATTGAAGTCGGCTCCAATCACCACTCTCTCCTCCTTGGGTACCCTCTCCACCATGTCGTCCAACTCATTCCAGAATTCTTCTTTTTCATCCATCTCACACCCAACTTGCGGGGCATATGCGCTGATAACATTCAGCAATAAACCTTCAATTTCCAGCTTCATACTCATCACTCTGTCTGACACTCTCTTCACCTCCAGCACGCTCTTGACATACTCTTCCTTCAGAATTACCCCTACCCCTTTACTCCTCCCATTCACACCATGGTAGAAGAGTTTGAAGCCACCTCCGATACTCCTGGCCTTACTCCCCTTCCACCTGGTCTCTTGCACACACAGTATGCCTACCTTTCTTCTTTCCATCATGTCAGCCAGCTCTCTCCCTTTACCAGTCATAGTGCCAACATTCAAAGTTCCAACTCTCACCTCCACATGCCTACCCTTCCTCCTCTCTAGCTGCCTCTGGACATGCTTTCCCCCTCTCCTTCTCCTTCGCCCAACAGTAGCATAGTTTCCACCGACACCCTGCTGGTTAACAGTACCGGTGGCGGTCGTTGTTAACCCGGGCCTCGACCGATCCGGTATGTAAGTCTTATTTATGATCCGCATATTTGATTTGGCAAAGATTTTACGCCGGATGCCCTTCCTGACGCAACCCTCCCCATTTGTCCGGGCTTGGGACCGGCACTAAGGATGCACTGGCTTGTGCATCCTCAGCGGCTGGGTTTAATTCTCACACAGCTATAGAAATAAAAGTTGGCTGGGCTTGATTTGTTAGCTGTTCGTGGATACAAGGGAAATTGGGTAGTCCGATCCCTCTAGTGATCTGAAGCCTCCATTCTCATTTCCCTCATGCATGCATCAAAGGGAAATCCGATCAGTTACGAATTCGAGTCTGGTCTTTTTTAGAGTCGCATCTAAAAATACTTACATTTTTTGCAAGTTTATTGGGTGATGGTTTAATTACTCAATGTGTATTTATTTTTTGATAATTGTAAGTAAACCTTTGAAGTCTTCCAACAGATCTATGGACATGTGTACAAATGTTCCTCCATTGTCACCAGTCAACCTGAGCTTTGTTAAAGGATCAGTTTAAAGTTTTTTTTTACTCATATTTTTCTTCAAAATCTTTAAAACCTTGTTTTCTTACCAGTCTTATTAAATTTAGGGTAAATGTGTGTGCCTATTTGATTTTTCACTGCCAGTCATTGGCGAGACAATCGGTTATAATAAACATACTGATCAATCCATATTCTAAACTATAACCTACATATTCATATAATCTACTAGATAATCTATATTTTAGCATTTTATTCATCGACCAATAATTTAATAATCTATACATATATTAATGTGAGATGGTTTTCATTTGCTTCTGTTTCAGACTTGGTTGGGTTATGAGAAGCTGACGTGAGGAGGCGCCCTTTAGTTTGAATGTTCCGCGGGTTTTTCAAAGCGACTCTGCTCCAATAAGGATCTGTCAGAGAGCACGTGTTCCTGGCCAAGACCAATCAGCGTGTGGCTGGACTCCGGCTCTGGCTATATAACCACGGCGTTTGCAGCGTGCCAGTAAGTCTTTAGTAAGGAGAAGTGAGACTTTCGTCTACTATGGCTAGAACAAAGCAGACCGCCCGTAAATCCACCGGTGGCAAAGCCCCCAGGAAGCAGCTCGCTACCAAGGCCGCCCGTAAAAGCGCCCCGGCTACCGGCGGTGTGAAGAAGCCTCACCGCTACAGGCCCGGTACCGTCGCTCTCCGAGAGATCCGTCGCTACCAGAAATCCACGGAGCTGCTGATACGTAAGCTGCCCTTCCAGCGGCTGGTGAGGGAAATTGCTCAGGATTTCAAAACTGACCTGCGCTTCCAGAGCTCCGCTGTCATGGCTCTTCAGGAGTCCAGCGAGGCTTACCTGGTCGGTCTGTTCGAGGACACCAACCTGTGCGCCATACACGCCAAGAGGGTCACCATCATGCCCAAGGACATTCAGTTGGCTCGCCGCATCCGCGGAGAGCGTGCTTAAGCCCCGTCACCTGACAACCCGCAACGGCTCTTTTAAGAGCCACACACATGTCACTGAAGAGCGTTTGTTCACAACCTTGGGGGGGCGCTGACTTCAACTTAAGTCAATTGTTCTATATAAATGTTGCAGCTACTTTCTGTGTTTTCTAACCATTTAAGCCTGGATAATGTAAATGTGTCATCACATTTAAGATACAAACCACAGATGGGCAGAGGTGTAAAAACCAGGTGCTTCATCAACAGGGACGTACATGAAGAGACGTAACATCATACGAGACCATTGTCTCAACCGCCTCCATGAAATGATGTCCCTCACCTCATCCACAAACTCCAGTGTTCTGAATGTGATGTTCATTACTGCCTACCAACCGTTTAAGAATAGATGCCAGATACTTAGAGATGTTATGGGTCACTGAGTTAATCATACTAACAATAGACCCCAATGGCACATCCTGTTTATTTATCTTAGGTAAACCATCAGGAACACTCACTTTGTCATTTCACTTCATGCACTTGTGTACATGAAATGAAACGAAATGCCCTTTTCCCCAGCCCACAGCAGTACAACACAAACACAAAAACACATCCAAAAACTACCAGAACACACTTATCCAAGCCAATAAAACTAAATAATAAACTAAATAGTTGTCGCTTCCCCTGGGTATAATCTATGGTACACATTTCTGTCAGTAGCATTGCCCTGTTCTAACACCTTCAGACGATCTTATCACTTTTTTTCTTGCAACCACTGCCTGGATCTCGTTTCAGGGGCTCATGAGTATTTCTGTCTCCAAGTAACGTCATAAAAGTCTCTCAATAAATGTTGTGTCCAGATGAACTGAGTCGCCTTACTAACAGCTCACAATCACTTTCCATGCCTAACATTACTAATGTCTTCCAAAACAAAAGCGGTGGTGGTGTGAGCAAATAGTCATAGGCCAAGCAGAATTCAGCTTTGGACGTGACTTTCACTAATTTATCTGGATCAAATACTACCCTACTTTTGATATAAGCACTCTGGTTGAAATCGTTGCTGGGTTTTGAAAGAGGTGGTAGGAGGAAAATGTCTGATTTCACTTCTTTGGCCTGATGCGCTGACTTTGCCATCTCCACATCAGCAGCCTGCTGTGTTTCGGTCTTCTGTGGGTGAAGCGGATTATTTGCCACTTGGTAAAGAAGAAGAAAGTGTTTTTTATTATTATTATTTTTACAAGAACGTAGGGAGGGAAAGAAGGAAATGTTAAGGAAAGGAAGCATTTATTTAAAGAGCAATTCTACAATAAGTTTTTATTTCAGTTTAATGAATGTATCTGTCGATGTAATTTGAAATACAATGGGGCCGTTCACATCGTCACCAGCGTCTTGATTTCCTGAAGGGGGAGGGGCTACACCGGACCAACCCACGAGGCTCTCCGCCTCTATCAGGTCCGCAGATGAGGTTTAATTATACGGACCCTTACAGCGACGTGCTTAGTTTGTCGTATTCATCGGTGAGCAGTCCAGTGTAAAGATGAGTGGCCGTGGTAAAGGAGGTAAAGGTCTGGGTAAAGGAGGCGCCAAGCGCCACCGCAAAGTCCTTCGTGATAACATCCAGGGAATCACCAAGCCCGCCATCCGCCGCCTGGCTCGCCGCGGCGGAGTGAAGCGTATCTCGGGTCTGATCTACGAGGAGACCCGCGGTGTCCTGAAGGTGTTTTTGGAGAACGTGATTCGTGATGCCGTCACCTACACCGAACACGCCAAGAGAAAGACCGTCACCGCCATGGACGTGGTGTACGCCTTGAAGAGACAGGGACGCACCCTGTACGGCTTCGGCGGTTAAACTGAGAAACCAAACCCACACAAAGGCTCTTTTAAGAGCCGCCCACGTTCTCGAGAGACTTCCTTACGATTGTAAATGTAATATGTTTGTGATAGATCAGTTTTAAGGCGGCACCGTGGTTATGGCAATATGCCACAACTGGCTATATAAACACGGAAGCGATATTTGTATTTTACTTTTTTAAGGTGATATTTTTCTCAAACCAATAAGCTTTTTGACTGAAAACAGTTGAATTCTGCTTTGACTGACTGATCATACTATTGATTTTGTTTTGGAAGACGTTAGTGATGTCAGGCATGGAAAGTGACGGTAAGTTAAGGCTGAATCAGTTCATCTGGACACATTCGAGAGAAATTTACTACTTAAAGATTATTGGGATCATCAAACCTTCCATTTTAAAAAAATCTCAATAAATCCTTTTAATCACCTGTCATTTACATCTTAAATGTGATGACATCTTTACGTTATTCGGACACTTGAAAGTAGTTAAATATTTTTTTCGATAAGTGGTTGCAACATTTAAATAGAATAGCTTGAGAGAAGTTGGTTCAAGTCAGCGTTTTTCCCAGATTCCCTTGCAGTTGAATAAGAGAACAGTCACCAGTTTGTGATCTGCTGTGAAATGGTAGCAACATGGCATGGAAACAGGAGCACTGCTTTCTCTCAGATTAGTGTGGCTCTTAAAAGAGCCTTTGTTGTGTTGGGCTGAAGGCTGTATGTGGATCTACTTCTTGGCGGGCTTGTCGGTCTTCTTGGGCAGCAGGACCGCCTGGATGTTGGGCAGCACGCCGCCCTGAGCGATGGTCACTCCGCCCAGCAGCTTGTTGAGCTCCTCGTCGTTGCGGACGGCCAGCTGCAGGTGACGGGGGATGATGCGGGTCTTCTTGTTGTCCCGGGCCGCGTTTCCAGCCAGCTCCAGAATCTCAGCGGTCAGATACTCCAACACAGCCGCCAGGTAGACCGGGGCTCCGGCACCGACACGCTCGGCATAGTTGCCCTTGCGGAGGAGTCTGTGAACACGGCCCACGGGGAACTGGAGCCCGGCACGGGAGGATCGGGTCTTGGCCTTGGCCCTCGCCTTTCCACCGGTCTTTCCTCTGCCGCTCATGTTTGATTCTCTTCGTTCAGTTAAACGCTGAAAGCTAAAGTCGCGACCAGTCAGCAGGCGGTATTTATACACGGAGCTACGCGAAGATAAAACACGGTCCAATCAGAGAAGAGTATTTAACTGATGAAATTGGCGCGAGGTCTTCGCCAATGAGCTATAGAGAATCTGTTAAACGAGCGCTTAACGTTTAGACCAATCAGAGCTGGTGGTGTTAAAACGTCACTCTAACAGATTCGGCCTCTCGACCGTCTTGGTATTTGTGCTTATATTATAAAATGTTCTCTTAATATACACTGTAAATTTACTCTGGCAAAAGTGCTTTGTTTTTGTTTAACATTATCATCATTATTGTTAATACTACAGTTCATTTTCTTTATTTACTTTTGTAATGACCATGTAAAGGTGTAAGGTTGTTTATAGTTGACTGGTCAGATGATATATATATATATACACACACACACACACACACAACGTTCCTGTATCGTTTGTATTCTTGCTAACAAAAATAAAAATATCTTGGTATTTGTGGCATCTTTATAATATGCATGTTCTGTCTTCACAGCCTCGTTCAGATCAACACAGAAGCTGTGCACTTCTTCGAGACTGGCACCATGGATGCACACCAGTCGGTGGGCTGTGTCACCCTCTGGATGATGGCATTTCTCTCCATCTTCGGGAGCTCCTCCTTTACCTTTTTCAGCATAGGGAGAGAGGTGGGCGCCGTGCTGTGTGTGCAGCATATGGCTGAGCATTGTCTTTCAGCTGTATACTCACAGGTTGTCTTTAATATCGCATGCTCACCACATGCCTGTAGGCGTCTTCTGTTGCGCACCGTTTCATCCATTGGGAGAAGAATGCTGAATATGAAGCTGCCAGTGAAGAGGAAGGCCAAAATGGCTTATGGATGTGATGAAAGAGGACATGCAGGTGGAAGAAGAATGCAGAGGACAGGAAGAGATGGAAACGGATGATCCGCTATGGCGACCCCTAACGGGAAGCAGCCGAAAGTGCTACTTAACGTCACAGCACACGATAAAGTATCACTGATAACATAACAGCTCTCTGGTGAGGTTGTGTGTGGCTCTTAAAAGAGCCGTTTGTTTGGGCCAATGGGCAGATTACTTGGAGCTGGTGTACTTGGTGACGGCCTTGGTGCCCTCAGACACGGCGTGCTTGGCCAGCTCCCCGGGGAGCAGCAGGCGGACGGCGGTCTGGATCTCCCTTGAGGTGATGGTGGAGCGCTTGTTGTAATGCGCCAGGCGAGAAGCCTCACCGGCGATGCGCTCGAAGATGTCGTTAACGAAAGAGTTCATGATGCCCATGGCCTTGGACGAGATGCCGGTATCGGGGTGCACCTGCTTCAGGACCTTGTACACGTAGATGGCGTAGCTCTCCTTCCTGGTCTTTCTTCGCTTCTTTCCTCCCTTGCCGGCGGCTTTGGTCACGGCTTTCTTGGAGCCCTTTTTCGGCGCTGACTTGGCGGGTTCAGGCATGACGCTACACTCGTAATTCTACAAGAGTAATGATGGCAGTTTCGCGCAGATACTGTATTTATACACAATTGATGCAAATTTTACTGTGCTGGTCCTCGTGTAAGATTGGTCAAATACTGTCAGCTGACTGCGCATGCTCCGTGTCGCGTGACTCCTTGGACTAGAGTAGTCTTCCTGTTGTTCCTTGCACATTAATTTTGTGTTCCCGGTCCAAAATGACCGCTCCTTTATAGCGGATTACAAATCCATAATAATACATATATTATCACCTAATTTTTTTAGATCAATATAAACTTAAGTTCTTGTGAGCATTACAAGTTTTGAACTTCTATTTGCTATTTATGGCCTGTAGGCCTCATTGACCTGAGCTAATACAACTAATGTTTTAGTAAAAAAAAAAAACAGTGTATGGATTATTTCAACTATAACAAATAATTGTGTTTTTTCTTGCTTCCAGTCTGGATTTACCTCAATCTATCCACATCACAAACACGTTGTAGACCAACACATCCAAGATGTTGAAGAACATCACCATGGGCCAACGTCATCCTCTCACAAGAGTAAGTGCCAGTAACCTGCAAAAGTGCAACAACCAGTAAATAAAATGAGTACATACAAGTGATACTTAATGTCAGCATAGTAACGTGAAAATTTGCATCAAAGCATTGTTCCGGGGAGTTCTCTGGGCGAAAACAACGCGAGCCAGCGGGACAAAAGCGCGTGCTGAGAGCCACCATCTCTTTACAAATGCTGCTGCTCTGAGAGTGTCATGCTTAGTGGCTAGTCGTGTTGCTAAGGCTACTTAGTGGCTAGTCGTGTTGCTAAGGCTACTTAGTGGCTAGTAGTGTTGCTAAGGCTACTTAGTGGCTAGTCGTGTTGCTAAGGCTACTTAGTGGCTAGTCGTGTTGCTAAGGCTACTTAGTGGCTATTCGTGTTGCTAAGGCTACTTAGTGGCTAGTCGTGTTGCTAAGGCTACTTAGTGGCTAGTCGTGTTGCTAAGGCTACTTAGTGGCTATTCGTGTTGCTAAGGCTACTTAGTGGCTAGTCGTGTTGCTAAGGCTACTTAGTGGCTAGTCGTGTTGCTAAGGCTACTTAGTGGCTAGTCGTGTTGCTAAGGTTACTTAGTGGCTAGTCGTGTTGCTAAGGCTACTTAGTGGCTAGTAGTGTTGCTAAGGCTACTTAGTGGCTAGTCGTGTTGCTAAGGCTACTTAGTGGCTAGTAGTGTTGCTAAGGCTACTTAGTGGCTAGTCGTGTTGCTAAGGCTACTTAGTGGCTAGTCGTGTTTCTAAGGCTAAGAAGCCTTTCACTGTCGGCGAAGAATTGATTCTGCCTGTTGCCAAGGACACGTGCCATGAACAGTTGGGGGAAGCTGCAGCTAACAAGGTGGCAAATGTTCCTCTTTCAGCTGCCACAGTTTCAAGGAGAATTGATGAAATTGGTGAGTTGCAATGTTGTTATATGTATGTTATGTTAATGCGAGGAAAATATATGCTGTGTGTTTAATATCCAAACGTTACTTAAAATGTTATGATACTGGACTTCCGGTAAGATGGCGACTTGAATAGCAGCACAACTTTCTGCCTCTCGCAAGTTGGCTAAAATAAATCCCCTAAAACACTAAACTCGACGCAAAAAAAGGAGAAATGAGAAGAGGAGGTAATTCGAATAAAGGTAGCCGTACAATCCAAAAGGGTAGCGCACCAGATACACAGGGAGCGAAGAAACAGTCGGAGCAAGGTAATAGCAAACACGAGGTTGAAGAAGCTACAATGGCGGCGGACACAGCTGAGACATTGCGTGCCGGATTAGCAGCTATCGCTAAAGAGATACAAGAATTCAAACAAGAGCTACGAGGTGACTTTGCCAGACTCAAAGATGAGGTGAAAAGGGAAGTGAAGGAAGAGATTGCTTGCTTCCGAGAAGAAATGACACAGAAGTTTGCAGAGAGCAACGGCGAAATACAGGCGCAGAAAGCGCACATGAGTGAGGCCCAGAAGCGCATAGCCGAGATAGAGGAATGGCAGGCGGACTCGACAGAACTACTGATGGACATGTCGACCCAAACGCTCCAGATGCAAGAAAAAATAATGGACCTGGAAGGGAGGTCAAGGAGGAACAATATTCTAATCTTTGGTGTGCCAGAGGAAACGGAGGGAGGCTCCATTACCCAGTATGTGGAACAATTCTTGAATACTCAACTTGACTTAGAAGAAGGGACCAATCTCCAGATACAAAGAGCTCACAGAGACCTCGCTCAGAAACCCCCTCCGACAGCTCCCCCCAGGTCAATAGTGGTGAACTTTCAACAGTTTGATATAAAAGAAATGATTCTCAAGAAAGCATGGGAAAAGAATAAGATAGAGATAGGGGACAAACGTATTTACTTTGATCACGATTACGCAGCTGAAGTGGTCCGGAAAAGAAAATCATATTTGGGCATTAAGAAAGTGCTCAAGGGTAAAGGAATTCGTTTCCAGACACCCCTCGCCAAAATAAGGATCCACTGGAACAACGGAACGAAGACATACGACAATGCCAGGGAAGCTGCGATGGACATGAAGACGAGAGGCTGCGACATCGAGATACCAGACGATGACACGGCAACCACGGCCACAGAGCAGGTGGAGGCGACTGGGATGCGAGCAGGGTGGCAACGAGTCCAAGGCGCGAAAGGAGGACGTGAAGCTGCACAACGAGCGAAAGAGAAGCTCCGGGCCTATCGGAGAAAGTAGGATTGGTATCATTCTGACTGAGTTGAGCTCCATTACAAAAGGCTTATTCATCACATGCCACTGAGAGAGGTAGGCTATACGGTTGCCAAACGTTGGACATGCCTAGACAAGGCTGTAGGCTTATCCCATGTGATGGGCAAAATGTCAAGTCTAGAGTGGGGCCCTTTCTGAAAAGGATTTCCCCTTCACCTACCAACGGGGACTCGGGGTGGTTAGGTCCCTTTAGTTGGAAGTTATTTTTGTTGTTGATTAACGTGTTTTATATTTGTAGTTTTTTTGTTTGGAGCTCTGTGGGAATATATGGAAAAAGTGTATCAAGATGTCTAGATGGTTCACACTACTAAAATAATGTCGCTGAATGTTAATGGTCTAAATATGTTAAAGAAAAGGGAAAAGGTTATGATTAAGCTAAAAAAGGAGGATGTACAAATCATATTCCTACAAGAGACCCATTTAACACAGATAGAGCATGGGAAACTTAAGAAATATGGGTACATACATTCATATTATAGCTCCTACAAGGAAGGGCGCAGGAGAGGTGTTGCAATTTTAATATCAAACAAAACTCAATTCGATTATGATAGGGAGATGGGAGACAAGGAGGGGAGATATATTATAGTGAAAGGGAGGTTAGAGAACAAACCAGTGACATTGGTAAATATATACGCCCCTGCTGAAAGTGATAAAATATTTTTTAAATCTTTGTTTGATGAGATAGCAAACGAGTCAGAGGGGGGGTCTTAATTTGTGGGGGAGATTTGAATGTCGTTTTGAATCACAAAATGGATACGACCAGTATCAAAAGTACTAAAACACAGGTCACTCGATTTGTAAATATATCACTGGAAGAGATGGGGATGGATGATGTGTTGAGACAATTGCACCCTCAGGAAAAAGACTATACACATTACTCAGCTGTACATAAAGTTCATTCAAGGATAGACTATTTCCTTGTGAGCAAAGACGATATTTACAGAGTAAAGGAGTGTAGGATTGGAGGGGCGGATATCTCAGATCACAATCCAGTATATTTAGAAATTAATTTGAATTGTAGAAAGCGAAATACGGTTTGGCGGTTTAATGTGGGTCTACTGAACAGTGAGCAGAGTAAGATTATGTTAAAGACGGATATTCGGACATATCTAGAAGACAACAGCAATGGGGAAGTAGACCCAACAATATTTTGGGATGCCATGAAGGCGGTCATCAGGGGAAAGTTAATAGCGCATTCAGCATTGATCAAAAAGGCAAGATCAATTATATCCAGAAAGAATACGGACAGGTTAAGAGAAATGGAGAGGGAATACCAGACTGCGGGAAATCCTGTGGTGTTGGAGCAAATCAAATCGGCTAAGTCAGACATTAATAAAGAACTGTTAGATGAAGTTGAGAAAAAAAGCTTGTTTCTCAAACAAAGATATTATGAAACAGGCCCGCGCGCAACTAAACTGTTGGCAAAACGTATTCGCAAACAGCAAGCAGCTGGCCATATACATAAGATCAGAGACCCCCATTCAATGAGTTAACGAATATACCAGAAAGCATAGAGGACATATTTTTGGGATATTATAAAGAGCTATATTCACAACCCACACCTGCACCCGAAGCGGAAATTGATACCTTTTTGAATTCATTAGATTTACCCTCAATTGGACGGCTCCAAAATGACAAATTAACAGCTGACATCAAGATGGAAGAGGTGATAGATGCAATAAATTCTTTGAAAAACAATAGAAGCCCGGGCAGCGATGGATACCCTGCAGAATGGTGCAAAGTGTTTAGGGAAGAGTTGGCACCGTTACTTCTGAGGTCCTTCAATTGGACACTTCACAATAATAAGATACCACCATCATGGTCAGAGGCAATAATCACAGTCATTCCAAAACCGGGAAAGGATAAAGAATATTGTGGGAACTACAGACCTATTTCATTATTAAATGTAGATTATAAAATATATACGACAATTATCTCCAAAAGGTTAAACTCATTCATAGGTGATTTGATAGATGAAGCTCAAACAGGATTCATGAGAGAAAGACAAACGCATGATAATATCAGAAGGACATTGCATATTGTTGATCAAGCGAGTAAGAGAAAACAAGCTATACTATTAGTAAGTTTAGATGCAGAAAAAGCATTCGATCGGGTGTCTTGGAATGTTTTGTATGCAGTATTGGAACGACTAGGGTTCAGCAATAAGTCAATACAGTGCATTAAAACATTATATCAACAACCTAATGCTCGGATTAAAATAAACGGGAGTTTAACGAACAAGTTCAGTTTGCAGAGGTCGACAAGACAAGGATGCTGTTTGTCTCCGACACTGTTCGCGTTATTCATTGAGCCTTTAGCGGAGGCCATTCGCCAAAATGAAGGAATTAATGGAGTGACAGTGAATAGCACTGTCCACAAGGTGGGGCTATTTGCTGATGATGTCATAGCCTATCTTGAGCAACCACATACATCACTCCCTCAACTAATGAAGCTACTAGAACTATATGGTCATTTATCTGGATATAAAATTAACATCTCAAAAACACAGGTGCTAGTTCTCAATTATACTCCAACCACATAATTCAAGGGAAAATTTGACTTTAATTGAAATCTAAACAAAATCAAATATTTGGGAATTTACATTACCAAGGAATTGTCTAAATTACATAAAGCAAATTACGGCAAGATCAACGATGTGATGCAAAAGGATATTGATAGATGGTCCACTCTGCCACTTGACTTCAGCTCAAGAATTGAGACAGTTAGAATGAATATTCTACCAAGGCTTCTTTACCTATTCCAATCGTTGCCTGTAGAGGTGACTCAAGCTCAATTTGATATGTGGGATAGGACAATATCTAGATTTATTTGGGGAGGGAAGAAGCCCAGAGTAAGGTATGAAACTCTCCAACTCTCAAAGGAAAAGGGAGGTATGGGTTTACCAAATCTAAAATAATATTTCAAAGCTGCCCAGCTGAGATATGCTATTGACTGGTGTAGGCAAGATTACATGGCCAAGTGGAAAGTCATGGAAAGGGAATATGGTGGGTACCCTATCCAGAATATTTTAGGGGATAAAGAAGTATACAAGAAAACAAAAACCAATATGGATTCAGTCACATTATTTACACTGGAGTTATGGTTTAAATTGATTAAAATCAACAAATTACAAGATGAGATACAGTTATTGAGATGGGTAGCATATGATAGAGACTTTACTCCAGCGAGGCATGACACAGTTTTTAAACTGTGGGTTAACTGGGGAATCACAGCATGGTGCACTCTAGAGGAAAAGGGGGAGATGGAGAGTTTTCAGGGTATGAAAGACAAGTTTGATTTGGAGAATCATGACTTCTTTAGATATTTACAATTAAGGGATTATTACAACAAACGTATCAGGGGAGGACCCTCCATGGAGGTGAACAGTGTGATTCAAATTATAATCAACGCATATAAAGGGAGAAAATCTAGGACTATATCTGTACTATATCAAGCTCTCACAACTAATAAACACTCAACTACATATATAAAAGAAAAATGGAATTAGAATTTGGCACAGAAATTACAGAGGAGGACTGGCAGAATATGTGGAAAGTTCATCAATCCTCCACTAGTTCGCGGATATGGAGGGAATTCTCCTGGAAAAATCTGATACGTTTTTTTATTACACCAAAAATCAAAAATAGATACTCCAGCACCAAACTGTCATGCTGGAGGAAATGTGGAACAGAGGATGTAGACCACTCGCATATATTTTGGAAATGTAATAAGCTAGCGATGTTTTGGGAGATGGTTCATGATGTAATACAAAAGGTACTTGGATATGACTTCCCTAAGTGCTATATGACCCTCTATCTCTGTAATTTTAAAAACGACAATATAGGGCCAAGTGATAGATGTTTGGTTAAGATACTGCTGATTGCGGCTAAGAAGGCAATCACAAGAAAATGGTGCCAGGTGGACGCCCCCACACAAGGACAATGGATGGAAATAGTGGAGGACATTCATACGATGGAAAAACTGACTCATCGATTGAGACTTACAGTACCTCGGATGGAAGACCAGTGGAAGAAATGGACATGGTTTAAGGAGCAAACACGCGACAACATAATTCATGACAACACTTAAGACTGGAAAGTTAGACCCACAGGAAGCTCTTGTAGTTCATTTTTTTGTGTGTTTTTTTGTTTGTTTGTTTTGAGTTGCCCTGTTGGGCTTGTGTTCAAGTAAATGTGGATAATTCAATGTTTACTTCTGAATACGGATGCCATGTTTGTATTGACCTAAAAACTTCAATAAAAACTAAAGTGATAAAAAAATGTTATGATACTACTGACTTTTAAGCCTAACCTATATCCCCGTAGTTATTAACGCACCCCCGTCTCTCCCCCGGTCCGCCAGAACATTGTCAATAGCGAACTGGTCCGCAGTGCAAAAAAAGTTGGTGACCCCTGATCTGCAGGGATGGCTCTCTGCTGGTGAGGTGGGTCTTTCTTTTTGTGGTGACATCCTTTCTGGCACTTCCTGCCTGGCTGATTTTGACCGTTGTGACTGGCACCTCTGCAGTGTTGGGCAGCAGTGGGCGGTTGGGCTGTTCTACCCTTGCAAAAGATGGCAGTGGGTGAGTTTTGCATTTAATTTCACTAGCTGTTCTGTTTGGTCTGCCACTCATCGGCCTGGGTAGTTTGAAGCTCCCAACCGAAGCTGCCGCCACCTGAGGAATCTGGGAGAGTCAAGTCAAGTCAAGTCAATTTCATTTATATAGCCCAACATGACAAGTTACAAATTTGCCTCAGTGGGCTTTACAGCAACACAACATCCTGTCCTTAGACCCCCGTATCGGATAAGGAACAACTCCCTAAAAAGAAGCCCTTTAACAGGGAGAAAAAATAGGAAGAAACCTTAGGGAGGGCAAAAGAGGAGGGAGCTCTCTCCCAAGATGGACAATGTGCAATGGATGTTGTGTTTACACAATTTACAGAATACAACACTGAAAGAGGATAACAGAATTAAGATGGAATTATAAAATGTATGAAGAATATGATGCACAGGATGCCAAGCAGTGTCCAGACGCCACTGGAACAGCCCAGGACACAAGCCACGCGACCAGCATCACCGTCCAAAAAAAAGAAGAAGAGAGAGCTGTAAACTGATGACCTGATGCCCATTAGTTGGGGGGGGGGGGGTGGGCTCAAAACGACATAGCTCACCTTCTCTGCCCTGCTGGCCTTTTGCTGAACTTGGGCTTTTTTGGTGGCCTCCAACCGGGGCAGACGTGCAGGACACAGTTTCCTTCGGCTGAGCAGGTCGGCTTCCATGCCAACAACAGAGTTTCTGGCCACTGTGTGAGAAAATCAAGTCAATAAAAACAAATCTTGAAAATGCTTTGAGAAGAACCACAAAACAAGAGACCTGGGTCAGGAACTTATTATATATGCAATGTTTAATGATAATCAGACACCTCAATTGCCTACAACAATCAAAATGCATTTGTAAATAAAGTTTCTTGTTCCACAAAGACATGGCCACTATTTGGAATAGAATAATGGGAATAGTGGATATCACAAGTTCCTTGTTGACAAAGTGATGATTTGCTTACAGACCAGATCTTTATTTATTGATTGCTATATTGATGTTGAACTTCAGGCAATGCTTTCTTTTTTTCCACAAATAATATATAAAGTTTTAGAAACATGCTTTTCTTTTCAGATGTCTCCTCTTACCATCTGTTGTTGTGACTTGTCTTTTGAGGCCGAACTGAGATCCACTGCTCTCCTTATGCTGCAATATCCAAGGATGCTGCATGGCCTTGTCCGGCGTCATCCTTTGGCTCGGGTCCCATCTAGTGGATAACACATTTAGAAAAAAATCGCAAGTTATCTTAAACTGATAATTAGATAAGTTTTGCAGTCTTAACACCTTTAGAAACAAACTACAGACACTCAGAACTGTGGACATTGAATTTCTTGATGTCCATTTGTACTACAAAGTTATTAAAGGCCTGATGTTAACTGCTGTCAGGTGAATGGAAACCACTTAGGATGTAATAATCAAAACACTTTCAGAAGAAGGGCTTACAAAAGTGCAGGGAGGATACGAATGATAAGTTAACCCACAATCTGAAAATAATACACGGTTTGCACACAGACTTTTCAATTTCTATCGACAGTGTTTGTGAGGGAGCTGACGTACACCAAGCAGCGCTTAATGAAGTCCAGGAGATGCGGTTCCTTGGTCCTCAACATGCTGGCTAGATCTTTTCTTCTGGGCTGCTGCATTTCCTTTTCACTCTTCTGTTTATGAATCAGCACGCCCTTGGAGTCTGATACACATGTAACAATGTCAACACACTGACAAGTGGATGGCAGGAAATCCTTCCACTTTTATCACAATGTAGGTCAAGGAATCAAATTGCTCACCGAAGAACTTCTTCTTATTTGGTGCCGATGCAAGAAGACCTTGGGGTGGTGTACCCAGCGCCTGAAAATACACATAAAACCAATAGTGACTGATACATCAAAACCAATACAATTGTCATACGTATACATACGTACAATTCACACATACGGCACTCATCCCTCTCTTGCTATGTGTGGTTAGGTGTAAGTGCATGCAGTGTGAATGTTGTTTCACCTGCTTCATCTATCCTATCTAACACAAACACAAAACACGATCACATTTTATTTTGGAGAATGAATTTAAATGAACTTGAATCTCAACTCATTAAATGGTCAAGGAACCAGTTAGTGTTATAGTATATATAGTCCACTCTTCTTGTTACCTCTATCATGAGGGACAGATGTTCTGCATTGTCCCAACACCGGAAAAGCTCTTGTCCAGTGCAGAGTTCAAATATAATGCAGCCTAGACTCCACATGTCAACAGCAACACTACAGACATGGCCCAGGATCGCCTCCGGAGCGCGATAGGGCCGAGTCTGGATGTAGGACTTGGCTGTGAGAGAGAAAAGAGTAGAGAGAGAGAGAGATGTCAGATGGAAGGAGTATTGTTTTTTGTGTTGTAATTCCATAGTAAGTCTCCTTCGGGACTGTTAATCTCATTTAATGTGTATTTTGTGTACTGTATACGTACATGCCTTGTGTAGTGCATGTCCATGTAACTGCCATAAGGAACCAGTGCTTGCAGCTGCCCCTATAGAGTGCTGTGTCTGTTCCCCACCGTGTTTCGTATTAAACTTTACAACATGATTTACACAAGACCATAAAAACAAACGGACACGCACCTCTAGCCTCTTTCTCATAGCGGCTTATGCCAAAGTCAATCACTTTGAGTCTGTGTGGCTTTCTGCTTGACAGAACAATGTTCTCCTGAAAGAGAAACATACACGCATATGAGCTGGATCATTTTGTTTTATGTCTGCAAGTCGTTCAACTTTTATTTTTTCTCAAATGTTTTCGATGACATATTTCCGTACGCAAGGATTGTTAAAATTGTTCGTAATGCACCTGATTTGCATTTTAATCAACTTTTTTGAACGTTTGCTTAAAACTTGGGACAGAGATGTGGTTGCACCAGTGTCGGTGCTGTGCTAAAACAAATCCTACTCTGTTAACTAGCACCACCCGGGCTGTGTTAAACCAAAGAGTGGTGCTCCCGGTGTAGACATGTAACGATGAGCCGTACCGGTTTGAGATCACAGTGCATGAGCTTCTCTTTCTTCAGCAGCGAGAGACACTTCAGGAGGGAGGTGGTGTACTTCCTCACCTCTGCTGTGCTGAGGCTCTCGTCAGCATTGGCCTTCCTGTACAGGGTTTCTCTGGGGAAAAACAAGTCAGATTGGAAACAGGTTTAAATACCATCAATTATCCCAAGGGAGATTCAGTTATGTGGGGCAGTTCAGGTAAACAGTGGGCAGTATGTCTCACATATGGCAGTGAGCAACGTTTGTCACACTTAAATGACGTGTGGCTGGGTAGTCGCCAGGCTGCAGACTCATTAGAAATTAAACAAACAATCTTTTTTTTAAGCTCACCCCAGCAGTTCAAAGGTGATACACAAATGTTTCCGGAAGTGGAAGTGATCCTTCTTACGGACGATATTGTAGACGTTCATTTCATCCTTCTTTCGGAGGGCTTCTAGGATCTTGACCTCTCTCTTCCCAAACTGATAATAGCTGGACGGCAAAGGACCACCGGGAACAACATGAGATCTCTGGTCATAAAGGTGACTGCTACACTATGTGTATCATAACATCTTAATTGTGCCTCATTAGTTTGAACTTGGTACCAGTCCAAATCAGAATTGGATCATTATACCAGCATTCATTAGAACAACCAAAGGGAAAAATAGGGTGAAGTAAAAATATTATGTAAATAGATGAAATAATAAGTTAGAACGTACTAACGTTCGCTAATGCACATGCACTATGTGTACAAATACAACAGTAGAACCATTTGTTATCAGAACACAAGTTCAGGGATATGTTAGATAAACTAACTATGGGACACCGCAGCATGTCTGGACCTATTAATCTCCATATGGATATTGATGAGAATATTTATAATGTATATGGTGTCTGTGCATGAATATATATGCTGTTGTGCATGCACAGTCCCACAGATGCATTAGCTTTTCCCCATACGAGGTCTGCTGAGGGCATCATGTGTTATCCAGGATTCTGCATACATGTACAAATGCATTTGATAAACGTGTCTTAAAATTTGCATTTTCAATATCAGTTGTATAAGCATGTGAAAGAGTTGTCGATTTTTTTTTTTTTTTACCATTTTTTGCTTCTCAGCAGCTTCATAGCCACAAACTCCCGTTCCTTAACGTCCCAGCATTTCAGCACCTGCCCATAGGTACCTTGACCCAAAACCTCCAGCACCTCATAACGGTAGGCAATGTGGTCATGGAGGACCTGTGGACAAAAGGTTGGTTCATTGACTGATCGCTAAAACCAAAGGAAAAAGACAAACATGCAACAAGGAAAGAGATTTCAATTATTGATCTAGACAACAAGTTGCCATTATGCCTGCCAATGTTATGGGAAGAGTAGACAAACTTTCTGTACCAGCCACCAGCTAAATTATGTATTTTTGTGATTAGACCAACTGGGATGAAGGATGGTCAAATAACATACAAAACTAGCATACTTTCTGTTGGCAGGGATTCAGTGCCTTGCTCAGGGACCCTTCAACAGGAATATTGCTCACTGTCATGGAGGCCCCAACCCTTTCCATTCGAAGGATGACCTCTGTGCTCCCCATGACACCCTGTTGTCTAAGATTTACCCACTTTCTACATCACACAGCTGAACAGTTACCTGCAGATAGTACGTCTGGGGGTCATCATAGCCGTTGTTGTGTGGGGAGCTCTTTGAACCATTGATCTTAGGGGAATGCAGACCGAGGTACCAGATCTCTGAGTAATTCAATATCTCCTCTCGCTCGAACTCTGTCAAGCGATGACCAAAGGCCTCCAACACTTCTGCGAGGACGGAAAGGAAAACTGAAAGAGACACTCTCTTCTCGGTGTATTACACACTGAGGAAGGGAAGGTCAAAGCTACAGTGTCCCTGACAATACAAGTAACATACGTTTCTCTTAAGAAATGTGACACATCAAAAACCCTTAATAATCATGTAATGTCTGTAATAGAAAAGAGGCAGTCTGTTCAAATGCAGTTATTTGTTTTAAGTTGTCTCTGAAGTTGTTTTATTGTATTCTTTCCTTCCACCGTCTCTACACACTTTAACACTATGAAAGAAACCTCATCCTCCTAACTCTTATCCCAACAACTTCTTGTTTTGTGTCCCCCCCCCCCCCCCCCCCGAGAATCCAGAAATCTTTTGGACCAGCAGTGGGATGTGTGAACCCCACATAGACTGAGCCTCTACAGCAGGTGCACACGTGTGTGTGTGTGTGTGTGTGTGTGTGAGTGTGTGTGTGAGTGTGTGTGTGAGTGAGTGTGTGTGTGTGAGATCTCTAGCAACATGGCTTACTAGCTTCCTCCGACCTTTCTGGTGAAATGTGTGCTACAAAGACCCTGAATAGGAAATGAGAATTTACCTCCAGGGGACATGGGCAACCTGAGTCCCATAAAGGAGCGATGTTTCTGCTTTCGCTGTTTGCCCAAGCTTGGCTTGAAGTCTGTCTTCTCCTCTTTTGGGCAAGGGGCCTTCGACTTGCTGTGCTGCTGCTCCAACTCGCTGTGCTTCTGCTTCGTCTTGCTGTGCTGCTGCTACTCCCAAAATATTGAGACATTTACAGATAACATAATCACAATCATCATGATGTTGATGTGCTACTGCTGCTACAACTACCGCAACAGACAGGAAGACAGACAAAACGTCAGGTGAAGTGAAAATCAATGACACTGACCACAGGCTTTGCACTGGGACGCTTTTTCAACTGGCACTTGTCTATTTTTGGCAAGACAGGCCTCGACTGTGATCGACTGGTGGTCTGTCCAGGGTGTCTCCCGATCTGCCGCCCGATGACTGCTAGAATAGGCTCCGGCATCCGGCGACCCTGAGTTGGATAAGCCGTTTGGATAATGGATGGAAGCCTGGACTGCTGATGGTCTGAGGAACGCTGCAGAGTGTCTGAGTCCAGTACGGGGACAAAGTGTGGACACTTTTCCTTCTGTGTATAAAAAAAAGAGACATAGAGCCTATTTGATACTGTTTGCATGTATGTGTGTGTTTGTGTGTGCACATGTGTGTTTCTGTTTGTGTTTTAAAGAGAAATATATCCTGTGATCAACTCCAAAGGGTGTGATTCTTAACATGTCTGTTTGATTGTAACGATGACCTGGTTTGAACCCAGGTCAAGGTTTAAATCTAAATTATGCTCCATATAAGCATCATTATGTTGCCCAAAGGGATTTTGTTAAGGTCCCCAATTGGATGAAAGAGGAAGAAAGGTGGAGTGAATGAGTTTGTTGTTATGCACCCGGGGCACCCTGTAACACTTTTGAGAGTTGTAATGAAATGTGCATTACAAATGAAAGGTGTTAGCATTATCATGAGAAAGAGTGTGGATGAGAGAAAGTGCACAAGATAAGTGTGAAAAGGTGAGAATTAGTGTGAGAGAGTGACGGATGGAGAAAAGGAGTGAGAATGCATACCAACCTTTTGTTGTGACCGCCCGTTCTTCTCGTAGAGAAGTTTCTCCTCCTTCTTCCTCCACCTTCTTTGGGAGGAAGCGGGAAGGTTGGCTTCACATTTAAAGGATTACGTTTCTAAATGGCCTCAACATTTAATAATAATAATAATAATAATAATAAATTAAACTTATATAGCGCTTTTCTAACACTCAGAGTGGCTTTACAATAAACGGGGTGAGACAAGACAACAGATAAACATAGCACAAACATACAGGGGTGGATGGGAAGGGGGGCTACGAGAGGGAGTAAGCGGCAGCCACACAGCAGTACTCTCCCACTTAAAGAGAGATACTAAAGGGCAAGAAAAGGGCTTTACTCCCGTAGCATATTCCTCTCCGAGGGAACCACTAGGCAGATTTAAACACTTACTTCTTCTCCTCTTCTCTGTTCATGTCGCCAAAGTAAAGGTTTGCTGTGAACTGCAAAATCCCACGTGCGACTTTGAGAGAAAAACTAAAAAGAAAGTCTCTCGATCGATATTTATCAGGGTTTTTTTAAAAACAAGGCTCAAACAATGCTCTGTAGTCAGTATTTGTGCGTTTGCAATGAAGGTGAAAGTCGGTATGAAGACCAAATTCCGATGGACTATATATAGTTGCCGCGGGTTCTAGAACGTTGCCGTCTGTCGAATTCAAAAAAAAATAAAAATGGAACGCTGCTGTCTGTCTACGGCAGCATACAGCAATACACATACAGCCCTAAGCAGCCACCTGCATTCCCCTTTCCCTTAAGGGTCATCCAACGTTGTATGGCTAGCACAAGTTCGCTAACTTAGCTAGCTAGCTAACCCGCAAGTCCAGTAATTAGGTTACGTTTCTTTGTTGTTTTGCATTGCTGAGGGTAAGTTGTGTTGAAAAATGCTGCCGCGCTACTTCATTGTTTTCCTTGCAAATGAGCTGTTTATGTTGTAACATTTAATACATTTTGCTTACTGTTAATACTATGGAATTACCATTAATACTATTGCGTTACCTAGATGTTGTGTTGTTTTGACCGTTAATATAAATTTTGTAGACATTTTTCATTTAACTTTCCGGCGCCATTTTGATATTACGTCAGGCAGCCCTGTACCACGTGATCAACGTAGCGCCGCAGATTTTAGCGCCCTTTTCTTAGTGTAAATTCTGTTATTTTGCTGTTTAGGAGTCGATGTGCAGAGGGGACCAGGAGGCGACTCATGGGTGTTGTGTTTGTCTTCTGCAGGTATGTGTTTTCCTTGTTAAATGTTATAATTTTTGCTGTCTCTGTTTAGCAACCCATGCACCTTTTACTTTGCCCACCGGGTGGCACTGTTTTTCATTTTGTATATTTTTCATGGCTCAATTTTAAGTTTTGGAGAGGAACGAGTTAAAACGTTGTTGTGATAATGTGAGAATGAAATCTAACAGGGCCGTTTTGCATTTCTGAGGGAGTCGATGTGCAGAGGGGACTGGAAAGCAACTCGTGTGTTGTGTTTGTCTGCTACAGGAGCAAATAAATGCTGGAAACCCTTGCATAGTCACTTTCATGCCCTACCCACATCCATTACATATGTACATGTATGTGTATGGATATATATTTATATGTATGTAGAATTTAGTTTGATCCGCTGCGTTACTAGTGTAACCCATGTATTTTTCCCCTACATAGAAAGGTTAATGTAGTGTATTTGAATAAGAAGTGCATTACTCAGTGTGACTGCTAGGAGGCACTGTAACTTTGCTGTTGTGTTACTGTGTTTGTATTGAGGCCACAGAATAAAAAAACGTCGTTGACTGACTAGACATGGCTTCCACCACATCATATATTACATGGTGTCAGAATAAAACTTGAAGAAACCAAAGAAAGGAAGAAAATGGAGCAGATGAAACCTCCGACCTCATTAAGTCTAGAAGTAAATCTAGCGGAAAATTGGAGAGTCTGGATCCAGAAATTCGAACTGTTCCTTGTCGCCAGCGGAATTGACGAAAAGTCAGATGCAATGAAAAGAGCCACGTTCCTACATGTGGCTGGAAACGAAGCAATTAAGGTATATAACACGCTTGACTTCGATGAAGACGTAGATGACTATGATATATTGAAAGAGCTATTCCGCCAACATTGTGAGCCAAGGAAAAACGTGACATATTTGAGGCACTTGTTCTTCACTCGAAAGCAAGGAAAATCAGAATCTGTTGATGCATATGTGACTGATTTAAAGAATAAAGCGAAAGACTGTGAGTTTGAGTACCTCACTGATACGAGATAGAATCGTGTGTGGAATCACGGATGACCAAGTGAGAGGACGACTACTGAGAGAACCGGACCTCACGCTAAACAAAGCAATAGACATTTGCAGAGCCAGTGAGTTGAGTCGGAGTCGGCTAAAAAGCCTACATGAGGAGCTTGAAATTCCTGTTAATAAAATCACCAAGAAAAAACAACGTGACAAACAGAAAGACAGTGGTGCCACAGCACAGAGGGTAAAGATGAGAAATCAAGGAAACTGCACAAGATGCGGCTACAGGCATGAGCCAAATAAGTGTCCTGCCTATGGACAAGTGTGCAAAGCCTGCCACGGGAAAAATCATTATGCAAAAATGTGCAACTCACGCAAGCACACAAACAACCATAACGTGCAGCATATAAACAAGGCAGAGGAAGATGATCAAGAATTCTTTATTGGCTCAATCCAAGCAGAAAAACAAGACCACTCAGTCTCACAAATCAATGCGGTGGATGCCAAGAAAGAAAAATGGCATGAAGATCTGATTGTCAACAAGAAAGTTTTTAAAGTCAGGCTGGATGCTGGAGCTGATTGCAACGTCATTTCCATGAAAGACCTCAGAAAACTGAGATTGGATAAAAAGGTGAGCGAATCTCACTCCAAGCTTGTTGCTTATGCAGGCCACCACATTCCAGCTAAAGGCAACATCATGTTGACATGTCAGTACAAAGATAAAAAGTATGATGTGGATTTTGAGGTCATAAAGAACAATGCACCTGCAATTCTAGGAGGAGAGGCATGTGAAGAAATGGGGCTTGTCAAAAGACTGCATGCGCTTAAAACAGAGAGTGACATTCTAAGTGAATATGAGGATTTATTCACTGGATTAGGTTGCATACCGGGAGTATACCACATTGTGACAAATCCAGATGTCACTCCAGTAGTTCATGCTCCCAGGAAAGTGCCTGTTGCCCTAAAAGACAAAATTGAAATAGAGCTGAAAAGAATGGAAAACTTGGGTGTGATAACCAAACAGACAGAGCCTACAGATTGGGTGAATAGTATGGTGACTGTAACAAAACCTAACAAAGTTCGGATCTGCATCGACCCAAAGGACCTGAATACAGCCATCAAAAGAGAACATTATCCGCTGCGCACAATAGAAGAAGTGGTAGCTGAAATGCCAAATGCCAGATTCTTTTCAGTTGTAGATGCTAACCACGGATTTTGGCAAATCCAACTGGACGAAGAAAGCTCTCACCTGTGTACATTCAACACACCATTTGGGAGATACAGGTTTAAAATACTTCCATTTGGTATATCGTCAGCACCTGAGGTGTTCCAGAGGTGCATAGCCAGACATCTAGAAGGGCTAGAGGGTGTAGTCAATGTAATAGATGACATCCTGGTCTGCGGAGAGAGCATAGAGCAGCATGATCGTCGTTTGAGACAACTGCTGGACCGCCTGAGAAGCATCAATCTGAAACTGAACAAAAGTAAGTGTAAGATAAGGACGACAGAAATCAGTTACATTGGTCATGTGCTCAGTGAGAAAGGACTCAAGCCTGATCCTGAAAAGGTCAGAGCCATACAAAACATGCCTGCACCAGAGGACAAAGCCGCCCTCCAGAGGTTCACAGGGTTACTGCAATACCCCTCTAAATTCATCCCCAACCTCTCAGACTTGAGTGCTCCTCTAAGGAAGTTGGAAGGAAATGTGGAATGGCATTGGGGATCAGAGCAACAACAGAGTTTTGAAAAACTAAAAGCTCTCGTCAGCCAAGCACCAGTACTAAAGTACTATGATGTCCGCCAGCCAGTTACCTTATCTGTTGATGCAAGCTCTGAGGGTCTGGGAGCAGTGCTACTTCAAGATGGACAGCCAGTAGCATATGGCTCCAGGGCATTAACTTACTGTCAAAAACGATATGCACAGATCGAAAAAGAATTGCTTGCAATCGTGTTCGGCTGTGAAAAATTCCATCAGTATCTATGTGGAAGACATGTCCATGTAGAAAGTGATCACAAGCCACTGGAAGTGATATTCAAAAAATCACCCCTCAGCGCGCCAGCCAGACTACAAAGAATGCTCATGAGACTACAAAAGTACAGTCTTGAGGTCAAGTACAAGCTAGGCAAGGAGATGCATATTGCTGATGCTCTAAGCAGAGTATTTCTAAAAGAGCACCATGAGAAACTCCTTGATGAAGAGCTGGAAGTCAACATCGTAAATCACCAACTCCCAGTATCAGAGGAAAAGTTGCAGGAGTTCAAAGAAGCAACAAAAGAGGATGCTGAGTTGATACTGGTTGCAAATGCAATTCAGAGAGGATGGCCAGATAAACAGACAGCTTCCAGACAAAATCAAACAGTATTGGACATTTAGGGAAGAGCTGTCATATGTAGATGGACTCATATTCAAGAACTCAAGGTTAGTAGTACCACACACATTGAGAAGTGAAATGCTCAGGAAAATCCACGAGTCACACATGGGCATGGTTAAGTGCAAGGAGCGAGCCCGTGATGTACTGTACTGGCCGGGCATGGCCAAACAGATAGAAGAAGTCGTGGATCGGTGTGCTGTATGTAACACACACAAGAACAATAATCCCAGAGAGCCGCTTATGTCACATCCAGTGCCTGAGAGAGCATGGGCAAAGATAGGTGTGGATTTGTTTCACTTCAATGATGCAGAGTACTTACTGTGTGTGGATTACTTTTCAAAGTTTCCTGAGATCCTCAAACTGAATGGAACCACTAGCAAACACGTCATCATTGGGTTGAAGTCTATATTTGCAAGGCATGGTGTGCCAGATGAGTTATTATCCGACAATGGCAGACAGCTAGTGAGCCAAGAGATGGTGGACGTCAGTGCTGAGTGGGGTTTCAAACACACCACCTCAAGTCCCAACTTCCCGCAGTCAAATGGGCAAGTTGAGAGGGCAGTTCAGACAATAAAAAACCTGCTGAGAAAAGCACAGGACAGTGCTGGTGACTCGTACCTAGCACTGCTTGAATACAGGAACACGTCACTGGGTGGGGTTGGCCTCTCACCTGCTCAGATGCTCATGGGAAGAAGGCTCAAATCAAAGTTACCTGTGACAAAGACATTGTTGCAGCCAGCTGTCTATAAAAATGCCAGGAGCAACATCATGTATAGACAACAAAGACAGAAACAATACTTTGACCACGGAACCAGGACACTGTCTGACCTCCAAGATGGTGAAAATGTGAGGATTAGACAAGGCAACAAGTGGGAACCAGCCACTGTGGTACAGAAACACATACAGCCGAGATCATACAGTGTTAAAACCACAAGTGGAGAAATGTACAGGAGACATTGCAAACACCTGGTCAAAACAAGAGAGACTTCATTCCCAGGGACACCTGATGACATCACACCAGAGCACTCATATCATGTGGAGCAAGACACTCTGCCAAGTGCTGATCCACCCAGCCCTACTCCAGACTGTTCCACTGTACCGCATAGTCCAAGAGTAGTGACTGACAATACTGTATCCACAAACAGTCCTGTGAGAACAACACGCTGTGGAAGGCCTGTTAGAGTGCCAAGGCGTTATCTGGACTGAGTAGAGAAGAAAAAAAAAACTTGAGAAAAGGAGATGTAGTGTATTTGAATAAGAAGTGCATTACTCAGTGTGACTGCTAGGAGGTACTGTAACTTTGCTGTTGTGTTACTGTGTTTGTATTGAGACCACAGAATAAAAAACGTCGTTGACTGACTAGACATGGCTTCCACCACATATATTACAGTTAATATTCTCTTGTATTATTTCCCATGATTTTACTTATTTACTTGTAATACCTCCTATCGCCAATAGAGCGACCACTTATGTAGGTCACCTTTCCTATGTTGCATCAGTCTGGAGTTGCTCAGCAAAGCAGATTTCTGTAGAGGACTTCATTCCAGACATCGACAAAGATTTAAGATAAATATAACCCTTTAACTTCGAGTTTGTTTCATAAAACCTGTTGTATTAACACAGGAGAAGTGTCCGAATGTGAACAGTCCACCCTTTATTGTTTTCTTTCTGAGTTTAATCGAGCGAAAGCTCCGGTGAGTTACATTTGTTCCTCATGTAACGAGTCACGCTAGCTAAAATATTGGGTGCTTCATGTATTGCTAGCTCATCAAACGGCAGCGCCGTTACTGTTTTTTTTTACTGATTTCGCGATATATATTTCATATTCATGATAGTAAAGTTCATATTTCATATAGATATTTAAAAACCAATCGGAGACCAAGTTATATATTTGAAATGAGTCTCTTGAATGATGTTTAGCTCACGTTAGTGAACGAGTCATTTGATTCATTTGATCATTCGGTTCATGTGTGTTCATGTGAGGTAACGTGAGTTGATGCTGAATTGATTTATAATTGATATAGAAGTTATACTGTACAGTCGAGGTTTAGATAAGACTCCTAACTGAACCCCTGCTATATGCAGGATTTTTTTTTTGTGGACCCGAGCCCGAGCGCCCTTGCTCGAGTCTGCATGCTCTGTTCAGACAGCAAGTTCTCAACTGTGCACGCTGCACGCGCCAGGAGCAGTACCATCATTCGCGCCAGGCTGCAACAACGTGCAGGATCCAGCTAAGCAAACTTGAGCTCTTTTCCAAAATCACACTACCCGGGTAGATGGGACATTTATTGACTTTTATTTTATTTTCAAGGTTGCAACCGATTTAGTCATATGAATTATAATGTGTACTGTATATATGTTTGATATGGTTGACCTTATTGAGAAGGGATTTGAATATTTATCATATTGATAATAAAAGACCGGCATTTAATACTTTTTTTTTTCTAAAACCTCGTCAGTGTGCCTTTTATACTCATAGAGTCAACCTGGAGTCTTAAACCCTTTACTAGACTGTTTAACCGCTTGAGTCCTGATAAGAATTACTTGGTTAGATATCTTGGCCCAAATAGAACTTGTTACTCTAGTTAATGAAATCAGCTGGTTTAGTAACATGGTTGAAGCAAATGCACGGTTTGACATTTTCTTTCTGGACCTCGTTTTTATACCTCTGGTTAACAGACTGACAAATGTTTAACTTGTTCAGTAAATGCATTGTCCGCTGGTTTATTTTAAGACTTTCAAGCACAGTAGTAAGTAACGATCAAGCATGGATATAATGTTGTCGGTGGTGGGAGGTGGACAGCTGCTCGGGGAGCAGGCTCGGAGGCTGCGAGGCAGCAGGCTTTGGAGGCTGCGGGTCACCCGCCAGGGGACTTCATGGCAGCCTTTCGGGGAGCAGGCTTCGGAGGCGGCGGGGAAGCCATTTGGGGTCTTCGTAGGCAGCGGGACAGCCGCTGAAGGAGCAGGAGGGGCGGTGGGGCAGCTGCCTGGGGAGCAGGCTTCGGAGGCGGTGGGGCAACTGCTCGGTTAGCAGAATTGGAGGCGGCCAGACAGCGGCTCGTGGAGCAGGCTTTGGAGGCAGGGCGGCCGACAGCCTGGGAACAGACCACATGTCGGCAAAGACGGCCAACATGCCGACCATTCTCGAACTCATGGGCACTGGGCAGCTGAGGCTCTGGGACACTGGTTAGCTGAGGCTCTGGACACCTGAGGCTCGGGGATTCTCGGTACCTAATTTATGTATTTGTTTACATAATTATGGTGTTCGTGTAGCTTGGGTCCCTGGCTGTACTGGCGGCGCCTGGACACTGCTTGGTATCCTGTGCATAATATTCTTCATAAATGTTATAAGTCCAATATAATTCTGTTCATCATCTTTCAATGTTGTATTCTATAAATTGTGTAATCACAACATCCATTGCACATTGTCCGTCTTGGGAGAGAGATCCCTCCTCTGTTGCTTTCCCTGAGGTTTCTTCCTATTTTTTGTCCCTGTTAAAGGTTTCTTTTTAGGGAGTTTTTCCTTATCTGATGAGAGGGTTTAAGGACAGGATTTTGTGTTGCTGTAAAGCCCACTGAGGCAAATTTGTAATTTGTGATATTGGGCTATACAAATCAAATGATTTGACTTGACTCAGGGATGCTGGGCAGCTAACACTCGGGGGCATTGGGCAGCCGAGACTTGGGGGCATTGGGCAGCTGAGGCTCGGGGGTGCTGGACAACTGAGGCTCGGGGGGCACTGGGCAACTGAGGATAAAAGGCACTGGGCAACTGAGCATCAAAGGCACTGGGCAACTGACACCTGAGGGCGCTGGCCGGCTTAGCCTCTGGGGCGCGGGGCGGTTTAGGCTCTGGGGCGCTGGGCGGCTTAGGCTCTCAGATGCTGGGCAACTGAGGCTTTGGGGCGCTGGGCAGCTGAGGCTCTGGGGTACTGGGCAGCTTAGGCTCTGTCGTGCAGGGCTCGGTAGGAACCAGATTCAGTTGGACTTTCCACCTGAAGAAAGCCACTTCTTGGGCTAAGTCAGGGTCCTGTTTCCAGAATACAGTAAGAAGCTTAAAGAAGCCTGGCTCTGCATTGAGGAAAGTGTTCCTCGATACACCAAAATCCTCCCATGTATACAGCAGGCTGAGCAGGTCCTCTGGGTCCATATTTGGTCAGTTGGTTCTGTCACAGCAAGAGCAGGAGAGGACCCAAATGCAGACAGCAAGGTCAGGCTGGGCTGAACAAAGCTTTGATAACACAAACACTTACAAAGAGCAGGAACAGAAGGCAGGTACAGATAGGGGGAAAGCTCACATAATGACGTGGTGAACTGCCGACCAAGAGTCTTTGTGAATATCTCAGGGAGTGTCTTTGTGTGTGAGACAAACCGACAAAGAGTCCGAGAAACCTCAGGGCATATTTACCTAGGGGGGCCCAATCAGAGAGATTTGGCACAGGTGCGCAGGAACCAGACAGCCAATCGAAGAAAGGGGAGGGAGATTGGGCACAGGTGTACAGTGATCAGCGAGCCCCAATGACCCAGATCACACACCCATGACATTCTGCCTTTTAACTTGCTATTTTGAAGTAACTATCTTAACTAACTGTAATCTTTTGAAAGATGTTATGCAAATAAAGTTTTTTCATTATCATTATTATTATTATTATTGTTATTACAGCCACAACCTCAACCTAGAAACAGGGATCTCTACTCCAATTGACAGAGGTACAAAACCCCTCAACGAGCACTAACAGCATTAACACGGGACACAATTTTAATATATATGTTCAATGAACAGACACATCCAAGCCAAGATGCTTGAATGCACGCCGATCAATACAGTACAGTCTCTCTTATAGGGCAGTTGTCTGTCCTTCCCCTCCTTATCTTGTGTCTTCCAGCTCTCATCCCGCCAAGGCCATTTCTCAAATTAGTGTTTACAGACTTGCTACACTCAGTGAGTCTCCCATACATTCTTCTGCTATCAACCAACAGTTAACAATAGGCCTTTATTTGTGCACCTGAAGAAGACGCCTTACAATACTACCTTTGTTCTATGACACATGGACTTTATGCATCTATCTAAGCAATGTAGGGTCATACATGGTGAAAGTTTAAAAGTAAGCAAACATCAAATTTGAATTGCCCTCACACCCCCACCCCCCCTTTTGATTACTTTTAATCAATAACAAATCATCTAGGCTTCCGGTTTGGCTAGCGAGCGAAATGCCACGTTTGCTGTGAGCTCCGGAGGCCCGTGACTTTATTTCATATTTCTATCGAGCAAAATCCTGTATTCTTGACATTCGTATTCAAGTTCACGTTATCGCAGTGTATTTTGACTTTTTGTTAGATTTTTTGGCCGAAGAATGTCGTCTGGGGATGAAAATTCCGATGCTAGCAGGTCCAGCCAGGCACCTGCTAGCAACAAGTCGCTTCCCAGAAGGAAGACGGGCCGCTCGTCGAGAGAAGAGCAGAAACAGATTGAGCCGCTGGTCAAAATGATGGAGGAGGTACAGAACATGGTCAGAGAATGCAGAGACACGTTTGACGAGAAGATCAAGAGGCACATTGACCCGATTCTAGCCAAGTTTGTTCAGATGGACAAGTGCCTCTCTGAGAAGACGCGTGCGCTGGAATCCGCCATTACGAAATGCGAGGAGTCTGTCGAGTTGAACCGAGTGGACGTGTTCGAGCTCCAGAACAAGGGTGATACCAGAGATGGAAAAATCGGTAAATTGGAACTTCAGGTGGAATATCTGACCGAACGCTGTGCTGATCTTGAATCGAGGTCTAGGAGGAATAACCTGAGAATCGTTGGCCTGCCGGAGAGTTCTGAGTCGCCGCCGCAGCACGAGTTTGCTGCGAGGTTGCTGAAAGACATGCTGAACCTGACCACTCTGCCCAGAGTTGAGAGAGCTCATCGTGTGGGACGCGTGCGGAGCGGGGAGGAAGGGAACCGTCCCGCGGCCAGGCATTACCTGCTCTGCCTGCAGACCTTCAGGGAGAAGGAGGATATTCTGGAGAAGGCGCGGAAGATGGGTGTTCTTAAATACAAGGACACACGGATCCACATCTTTCCGGATCTTTCTACCGTCCACGCGCAGAAACGGGCCAAGTTCGATGAGGTTCGGAGGAGGCTGCGACAGGACCACCCCTCCTTCAGATACCACTACAACTTCAGCGCCGGTCTGGTCCTGCTCCCCAAACCCGGAGAGTGTCACGTCTTTGCCGACCCCAAGAAAGCCATGCGGTTTTTGGACGCCCTGGGTCCAGCCTGATCTTGGCGGCTAATCTCCGCTGCTAGCTGCCACTGACCTTCGTTTGTGGACCTGGACTGACGTCTGATGCCGTTCACTAATGTGTAATTTTGCTGGGGTAGGTGCCCTGTTCTTGAGTTGAAGTCTGTGTGCTACTTGTAGTCGGCTAGACGGCTATATTTTTTCGTTTCTATGTTAGCCTATCTGGTCGCTTTTTTTTTTACACAATAATCTGATCTAGGCCTAGCCTACATTATTGGACGCCAGTTTGGATAAGATTTATGCGCCATTTTAAGGCCGTCTTCTATGTCCTGAAGAAGTTGCCAGTTTAATAATATATATTATACATATTATTATAGCCTACCTGACTGTTTATTTATCTAGCCTAAGGTGTAGGGAGGTGAGGCTTTCTGTAATTCATTTCATAATACATTTATCATTAAGCTAATTTTGTTGAGTAGGCTTATGTGTTTTTGTTTTCCCCCTCCCGACTCAGCCATATATTAGGCTGTAATTCAATATTGGTCGCACTCTCTCTGGCTGTAGGCCTACTTCTGAATGTTATTATTTCCTGTGTCCTACCATGGAAGTGTGGTTTGTGTGATAGGCCAAACACTCATTACTGAGTAAGGTTAGGTTAGTGGCTTATTAGCCTAGTGTAACGACCCTCACTTGTGCAGGTGTTCGTGATAGAGATTCAGACCAGGGGTTCCTAACAGTGGCTTTTATTGCCTGCATTCACAAATAAAACAACAACCCATGAGATTTCTGCTGCAACACGACTGCATACAAGTCTCCAGCGGAGATGGTCTAGCTCTCTCGTGCATGAGCTAGCAAACAATGTTTCTCCTGGCTAACCTCATGCGTTGCATAGCATACTAAACTTACATGGAAATCAAAATGCACAACCCATTAATCTTCGTGTAAACAAAAGTACAAAACAAACCAAACAAAAGGACAGACAGCACTGGCATAGCGCACTGAGTGATTGTATAGTTTTAACATAGAAATTCTTGACTCTTGCAATATTCATAACCAAGTTCTTGCACATTTACATTATACATAAACCACGTACCTGCATTCACAAGTAAAACAACAATCCATGAGATTTCTGCTGCAACGCGACTGCATACAAGTCTAAAATAGCATAAAAACCCAAATAAGAACAATGCTCTCCATAACGCACAGCGCAGCGTGGTTGCCGCCAAAATTATACTTTAACTCGGTTAAAACACTTACAAATCACTTTCTATCGTTACTTTTCGAGAGCATTAGTTAGTACAACTTATATACATTTATATCCAACCCATAGTTTGCAAAGAAAAACATGTTAATTTATTAAAATATCAAATTATTCACGGAGCGCTCCCAAAGCCTGCTTACCTCCAGCGGAGATGGTCTAGCTCTAAGGTACGGGTAGCGCAAATGCCCAAAATGTGTCAAAGCGAAAGTAAATAGACAAACAGTCGCGCACCCTCATATTTAACCTTAGTGAATGCGGTACAACATCTGGGGTTTACACAAACCATCAAAAAGCATTGGATTACAATAACATGTTAAAATACAAATTTTGGGAGAATTCACTTAATCTGAGTGAGGTCATTTTCAACTCTGTTACACCAGGCCTATCAATACTTTCGTAATAGGCCTACACTTTTCTCCGCTTCCGCCTGGGCTCTAGGCCTATAGCCTATGGTTTTACTTTTAAGGTCGATTGTTTTTGGGCTACTGTTCGTTGTGGCCTAATTATCTACCTATACTGTTTAGGCCTATCTTTTATGTTGTTTTTATAGTGTGGGGAGGTGAGGTTTTTTGCAATTATTAATTTTTATTTCATAATACAGTATGTTTTTTTTTCTCCCCTCCTGACTCAGGCCTAGCCATATATGAGGCTATAATTCAATATTGGTTGCACTTCCGCTGGCTGTAGGCCTACGTCTTAATTTTATTGTCGATGGTTGTTTTTGGGCTACTGTTCGTTGTGGCCTAATTATCTACATATACTGCTTAGGCCTATCTTTTATGTTGTTTTTATATTGTGGGGAGGTGAGGCTTTTTGCAATTATTATTTTTATTTCATAATACAGTATGTGTTTTTTTTTTCTGCCCTCCTGACTCAGGCCTAGCCATTAAGCTATAATTCAATATTGGTCGCACTCCCTCTGGCTGTAGGCCTGCTTCTAATGTTATTGTCAATGGTTGTTTCTGGGCTACTGTTCGTAGTGGCCTAATTATCTTCATATACTGCTTATCTTTCATGCTGTTTCTTGAATATAATTCTGGTCGAATTTGCTGGATAGAAGCATTGCTTTGCATACGAGTCACAGCCTAGAGAAATGCAGGAACATCTCTATGCCTGTGTGCGCAATGGGGTTAATGTTATGTGGGTGGGTTTAGTTGGGGTTTTTTTTTTGTTACTGTTTTCATTGATGCATCTTTCACTCGGACGAATGCCAGGTCAGTGGTCTGTCTAGTCAGCCGTTTTTACACTCTCAGCCCATGGCGATTCTAACGTTTATTAGCCTTAATGCCAATGGTCTGAATCACCATAGCAAGCGTGTTGCACTGATGGAGGTGGTTCGTAAGAGGGGGGCAGACATCATCCTTTTACAAGAAACCCACAGATCATCCTCTGATGTGAACGGACTAGCTAATAAATATTTCAAGGTTGTGGCATCATCGTGCGCAAACAGTAGAACGAGAGGGGTAGCGATACTCTGCCGCCGCAGATTAAATATGGTTGTGCATGAGTGTTTCTCTGACGAGTCGGGTAGGATAACTTTGGTTAAGGTTTTTGTTGAAGGGCGGTGTATTGCTCTTGTATCTGCGTATGCTCCTAATGGCTGTGTCAAAGACTTTTTCAATCTACTTACTGTCACTATGTTAAAATATTCCGATTGTGCTTTCGTTGTGGGGGCCGATTTTAACGCGGTCATGAATAATGTGCTGGACAGGTCAGGGAGTAGTGCATCGCATGACCAAAAGGCGGCCTCTGATATACTCGTAAGGTGGGCTGATGAGGTGGGTGTGATGGACCTTTGGAGAAGGTTTAATCCATCTGCTAAGGACTTTTCATTTTATTCAGCAAGGCATAAGTCCTTCTCGAGAATCGATTATATTTTTGTTTCGCGGGGCTTATTCCAAAATATTGATAATGTTATACTTGTCCCCATGACCCTTGTCGATCACAAAGCAGTGTTAGCTAAGGCCTCTATCCGCCCTTCTTTAAACAAGGCCCCTTGCTGGCTCTTCAACACCTCCCTCCCGAATGATGAGTAATTTAAGACACAGTTTGTGGCTGCTATGAAAGACTTTTTAGTTATTAATGTCGGATCAGTTGGTGACCCAAGGATTCTTTGGAATGCGATTAAGGGTTTTATTTTGAATAATACTACAGTATATACTTCGACTCTAAGTAAGGCGAGGGCTAGGAAGCTTTGTGATCTTGAAAATAGGTTAATCGCTCTGGACAGTCAGTTACAGGCCAAATACAGTGACAGCACAGCCTTACAGCGCATTTTAGTTAAAAAAGAAATAAATTATCTCCTTAAACGAAGAGCTGAATTCCAAATACACCGCTCAAGGCAGTTTTATTATTTTAATGGGGCAAGGCCGAGTCATCTGCTTGCCATGCGTTTGAAATCTAATGAACATTTTGTTGATATTTCTACTGTCAAGGATGCTGATGGCATAGTCAGATCTGATCCTGTGCAGGTGAACAGGGTATTCCAGTCCTTTTATGTAGACCTGTACGCCTCTGAGGTTACTCCAGATGCAGCCAAGCATAAAGATTTTCTAGACAATCTCGTACTACCTCGTCTCACAGAAGAGGAATATGCCTCACTGAACTCTCCTGTCACTCTGGATGAGTTGAAGGAGGCGGTTAAGGCTATGCGCAGAGGCAAATTGCCTGGGTATGATGGCATCCCCCCCGAATTCTATTTAACTTTTTGGGAAGTTCTGGGTCCACACCTTCTCAACATGATATTGTTTTCTATTGATGAAGGGTCTCTTGCAAGGGATGTGAATATTGCTATTATTTCATTATTATTGAAGAAAGGCAAAGATCCCACTGAATGTGGCAATTATAGACCTCTTTCTCTGTGTAACCAGGTTAAAATTAATGTTTTTATTTTATTTTGTTTGAGTATGAAATATCACCAAATCCTGTCTGTGTGCTGTTATTTGTGTTTACTCCATTTTATTTTATGTCATTATTTACTTTTATGTATGTTTTCCAACGACTGTCATATACATGTACTGTCGCTTTAAGAGAGAGGTCTTGTGGGTACACGGAAGAGGGAACGCGGGAGAGGCCATTTTTGTTTTGTGGGAGGAGTCTCAAGCAGCGATCGAGCCGAGCCACGCGTGTTTCTTACCGTAGCACAGTTTTGCTGGTTGAGGAGAACGTAACTTTGAGTATCCCTGTAAGAAGATACTGCAAGCTGTGGGATAAAATACTTGTTTATCCTTTCTTACATCGGAGTCCCGTGGACGGTTTCTCCTTCTAACGCACACGAGTGAAGTCCGGGGAGTGGTTGAGCTTCGACCCCCACGTCCGTAAGAAACACCGCTCCCGCTGGAGGACTGGACGTTTGTCGAAGGGTTTGAAACCAAAATAAATGGCAAGGTGGGCCAAATAGAGTCCTGTGTATCCCCCCCCTCCTTCTTTGTTCATGATGATGATGACGATGATGAGAGACTGAGGGCCCCTCACAACACCTGGGGCCCCACCCAAAATAGAACACAACGCAGAGCTAATGATGAGAGTGACGGGCGTGCAGCAGGCTGACCAGCATAGAACAGCATAGGACTGCCCCCGTTACATTGGTGCCGTGACCCTCCTGGATCCTGAGAGCGACATCAGTTGCTCGCCGCGGGAGGCTGCTGTCGTCATCAAGCCCCAGACGTCCTCAGGTATTTCTATAGACTGTACACTCATGTTACAGTGGACTGGAGTTGAGCTGTGTGGACACTGGACAGTCATAGCTGTGGTTACCATGGACTGGGCTTGTAAACAGGACATTTGTATATATTGAAGGAAGAAAAACACACGAAAAAAAGGAAAAAAAAGTTAATGTTGATGTGATTGAAGGACTCATGTGAATAATCTATTGATGTAAACTACTAGATATGTGCATATGTGATTAATCTATTGGTGAATTTGTTGATTGTGTGTGATTGTTTCAATCTCTTAGTGATTTCTAGATTCAATTATTTAAATGAATTGAGCTTTTCTCCTTTTTATTTTATTTTTTATTTTATCTGAGTGTTAGAGGTAGGAACATGGCAGAGGGTGGTTCGTACGTAGGTGGGGGTAACATTGCTGATCAGGATCTTTTGGATCGCCAGTGTGCTATGGAGAGGGGGTACCAGTTAGATGTGGGTGGGGGTTTACGGCTGGGTGTAGGTAGGAGTTTCGGGCAGCTCTTAGAGGGCGGGGAACCAGACACCAGAGCACCAGGACCTAGAGACCCGACCACATTTGGCACTCCTCAGTTCACCTCCACACGCTACGTAGAACGGGCCAGGCCAGGTATCAGCGAAGGGGCTGTGCTAGGTAACAGCGAGCAGCCAGTGGGTGAGTTAGCCATGCTCATTACTCGGTTAGCAGAGAAGATAGGAGAGTCAATCACTGCTAAGCTGCAGGAAACACAAATGCTTAGAAACACACACACAGACAGTGCTAGGTCTGCTGAACAGCGTTCGGAGACAGTGCCTAGTGTTAGAGTAGTAATGCAGACAGACGCTAGGGAGCCTTCTATTTTCAGGGGCGATAGCTCTGATAAGTTTACAGTTCATGAGTAGGAGAGCCTTATGACTTTGTATTTGAGGAAGCGAGCCATTCCAGTTAGTGAGCAGTCACATGAGATTCTAGCTAAGCTTATGGGGAAAGCAGGGGACGTGGTGAGGATAAAGCTGCGCAACACATCTGTCGACCACATAGCGAACCCCCACATTATTTTTGATGTACTGAAGCAACACTTTAGTGACCTCACATACTCGAGCATGCCCCTGGCGGACTTTTACAGTACGCTGCCCAAGCCAGGTGAGGACGCTATGGAGTATTGGATTAGGCTTAATAAAACAGTGGAGGTGGCTGACGAATGCTTGAAGTGGCAGGGCCGTAGTATTGAAGAGCCAAGCCACGAGGTAAGCATGATGTTTATCAAACACTGTCCAGATCAGTCTCTTGCCAATGTTTTTAAGTTCAAGTCCGCAGGGAAATGGTCTGCTAGCGAGATCCAGGAGAGGCTTGATGAGCACATGCTGGAGAGGAAGTCCCGTGTTGCTGCAGGTGGACAACGTGAAGCAGGCGCGGTAGAGCGTAGGTTCCATTCACAGGTTCATGTCCCTGTAGTCGACATGGCTCCCGACTTGAACACGACCGTGCCGGTGGTGCCATCTCCCGTCCCGGCTCATGCGTCATCTCCTATACCATTTTGTGCAAGGTCTCCTACACCGTCTCCCGCACCGTCTCCCGCACCTGTCTCTGGCGGTGATGACTATATGAGGAGTTTGGTGAGCTTGCTAGACCGTTTGGTCACAATGCAGACTCAGGTTCCAGTTAGGGCTGCAGTCCGGACACCGACGCTGACTCAACCGCCAGCTAACGCCGCAGGGCGGGTGCCAGACGCACCACAGAGGTTGTGCAGGGTTTGTAAGTCTCCGGATCACTCCACATTTTCCCACTGCAGCCGGGAGAACCGATGTATAAACTGTTTGTCTCCTGGTCATTGGAAGAGGGACTGTCCTCACCCTCAGCCGCCCAACCAGCTCCGTTCTCAGCCTGGTGGAAGAGCTGGTCGTCAGTCTCGTCCGTGAAACTACTAAACCCACACCTAGAGAGGGATGGTGTGGGTAATGTAGATGTATCCCTCACTGATGTCTCCGACCTGGCTCACTTGTATGAAGACAAGTGTGCCAAAGCACCTCAGGGTTCGCATATGGTCATTCAGGCGACACAGAGGATTCAGGCTTTCAGTGACTTGTTCTATGCTCCTGTTCTTGTCAACCAGAGTGTGCAGCTTAATGGCATGTTGGATACTGGCTCTATGTCATGCAGTATCAGTGAAAATGCAGTAGAGAAGCTCCGCTCTGGGGGTGTTTTACCTGAGAAGCAGGAGCCTGAAGAGAACATTGTCTTGATTGGCTGCGGTGGTCTGGAGACTAGGCCTGATGGTTTTTATGACCTCAACATGCAGCTTTATGGTGTTTCCTTTGTCATACCCACTCTGGTCGTGCCCGGTCAGCATGATGATCTGATAGTCGGCACAAACGTCATTAAACATGTGGCCCATGTACTCAAGAGTGGTACTGAGTACTGGGACATCGCGTCCAGACAGGAACATCCGTCTAGTCCTGACGTTGAACAGTTCTTGTCCATGTTCACGAATGTACAGCGCTGGAGGGGTGGTGCAGTTCCTGAGAAGATAGGTACTGTTAAGCTCACCCAGGCCGTGACACTCTTACCGAGGCACGAGCACTTAGTCTGGGGCAGACTTCCTGCTAAGGTGCCTATGTCAGCTGGAAGCACTGTTGTTGTGGAGCCGACAGACTCCAAGGCCATGCCACGCAGTGTCCTCGTAGGTCGACTTGTCACACCGCTCTGGGGTGATAGGTGGGTACCCATGACTGTTGTCAATCCATCTGACAAAGCCATCACACTGAAAAGGAACTGCAAGTTGGCTGATGTGTTTCCATGCTTGGCGATTGAGGACTTTAATGTTTTCCAGGGACTGCAATCAGTTGCAGGGAGGCATGAGTCCAACGCCACAGATAGTGCCTGTCCCCCTGTCCAGCCGGCTAGGAGTTTGTCAGAGCTCGGACTCAGTGACATTGACCTCAGCTCTTGTCAGGTTAGTGAGGCATGCAAGTCCCAGCTCACTCAGCTGCTCACCGAGTACCATGACATCTTCTCCAGGGACTCTCTGGACTGTGGCGAGGTCACAGGATACACACATCGCATCCATCTGGTGGATGAGCGCCCCTTTCGCTTGCCCTACAGGAGGGTTCCCCCAGCCCACTATCAGAAGTTGAGACAGGTTCTCACTGATATGGAGGAGAAAGGGATTATCCGGAAGTCCTCGAGCGCATACGCTTCACCGCTGGTTATGGTATGGAAGAAGGATGGCGGGCTTCGGATCTGCACTGATTTCAGATGGCTGAATGCTCGGACCTTGAAAGACGCTCATCCCTTGCCACACCAGTCGGACTGTCTTGCCGCGCTGGGTGGTAACTGCCTCTTTAGTACGATGGACCTCCCCTCTGGCTTCTTCAACATCCCAATGCATGAAGATGACAAGAAGTACACTGCTTTCACGACTCCCCTTGGGTTGCATGAATACAATGGCATGCCACAGGGCCTTTGTAATAGCCCTGCAGCCTTCATGAGAATGATGATTGGGATCTTTGGGGATCTGAACTTCACGAAGCTTTTGTGCTATCTTGATGATCTTCTTGTCTTCGCGCCGTCAGAGGTTGAGGCTCTGTCGAGGCTCCGCACTGTGTTTCAGAGGTTGAGGGAGAACAACTTGAAACTGGCTCCGAAGAAGTGTCATCTGCTGCAGAAGCGGGTGCGGTTTTTGGGCCACGTGGTTGATGGCGGAGGTGTGTCTGTCGATCCCTCCAAAGTAGAGGTCATCTCCAACATGACAGTGCAGGATCTCATGGAAGGTGATGGGTGCACGCCTTCTGTTCGTAGGATCAAATCTTTCCTTGGTATGGTATTTTACTACCAGCATTTCCTCCCGAACTGCTCCTCCGTGGCTAAGCCCCTGTTCGCCCTTACAGCTGGACAAAAGAGGAGGGGGAGGTCAGCTAAGGATAAGAAGCCCCATGGCAGCTTCCGTAAGCTTACCTCCGCAGACTGGACGGTGGAATGTAGGGAAGCATTTGATCTGTTGAAGACGATGTTACTGGAGTGTGTGGTGCTTGCCCATCCAGACTTTGAGGTGCCTTTCATTTTGTCGGTCGATGCGTCTTTGGACGGACTCGGCGCGGTGCTGTCTCAAGTGCCCCGAGGAGAGTCCAAGGCCAGACCTGTTGGTTTTGCAAGCAAGTCCCTCAGTGCCTCACAGCGGAAGTATCCAGCTCATAGACTGGAGTTCAGGGCGCTTAAGTGGAGTGTTTGTGAAAAGTTCAGTCACTGGCTGAAGGGTCAAAGCTTCACCGTTTGGACAGATAATAATCCGCTGACTTATCTCCTAACGAAGCCGAAGCTTGACGCGTGTGAGATCCGCTGGGTGTCTAAGTTGGCGTCTTACACTTTCGATCTGAAACACCTGCCAGGGAAGAAAAACGTGGTGGCGGATGCCTTGAGTCGCGACCCTTTTTCCAAGCCCGTCAGTCAGAGGCTACTTAGGGAGCCCTACCCGGCCCTTGTTCAGGAAGCCGACGGGGTTGAGGGGGACTCTGTGCAGGATGTTTTCAGACTCAGTTGCCAGTCCCAAACAGTGAGTAGTGCGCGATCTGGGTTTGCTTGTGATGCAGCTGAGGTCAGGGCTTTTGTCAAGCCAAATGTGACTGGCCTGATGCATCAGTATTCACAGCACTCAGTTTGGTCCAGCACGTTCAGCATCTGTCGGGTGGTCAGGATACACTGCCAATGTTATCCACCGAGGAGCTCAGGTTGAGTCAGGAGCAGGACCCCTGCATCTCCAAGGTGTTGCCCTTTGTCGCTGTTCGGAAGCGGCCATCGAGACGTGAGAGGCATGGTGCTGACCAGAAGGTCCTCAGGCTGTTGAAACAGTGGGAGAAGTTGGAAGTCAATGATGGTGTCTTGTACAGGGTGACAAAGGACCCAGTGTCCAAGCAGAGGAGGTCTCAGTATGTTTTACCTCTGAGTCTGAAAGACAAGGCACTGTCTGGCATCCACGATCACGCTGGTCATCAGGGCCAGGACCGTACTCTCTCTCTTGCAAGGCAGCGGTTTTATTGGCCTGACATGGAGAGGGATATCAGAGCATATGTCAGATGCTGTCGGAGATGTGTGTTTGGGAAGACCCCAGAGCCAGCTGCTTGCGCGCCCCTGGAGAGCATTAAAACTTCCGCACCGATGCAGCTTGTGTGTATGGATTTCTGGTCCGCTGAGGACAGTAAGCAGCGGTCAGTCGATGTCTTAGTGGTTACTGACCACTTCACTAAGCTTGCTCACGCGTTCCCCTGCACCAATCAGACAGCGAAGCAGGTCGCCAAGAAACTCTGGGATCATGTATTCTGTGTTTACGGGTTTCCAGAGAGAATACATTCTGACCAGGGCACAAACTTTGAGAGTAACCTGATTGCAGAGCTTCTCAAGTTGGCGGGTGTAGCGAAGTCCCACACGACGGCCTACCATCCTATGGGTAATGGCGGGACAGAGCGTTTTAATCGCACGATGGGGAATATGCTCCGTTCCCTTCCGCTTCAGCAGAAGCAACAGTGGCCTCAGCAGATCCATTCTCTCACGCTCGCGTACAATGCCACTGTTCACGAGACCACGGGTTATGCACCTTTCTTCCTGATGTATGGGCGTGTCCCAAGACTGCCGGTGGATGTTATGTTCAGGCAGGTTTTGCATGATCCTCACGTTGTTGACTATGACTCTTATGCTCAGTCTCTGCTTTCCTGTCTAAGGAGTGCAATGGAGATCGCTCAGGAGCACTCCACGGCTGAGCAGCAGCATCACGCGCGACAGTACAACAGACACGCCAAGGGCACTGTCCTGTCTGTCGGGGATCGTGTTTTGGTTGCGAACCAGAGTGAGCGAGGGAAGAGAAAGTTGGCTGACAAATGGGAGAACGGAGTGTACACGGTTGTCGGTGTCAACCCCAATATCCACGTCTACAAGATTCAGGTTGCAGAGGGGCACACCAGAGTGGTGCACAGGAACCGTTTGTTGGAGGTCAACTTCTTGCCCCTTCCTGAGTTAGATCAGGGTGAGGAGTCCAGTACAACCAGTCAGTTGCTTGACTGCGCAGAGTCCGATGAGGAGGACAGTGCAGATGGCCTGACGGTCTCAGGGGATGCAGTGGGGCTAGCAGTCTCATCACTTGGAGACTCGCCTAGATCTGAGTGGGCAGAAGCGGAAGAGTTCATTCCGTCTAGTCTGGTAGTCAGTCCTGTGGGGGCCACTGCTCAGTCTCCACCCAACACACACGCACCACACAACACACATGCACCACACATAGAGGCATCACACTCACTCGATGTAGGTGTTATATCTCACACTGATTCGCACACAGGGGCACCACCCTCACTCGATACAGATGTTGCAGCTCGCACTGTCTCACGCACACAAGTAGAGAGCGATGGTCGGGTTAGGACACGCACAGGGAGGGTGGTGAGGTCAGTGAACAGGTTAATAGAATCTATGGCTCAGATGCCATTTCTACGGAGTGTGAGGGTTTGAACTTTGATGGAGGTTGGAGTCATTCAAACTAGTTTAATGTGAGTTATTAGGTGTCTATCAGACAGGGTTGTTTTGGGCCAAGTGCATGGTGTGGCGTATCAGGCGTCACATTGATCTAAGGGAATTCTGAGACTTGATCAACCTCATTATTTTCTGGACCTCGTAACCGAGGTAGCTCCTAAGGTGACTGGAGGACTAGGTCCTTCTTTTCACTTGTGCCAGTAGTCAGTGATGGGCTTTTCCTTTCCTCTTTCTCTTTTTATCCTGCTGTCAGGATGTTGGTGAATTTCAGGAGGGGTGAATGGAACCAGGTTAAAATTAATGTTTTTATTTTATTTTGTTTGAGTATGAAATATCACCAAATCCTGTCTGTGTGCTGTTATTTGTGTTTACTACATTTTATTTTATGTCATTATTTACTTTTATGTATGTTTTCCAACGACCGTCATATACATGTACTGTCGCTTTAAGAGAGAGGTCTTGTGGGTACACGGAAGAGGGAACGCGGGAGAGGCCATTTTTGTTTTGTGGGAGGAGTCTCAAGCAGCGATCGAGCCGAGCCACGCGTGTTTCTTACCGTAGCACAGTTTTGCTGGTTGAGGAGAACGTAACTTTGAGTATCCCTGTAAGAAGATACTGCAAGCTGTGGGATAAAATACTTGTTTATCCTTTCTTACATCGGAGTCCCGTGGACGGTTTCTCCTTCTAACGCACACGAGTGAAGTCCGGGGAGTGGTTGAGCTTCGACCCCCACGTCCGTAAGAAACACCGCTCCCGCTGGAGGACTGGACGTTTGTCGAAGGGTTTGAAACCAAAATAAATGGCAAGGTGGGCCAAATAGAGTCCTGTGTATCCCCCCCTCCTTCTTTGTTCATGATGATGATGACGATGATGAGAGACTGAGGGCCCCTCACAACACCTGGGGCCCCACCCAAAATAGAACACAACGCAGAGCTAATGATGAGAGTGACGGGCGTGCAGCAGGCTGACCAGCATAGAACAGCATAGGACTGCCCCCGTTACATCTGCTCAATGCTGATGTTAAGATTTACGCTAAAACTTTAGCAGGCCGCCTCCAAAATTATATGCTTAAGTTAGTACACTGCGACCAGACTGGGTTTATCAGAACAAGGCTGGCCTCTGACAATGTCAGACGTTTGCTCCACATTATTGACAAAGCTTCTAGCATTAGAACGCCTGCTGCTGTGCTGTCACTTGATGCTCTTAAAGCTTTTGACCGCCTTGAGTGGTCTTTTCTCTGGTCTGTGCTGGCTGCCATGGGTATCGGTGATCCCTTTATTAATATGATCAGGGTGATGTATGCTAACCCCACTGCTAGAGTTCTAACCAGGAAGACTTCTTCACCCTTGTTTGATATAGCCAGGGGCTCCAGGCTGGGTTGTCCCCTTAGCCCCCTGCTGTTTGCGCTCTCACTGGAACCCCTAGCACAGACTATTAGGCAGTCTGATCTCGTTGTTCCCCTCGTGCTCAATGGTACCTCTCACCTTATTTCGTTATACGCGGACGATTGTCTCCTGTATGTAGCCGATGCCCCCAAATCAATTCCTCCTCTCCTGGATATTTTTAACCAATTTAGTTCTTTATCGGGTTACAGAATTAATTGGACCAAATCAGCGTTATTGCCCCTGAACGAGGCCATGCGTTCGGCCGTACTTCCCCCGCTTGTTCCGATTGTAAGCCACTTCAAATATTTAGGGATTGACATCTTTCCGTCTCTGACAGTCACAACAAAATCTAACTTCGACTTGACCTTTAAGAAGGTCTCTGAGGACATGATTAGATGGGCTTCAATGCCCAATTCCATTCATGCTAGGGTTTCCATCGTCAAGATGAATATATTACCGCGGGTTAATTTTGTTAGCTCTATGCTCCCTCTTCCGCCCCCTCCTCGGTACTGGGATAAACTCCATTCAGCGATTACCAAATTCGTCTGGAAGACCAAGCCTCCTCGCCTCAAATGCACGACCATGAATCGTAACAGATCAGATGGTGGCGTTGCGCTCCCTAACTTAAAGTTTTACTGTTGGGCCTACACCTTGCGTTCACTTACGACCTGGCTCGATCCTGGTGCAGAGGTCGCGTGGAAATCTTTGGAAGAAAACTTGGTTCACCCCATACGACTAGCAGATTTACTGTTTTCTAATATTTCTACTGCCCAGTGTAGGAAACTATTTGGCCCCATCATATCACACCTGGTTGCGGTCTGGAGATCTGTGGAGTCGACATTTAAGATCACCGCTAAGTGGAACGTTTGCTCTCCTATATTTTACAACCAAGTTCTCCTAGTTGATCGTCGTCCTATCCCGCATAATAGCTGGTCCAGTAGGGGTGTATACTCTCTTGGTAATCTGTGCGATGACCGTGGTCTGCGTTCTTTTGAGGATCTCAGGAATCAATATGATTTACCGGCCTGGTCTTTTTTTTTCTATCTTCAGTTGAGGGCTTCCATGAAGGCTCACGGGGTGCCGTGGCTCTCTTCTCTCCCAGTGCATCCACTTTATAGAATAATTAGTGAAAAGGTTAGTACTAGGGGTTTAGTTTCTGTGCTGTATGGCTTTATCCAGGAAAGAACATACAAACCCCTTGCGCTGGACACAATTTGGAGAACAGATCTGCCCGATCTGAATACTGAGTTCTGTTGGGAGACGGTGTGGTCTAGTATTCTCTTAGCGTCTAGGAATCCAGATCATCAGCAGATACACTATAATTTTATACATTGGACATATCACACCCCACGACAGAGGTTTTGTATGAAACTTGCTGATAGCCCAAACTGTACATTTTGTTCGCTGAATGTGGTTGGAACCTTCTTTCATATGGTCTGGGAATGTCCAAGGGTGAAGGGGTTTTGGGAAATGGTTGCTGATAAATTGTCCCAATTTTTGTCGAATACTGTACCCGCTGAGCCTGCGGTATTACTTCTAAATGACTTCTCTGCACTGCATGTACCACTAATCAAGCAGCGCATATTGCTTGCGAGACTCACAGCAGCCAAGAAGATGGTTGCTATGCATTGGAAAGCTCCAGATGATTTGTCATCTCGTCATTGGTCCCTCTTATATCTGGACATTGTACGTATGTTTGGAGCTCTCGACAGCAAGGATCCATGGAGCAAGGGCTGGAACTATAGACATGTGGAATTCTGTGGCCGCTGAGTTGAAGAACTTTATTGACTGAACACTGACCGAGTACTGTATGCTGTTTCTTTTTTGCAATTTTTTCTGTAGAATTTTTTTTCTTTTCCCTTTTATTTCTCGTTTGTGGGTGGATTTTTGTTTGCATTATTGTTCATTTGTGTGTCTTGTTTAAAAAAATGATAAAATAAAAAAATATTTAATCACAAAAAATAACAAATCATCTAGATAAAGCATTAAAGAAAAACTAACAATGGATATAGCTCCTGGGGAACATCTTACCTCACACAGAATGACTGTGAGGCCTGTCTGTCAGCAGTAAACCAACCGAAATGCATCAGATTTATATAAAAAAACACTCCATATAAACTCAGCAGTCAGATAGAAGTCCCAATCATCCCATGTCCTCTCCAACCAAACATCTCACCCGACTCTTGACTAGAAATGAGTAAAAGACTCGAGAAGTTACCTACACTAATTTGAGTGGTTATAGCACAAGAAAAACCCAGTGTTGACCATGGGAAAAACTTATGCGAATGCTCAAAATCCATCTAAAAAACACAACATAGTCACTAATAACATTAAACAATGGTTAAAATGATGAAACAATAAATGAGAGATATATTCCTTACACACACGTGTAGATTGGTTACAAATTAACTAACTAAGCATTAACACAAGGAAAGAAAAATAAACCAATAACTCCAAATAAAGGAAAGGATCTTGGGGAACTACTCTATTACGTGAAGTGACATTTGCTAAACATTTTCATCATCATCATAATCATATGGTGGAACCCAGGGATCAGGAACATTTTGACCTTGTACAGCATTAAGTACAGTCTTAATACAATATTTATGGATCATACCAATCATACAAGTAGTGATGAAAACAATGACCAAAAACAGAAGAATACACACAATCAGTTTGTGAATGACACCCCCACAGATACCAAGGTGCCAAACACCCTTTACCCCTTGTTCAGTATCATGTTCCAATTCAGATACTTTGGCATCGTTGTTAGTAATATATGCACAGCATTCAGTGAAGATCACTTTACATACATCACCCTGTGAGGCTAACAGAAGACCCAACGCCATCCTATTTCCAGTTCCTACGCGTCCAACATCTTCTAAGCGTCTCGCCGTGGCCGTGATGGCAGCTGTAGAGATGAGATCTCTATCACGTGTATCTCTCCTGTACAAAAAGACATGGAAGTCATCTTTACGTCTGGCAATTTGGCTATGGTGGGTGTGAAAGGTGTTGAATGAGGATGTAACGGGGGTCGTTGTTACCATATTGTTATCATGCAGAGAATCAAATACCCATAACATGGGACCGACAATCATAACAGTTATTATTGCAAAACAACAAATCATTCCCCCGAGACTAAATCCAATTCTCTTGAAAGGATGCTAGGGCCTGCTTTCAGGTACTGGCCTCATCGTTATAAAGTACCTCGATGGTGCCCTATTGTTATCAGGCTCCATTATATAAAGAATAACCTTAGAGGCAGGTAGCAAGGTGATATGTATAATGAAACTCCTACCTTTGCTGTGAAGATTATGTTAAATGGTATGGAAATTAAGGGGGGGATCCTAATAATATATATATTTGGAACGTACTTATTAATTATACAACTCCTCATGCAAATTTTTTTTGAATTCTCAATTTGAAAACATCGACTGGAATGTAGTACGGACCTTTAATGATAAGTTTTGTGTCACCCACAAAGTTAAAGATGTATATTTCAAAATAATTCATCTTGTTTATCCAACCAATCAGACACTTAAAAAATACAAACGCGACATTGATGTAAAATGTGTGTTTTTTGGAGCTCCTCATACACGTGCACATTTTTCCTTTGGATTTTACCTTCATGGCTGTTATATGTACATTGACTGCACATTCAAGACATCGTGGACAACAGACTACCATATAATACAATGTACCAGCAGTTTAATTACGGATTTCAATAAACTGTTATCAATATATTTAAACCAATTTATGAGATGTTGCTATTCTGTAGTAGTTTATTAATGCATTCAATATAAGATAAATATTTCCAGCCACTTTTCCATCTCACACAGGAAGCTGAGCTGAAAGAGGCGACAGATCGCCACCAAGAGTGTGTTTGCCCACATGAAGAAAGCGTGATTTTAAAATGAAATTCTCTAGAAATGACGACTTTTTTGATCGTCCATGGTTGTCCAACAATTCAAGCAACTGGTAAACGACTGTTGATCTGAATCCAATTCTTTTAAAAGGTTTTAGAAACCGAATATTGGAGCGTGTTGCAGTCACTGGCAGTGTATAGATGAGGTTTCACATGTCTCGAAACGGAAGGCAAACGTCTGCTCCACTCTAACTTGGTTTATTATGAGGTGCCAAGGGTCTCCTTCATGATCGATATTGTTTATAAGTGATTGTTTGACTTGAGAAGGTGATTTTTGGTGTTTTATCGGAGAGAGAAAACACAAGTGTGGCAGCGCTCCGGCAGCGCAGACGCCAGACTGGGGCAGTTGAGTCTCTCTGGTTCTCACAGTGTGTTTATATCCCTGCCTGCGCTCCTTCCCCTCTATCAGCCTACTGGCTCTGTTGAGTTCGCGTCTCCGAACAGTAGAAGAAGAAGAAGACTAAAGACTAAATGGCAGAAGTCGCTCCCGCACCGGCAGCCGCCGCCGCTCCGGCAAAAGCGGCCAAGAAGAAAGCGCCCCGCCTCAAGAAGAGTGGCCCCAGCGTCGCGGAGCTCATCGTCAAAGCCGTGTCGGCCTCCAAGGAGAGAAGCGGCGTGTCTTTGGCAGCGCTGAAGAAGACTCTGGCTGCCGACGGCTACGACGTGGAGAAGAACAAGGCCCGCGTCAAAGTGGCCGTCAAGAGCCTGGTAACCAAGGGCGCTCTGGTGCAGGTCAAAGGAACCGGCGCCTCGGGCTCCTTCAAAATCAATAAGAAAGCGGAAGACGCCAAGAAACCCGCCAAGAAAGCGGTAAAAGCAAAGAAAGCTGTGGCCAAGAAACCCGCAGCCGCCAAGAAGGCGTCAGCTAAGAAACCCGCAGCCGCCAAGAAGTCCCCGAAGAAGGCCAAGAAACCTGTGGCAGCCAAGAAGCCCAAGAGCCCCAAGAAGGCCGCCAAAAGCCCCAAGAAGGCGGTCAAAAAGCCCGCCACCCCCAAGAAGACCGCAGCTAAGAAGGCTGCTAAGCCCAAGACGGTCAAGCCGAAGGCGGCCAAACCAAAGAAGGCGGCCGCCAAGAAGAAGTAGATGGACACGTCGTCTTGATAAAACACCTCCAAAGGCTCTTTTAAGAGCCAACCACAATCGCAATGAAAGAGCATTTCGCAACAACCCAACCTCACCTATAAACGTCTTGATGCATCTTCTAGAATAGATCATCCAGCTAAGAACGTTACACAAACTTAAACCGATTCATCTTGGATGCAATGTTTATCGACAGTTTACCTACAAACGATGACTGAAATGGATTGTTACGACTTCATCGTTCGTTACAAACTTTATTACTCTGAAATGACACAAAACACCTCAGTTCTCCAGTGGTTGGTTAGACCACACACAGCAGTTGACTAGAAGACAGCTTTGTTTTGGGGGGGGGGGGGGGGCATGACAGTATAGCCACAAGTTTGTCAATTCTCTATATCCTATAGCTGTAGTTGATTTAGTGACGTCATTGTTGGTGTTGTAACTGCTGCAGACTGACATGCCCTGTTTAAAATACATAATGACATTTTTACAGCAAGTTTTAAAGTAACAAAACCATTAAGCTGTACAAGGATATTTTCAGAGGAATGATGTCACTTGTTTCTTTTGTTTGTTTGTTTTTTCTATTATTTATTTATTTTGTTTCTTTTTTGTATGAGTTGTTTTCTCGTTTTCATAATCCCTAGTAGATTTGTTTTGTAATTATGTATTCAGTCATTTTCACTACAATTTTGTTGAATACATGTCTGCTATATTTGTACATTTCAATATTTTGCAATAAAGTTTATTAAAAAAAAAGACTGGCACGCCATAATGCAACAGGCAGTGACAGATTGACAAATAAGCAATCAATAGATCAAGAATCTGCTAATGATTGGCTATTGTAAATGGCTTGGGTTAAAAGCGCCCATTAAATGAGAATATAAAAACAGTTTAACACAATTATTCATAAAATCGTTCCTTACACGTTGAAAAATAGAAGATTATTGAACCCGTATAGCCGTTACTTATGGATGAGTCACACGCCTGCTTTTTTATACATAAAAAATAGCTCCTGCTTGCTGAACGTGATACCTTTTTTCTTTTTCTCATAACCACCTTAAATTTTTTGTTTACTTTAAAACAATATCTACTACTAGTATATATGTTTTTTTTTACTAAAAAATTAGTTGTATTAGCTCAGCTCTATGAGGCCTACAGGCCATAAATAGCAAATAGAAGTTCAAAACTTGTAATATTCACAAGAACTTAAGTTTATATTGATCTAAAAGAAACATTAGGTGATAATATATGCATTATTATGGATTTGTAATCAGCTATAATGGAGCGGTCATTTTGGACCGGGAACACAAAATTAATATGAAAGGAACAACAGGAAGACTACTCTAGTCCAAGGAGTCGCGCGACACGGCGCATGCGCAGTCAGCTGACAGTATTTGACCAATCTTACACGAGAACCAGCACAGTATAATTTGCATCAAATGTGTAGAAATACAGCATCTGAGCAAAGCCGCCACCATTACTCTTGTAGAATTACGAGTGTAGCGTCATGCCTGAACCCGCCAAGTCAGCGCCCAAAAAGGGCTCCAAGAAAGCCGTGACCAAAGCCGCCGGCAAGGGAGGAAAGAAGCGAAGAAAGACCAGGAAGGAGAGCTACGCCATCTACGTGTACAAGGTCCTGAAGCAGGTGCACCCCGATACCGGCATCTCCTCCAAGGCCATGGGCATCATGAACTCTTTCGTTAACGACATCTTCGAGCGCATCGCCGGTGAGGCTTCTCGCCTGGCGCATTACAACAAGCGCTCCACCATCACCTCAAGGGAGATCCAGACCGCCGTCCGCCTGCTGCTCCCCGGGGAGCTGGCCAAGCACGCCGTGTCTGAGGGCACCAAGGCCGTCACCAAGTACACCAGCTCCAAGTAATCTGCCCATTGGCCCAAACAAACGGCTCTTTTAAGAGCCACGCACAACCTCACCAGAGAGCTGTTCTGTTATCAGTGATACTTTATCATGTGCTGTGACGTCCAACACCGGAACAACTTAATTATCACACAGCTATAGAAATAAAAGTTGGCTGGGCTTGATTTGTTAGCTGTTCATGTATACAAGCGAAATTGGGTAGTCAGATCCCTCTAGTGATCTATGAAGCCTCCACATTCTCATTTCCCTCATTGCATGCATCAAAGGGAAGTCCGATCAGTTACCATCAAAACGATTCTGGTCTTAGTTTATTAGACTCACATGAAAAATTCTTAATGTTACATTTTTTTGCAAGTTTATTGGGTGATGGTTGAATTACTCAACGTGTGTTTAATTTTTTGATAATTATTAAGTAAACCTTTGAAATCTTAAACAAATACACTGCTCAAAAAAATAAAGAACACATAAGCAATGCAATGTAGCACCAAGGCAATCACACTTTTGAGATATCAACCTGTCTAGTTAGGAAGCAACACTGATTTGTGAATCAATTTCACCTGTTGGTAAATTGTCTAATTTCCACCAATTTCCACCAGGTGGAAATTAGACAATTTGCAAGACAACCCTATACAAGGAATGGATTTGCAGGTGGTGGCCACAGACCACTTGCCTGTCCTCATCTTTTCTGGTCGATCTTTGGTTAGTTTTTCATTTTGCTAGTGCCCTCACCACTAGAGGTGGCATGAGGCGCTATCTGCAACCTACAGAAGTTGCTCAGGTAGTGCAGCTCATCCAGGATGGCACATCAATGCGTGCTGTGGCAAGAAGATTTGATGTGTCTCCCAGCACAGTGTCCAGAGCATGGAGGAGGTACCAGGAGACAGGCCAGTACACCAGGAGACGTGGAGGGGGCCGCAGGAGGACAACAACCCCGCAGCAGGACCGCTATCTGGTCCTTTGTGCAAGGAGGAACAGGAGGAGCACTGCCGGAGCCCTACAAAACGACCTTCAACAGGCCACTAATGTGCAGGTTTCTGCTCAAACAGTGAGAAACAGAATGCATGAGGGTGGTATGAGGGCCCAACGTCCACAATTGGGGCCTGTGCTCACAGCCCAACACCGTGCAGCCCGATTGACCTTTGCCAGAGAACATCTTGGTTGGCAGATTCGCCATTGGCGCCCTGTGCTCTTCACAGATGAGAGCAGGTTCACACTGAACACATGTGACAGACGTGAGAGAGTCTGGAGATGCTGTGGAGAACATTCTGCTGCCTGCAACATCCTCCAGCATGACCGGTTTGGTGGTGGGTCATTGATGGTCTGGGGAGGCATATCCTTGGAGGGCCGCACAGACCTCTACGTGCTAGCCAGAGGTACCATGACTGCCATTAGGTACCGGGATGAGATCCTCAGACCCATTGTCAGACCATATGCTGGTGCAGTGGGCCCTGGGTTCCTGCTAATGCATGACAATGCTCGTCCTCATGTGGCCAGAGTGTGTCAGCAGTTCCTGTATGTCAAGGGCATTGATGCTATGGACTGGCCTGCACATTCCCCAGACCTGAGTCCAATCGAGCACCTCTGGGACATCATGTCTCGTACCATCCGCCAACGCGATGTCGCACCACAGACTGTCCAGGAGTTGACCGATGCCCTGATCCAGGTCTGGGAGGAGATCCCTAAGGAGACCATCCGTCGTCTCATCAGGAGCATGCCCAGACGTTGTAGGGAGTGCATACAGGCACGTGGAGGCCACACACACTACTGAGCCTCATTTTGAATCGTCTTGAAGAATTTCCACAGAAGTTGGATCAGCCTATGTTCTCATTTTCCACTTTGATTTTGAGTATGATTCTGAATCCAGACCTTAATGGGCTAATGATTTTGATTTCCATTGATCATTCTTAGGTTATTTTGCTCTAAACACATTCCTCTGTCTAATAAATAAAGATTTTCAGCTGAAATATTTCATTCATCGAGGTCTATATTGTGTTTTTAGGTGTTCCCTTTATTTTTTTGAGCAGTGTATATGGACATGTGTATAAATGTTCATTGTCACCAGTCAACCTGAGCTTTGTTTAAGGATAAGTTTAAAGTTTTTTTTTTACTCATATTTATCTTCAAAATCTTTAAAACCTTGTTTTCTTACCAGTCTTATTAAATTTAGGGGAAATGTGTGTGCCTATTTGATTTTTCATTGCCAGTCATTGGGGAGACAATCGGTTATAATAAACATACTGATCAATCCATATTCTAAACTATAACCTATATATAATCTACTACTATACTAAATCTATATTTTTAGAATTTTATTCTTCAACCAACAATTTAATGATCTATACATATATTAATGTGAGATGGTTTTAATTTTTCATTTGCTTGTTTCAGACTTGGTTGGGTTATGAGAAGCTGACGTGAGGAGGCGTCCTTTAGTTTGAATATTCCGCGGGTTTTTCAAAGCGACTCTGCTCCAATAAGGATCAGTCAGACAGCACGTGTTCCTGGCTAAGACCAATCAGCGTGTGGCTGGACTCCGGCTCTGGCTATATAACCACGGCGTTGGCAGCGTGCCAGTAAGTCTTTAGTAAGGAGAAGTGAGACTTTCGTCTACTATGGCTAGAACAAAGCAGACCGCCCGTAAGTCCACCGGTGGCAAAGCCCCCAGGAAGCAGCTCGCTACCAAGGCCGCCCGTAAAAGCGCCCCGGCTACCGGCGGTGTGAAGAAGCCTCACCGCTACAGGCCCGGTACCGTCGCTCTCCGAGAGATCCGTCGCTACCAGAAATCCACGGAGCTGCTGATACGTAAGCTGCCCTTCCAGCGGCTGGTGAGGGAAATTGCCCAGGATTTCAAAACTGACCTGCGCTTCCAGAGCTCCGCTGTCATGGCCCTTCAGGAGGCCAGCGAGGCTTACCTGGTCGGTCTGTTCGAGGACACCAACCTGTGCGCCATACACGCCAAGAGGGTCACCATCATGCCCAAGGACATTCAGTTGGCTCGCCGCATCCGCGGAGAGCGTGCTTAAGCCCCGTCACCTGACAACCCACAACGGCTCTTTTAAGAGCCACACACATGTCACTTAAGAGCGTTTGTCCACATCCTGCTGTTCAATATCAGCCTTATTTATATACATGACTTTTCATGTTCCCGTCAGCCTAGATAGACAGGAAGCCTCCAGTCAACGTAGAATATTTTTAACGACATTACACTGCGCCCTGGACAAAACACTAGAGGTGTTTACAGAGATGTTACCTTTTGATTTGGTTCTTGTGTTTTGGGACACAAACGATATTGGCGGGAAGATACTCGAGAGGCCGAATTTGTTAGAGTGACGTTTTAACACCACCAGCTCTGATTGGTCCAAACGTTATGAGCTCTTTTTAACAGTCTAAAGCTCATTGGCGAAGACCTCGCGCCAATTTCATCAGTTGAATACTCTTCGCTGATTGGACCGTGTTTTATCTCCGCGTAGCTCCGTCTTTAAATACCGCCTGCTGACTGGTCGCGACTTTAGCTTTCAGCGTTTCACTGAACGAAGAGAATCAAACATGAGCGGCAGAGGAAAGACCGGTGGAAAGGCGAGGGCCAAGGCCAAGACCCGATCCTCCCGTGCCGGGCTCCAGTTCCCTGTGGGCCGTGTTCACAGACTCCTCCGCAAGGGCAACTATGCCGAGCGTGTCGGTGCCGGAGCCCCGGTCTACCTGGCGGCTGTGTTGGAGTATCTGACCGCTGAGATTCTGGAGCTGGCTGGAAACGCGGCCCGGGACAACAAGAAGACCCGCATCATCCCCCGTCACCTGCAGCTGGCCGTCCGCAACGACGAGGAGCTCAACAAGCTGCTGGGCGGAGTGACCATCGCTCAGGGCGGCGTGCTGCCCAACATCCAGGCGGTCCTGCTGCCCAAGAAGACCGACAAGCCCAACAAGAAGTAAATCCACGTACAGCCTTCAGCCCAACACAACAAAGGCTCTTTTAAGAGCCACACTAATCTGATAGAAAGCAGTGCTCCTGTTTCCATTTCACAGCAGATCACAAACTGGCGACTGTTCTCTCATTCAGCTTCAAATAGAACCTTGGGGGGGCGCTGACTTCAACTTAAGACAATTGTTCTATATAAATGTTGCAACCACTTTGTGTTGTTTTTTTCTAACCATTTAAGCCTGAATAATGTAAATGTGTCATCACATTTAAGATATAAACCACAGATGGGCAGAGGTGTAAAAACCAGGTGCTTCATCAACAGGGACGTACATGAAGAGACGTAACATCATACGAGACCATTGTTTCATCCTCCATAAAATGATGTCCCTCACCTTATCCACAAACACGTGTTCTGAATGTGATGTTCATTACTGCCTACCAACCGTTTAAGAATAGATGCCAGAAACTTAGAGATGTTATGGGTCACTGAGTTAATCATACTAACAATAGACCCCGATGGCACATCCTGTTTATTTATCTTAGGTAAACCATCAGGAACACTCACTTTGTCTTTTCACTTCATGCACTTGTGTACATGAAATGAAACGAAATGCCCTATTCCCCAGCCCACAGCAGTACAACACAAACACAAAAACATCCAAAAACTACCACAACAAACTTATCCAAACCAATAAAACTCAATTATAAACTAAATAGTTGTCGCTTCCCCTGGTTATAATCTATGGTACACATTTTTGTCAGTAGCATTGCCCTGTTCTAACACCTTCAGACGATCTTATCACTTTTTTTCTTGCAGCCACTGCCTGGATCTCGTTTCAGGGGCTCATGAGTATTTATATGTCTCCAAGTAACGTCATAAAAGTCTCTCAATAAATGTTGTGTCCAGATGAACTGAGTCGCCTTACTAACAGCTCACAATCACTTTCCATGCCTAACATTACTAATGTCTTCCAAAACAAAAGCGGTGGTGGTGTGAGCAAATAGTCATAGGCCAAGCAGAATTCAGCTTTGGACGTGACTTTCACTAATTCATCTGGATCAAATACTACCCAACTTTTGATATAAACACTCTCTGGTTGAAATCGTTGCTGGGTTTTAAAAGGTGGTTGGAGGAAAATGTCTGATTTCACTTCTTTGGCCTGATGCGCTGACTTTGCCATCTCCACATCAGCAGCCTGCTGTGTTTCGGTCTTCTGTGGGTGAAGCGGATTATTTGCCACTTGGTAAAGAAGAAGAAAGTGTTTTTTATTATTATTATTATTATAACAAGAATATAGGGAGGGAAAGAAGGGAATGTTAAGGAAAGGCAGCATTTATTTAAAGAGCAATTCTAAAATAAGTTTTTATTTCAGTTTAATGAATGAATCTATCGATGTAGTTTGAAATACAATGGGGCCGTTCACATCGTCACCAGCGTATTGATTTCCTGAAGGGGGCGGGCGGGGCTACACCGGATCAAATCACGAGGCTCTCCGCCTCTATCACGTCCGCAGATGAGGTTTAAGTATACGGACCCTTACAGCGACGTGTTCAGTTTGTCGTGTTCATCGGTGAGCAGTCCAGTGTAAAGATGAGTGGCCGTGGTAAAGGAGGTAAAGGTTTGGGTAAAGGAGGCGCCAAGCGCCACCGCAAAGTCCTTCGCGATAACATCCAGGGAATCACCAAGCCCGCCATCCGCCGCCTGGCTCGCCGCGGCGGAGTGAAGCGTATCTCGGGTCTGATCTACGAGGAGACCCGCGGTGTTCTGAAGGTGTTCTTGGAGAACGTGATTCGTGATGCCGTCACCTACACTGAACACGCCAAGAGAAAGACCGTCACCGCCATGGACGTGGTGTACGCCCTGAAGAGACAGGGACGCACCCTGTACGGCTTCGGCGGTTAAACTGAGAAACCAAACCCACACAAAGGCTCTTTTAAGAGCCGCCCACCTCCTCAAGAGACTTCCTTACGATTGTAAATAATTTGATCATATATAACAGTTACATTTGTGATAGATCGGTTTGTGGCACATTGTCATATTCACCGTGCCATCCTAACTGGTTAAATAAAAATGGAAGCCTTATTCATGTTTTACTTTGAGAAAGATATCTTTATAAACCAGTAAGCTTTTTGACTGAGAACAGATGAGTTCTGCTTTGACTGACTGATCATACTATTGATTTTGTTTTGTAAGACGTTAGTGATGTTAGGCATGGAAAGTGACGGTAAGTTAAGGCTGAATTAGTTCATCTGGACACATTCGAGAGAAATTTACTACTTAGCGACATAAGAATTGGAAGGGTTGATAGATTGTGATCAAACCTACCATTTTAAAAACGTCTCAATTACAAACTAATAAATCCTTTTAATCACCTGTCATTTACATCTTAAATGTGATGACACTTGAAAGTAGTTAAATATTTTTTTCGATAAAAGTGGTTGCAACGTTTAAATAGAATAGTTTGCGATAAGTTGGTTAAAGTCAGCGTTTTTCCCAGATTCTCTTCTAGTTGAATAAGAACAGTCGCCAGTATGTGAAATGGTAGCAACATGGCATGGAAACAGGAGCACTGCTTTCTATCAGATTAGTGTGGCTCTTAAAAGAGCCTTTGTTGTGTTGGGCTGAAGGCTGTATGTGGATCTACTTCTTGGCGGGCTTGTCGGTCTTCTTGGGCAGCAGGACCGCCTGGATGTTGGGCAGCACGCCGCCCTGAGCGATGGTCACTCCGCCCAGCAGCTTGTTGAGCTCCTCGTCGTTGCGGACGGCCAGCTGCAGGTGACGGGGGATGATGCGGGTCTTCTTGTTGTCCCGGGCCGCGTTTCCAGCCAGCTCCAGAATCTCAGCGGTCAGATACTCCAACACAGCCGCCAGGTAGACCGGGGCTCCGGCACCGACACGCTCGGCATAGTTGCCCTTGCGGAGGAGTCTGTGAACACGGCCCACAGGGAACTGGAGCCCGGCACGGGAGGATCGGGTCTTGGCCTTGGCCCTCGCCTTTCCACCGGTCTTTCCTCTGCCGCTCATGTTTGATTCTCTTCGTTCGGTTAAACGCTGAAAGCTAAAGTCGCGACCAGTCAGCAGGCGGTATTTAAAGACGGAGCTACGCGGAGATAAAACACGGTCCAATCAGCGAAGAGTATTCAACTGATGAAATGGCGCGAGCTCTTCGTCAATGAGGGTTAGAGAATCTGTTAAACGAGCTCTTAACGTTTAGACCAATCAGAGCTGGTGGTGTTAAAACGTCACTCTAACAGACTCGGCCTCTCGAGTATCTTCCCGCCAATATCGTTTATGTGCCCAAAAACACAGGAACCAAATCAAAAAAGTGACATCTCTGTAAACACCTCTAATGTTTTGTCTAGGGCGCATTGCTACTACTACTACTTTCGGCTGCTCCCGTTAGGGGTCGCCACAGCGGATCATCCGTTTCCATTTCTTCCTGTCTTCTGCGTCTTCCTCTGTCACACCAGCCACCTGCATGTCTCCCCTCACCACATCTATAAACCTCCTCTTTGGCCTTCCTCTTCCCTGGCAGCTCCATATTCAGCATCCTTCTCCCAATATACTCAGCATCTCTCCTCCACACATGTCCAAACCATCTCAATCTTGCCTCTCTTGCTTTGTCTCCAAACCGTCCAACCTGAGCGGTCCCTCTAATATAATCGTTCCAAATCCTGTCCTTCTTCGTCACTCCTAGTGAAAATCTTAGCATCTTCATCTCTGCCACCTCCAGCTCCACCTCCTGTCTTTTCGTCTGTGCCACTGTCTCCAAACCATATAACATAGCTGGTCTCACAATCATCTTGTAAACTTTCCCTTTAACTCTTGCTGGTACCCTTCTGTCGCAAATCACTCCTGACACTCTCCCCCACCCACTCCACCCTGCCTGCACTCTCTTTTTCACCTCTCTACTGTACTCCCCGTTACTTTGGACAGTTGACCCCAAGTATTTAAACTCAAATGCCTTTGTCACCTCCACTCCTTGCACCCTGACCATTCCACTGTCCTCTCTCTCATTCACACATAGGTATTCCATCTCGCTCCTACTGACTTTCATTCCTCTTCTCTCCAGTGCATACCTCCACCTCTCCAGGCTCTCCTCAACCTGCACCCTTCTCTCGCTACAGATCACAATGTCATCCGCGAACATCATCGTCCATGAAGACTCTTGCCTGATCTTGTCCGTCAACCTGTCCATCACCATGTCAAACAAGAAAGGGCTCAGAGCCGATCCTTGATGTAATCCGACCTCCACCTTGAACCCATCTGTCATTCCAACCGCACACCTCACCATTGTCACACTTGCCTCATACGTATCCTGCACCACTCCTACATACTTCTCTGCAACTCCTGACTTCCTCATACGATACCACACCTCCTCTCTCAGCACTCTGTCATAAGCTTTCTCTAAATCTACAAAGATACAATGCAACTCTTTCTGGCCTTCTCTATACTTCTCAATCAACATTCTCAAAGCAAACATCACATCTGTGGTGCTCTTTCGTGGCATGAAACCATACTGCTGCTCGCTGATCATCACCTCTCCTCTTAACCTCGCTTCTATTACTCTTTCCCAAATCTTCATGCTGTGGCTGATCAACTTTATACCTCTTTAGTTGCTGCAGTTCTGCACATCGCCCTTGTTCTTGAAAATCGGTACCAGTATGCTTCTTCTCCACTCCTCAGGCACCCTCTCACTTTCCAGGATTGTGTTAAACAATCTAGTTAAAAACTCCACTGCCATCTCTCCTAAACATCTCCATGCCTCCACAGGTATGTCATCAGGACCAACTGCCTTTCCAATCTTCATCCTCTTCATAGCTGCCCTCACTTCCTCCTTGTTAATCCACTGAACTTCCTGATTCACTATCCCTACATCATCGAACATTCTCTCTCTCTCATTTTCTTCATTCATCAGCCCCTCAAAGTATTCCTTCCACCTTCTTAGCACACTCTCCTCGCTTGTCAGCACATTTCCATCTCTATCCTTGATCGCCCTAACTTGCTGCACATCCTTTGCAGCTTGGTCCCTCTATCTAGCCAATCGGTACAAGTCCTTTTGTCCTTCCTTAGTGTCTACCCTGTCATACAGCTCACCATACGCCTTTTCCTTTTCCTTTGCCACCTCTCTTTTTGCTTTACGCTGCATCTCCTTGTCCTCCTGTCTACTTTCTTCATCTCTCTTACTATCCCACTTCTTCTTTGCCAACCTTTTCTTCTGTATAATTTGCTGTACTTCCTCATTCCACCACCAAGTCTCCTTGTCTTCCTTCCGCTGTCCTGATGACACACCAAGTACCTTCCTAGCTGTCTCCCTCACTATTTCCGCAGTGGTTGTCCAGCCATCTGGCAACTCTTCACTACCACCCAGTGCCTGTCTTAACTCCTGCCTGAACTCCACACAACAGTCTTCCTTCCTCAACTTCCACCATTTCATCTTCGGCTGTGTCTTCACTCGCTTCCTCTTCTTGGTCTCCAAAGTCATCCTACAGACCACCATCCGATGCTGCCTAGCTACGTTCTCCCCTGTCCCCATCTTGCAGTCTCCAATCCCTTTTAGATGGCGCCTTCTACATAAGATATAGTCCACCTGTGTGCATTTTCCTCCACTCTTGTACGTCACCCTGTGTTCCTCCCTCTTCTTGAAATATGTATTCACCACAGCCATTTCCATCCTTTTCGCAAAATCGACCACCATCTGTCCTTCCACATTTCTCTTCTTGACTCCATACCTTCCCATCACCTCCTCATCACCTCTGTTCCCTTCACCAACATGTCCATCGAAGTCCGCTCCAATCACCACTCTCTCCTCCTTGGGTACCCTCTCCACCATGTCGTCCAACTCACTCCAGAATTCTTCTTTTTCATCCATCTCACACCCAACTTGCGGGGCATATGCGCTGATAACATTCAGCAATAAACCTTCAATTTCCAGCTTCATACTCATCACTCTGTCTGACACTCTCTTCACCTCCAACACGCTCTTGACATAATCTTCCTTCAGAATTACCCCTACCCCATTACTCCTCCCATTCACACCATGGTAGAAGAGTTTGAAGCCACCTCCGATACTCCTGGCCTTACTCCCCTTCCACTTGGTCTCTTGCACACACAGTATGCCTACCTTTCTTCTTTCCATCATGTCAGCCAGCTCTCTCCCTTTAGCAGCCATAGTGCCAACATTCAAAGTTCCAACTCTCACCTCCACATGCCTACCCTTCCTCCTCTCTAGCTGCCTCTGGACATGCTTTCCCCCTCTCCTTCTCCTAACAGTAGCATAGATTCCACCGACACCCTGCTGGTTAACAGTACCGGTGGCGGTCGTTGGTAAACCGGGCCTCGACCGATCCGGTATGTAAGTCTTATTTATGATCCGCATATTTGATTTGGCAAATATTTTACGCCGGATGCCCTTCCTGACGCAACCCTCCCCATTTGTCCGGCCTCGGGACCGGGATTAAAGATGCACTGGCTTGTGCATCCTCAGTGGATGGGTTTTCTAGGGCGCAGCGCAATTTCGATAAAAATATTCTACGTTGACTGGAGGCTTCCTGTGTTTCTAGGCTGACGGGAAGATTTAGAGTGATGTATATAAATAAGGCTGATATTGAACAGCAGGATGTGGACAAACGCTCTTAAGTGACAGGTGTGTGGCTCTTAAAAGAGCCGTTGTGGGTTGTCAGGTGACGGGGCTTAAGCACGCTCTCCGCGGATGCGGCGAGCCAACTGAATGTCCTTGGGCATGATGGTGACCCTCTTGGCGTGTATGGCGCACAGGTTGGTGTCCTCGAAAAGACCGACCAGGTAAGCCTCGCTGGCCTCCTGAAGGGCCATGACAGCGGAGCTCTGGAAGCGCAGGTCAGTTTTGAAATCCTGGGCAATTTCCCTCACCAGCCGCTGGAAGGGCAGCTTACGTATCAGCAGCTCCGTGGATTTCTGGTAGCGACGGATCTCTCGGAGAGCGACGGTACCGGGCCTGTAGCGGTGAGGCTTCTTCACACCGCCGGTGGCCGGGGCGCTTTTACGGGCGGCCTTGGTAGCGAGCTGCTTCCTGGGGGCTTTGCCACCGGTGGACTTACGGGCGGTCTGCTTTGTTCTAGCCATAGTAGACGAAAGTCTCACTTCTCCTTACTAAAGACTTACTGGCACGCTGCAAACGCCGTGGTTATATAGCCAGAGCCGGAGTCCAGCCACACGCTGATTGGTCTTGGCCAGGAACACGTGCTCTCTGACAGATCCTTATTGGAGCAGAGTCGCTTTGAAAAACCCGCGGCATATTCAAACTAAAGGGCGCCTCCTCACGTCAGTTTCTCATAACCCAACCAAGTCTGAAACAGAAGCAAATGAAAAATTAAAACCATCTCACATTAATATATGTATAGATTATTGAATTATTGGTTGAAGAATAAAATACTAAAGATATAGATTTAGTATAATAGTAGATTATATATAGGTTATAGTTTAGAATTTTGATTGATAAGTATGTTTATTATAACCGATTGTCTCCCCAATGACTGGCAGTGAAAAATCAAATAGGTACACACATTACCCCTAAATTTAATAAGATTGGTAAGAAAACAAGGTTTTAAAGATTTTGAAGAAAAATATGAGTAAAAAAAAACGTTAAACTGATCCTTTAACAAAGCTCAGGTTGACTGGTGACAATGGAGGAACATTTGTACACATGTCCATAGATTTGTTGGAAGACTTCAAAGGTTTACTTACAATTATCAAAAGATAAATACACATTGAGTAATTAAACTATCACTCAATAAACTTGCAAAAAATGTAACTATTTTTAGATGTGACAAAAAAGACCAGACTCGAATTCGTAACTGATCGAATTTCCCTTTGATGCATGCATGGGGGAAATGAGAATGTGGAGGCTTCATAGATCACTAGAGGGATCGGACTATTCAATATGGAGCAAGTTTCGCTTGTATCCATGAACAGCTAACAAATCAAGCACAGCTAACTTATTTCTAGTTGTGTGAGAATTAAATTGTTCCGGTGTTGGACGTCACAGCACATGGAGGTATCACTGATAACAGAACAGCTCTCTGGTGAGGTTGTGCGTGGCTCTTAAAAGAGCCGTTTGTTTGGGCCAATGGGCAGATTACTTGGAGCTGGTGTACTTGGTGACGGCCTTGGTGCCCTCAGACACGGCGTGCTTGGCCAGCTCCCCGGGGAGCAGCAGGCGGACGGCGGTCTGGATCTCCCTTGAGGTGATGGTGGAGCGCTTGTTGTAATGCGCCAGGCGAGAAGCCTCACCGGCGATGCGCTCGAAGATGTCGTTAACGAAAGAGTTCATGATGCCCATGGCCTTGGAGGAGATGCCGGTATCGGGGTGCACCTGCTTCAGGACCTTGTACACGTAGATGGCGTAGCTCTCCTTCCTGGTCTTTCTTCGCTTCTTTCCTCCCTTGCCGGCGGCTTTGGTCACGGCTTTCTTGGAGCCCTTTTTGGGCGCTGACTTGGCGGGTTCAGGCATGACGCTAAACTCGGAATTCTACAAGAGTAATGATGGCGGCTATGCTCAGACGCTGTATTTGTACACAATTGATGCAAGTTTTACTGTGCTGGTCCTCTTGTAAGATTGGTCAAATACTGTCAGCTGACTGCGCATGCGCCGTGTCGCGTGACTCCTTGGACTAGAGTAGGCTTCCTGTTGCGCCTTTCATATTAATTTTGTGTTCCTGGTCCAAAATGACCGCTCCATTATAGCTGATTACAAATCCATAATAATACATATATTGTCACCTAATGTTTTTTTTAGATCAATATAAACTTAAGTTCTTGTGAACATTACAAGTTTTGAACTTCTATTTGCTATTTATGGCCTGTAGGCCTCATAGAGCTGAGCTAACACAACTAATTTTTTAGTAACAAAAAAAACATATATGTATATATACTAGTAGTAGATATTGTTTTAAAGTAAACAAAAAAATTAAGGTGGTTATGAGAAAAAGAAAAAAGGTATCACGTTCAACAAGCAGGAGCTATTTTTTATGTATAAAAAAACAGGCGTGTGACTCATCCATAAGTAACTGCTATACGGGTTCAATAATCTTCTATTTTTCAACGTGCAAGGAACGATTTTATGAAAAATTGTGTTAAACTGTTTTTATATTCTCATTTAATGGGCGCTTTTAACCCAAGCCATTTACAATAGCCAATCATTAGCAGAATCTTGATCTATTGATTGCTTATTATTCAATCTGTCACTGCCTGTTGCATTATGCCATGCCAGTCTTTTTTTTTTAATAAACTTTATTGCAAAATATTGAAATGTACAAATATAGCAGACAGGTATTCCACAAAATGGTACAGTAAGAAATGACTGAATAAAAAATAACAAAACAAATCTACTAGGGATTATGAAAACGAGAAAACAACTCATACAAAAAGAAAGAAAATAAATAAATAATAGAAAAAACAAACAAACAAAAGAAACAAGTGACATCATTCCTCTGAAAATATGCTTGTACAGCTTAATGGTTTTGTTACTTTAAAACTTGTTGTAAAAATGGCATTATGTATTTTAAACATGGCATGTCAGTCTGCAGCAGTTACAACACCAACAGTGACGTCACTAAATCAACTACAGCTATAGGATATAAAAAATTAACAACATAAACTTGTGGCTATACTGTCATGCCCCCCCCCCAAAAAAAAACAAAGCTGTCTTCCAGTCAAATGCTGTGTCTGGTCTAACCAGCCACTGGAAAACTGAGGTGTTTTGTGTCATTTCAGAGTAATAAAGTTTGTGACGAACGATGAAGTCGTAACAATCCATTTCAGTCATCGTTTGTAGGTAAACTGTCGATAAACATTGCATCCAAGATGAATCGGTTTAAGTTTGTGTAACGTTCTTAGCTGGATGATCTATTCTAGAAGATGCATCAAGACGTTTATAGGTGAGGTTGGGTTGTTGCGAAATGCTCTTTCATTGCGATTGTGGTTGGCTCTTAAAAGAGCCTTTGGAGGTGTTTTATCAAGACGACGTCTCCATCTACTTCTTCTTGGCGGCCGCCTTCTTTGGCTTGGCCGCCTTCGGCTTGACCGTCTTGGGCTTAGCAGCCTTCTTAGCTGCGGTCTTCTTGGGGGTGGCGGGCTTTTTGACCGCCTTCTTGGGGCTTTTGGCGGCCTTCTTAGGGCTCTTGGGCTTCTTGGCTGCCACAGGTTTCTTGGCCTTCTTCGGGGACTTCTTGGCGGCTGCGGGTTTCTTAGCTGCCGCCTTCTTGGCGGCTGCGGGTTTCTTGGCCACGGCTTTCTTTGCTTTTACCGCTTTCTTGGCGGGTTTCTTGGCGTCTTCCGCTTTCTTATTGATTTTGAAGGAGCCCGAGGCGCCGGTTCCTTTGACCTGCACCAGAGCGCCCTTGGTTACCAGGCTCTTGACGGCCACTTTGACGCGAGCCTTGTTCTTCTCTACGTCGTAGCCGCCGGCAGCCAGAGTCTTCTTCAGCGCTGCCAAAGACACGCCGCTTCTCTCCTTGGACGCCGACACGGCTTTGACGATGAGCTCCGCGACGCTGGGGCCACTCTTCTTGAGGCGGGGCGCTTTCTTCTTGGCCGCTTTCGCCGGAGCGGCGGCGGCTGCCGGTGCGGGAGCGACTTCTGCCATTTAGTCTTTAGTCTTTTTCTTCTTCTACTGTTCGGAGACGCGAACTCAACAGAGCCAGTAGGCTGATAGAGGGGAAGGAGCGCAGGCAGGGATATAAACACACTGTGAGAACCAGAGAGACTCAACTGCCCCAGTCTGGCGACTGCGCTGCCGGAGCGCTGCCACACTTGTGTTTTCTCTCTCCGATAAAACACCAAAAATCACCTTCTCAAGTCAAAAAATCACTTATAAACAATATCGATCATGAAGGAGACCCTTGGCACCTCATAATAAACCCAGTTAGAGTGGAGCAGACGTTTGCCTTCCGTTTCGAGACATGTGAAACCTCATCTATACACTGCCAGTGACTGCAACACGCTCCAATATTCGGTTTCTAAAACATGTTAAAATAATTGGATTCAGATCAACAGTCGTTTACCAGTTGCTTGAATTGTTTGACAACCATGGACGATCAAAAAAGTCGTCATTTCCAGAGAATTTCATTTTAAAATCACGCTTTCTTCATGTGGGCAAACACACTGTTGGTGGCGATCTGTCGCCTCTTTCAGCTCAGCTTCCTGTGTGAGATGGAAAAGTGGCTGGAAATATTTATCTTATATTGAATGCATTAATAAACTATTAAAGAATAGCAACATCTCAATAAATTGGTTTAAATGTATTGATAACAGTTTATTGAAATCCGTAATTAAACTGCTGGTACATTGTATGATATGGTAGTCTGTTGTCCACGATGTCTTGAATGTGCAGTCAATGTACATATAACAGCCATGAAGGTAAAATCCAAAGGAAAAATGTGCACGTGTATGAGGAGCTCCAAAAAACACATTTTACATCAATGTCGCGTTTGTATGTTTTAAGTGTCTGATTGGTTGGATAAACAAGATGAATTATTTTGAAATATACATTTTTAACTTTGTGGGTGACACAAAACTTATTATTAAAGGTCCGTACTACATTCCAGTCGATGTTTTCAAATTGAGAATTCAAAAAAAATTTGCATGAGGAGTTGTATAATTAATATGTACGTTCCTAATATATCTATTATTAGGACCCCCCCCCCTTAATGTCCATACCATTTAACATAATCTTCACAGCAAAGGTAGGAGTTTCATTATACATATCACCTTGCTACTTGCCTCTAAGGACATTCTTTATATAATGGAGCCTGATAACAATAGGGCACCATCGAGGTACTTTATAACGATGAGGCCAGTACCTGAAAGCAGGCCCTAGCATCCTTTTATGAGAATTGGATTTAGTCTCGGGGGAATGATTTGTTGTTTTGCAATAATAACTGTTATGATTGTGGGTCTCATGTTATGGGTATTTGATTCTCTGCAGGATAACAATATGGTAACAACGACCCCCGTTACATCCTCATTCAACACCTTTCACACCCACCATAGCCAAATTGCCAGACGTAAAGATGACTTCAATGTCTTTTTGTACAGGAGAGATAAGCATGATAGAGATAGCTGTTTACTAACCACTGACCCTACAGTTCACCCTGGTACAAGTTTGGTTGAAGTTCTGGTTTCAGTTTGGTCGAAGTAGGCAAAGTTTATTGGTCACGGATAAGCGATAATTACTATCGTGTCACTACATGTGGAACAGAACACTGGAAAGTGCTAGTTACAGACCAACTTACAGCTGAGGACTTAAAACAGTCTGCAGTCTGGTGTCAAAAGGATGTAAAACCCACATGCCGTGTAGATGCAGATTGGCCACCAGGACATCAATCACAGATATGTAAAGGTATTGCTAACTCCATAGTTGCCATCCAGACTGTTGAAACTCCTTTAATATGTGTAAGATGGTTTGTTACCTGTTGGGGAAATCTGGCTCTAACTATGAAGAAAGAATGGGCCACCTCTTGTAATTTTACGAATTGTTGGATTTGTTTGAAATTACCTAAGTTGTTCCAATCACCTATGGTAGTTCCAGTACTGTTGTCTGCAGCGGACTTTAGGGTGATCGATATTAACCTATTTGACGCCTTACCAGTCTATTATGTCTCAGGGCTTATTCATAATGATCTACCCGATAGTGAGGTAGAGATAATCTCATTTCTCTTGTCTGAGTTCAAGAAAGGTTACAGGCCACGTGGGTTGAACTATGCGGTGTTATGGAAGGTATCCAAATTTGAAACAGTGGTAAATGCAATGCTTCGATATCATTTAGAGTTTCTGGCCATGCCTGCTAATTGCAATAATGATACAGAATGTAAGCCTATGACTGAATCAGAATACACCTATCATATTGTAGCTGGGGTGTGTTCAGCTCCATGGAATTTGCAAATACAATTGGCATTTTTAGGGTTTACTGTGTATAACTGCTCTAAGCCTATATTTTCTACTAAGTCATCGGCTCACAACTGTTCATCCACTTGGCCTACTCTGCATGTGCATGCCCTGCCTGATGTTTCTTTGTGTGTACAGGACCCCAGTCATGAAATTGCTGCAGACACTACTCATTATAATCAGACAGTAAAGATAACATTCACTAAGCCACCTGTACTGCCTGGAAAGGTCTATCTGATCTGTGGTAATCAGGCTTATAGCTGTTTCCCGAAAGAAACCCACAGTTGGTGTTACTTTGCATTTCTGGTACCCTTAATCAGACAGGGGTCTGCATCACAATTATCATCACTCCATTGCAAAGCTGAACGTGTCTTAGCAGTGGCTCAGTGCACATTAGGCAAATTGATACTCTTGTATGGTATATACAGTGCATCCAGGAAGTATTCACACCCCGTCACTTTCCCCACATTTTGTTATGTTACAGCCTTTTTCCAAAATGGATTAAATTCTTTTTTTTTCTCATCAATCTACATGCAATACCCCATAATGACAAAGCGAAAAAGGTTTTCTAGAAATTTTTGCAAATTTATTAAAAATAAAAAACTGAAATATTGCATGTACATAAGTATTCACACCCTCTACTCAGTACTTGGTTGAGACACCCTTGGCAGCGATTATAGTCTCAAGTCTTCTTGGGTATGAAGCTACAAGCTTGGCACACCTATATTTCGGGTATTTCTCCCATTCTTCTCTGCAGATCCTCTCGAGCTCTGTAAGCTTAGATGGGGAGCGTCGCTGCACAGCTATTTTCAGGTCTTTCCAGAGATGTTCAATTGGGTTCAAGTCTGGGCTCTGGCTGGGCCACTCAAGGACATTCACAGACTTGTCCCGATGCCACTCCTTCATTGTCTTGGCTATGTGCTTAGGGTCGTTGTCGTGTTGAAAGGAAAACCTTAGCCCCAGTCTGAGGTCCTGAGCGCTCTGGAGCAGGTTTTCATCAAGGATCTCTCTGTACTTTGCTCCATTCATCTTTCCCTCGATCCTGAATAGTCTCCCAGTTCCTGCCGCTGAAAAACATCCCCACAGCATGATGCTGCCACCACCATGCTTCACTGTAGGGATGGTATTAGCAAGGTGATGAGAGGTGCCTGGTTTCCTCCAGATGTGACGTTTGGCATTCAGGCCAAAGAGTTCAATCTTGGTTTCATCAGACCGGAGAATCTTGTTTCTCATGGTCTGAGAGTCCTTTGGGTGCTTTCTGGCAAACTCCAAGCGGGCTGTCACGTGCCTTTTACTGAGCAGAGGCTTCCGTCTGGCCACTCTACCATAAAGGCCTGATTGGTGGAGTGCTGCAGAGATGGTTGTCCTTCTGGAAGGTTCTCCCATCTCCACAGAGGAACGCTGGAGCTCTGTCAGAGTGACCATCGGGTTCTTGGTCACCTCCCTGACCAAGGCCCTTCTCCCCCCGATTGCTCAGTTTGGCTGGGCGGCCAGCTCTAGGAAGAGTCCTGGTGGATCCAAACTTCTTCCATTTACGAATGATGGAGACCACTGTGCTCTTCGGGACCTTCAAAGCCATAAAAAAAATGTTGTACCCTTCCCCAAATCTGTGCCTCGATACAATTCTGCCTCGGAGGTCCACAGACAATTCCTTTGACTTCATGGCTTGGTTTCTGCTCTGACATGCACTGTCAACAGTGGGACCTTATATAGACAGGTGTGTGCCTTTCCAAATCATGTCCAATCAATTGAATTTACTACAGGCGGACTCCAATCAAGATGTAGAAACATCTCAAGGATGATCAGTGGAAACAGGATGAACCTGAGCTCAATTTTGAGTATCATGGCAAAGGGTGTGAATACCTATGTACATGCAATATTTCAGTTTTTTATTTTTAATAAATTTGCAAAAATGTCTACAGAATATTTTTCACTTTGCCATTATGGGGTATTGTGTGTAGATTGATGAGAAAAAAAAGGAATTTAATCCATTTTGGAATAAGGCTGTAGCATAACAAAATGTGGGGAAAGTGAAGGGGTGTGAATACTTTCCGGATACACTGAAGATGTAGGAAAAAAAAACGTAATACATAGCAGTACAAGCTTGTTTCGTGTGTCACGCAGTCATCAGCTGCCTATATATATATATATATATATATATATATATATATATATATGTAACTTTGTTAAAAGAAACACTCAATGGTAGGGAAAGTGCTCAACAAATAAGGAGCAAAATAATCCAGTGACTATTGTTTATGGCATGAAACAGGTTTGCAATGTCTTGTATTGTCTCATAAAAAATTTACTTGACACTTGACTCACTGGATACAGACACACACACACACACACACACACACACACACACACACACACACACACACACACATATATATATATATATATATATATATATATATATTTGGTCATATATTTTTATTATATTTTCTTGTCCTTTTTGTAATGTATAGTAGATGAATTAACTTCAGAATAGGTGAAAAGAGGTAGGAAAATATACGTGTATACTTCCTCCTACTCCTTTTCGAACATCGAACATGTAACAAATAATCTGATGTATATGGAGATTTGTTTGCTGAGTTTGATGTATGGATTTGTTGATCACTTCAGATTATTGGAAACAGACTATCTGTAATTATACCCTGCTTATACCCGCAAAATTCCCACTTATATGGTTCAGACAAATGGCCAGGATACATGGGGGGGGGGGGGAGGACATAAACAAAGCCTTCTAAAAGTGCCGCTACGTCCCCCTGGCGAAATTCCTCACTGTCAGGTGAAAAGAAGCGGCTGGCGACTCCACATGTATCGGAGGAGGCGTGTGGTAATCCGCAGCCCTCCCCAGATCGGAAGAGGGGGCGCGTCAGCGACCGGGACAGCTCAGAGAGCGGTGTGATTGGCCAGGTACAACCGGGGAGAAAAGGGGAAAAATCCAAACACCCCCCCCCCCGAAAAAAAAACCAAAAACAGCTCTTCATCTGACTGGTTCATGTAATGCTGGGCGGTATGGCTGAAAATGTTATCATGATTAAAACATTCAGGGTAGACACTAACAATTTTTCATTCGGAACAAGATTAAGTTTTAAAATCCTGGATTCGAGCCCCGGGGTAGCATGGTTTTCCTCCGGAGCCTCCGGTTTCCTCCCACAGTCCAAAGACATGTAGGTCAGGTGAATCGGCCATACTAAATTGTCCCTAGGTATAAATGTGTGTGAGTATGTTGGCCCTGTGTGATAGTCTAGTAGCCTGTCCAGGGTGTCTCCCCGCCTGCTCCCCAATGACTGCTGGGATAGGCTCCAGCATACCCGCAACCCTGAGAGCAGGATAAGCGGATCGGGACATGGATGGATGGATGCTCTTAATTGCAATTTTTACAAGTGGACACAGAAAATAGCTTATCATAACACTAGATTTAAATGGTCTTTCCATTTAAATCCGACCAAACTCCAAGCGAAATATTTAAGCATAAGGCAGTAACTAAGTGGGACTCATTTGCCTAGAGACATTGCTTAGATATTGGTGGTGGTTGAGGTGAGTTACCCCTTCAATGTTTTTTTCTAGGGAGTTGTTCCTTGGCAGTGGATTAACAAGGAGGAAGTGAGGGCAGCTAGGAAAAGGATGAAGACTCGAAAGGCAGTTGGTCCGGATGACATACCTGTGGAGGCATGGAGATGTTTAGGAGAGGTGGCAGTGGAGTTTTTAGGTAGAGTGTTTAACACAATCTTGGAAAGTGAGAGGATGCCTGAGGAGTGGAGAAGAAGCATACTGGTACCGATTTTCAAGAACAAAGGTGGTGTGCAGAACTGTAGCAACCACAGAGGTATAAAGTTGATTAGCCACAGCATGAAGATACAGGAAAGAGTAATAGAAGCTATGTTAAGAGAAGAGGTGACGATCAGCAAGCAGCAGTATGGTTTCATGTCATGAAAGAGCACTACAGATGCGATGTTTGCTTTGAGAATGTTGATTGAGAAGTATATACTAGAAGGCCAGAAGGAGTTACACTGTCTCTTTGTGGATTTTGTGGATTTGTCTCTCTGGGCATTATTTACATGTTAAAGTTCATATATTAAGGGTCATTTGATGAAAATGTGTTTAACAAGTTAATATTTAAAAACGTTTTATTTACAAGGTAGTTCATGCCTTTGTAATACTAATTCCAGTACAATTCTACATTTGTAATAAAAAACAAAGCAACACAAGTCTTAGATTTGACCAGAAATGTAAAGCCATTTGAGTGGCTGTTGCGGCTAGAAAAGCGCTATATAAAATGCAATTTGACTGACTGACTGACTGATTTAGAGAAAGCATATGACAGGGTGCCAGGAGAGGAGGTGTGGTATTGTATGAGGAAGTCGGGAGTTGCAGAGAAGTATGTAGGAGTGGTGCAGAATATGTATGTGACAGCGGTGAGGTGTGCGGTTGGAATGACAGATGGGTTCAAGGTGGAGGTGGGATTACATCAAGGATCGGCTCTGAGCCCTTTCTTGTTTGCAATGGTGATGGACAGGTTGACGGACGAGATCAGGCAGGAGTCTCCACGGACTATGATGTTTGTGGGTGACATTGTGATCTGTAGCGAGAGTAGGGTGCAGGTTGAGGAAAGCCTGGAGAGGTGGCAGTATGCACTGGAAAGAGGAGGAACAGCTTTCAAACCACTATATGTCCCAACTCTGACTCAAGAGACCCATGCTGGCAAACAAACAACCTGCAAACCCAAGGCTGTCTCACCTCCACACAGCATTTCTAATACTGGTAGAGCCACTCCCACAACACTGACCCAGAAGCAGGGCTCTCTAGTACAACAGACAGAGGTACCAACCACCTCACAGAGCCCCAACCGTTCCAGTGTATACCTAGGCAAGAGAAAGAGGAGCTCCTCAGGAAACACACCAACTGAGCAGGCAGAAACTGTTGTTCCAAGTTCCTCTGCAGAAGAGCGACCTGTAAACAGGAAAGACAAACTATCCTTGGCAGAATTCGGGTTCAGGTTTGGGTTGAGGTTGGGGTTAGGTGGAGCCATAGAGTCTCTAGGAAGGATGCCAGTAGGCAGGGTTATGGTAGAAGAGCTATCCGCTGTAGCTGTAGGAACATCTTTCAACAGTGCCTCCATAGCGCTGGAAGAACCACTGCACAAGAGGCCCTGCAGACAGAGAGGGGTATGTTCAGAGAATCTCCACATTTATTTCAAACTGCAGTAGAAGTGTAGATATATAGGAATTCACAAAAAGATTGAAAAAAGGGAGATTATGTATTGTGAAATTCAAAATATCTGCTGCCATTAATGAATTTCACTTGTATTTATTTTCTGTCCAGATATCCTCCCGTGCAGACGGACTTAACCACTCAATTCACAGCAACCGTACGGCTAGCACCCAGACAGAGGAGCTCAACACAACCCCTGTTCTACAGCCGAGTCCTGTCCAAGCACTGCCTGCCATCACTACCACTGCTGCCTCAGATTGTGCAAGCGGTGACTTGACTACCTCCGCCTCAGTGGTCAAAAAGAGTAAAATAATATCGCTCCTGCTCTATGACCCTGTGGCAGATGACAACGTCCTCCTGCAGTCGAACCTGCTGTGTATGTCTGATAATCTATTCTAGCGTTTTACTATTTTAATATCTTATTGTATATTTTATCTTAGCTTATTCTTTGTTTTATTTTCTCTTTATAATGCTATTTTCTTGTATTCTGCCTTTTATTTTGCTGTTGTGAAGTAAATATCTTAACTGTAATCTTTTGAAAGGTGCTATGCAAATTAACTTTTTCCATTATCATTATTAGTATTATGATTACAGTCACATCCACAACCTCAACCCAGACTCAAGGGTCTCTACTCCAACTGACAGAGGTACAAAACCCCTCACCGAACACTGACAATTCCAATGTATCCACAGCCAAGAGGAAGAGGAAGATGAGCTCGCCAGCAAACACACCAGCTAAGCAGGCAGAAACTATTGGTCCAAGCTCCTCTTCAGAAGAGCATCCATTTAAAAAGAGACAAAAATTATCCAGTGGGCAAACCACAGGATCCAAAGGTACTTTCACCTTATCATGATTCATGCACGTATGATTTTGCAAATAACTCATTGCTTTGTATCGACAGTACAATTTAACCAAACATGTACGAGATAATCTATCGAAAAATAATGACCACCACGGATGTTCTGCTCGGTGAATGTAACGATTTTTCGATGGAAGACCACCGCACAGTTTATTAACCGGTTTACTAAGATCCCATGAAGTGCAGTTAATTTGGAATGGAATGGGAACTGTCTTGAGGCCCCATCTTGACAACAGTATTGACAATGGTCCGCTATTCAGAAATAAACAACTACAGAATGCTTTAAGAGTATTCAACACTGCTGTTCAATAATTTTGCATGATTTATTTGAACTAGTGCAGTGCCCGTTAAAAACGTATGTGTTCAGAATGGGCCGACTGCTTGTCCTCCAGTATCGCTGCTTGCAGCTTTCTCAAGAACCGCTCATCCAAACATCTTCACACTCGACACTGCCCTTCCTTGGGTCCTCAGCAATACATCTGCCAAGTGTAAAGTTGATCGGATGAACGATTGTCAAGAAAATCAAAGAACAGACACACAGAGACCCCTTCCATTTTAGTTAGACATTTACCCATCGTCACAGTTTGTCTATTAAAGTATTTTTTTTTTTTGCTTTCTTTCTAGCGACAAGTCACAAGAGAAAGGCAGAAGATCAATCTGCTGTAGCTGCAGGGACTTCTCTCAACAGTGCCTCCACAGTGCTGGAAGAACAACTGCAGAAGAGGCCCTGCAGAGAGAGAGGGGTACGTCTGAAGACTATCCATATTGTAAATTGCAGTAAAGCATATATAGGAATTCACAGAAAGATTGAAAAAAGGGAGATTATGTATCGTAATGTACAAAACATCTGCCCCCATTAATAAACTTCACTTTCTGTCTAGATATTCTGCAGTACAGGTGACCACAATAATCATACAGTTCCCAGCAGCCGTACGACTAGCTCCAAGACAGAGGAGCTCAACACAACCCCTGTTTTAAAACAGACCCCTGTCCAAACACTGCCTGCTATCATTACCACTGATGCTGCAGCCAGGGAGACTTCCACTATCCCTCCCATTATCATCACAATCCAGTTGGCGCCCCGCTTAGTCAAGCAGAAGCCAGTAAATGGAGCTGCCTCCTCAGACTCTGCAACTGGCAACCTGACTACCTCTGCCTCAGTTGTCAAAAGAAGAAAATAATATCAGAAACAACTGCTCCAAACTCCTCTGCAGAAGAGCATCCTTTCAAAAAGAAAGTCATTATACAGTGGGCAAACCACAGAAAACAAAGGTACTTTCTTTCACCTTATGATTCACCAATGTATGATTTTGCAAATAACTTACTGTTTTGCATCTACAGTACAATTCAATCAAACATGTAAGCGATAATTGATCGAAAAATAATGGCCACCATGGAAGCTTCTGCTCTGTGAATGTCACGATTTATCGATAGAAGACCACCTCAGTTTATTATCCCGCTTGTTACATGAATTTACCTTACAAAAGTTGTCGATAAATTTAGAATAACAATGTAAAATTATTTTGACCGAACTTATGCCTTTATATTTAGCTTGCTATAACATTAGCCTACAAAGGTTCCATGAAGCGCATTAATTTGGAACAGAACAGGAGCTATGATGAGGCCCTAGCTTGAAAACGGTATTGACAATGGTCCGCTATTCAGAAATAAACAACTACAGAATGCTTTAATTGGCCAATTGGGATCAAGTATTCAACATCGCTGTTCAATAATTTCGCATGATTTATTTGAACTAGTGCAGCTTCTGTTGAAAACGTACCTGTTTGGAATGGGCCGATTGCTTGGCCTTCAGTATCGCAGCTTAGGGCTTACTTGAGAACTGCTCATCCAAACATCTTCACACTCGACTCTGCACTCCATTGGGTCCTCAGCAGTACACCCGCCAAGTGTGAAGTTGATTGGATAAACGATTGTCAAGAAAATCTAAGGGCAGACAGACAGGGACTCCTTACACTTTAGTTAGATGTTTCACCATCATCACAGTTCGTCTGTTAAAATATATTTTTTGCTTACTTTCTAGAGAGGCCTGAATCAAAGGTGAAGTCCTCTGCTATGAAACTGGCAGTGCAGAAGCAACGTCACAAGAGAAAGGCAGAAGAGAAATCTGCTGTAGCTTCAGGGACATCGCTCAACAGTGCCTCCATAGTGCTGGAAGAACCACTGCAGAAGAGGCCCTGCAGAAAGAGAGGGGTAAGTTTGAAGACTATCCACATTTATTTCAAATTGAAGTAAAAGTGTAGATATATAGGAATTCACAAAAAGATTGAAAAAGAGGAGACTACGTATTGTGAAATCCAAAACATCTGCTGCCATTAATGAATTTCACTTCTATTATTTTCTATCCAGATATCACAGGACCCACATGCAGACAGCAAGGGCAGGCTGGGCTGAACAAAGCTTTAAGAACACTTACAAACAGCAGGAACAAAAGACAGCGGGAAAGCTCACAAAATGACATGGCGAACTGGCGAACAACAGTCTCTGTGAGTGTTAGCCTAGGGGAGCCCAATCAGGGAGATTGGGTGCAGGTGCGCAGGGACCGGATGGGGACGAGCAAGCCCCGATGACCCTGATCACACACTCATGACAGGATCCCCCCCCCCCCCCGAGGGACAGATTCCAGACGTCCCAAACCAACATACTAGGATCACCAAGCAGGACGGACGGAGGATGAATGGGGTCAGGGATCTCAGGCGGATGGTCTGAGGGCTGGAACTGATCTGGAGGGAGACCAGGATGCAGGACCAAGGGGCAGAACAGTTCCGGCGGACAGTTAGATGGATGATCTGGAGGCTGGCAACGCCGACAGGACTGCCGCGGCGTGACGGCCTCTCAGGAAACAGACTTGAGTGGCGGCGGGGCGGCCGCTCGGGAAACAGACTTCGGAGGCGGTGGAAGCGCCGCTTGGAGACCAGACTTCAGAGGCGGCGGAAAGGCTGGTTGGGGAACTGAAACACCAATCAGGGGATGGGGACGGGGGAGCCCCGATGATGCAGATCACACACCCATGACATTCTGCCTCTTATTTTGTTATCTTAACTAACTGTAATCTTTTCAAAGATGCTATGCAAATAAAGTTTTTCATTATCATTATTATTGTTATTATTATTATGATTACAGCCACACCCACATTCTCAACCTAGAAACAGGGAGGACCTCTACTCCAACTGACAGAGGTAAAAACCACTCACCAAGGATTCACAGCTCAAATGTATCCCCAGCCAAGAGGAAGAGGAAGATGAGCTTGCCAGAATGCTTTAATTGACCAATTAGGATTGAGAATTCAACTTTGCGGTTCAATAATTTTGCATGATTATACAATGCTATCACCTCAATGAACAAAAATTCAATTGACCATGTAAGACAGCGCCGGGAAAAAGATATGAGGGTGGAAATACCTGAGGATGTGTGGTTACATGCCTGGGAAACTCACTGCACCATCACTAACTCACTGACCTCACTGTCTTGTCCTGCATGCACGTAACCATGTGCAATCTGACAAGCAGCTAAACACCTCCCATCAATCACTGGAGACTGCCATCGTCTTGCACCAATTTACTGACAGAAAAAGGGTGAAACTGAGAAATAAAACACAATTACCAACGTCACTTAACTATAGAGAAGTTGAGTTGCACTCACCATACAGCAATAATTGTCAAAAGAAAATACAGAAAATATAACTACATATAGCTATAGTACTGTAGTATTGTTGTAGCTAACATAAAGGCTTGTGAGCAATAGTGCAATGCAATGTTATACAGTAAGTATAACATTACATTATAACCCACTAATTATTATTATAACCCCATTATAACCCAGTATGTAACCTATATCACTTATCTAAATAACTGAAATTGACTTACATATAGCACACCACAGGGTAAGCTTAGCCAGCTAGCTTACTGAAACATACTAGCATGCTGCCGACCTGATATGCGCTATCAAACAATCACCATCATCAAAATACTCACATTGCACATCAAACTTAGTAAGCATGATCAACAAATAAGTTAGAACAGTACGTCCGTATACATTTGACATACCGAGAATACTGCCAAAGGCCTGGAACGTAGAAGATTGAAGCGGATAGAAAAAAGGCAAATGGAGACAAAACATGAGCCTGTTCTGCTCACAGTCAACTTCCTGACGGAGTCCCATGATACAAAGGTCACATGCTAAGTTGCATGAACTGTTGTTATACAAGGAACTGCCAGCAGGGGGACATAAACCAAAATAAAAGAAAATAATGTCCTAATGGGGACAGAACAGTGGGGCAATTGGCCGGATATAATTAGGGAGAAAAAAACAAGAGAGTATTTGCAATAGATCATTAAAGTAAAATGTATCTATCGCTCAGATGCTATTTAGAACGGCAGGCTCTTGTGTTCCAGGGCCCCCTGATTTACAAATGAAGCACTGTGTATTATCATGTGTCTTTGCATATGTTGTTTTTGAGAAAACTACTGCAGACTGAGCCGCTAAAATGTTTATCTGCTTTATTATTATCATGCATCTGTTTATTTGTTCTTACAAAAAATCCTTTACCACAAACTGAGAAACAAAGGTTTTCTCCTCTTATTATATGAAATGTTTGATGCTGAGGAGTCCTGAAATTCACTATCTGATTGTTGGAAGGTACTGGGAGCGTATTCCATTAAAGGTCAATTTCCTTGACCATATAGGTCAGTGTTTGTGTGTAGTAATCAAGAGACTGATGTAGAAAAATGCTGGTAAAAGATGTCAGATTGTTTGGGTGGAGATGATGTAATGGTATTGAATGCCAGATGTAAGGTAACATGTAGGGGGTTCCCCGGTGTCCTGGCAAAATTCCCCACCTGACTCTGTCCATCTTGCCACCTAATCGTGTGTGGTGAGCATTCTGCTCCAAAACGGCTGCCGTGCATCACCCAGGTGGGTGCTACACATGGGTGGTGGTTGAAGTGAGTTGCCCCCTTCAGTGTAAAGCATTTTTGGTGTCTAGAAAAGTGCTATATAAATGTAATTATTATCATTATTATGTGTATTTGTACGCATCTTTTTACAGTAAACCCTTTGCCGTCACTGAGCAACTAAAAGGTTTCTGTCCTGTGAGTAACCTCATGTGTCTCTGTATACTTGTTCTTACAGTCAACCCTTTACCACAGACTGAGCAAGTACAAAGTTTCACATCTGTATAAATTCTCATGTGTGTCTGCATATTTTCTCTTAGAACATATCTATTACCACAGACGGCGCAACTGAAGGGCTTCTCTCCTGTGTGCATTCTCATGTGTCTTTGGAGATCTTGTTTTCGAGAAAACCCATTTTGGCTTTGATGAAGCTGAGAGGCCTGACCTTTCTCTTCATCATTGTCACTCCTCACAGCGACAGGAGGGAATGACAGCTTAGTAATGTCAGTCTTCTCCTCCAGTCCTTGAAGCTGCTCTTCCTCCTGACTGCTCCAGCATTCCACCTCTTTCTCTGTAATGTGTGGGGGCTCTGGTTCCTCCCGGTCTGGATTGGGGCTCCGCTCCTGCTTCACAGAGGAAACCTCATCTTCAGAAACTAAGAGCCGCGGAAGGTCAAGAAGGGAGAGAAAAAATATAAACATTAAGGGAAACTGTCTTTATGCCTGCTCAATAATCCTGGTAAGAAAATCAAAGAAATTTCAATCAGTTCATCTGGATACGTTTATTGACAGATACGTTTCATCCTTCATATAAGTGATCTCTTCAGTCTAAACTGACTGCAGGTATCCCCACCCTTATAAACAATACAGTTGCATAACAACCAAAACCAACAACCAGTTTCATACGCAAATGTGGGCGTGGCCATTAACTGGAGTTTCAATGTTCATGTATACCATTCACGGAGGATTTGGGAATGTTTGCAATCACAGCACTGTAAGACGGCGACGGATGTACCCCCCCCCATTGACTCAGGGATGGCCATTCCCTCCTCACATTGGTGGTATCTTTGACTCCCCGTTCATGAACATCACATTCAGAACACTGACTTTTGTGGATAAGGTGAGAGACATCATGATGGAGGATGAAACAATGGTCTCTTATGATGTTCAGTCTCTCTTCACGTGCATTCCTGTTGATGAAGCAGTGGAAGTAGTCCCTATGAAATTACAAAACGACTCCAACTTTACTTAGCAATGGCACCACCCTTACCACTGACCAAGTGTGTCTGTTCTGAAGCTGTCTCTTCAGTCCACGTACTTCACATACGTTGGCAGTACTATGGGCAGAGGCATGGGTGTGCTATGGGTTCCCCAGTCTCACCTGTAGTGGCCAACTTATATATGGAAGACGTGTAAAAGAAGGCTGTGATGTCCTGTCCAGGGATACCACCTAGCCATTGGTTCAGATTTGTGGACGAGACCTGGGATGAAATTAAATCTAAGGGCCTGTCCAGGGTGTCTCCCCATCTGCTGCCCAATGACTGTTGGGATAGACTCCAGCATCCCTTGCGACCCCGAGAGTAGGATAAGTAGTTCGGATATTGGATGGATGGATGGACGTACCACATTTCACCGACCATACACAACCGTTCATACACCGTTCAGACAGAAGACAGTGCGGTTCTAAGACGGAATCGTCGAGATCTTCTCATGGGACCAGCCACAGCAGATCAGAGGACTGACGCTGCCAGACAACCTCAACACCATCACCTGAGGCATACAGTTTGAGTTCAAGAACACACCATCAGAAGAGCCTCACGACATGTGAAGCCACCTGAGAGACTCATTGAACAGATTTAAGGACATTTGCTTAGTTGTAAGGTTATGATGTCATAATTTCGGATTCAGACAAATTTATTTATCCCAGAAGGGCAATTCAGTTCCACAATCTACTCAGACCATACACAACGACACAGACAAGCGACAATCAGCACTATGTCAGAGACAACAGAGCAATCAGTACACAGGCACCCTTGTGTGGTCATGCATACAGACTCACATGAGGACCAGGCGAAGGACAAAAATTCCATCCATCCATCCATCCATCCATTATCTGAACCGCTTATCCTGCTCTCAGGGTCGTGGGGATGCTGGAGCACAACCCAGCAGCCACTTGGCAACAGGTGGGGAGACACCCTGGACAGGCCGTCAGGCAGGGCCGACACACACACTCGTTTATACCTAGGGACAATTTAGTATGGCGGATTCACCTGACCTACATGTCTTTGGACTGTGGGAGGAAACCGGAGCCCCCAGATGAAACCTACGCAGACACAGGGAGAACATGGAAACCCCACACAGAGGACAACGCAGGACAACCCATCAAGGTTGGACTACCCCGGGGCTCGAATCCAGGACGTTCTTGTTGAGGTGACCGCACCAACCACTGCGCCTGACAAAAATTTACACAAGTTAAAGGAATAGTATAAATAAATAAATAATTTAATTAAATAAGCATCCTAAGATGCTTTGCACTTTACATTCCACATTTACATTCAGTGAACGTATAGGCCCACAAGCCACGTGAAAAACAGACAAGGTATAAACCAACTATTGTGGTTTAAAACAACATAAATCATTCATTTAATTTCTCTTTAAGTTTTACTATAGTTGCACACTGGAGTTGAACAGACTAAGAGAAGAGTAACTTGTATTAATGGTGATACATTAAGTTAGTTAAAAGCTAAGGTTGAGTTTAATACTTTTTAAAAAAAAAAGGAGTTATTTTTATAAAAGTAGAACACTGATTTTAAGAGAGGGCGATGTAATGCCAGGACAAGTTATGCCTGGAACTGGGAGGGTTACAACGGCAAACCTGCTGACGGTGTTCCTGAAAGGAACCAGGGAACCGGGTCGTCCTGGCCATGACCGCAGGTCTCCGGAGGCACAATTTAACATGGGACAATTTCTTCCTCTCATATGCTCTTGGTCAGGAGCTGCTCGAAAACAAATGACCATGGTGGGGACGGTCAGAAGGAACAAGCCTGAGTTGCCTCCTGCCTCACTCGCTACCAAGGACAGGGATCGTTTTTCCTCTGAAGTTGCCTTCACCGATACACAAACTCTTGTGTCCTACTGCCCGAAGAAAAAGAAGAATGCACTTCTGATGACAAGTCTGCGCAGGGACGCCGCTGTGAGTACCAGGGAGGACAAGAAGCCCAACGCTGTCCTAGATTACAACAGGAACAAACGGGGAGTTGGCAACCTTGATACGGTATGTTACTTCTTCTCTTTCAAGACTCATGTACTTTTTTTCCCCGTTACCAGATTTTTATCTGCACCATAAAAATAAGACATGTTATTTTGGCGAAGTGCTCACTGAATTTGTGAAAAATATGAGTCAAATATATTTTAGATGTGATAAATTAAAACGATTTGATGCAATTTTTTCACGTTACTATGCAGACATGAAGTATCACTTGTACTCATGTTATTTACTGTTTGTTGCACTTTTGCAAGTTACTAGCAGATACTCTTGTGAGAGGATGACGTTGGCCCATGGTGATGTTCTTCAACATCATGGATGTGTTATTCTACAACGCGTCTGTGGTGTGGATGGGTTGAGGTAAATCCAGGCTGGAAGCAATAACGATTATAATTATTTGTTATAGTCAAAATAATCCATATATACTTTTTTACTCAGAAAGTGTTGTTTAGCTTGTATGAGGCCTAAAGGCCATAAATAGCAAATAGAAGTTCAAAACTTGTAATATACACAATAACTTAAGTTTATATTTATCTAAAAAAACATTAGGTGATAATATATGTGTTATTATGGATTTATAATCAGCTATAATGGAGCGGTCATTTTGGACCAGGAACACAAAATTAATATGGAAGGAACAACAGGAAGCCTACTCTAGTCCAAAGACTCACGCGACACGGCGCATGCCCAGTCAGCTGACAGTTTTTGACCAATCTTACACGAGGACCAGCACAGTACAATTTGCATCAATTGTGTAGAAATACAGCATCTGAGCAAAGCCGCCATCATTACTCTTGTAGAATTACGAGTGTAACGTCATGCCTGAACCCGCCAAGTCAGCGCCCAAAAAGGGCTCCAAGAAAGCCGTGACCAAAGCCGCCGGCAAGGGAGGAAAGAAGCGAAGAAAGACCAGGAAGGAGAGCTACGCCATCTACGTGTACAAGGTCCTGAAGCAGGTGCACCCCGATACCGGCATCTCCTCCAAGGCCATGGGCATCATGAACTCTTTCGTCAACGACATCTTCGAGCGCATCGCCGGTGAGGCTTCTCGCCTGGCGCATTACAACAAGCGCTCCACCATCACCTCAAGGGAGATCCAGACCGCCGTCCGCCTGCTGCTCCCCGGGGAGCTGGCCAAGCACGCCGTGTCTGAGGGCACCAAGGCCGTCACCAAGTACACCAGCTCCAAGTAATCTGCCCATTGGCCCAAACAAACGGCTCTTTTAAGAGCCACACACAACCTCACCAGAGAGCTGTTCTGTTATCAGTGGTACTTTATCGTGTGGTGTGACGTTAAGTAGCACTTTCGGCTGCTTCCCGTTAGGGGTCGCCATAGCGGATCATCCGTTTCCATCTCTTCCTGTCCTCTGCATTCTTCTTCCACCTGCATGTCCTCTTTCATCACATCCATAAGCCATTTTGGCCTTCCTCTTCACTGGCAGCTTCATATCCAGCATCCTTCTCCCAATGGATGAAACGGTGCGCAACAGAAGACGCCTACAGGCATGTGGTGAGCATGGGACATTAAAGACAACCTGTGAGTATACAGCTGAAAGACAATGCTCAGCCATATGCTGCACACACAGCACGGCGCGTACCTCTCTCCCTATGCTGAAAAAGGTAAAGGAGGAGCTCCCGAAGATGGAGAGAAATGCCATCATCCAGAGGGTGACACAGCCCACCGACTGGTGTGCATCCATGGTGCCAGTCTCGAAGAAGTGCACAGCTTCTGTGTTGATCTGAACGAGGCTGTGAAGACAGAACATGCATATTATAAAGATGCCACAAATACCAAGATATTTTTATTTTTGTTAGCAAGAATACAAACGATATAGGAACGTTGTGTGTGTGTATATATATATATATATAGATATAGATATATATATATATATATATATATATAGATATATATATATATAGATATCATCAGACCAGTCAACTATAAACAACCTTACACCTTTACATGGTCATTACAAAAGTAAATAAAGAAAATGAATGAACTGTAGTATTAACAATAATGATGATAATGTTAAACAAAAACAAAACACTTTTGCCAGAGTAAATTTACAGTGTATATTAAGAGAACATTTTATAATATAAGCACAAATACCAAGACGGTCGAGAGGCCGAGTCTGTTAGAGTGACGTATTAACACCACTAGCTCTGATTGGTCTAAACGTTAAGCGCTCGTTTAACAGATTCTCTAAAGCTCATTGGCGAAGAGCTCGCGCCATTTCATCAGTTGAATACTCTTCTCTGATTGGACCGTGTTTTATCTTCACGTAGCTCCGTGTATAAATACCACCTGCTGACTGGACGCGACCTTAGCTTTCAGCGTTTAACTGAACGAAGAGAATCAAACATGAGCGGCAGAGGAAAGACCGGTGGAAAGGCGAGGGCCAAGGCCAAGACCCGATCCTCCCGTGCCGGGCTCCAGTTCCCTGTGGGTCGTGTTCACAGACTCCTCCGCAAGGGCAACTATGCCGAGCGTGTCGGTGCCGGAGCCCCGGTCTACCTGGCGGCTGTGTTGGAGTATCTGACCGCTGAGATTCTGGAGCTGGCTGGAAACGCGGCCCGGGACAACAAGAAGACCCGCATCATCCCCCGTCACCTGCAGCTGGCCGTCCGCAACGACGAGGAGCTCAACAAGCTGCTGGGCGGAGTGACCATCGCTCAGGGCGGCGTGCTGCCCAACATCCAGGCGGTCCTGCTGCCCAAGAAGACCGACAAGCCCGCCAAGAAGTAGATCCACATACAGCCTTCAGCCCAACACAACAAAGGCTCTTTTAAGAGCCACACTAATCTGAGAGAAAGCAGTGCTCCTGTTTCCATGCCATGTTGCTACCATTTCACAGCAGATCACAAACTGGCGACTGTTCTCTTATTCAACTAGAAGAGAATCTGGGAAAAACGCTGACTTGAACCAACTTCTCTCAAGCTATTCTATTTAAATGTTGCAACCACTTATCGAAAATATTTAACTACTTTCAAGTGTCCGAATAACGTAAAGATGTCATGACATTTAAGATGTAAATGACAGGTGATTAAAAGGATTTATTGAGAATTTTTTAAAATGGAAGGTTTGATGATCCCAATAATCTAAGTAGTAAATTTCTCTCGAATGTGTCCAGATGAACTGATTCAGCCTTAACTTACCGTCACTTTCCATGCCTAACATCACTAAGGTCTTCCAAAACAAAATCAATAGTATGATCAGTCAGTGAAAGCAGTATGATCAGTCAGTCAAAGCAGAATTCAACTGTTTTCAGTCAAAGCTTATTGGTTTGAGAAAAATTATCACCTTTAAAAAGTAAAATACAAATAACGCTTCCGTGTTTATATAGCCAGTTGTGGCATATTGCCATAACCACGGTGCCGCCTTAAAATCTATCACAAACATAAATATTACATTTACAATCGTAAGGAAGTCTCTCGAGGACGTGGGCGGCTCTTAAAAGAGCCTTTGTGTGGGTTTGGTTTCTCAGTTTAACCGCCGAAGCCGTACAGGGTGCGTCCCTGTCTCTTCAGGGCGTACACCACGTCCATGGCGGTGACGGTCTTTCTCTTGGCGTGTTCGGTGTAGGTGACGGCATCACGAATCACGTTCTCCAAGAACACCTTCAGGACACCGCGGGTCTCCTCGTAGATCAGACCCGAGATACGCTTCACTCCGCCGCGGCGAGCCAGGCGGCGGATGGCGGGCTTGGTGATTCCCTGGATGTTATCACGAAGGACTTTGCGGTGGCGCTTGGCGCCTCCTTTACCCAGACCTTTACCTCCTTTACCACGGCCACTCATCTTTACACTGGACTGCTCACCGATGAATACGACAAACTAAGTACGTCGCTGTAAGGGTCCGTATACTTAAACCTCATCTGCGGACGTGATAGAGGCGGAGAGCCTCGTGGGTTGGTCCGGTGTAGCCCCTCCCCCTTCAGGAAATCAAGACGCTGGTGACGATGTGAACGGCCCCATTGTATTTCAAATTACATCGACAGATACATTCATTAAACTGAAATAAAAACTTATTGTAGAATTGCTCTTTAAATAAATGCTTCCTTTCCTTAACATTTCCTTCTTTCCCTCCATACGTTCTTGTAAAAATAATAATAATAATAAACACTTTCTTCTTCTTTACCAAGTGGCAAATAATCCGCTTCACCCACAGAAGACCGAAACACAGCAGGCTGCTGATGTGGAGATGGCAAAGTCAGCGCATCAGGCCAAAGAAGTGAAATCAGACATTTTCCTCCTACCACCTCTTTCAAAACCCAGCAACGATTTCAACCAGAGTGCTTATATCAAAAGTAGGGTAGTATTTGATCCAGATAAATTAGTGAAAGTCACGTCCAAAGCTGAATTCTGCTTGGCCTATGACTATTTGCTCACACCACCACCGCTTTTGTTTTGGAAGACATTAGTAATGTTAGGCATGGAAAGTGATTGTGAGCTGTTAGTAAGGCGACTCAGTTCATCTGGACACAACATTTATTGAGAGACTTTTATGACGTTACTTGGAGACATAAATACTCATGAGCCCCTGAAACGAGATCCAGGCAGTGGTTGCAAGAAAAAAGTGATAAGATCGTCTGAAGGTGTTAGAACAGGGCAATGCTACTGACAGAAATGTGTACCATAGATTATACCCAGGGGAAGCGACAACTATTTAGTTTATTATTTAGTTTTATTGGTTTAGATAAGTGTGTTCTGGTAGTTTTTGGATGTGTTTTTGTGTTTGTGTTGTACTGCTGTGGGCTGGGGAAAAGGGCATTTCGTTTCATTTCATGTACACAAGTGCATGAAGTGAAATGACAAAGTGAGTGTTCCTGATGGTTTACCTAAGATAAATAAACAGGATGTGCCATTGGGGTCTATTGTTAGTATGATTAACTCAGTGACCCATAACATCTCTAAGTATCTGGCATCTATTCTTAAACGGTTGGTAGGCAGTAATGAACATCACATTCAGAACACTGGAGTTTGTGGATGAGGTGAGGGACATCATTTCATGGAGGAGGTTGAGACAATGGTCTCGTATGATGTTACGTCTCTTCATGTACGTCCCTGTTGATGAAGCACCTGGTTTTTACACCTCTGCCCATCTGTGGTTTGTATCTTAAATGTGATGACACATTTACATTATCCAGGCTTAAATGGTTAGAAAACACAGAAAGTAGCTGCAACATTTATATAGAACAATTGTCTTAAGTTGAAGTCAGCGCCCCCCAAGGTTGTGAACAAACGCTCTTCAGTGACATGTGTGTGGCTCTTAAAAGAGCCGTTGCGGGTTGTCAGGTGACGGGGCTTAAGCACGCTCTCCGCGGATGCGGCGAGCCAACTGAATGTCCTTGGGCATGATGGTGACCCTCTTGGCGTGTATGGCGCACAGGTTGGTGTCCTCGAACAGACCGACCAGGTAAGCCTCGCTGGACTCCTGAAGAGCCATGACAGCGGAGCTCTGGAAGCGCAGGTCAGTTTTGAAATCCTGAGCAATTTCCCTCACCAGCCGCTGGAAGGGCAGCTTACGTATCAGCAGCTCCGTGGATTTCTGGTAGCGACGGATCTCTCGGAGAGCGACGGTACCGGGCCTGTAGCGGTGAGGCTTCTTCACACCGCCGGTAGCCGGGGCGCTTTTACGGGCGGCCTTGGTAGCGAGCTGCTTCCTGGGGGCTTTGCCACCGGTGGATTTACGGGCGGTCTGCTTTGTTCTAGCCATAGTAGACGAAAGTCTCACTTCTCCTTACTAAAGACTTACTGGCACGCTGCAAACGCCGTGGTTATATAGCCAGAGCCGGAGTCCAGCCACACGCTGATTGGTCTTGGCCAGGAACACGTGCTCTCTGACAGATCCTTATTGGAGCAGAGTCGCTTTGAAAAACCCGCGGAACATTCAAACTAAAGGGCGCCTCCTCACGTCAGCTTCTCATAACCCAACCAAGTCTGAAACAGAAGCAAATAAAAACCATCTCACATTAATATATGTATAGATTATTAAATTATTGGTCGATGAACAAAATGCTAAAATATAGATTATCTAGTAGATTATATGAATATGTAGGTTATAGTTTAGAATATGGATTGATCAGTATGTTTATTATAACCGATTGTCTCGCCAATGACTGGCAGTGAAAAATCAAATAGGCACACACATTTACCCTAAATTTAATAAGACTGGTAAGAAAACAAGGTTTTAAAGATTTTGAAGAAAAATATGAGTAAAAAAAAAACTTTAAACTGATCCTTTAACAAAGCTCAGGTTGACTGGTGACAATGGAGGAACATTTGTACACATGTCCATAGATCTGTTGGAAGACTTCAAAGGTTTACTTACAATTATCAAAAAATAAATACACATTGAGTAATTAAACCATCACCCAATAAACTTGCAAAAAATGTAAGTATTTTTAGATGCGACTCTAAAAAAGACCAGACTCGAATTCGTAACTGATCGGATTTCCCTTTGATGCATGCATGAGGGAAATGAGAATGTGGAGGCTTCATAGATCACTAGAGGGATCGGACTACCCAATTTCCCTTGTATCCACGAACAGCTAACAAATCAAGCCCAGCCAACTTTTATTTCTATAGCTGTGTGAGAATTAAACTGTTCCGGTGTTGGACGTCACAGCACATGGTAAAGTATCACTGATAACAGAACAGCTCTCTGGTGAGGTTGTGCGTGGCTCTTAAAAGAGCCGTTTGTTTGGGCCAATGGGCAGATTACTTGGAGCTGGTGTACTTGGTGACGGCCTTGGTGCCCTCAGACACGGCGTGCTTGGCCAGCTCCCCGGGGAGCAGCAGGCGGACGGCGGTCTGGATCTCCCTTGAGGTGATGGTGGAGCGCTTGTTGTAATGCGCCAGGCGAGAAGCCTCACCGGCGATGCGCTCGAAGATGTCGTTAACGAAAGAGTTCATGATGCCCATGGCCTTGGAGGAGATGCCGGTATCGGGGTGCACCTGCTTCAGGACCTTGTACACGTAGATGGCGTAGCTCTCCTTCCTGGTCTTTCTTCGCTTCTTTCCTCCCTTGCCGGCGGCTTTGGTCACGGCTTTCTTGGAGCCCTTTTTGGGCGCTGACTTGGCGGGTTCAGGCATGACGCTACACTCGTAATTCTACAAGAGTAATAATGGTGGCGGCTATGCTCAGACGCTGTATTTGTACACAATTGATGCAAGTTTTACTGTGCTGGTCCTCGTGTAAGATTGGTCAAATACTGTCAGCTGACTGCGCATGCTCCGTGTCGCGTGACTCCTTGGACTAGAGTAGTCTTCCTGTTGTTCCTTGCACATTAATTTTGTGTTCCCGGTCCAAAATGACCGCTCCATTATAGCGGATTACAAATCCATAATAATACATATATTATCACCTAATTTTTTTAGATCAATATAAACTTAAGTTCTTGTGAGCATTACAAGTTTTGAACTTCTATTTGCTATTTATGGCCTGTAGGCCTCATTGACCTGAGCTAATACAACTAATGTTTTAGTAAAAAAAAAAAAAAAAAAATATATATATATATATATATATATATATATATATATATATATATATATACTAGTAGTAGATATTGTTTTAAAGTAAACAAAAAAATTTAAGGTGGTTATGAGAAAAAGAAAAAAAAGGTATCACGTTCAGCAAGCAGGAGCTATTTTTTATGTATAAAAAAAACAAGCGTGTGGCTCATCCATAAGTAACTGCTATACGGGTTCAATAATATATTTTTAAACGTGTAAGGAACGATTTTATGAAAAATTGTGTTAAACTGTTTTTATATTCTCATTTAATGGGCGCTTTTAACCCAAGCTATTTACAATAGCCAATAATTTGTAGATTGTTGATCTATTGATTGATTGCTTATTTGTTAATCTGTCACTGCCTGTTGCATTATGGCGTGCCAGTCTTTTATTTAATAAACTTTATTGCAAAATATTGAAATGTACAAATATAGCAGACATGTATTCCACAAAATTGTACTGAGAAATGACTGAATAAATAATTACAAAACAAATCTACTAGGGATTATGAAAACGAGAAAACAACTCATACAAAAAGAAAGAAAATAAATAAGAGAAAAATCAAACAAACAAAAGAAACAAGTGACATCATTCCTCTGAAAATATCCTTGTACAGTTTAATGGTTTTGTTACTTTAAAACTTACTGTAAAACTGTCATTATGTATTTTAAACAGGGCATGTCAGTCTGCAGCAGTTACAACACCAACAGTGACGTCACTAAATCAACTACAGCTATAGGATATAGAGAATTAACATAGACTTGTGGCTATACTGTCATGCCCCCCCCCCAAAACAAAGCTGTCTTCCAGTCAAATGCTGTGTCTGGTCTAACCAACCACTGGAGAACTGAGGTGTTTTGTGTCATTTCAGAGTAATAAAGTGTGTGACGAACGATGAAGTCGTAACAATCCCTTTCAGTCATATTATCGTTTCTAGGTAAACTGTCGATAAACATTGTATCCAAGATGAATCGGTTTAATTTTGTGTAATGTTCTTAGCTGGATGATCTATTGTAGAGCATGCATCAAGACGTTTATAGGTGAGGTTGGGTTGTTGCGAAATGCTCTTTCATTGATTGTGGTTGGCTCTTAAAAGAGCCTTTGGAGGTGTTTCAAGACGACGTGTCCATCTACTTCTTCTTGGCGGCCGCCTTCTTTGGCTTGGCCGCCTTCGGCTTGGCCGTCTTGGGCTTAGCAGCCTTCTTAGCTGCGGTCTTCTTGGGGGTGGCGGGCTTTTTGACCGCCTTCTTGGGGCTTTTGGCGGCCTTCTTAGGGCTCTTGGGCTTCTTGGCTGCCGCAGGTTTCTTGGCCTTCTTCGGGGACTTCTTGGCGGCTGCGGGTTTCTTAGCTGCCGCCTTCTTGGCGGCTGCGGGTTTCTTGGCCACAGCTTTCTTTGCTTTTACCGCTTTCTTGGCGGGTTTCTTGGCGTCTTCCGCTTTCTTATTGATTTTGAAGGAGCCCGAGGCGCCGGTTCCTTTGACCTGCACCAGAGCGCCCTTGGTTACCAGGCTCTTGACGGCCACTTTGACGCGGGCCTTGTTCTTCTCCACGTCGTAGCCGCCGGCAGCCAGAGTCTTCTTCAGCGCTGCCAAAGACACGCCGCTTCTCTCCTTGGAGGCCGACACGGCTTTGACGATGAGCTCCGCGACGCTGGGGCCACTCTTCTTGGGGCGGGGGGCTTTCTTCTTGGCAGCTTTCGCCGGAGCGGCGGCGGCTGCCGGTGCGGGAGCGACTTCTGCCATTTAGTCTTTAGTCTTCTTCTTCTTCTTCTTCTTCTTCTACTGTTGGGAGACGCGAACTCAACAGAGCCAGTAGGCTGATAGAGGGGAAGGAGCGCAGGCAGGGATATAAACACACTGTGAGAACCAGAGAGACTCAACTGCCCCAGTCTGGCGTCTGCGCTGCCGGAGCGCTGCCACACTTGTGTTTTCTCTCTCCGATAAAACACCAAAAATCACCTTCTCAAGTCAAACAATCACTTATAAACAATATCGATCATGAAGGAGACCCTTGGCACCTCATAATAAACCCAGTTAGAGTGGAGCAGACGTTTGCCTTCCGTTTCGAGACATGTGAAACCTCATCTATACACTGCCAGTGACTGCAACACGCTCCAATATTCGGTTTCTAAAACCTTTTAAACGAATTGGATTCAGATCAACAGTCGTTTACCAGTTGCTTGAATTGTTTGACAACCATGGACGATCAAAAAAGTCGTCATTTCCAGAGAATTTCATTTTAAAATCACGCTTTCTTCATGTGGGCAAACACACTCTTGGTGGCGATCTGTCGCCTCTTTCAGCTCAGCGTCCTGTGTGAGATGGAAAAGTGGCTGCAAATATTTATCTTATATTGAATGCATTAATAAACTATTACAGAATAGCAACATCTCATGAATTGGTTTAAATATATTGATAACAGTTTATTGAAATCCGTATTTAAACTGCTGGTGCATTGTATTATATGGTAGTCTGTTGTCCACGATGTCTTGAATGTGGACAACATGTGGAATGTGAATCCAAAGGAAAAATGTGCACGTGTATGAGGAGCTCCAAAAAACACACATTTTACATCAATGTCGCGTTTGTATTTTTTAAGTGTCTGATTGGTTGGATAAACAAGATGAATTATTTTGAAATATACATCTTTAAGTTTGTGGGTGACACAAAACTTATCATTAAAGGTACGTACTACATTCCAGTCGATGTTTTGAATTGAGAACACAAAAAAAATTGCACGAGGAGTTGTATAATTAATAAGTACGTTCCTAATATATCTATTATTAGGATCCCCCCCTTAATGTCCATACCATTTAACATAATCTTCACAGCAAAGGTAGGAGTTTCATTATACATATCACCTTGCTACCTGCCTCTAAGGGCATTCTTTATATAATGGAGCCTGATAACAATAGGGCACCATCGAGGTACTTTATAACGATGAGGCCAGTACCTGAAAGCAGGCCCTAGCATCCTTTTAAGATAATTGGATTTAGTCTCGGGGGAATGATGTGTTGTTTTGCAATAATAACCCAATAATAACCCAAATATGGGTATTTGATTCTCTGCAAGATAACAATATGGTAACCCCCCGTTACATCCTCATTCAACACCTTTCACACCCACCATAGCCAAATTGCCAGACGTAAATATGACTTCCATGTCTTTTTGTACAGGAGAGATACACGTGATAGAGATTTCATCTCTACAGCTGCCATCACGGCCACAGCGAGACGCTTAGAAGATGTTGGACGTGTAGCAACTGGAAATAGGATGGCGTTGGGTCTTCTGTTAGCCTCACAGGGTGGTGTATGTAAAGTGATCTTCACTGAATGCTGTGCATATATTACTAACAACGATGCCAAAGTATCTGAATTGGAACATGATACTGAACAAGGGGTAAAGGGTGTTTGGCCCCTTGGTATCTGTGGGGGTGTCATTCACAAACTGATTGTGTGTATTCTTCTGTTTTTGGTCATTGTTTTCATCACTACTTGTATGATTGGTATGATCCATAAATATTGTATTAAGACTTTACTTAATGCTGTACAAGGTCAAAATGTTCCTGATCCCTGGGTCCACCATATGATTCTGATGATGATGAAAATGTTTAGCAAATGTCACTTCACGTAATAGAGTAGTTCCCCAAGATCCTTCCCTTTATTTGGAGTTATTGGTTTATTTTTCTTTCCTTGTGTTAATGCTTAGTTAGTTAATTTGTAACCAATCTACACGTGTGTGTAAGGAATATATCTCTCATTTATTGTTTCATCATTTTAACCATTGTTTAATGTTATTAGTGACTATGTTGTGTTTTTTAGATGGATTTTGAGCATTCGCACAAGTTTTTCCCATGGTCAACACTGGGTTTTTCTTGTGCTATAACCACTCAAATTAGTGTAGGTAACTTCTCGAGTCTTTTACTCATTTCTAGTCAAGAGTCGGGTGAGATGTTTGGTTGGAGAGGACATGGGATGATTGGGACTTCTATCTGACTGCTGAGTTTATATGGAGTGTTTTTTTATATAAATCTGATGCATTTCGGTTGGTTTACTGCTGACAGACAGGCCTCACAGTCATTCTGTGTGAGGTAAGATGTTCCCCAGGAGCTATATCCATTGTTAGTTTTTCTTTAATGCTTTATCTAGATGATTTGTTATTTTTTGTGATTAAATATTTTTTATTTTATCATTTTTTTAAACAAGACACACAAATGAACAATAATGCAAACAAAAACCCACCCACAAAGGAGAAATAAAAGGGAAAAGAAAAAAAATTCTACAGAAAAAAATGCAAAAAAGAAACAGCATACAGTACTCGGTCAGTGTTCAGTCAATAAAGTTCTTCAACTCAGCGGCCACAGAATTCCACATGTCTATAGTTCCAGCCCTTGCTCCATGGATCCTTGCTGTCGAGAGCTCCAAACATACGTACAATGTCCAGATATAAGAGGGACCAATGACGAGATGACAAATCATCTGGAGCTTTCCAATGCATAGCAACCATCTTCTTGGCTGCTGTGAGTCCCGCAAGCAATATGCGCTGCTTGATTAGTGGTACATGCAGTGCAGAGAAGTCATTTAGAAGTAATACCGCAGGCTCAGCGGGTACAGTATTCGACAAAAATTGGGACAATTTATCAGCAACCATTTCCCAAAACCCTTTCACCCTTGGACATTCCCAGACCATATGAAAGAAGGTTCCAACCACATTCAGCGAACAAAATGTACAGTTTGGGCTATCAGCAAGTTTCATACAAAACCTCTGTCGTGGGGTGCGATATGTCCGATGTATAAAATTATAGTGTATCTGCTGATGATCTGGATTCCTAGACGCTAAGAGAATACTAGACCACACCGTCTCCCAACAGAACTCAGTATCCAGATCGGGCACATCTGTTCTCCAAATTGTGTCCAGCGCAAGGGGTTTGTATGTTCTTTCCAGGATAAAGCCATACAACACAGAAACTAAACCCCTAGTACTAACCTTTTCATTAATTATTCTATAAAGTGGATGCACTGGGAGAGAAGAGAGCCACAGCACCCCGTGAGCCTTCATGGAAGCCCTCAACTGAAGATAGAAAAAAAAGACCAGGCCGGTAAATCATATTGATTCCTGAGATCCTCAAAAGAACGCAGACCACGGTCATCGCACAGATTACCAAGAGAGTATACACCCCTACTGGACCAGCTATTATGCGGGATAGGACGACGATCAACTAGGAGACCTTGGTTGTAAAATATAGGCGAGCAAACGTTCCACTTAGCGGTGATCTTACATGCCGACTCCACAGATCTCCAGACCGCAACCAGGTGTGATATGATGGGGCCAAATAGTTTCCTACACTGGGCAGTAGAAATATTAGAAAACAGTAAATCTGCTAGTCGTATGGGGTGAACCAAGTTTTCTTCCAAAGATTTCCACGCGACCTCTGCACCAGGATCGAGCCAGGTCGTAAGTGAACGCAAGGTGTAGGCCCAACAGTAAAACTTTAAGTTAGGGAGCGCAACGCCACCATCTGATCTGTTACGATTCATGGTCGTGCGTTTGAGGCGAGGAGGCTTGGTCTTCCAGACGAATTTGGTAATCGCTGAATGGAGTTTATCCCAGTACCGAGGAGGGGGCAGAAGAGGGAGCATAGAGCTAACAAAATTAACCCGCGGCAATATATTCATCTTGACGATGGAAACCCTAGCATGAATGGAATTGGGCATTGAAGCCCATCTAATCATGACCTCAGAGACCTTCTTAAAGGTCAAGTCGAAGTTAGATTTTGTTGTGACTGTCAGAGACGGAAAGATGTCAATCCCTAAATATTTGAAGTGGCTTACAATCGGAACAAGCGGGGGAAGTACGGCCGAACGCATGGCCTCGTTCAGGGGCAATAACGCTGATTTGGTCCAATTAATTCTGTAACCCGATAAAGAACTAACTACTACTACTACTTTCGGCTGCTCCCGTTAGGGGTCGCCACAGCGGATCATCCGTTTCCATTTCTTCCTGTCTTCTGCTTCTTCCTCTGTCACACCAGCCACCTGCATGTCTTCCCTCACCACATCCATAAACCTCCTCTTTGGCCTTCCTCTTCTCCTCTTCCCTGGCAACTCCATATTCAGCATCCTTCTCCCAATATACTCAGCATCTCTCCTCCACACATGTCCAAGCCATCTCAATCTTGCCTCTCTTGCTTTGTCTCCAAACCGTCCAACCTGAGCGGTCCCTCTAATATAATCGTTCCTAATCCTGTCCTTCTTCGTTACTCCCAGTGAAAATCTTAGCATCTTCAACTCTGCCACCTCCAGCTCCGCCTCCTGTCTTTTCGTCAGTGCCACTGTCTCCAAACCATATAACATAGCTGGTCTCATAACCATCTTGTAAACTTTCCCTTTAACTCTTGCTGATACCCTTCTGTCGCAAATCACTCCTGACACACTTCTCCACCCACTCTAACCTGCCTGCACTCTCTTTTTCACCTCTCTACTGTACTCCCCGTTACTTTGGACAGTTGACCCCAAGTATTTAAACTCAAATGCCTTTGTCACCTCCACTCCTTGCATCCTGACCATTCCACTGTCCTCTCTCTCATTCACGCATAGGTATTCCGTCTTGCTCCTACTGACTTTCATTCCTCTTCTCTCCAGTGCATACCTCCACCTCTCCAGGCTCTCCTCAACCTGCACCCTACTCTCGCTACAGATCACAATGTCATCCGCGAACATCATCGTCCATGGAGACTCCTGCCTGATCTTGTCCGTCAACCTGTCCATCACCATTGCAAACAAGAAAGGGCTAAGAGCCGATCCTTGATGTAATCCCACCTCCACCTTGAACCCATCTGTCATTCCAACCGCACACCTCACCATTGTCACACTTCCCTCATACGTATCCTGCACCACTCCTACATACTTCTCTGCAACTCCTGACTTCCTCATACAATACCAAACCTCCTCTCTCGGCACTCTGTCATAAGCTTTCTCTAAATCTACAAAGACACAATGCAACTCTTTCTGGCCTTCTCTATACTTCTCAATCAACATTCTCAAACAAACATCGCATCTGTGGTGCTCTTTCGTGGCATGAAGCCATACTGATAAAGAACTAAATTGGTTAAAAATATCCAGGAGAGGAGGAATTGATTTGGGGGCATCGGCTACATACAGGAGACAATCGTCCGCGTATAACGAAATAAGGTGAGAGGTACCATTGAGCACGAGGGGAACAACGAGATCAGACTGCCTAATAGTCTGTGCTAGGGGTTCCAGTGATAGCGCAAACAGCAGGGGGCTAAGGGGACAACCCTGCCTGGAGCCCCTGGCTATATCAAACAAGGGTGAAGAAGTCTTCCTGGTTAGAACTCTAGCAGTAGGATTAGCATACATCACCCTGATCATATTAATAAAGGGATCACCGATACCCATGGCAGCCAGCACAGACCAGAGAAAAGACCACTCAAGGCGGTCAAAAGCTTTAAGAGCATCAAGTGACAGCACAGCAGCAGGCGTTCTAATGCTAGAAGCTTTGTCAATAATGTGGAGCAAACGTCTGACATTGTCAGAGGCCAGCCTTGTTCTGATAAACCCAGTCTGGTCGCAGTGTACTAACTTAAGCATATAATTTTGGAGGCGGCCTGCTAAAGTTTTAGCGTAAATCTTAACATCAGCATTGAGCAGAGAAAGAGGTCTATAATTGCCACATTCAGTGGGATCTTTGCCTTTCTTCAATAATAATGAAATAATAGCAATATTCACATCCCTTGCAGGAGACCCTTCATCAATAGAAAACAATATCATGTCTAGAAGGTGTGGACCCAGAACTTCCCAAAAAGTTAAATAGAATTCGGGGGGGATGCCATCATACCCAGGCGATTTGCCTCTGCGCATAGCCTTAACCGCCTCCTTCAACTCATCCAGAGTGACAGGAGAGTTCAGTGAGGAAGATCCCTCTTCTGTGAGACGAGGTAGTACGAGATTGTCTAGAAAATATTTATGCTTGGCTGCATCTGGAGTAACCTCAGAGGCATACAGGTCTACATAAAAGGACTGGAATACCTTGTTCACCTGCACAGGATCAGATCTGACTATGCCATCAGCATCCTTGACAGTAGAAATATCAACAAAATGTTCATTAGATTTCAAACGCATGGCAAGCAGATGACTCGGCCTTGCCCCATTAAAATAATAAAACTGCCTTGTGCGGTGTATTTGGAATTCAGCTCTTCATTTAAGGAGATAATTTATTTCTTTTTTAACTAAAATGCGCTGTAAGGCTGTGCTGTCACTGTATTTGGCCTGTAACTGACTGTCCAGAGCGATTAACCTATTTTCAAGATCACAAAGCTTCCTAGCCCTCGCCTTACTTAGAGTCGAAGTATATACTGTAGTATTATTCAAAATAAAACCCTTAATCGCATTCCAAAGAATCCTTGGGTCACCAACTGATCCGACATTAATAACTAAAAAGTCTTTCATAGCAGCCACAAACTGTGTCTTAAATTACTCATCATTCGGGAGGGAGGTGTTGAAGAGCCAGCAAGGGGCCTTGTTTAAAGAAGGGCGGATAGAGGCCTTAGCTAACACTGCTTTGTGATCGACAAGGGTCATGGGGACAAGTATAACATTATCAATATTTTGGAATAAGCCCTGCGAAACAAAAATATAATCGATTCTCGAGAAGGACTTATGCCTTGCTGAATAAAATGAAAAGTCCTTAGCAGATGGATTAAACCTTCTCCAAAGGTCTATCACACCCACCTCATCAGCCCACCTTACGAGTATATCAGAGGCCGCCTTTTGGTCATGCGATGCACTACTCCCTGACCTGTCCAGCACATTATTCATGACCGCGTTAAAATCGGCCCCCACAACGAAAGCACAATCGGAATATTTTAACATAGTGACAGTAAGTAGATTGAAAAAGTCTTTGACACAGCCATTAGGAGCATATGCAGATACAAGAGCAATACACCGCCCTTCAACAAAAACCTTAACCAAAGTTATCCTACCCGAATCGTCAGAGAAACACTCATGCACAACCATATTTAATCTGCGGCGGCAGAGTATCGCTACCCCTCTCGTTCTACTGTTTGCACACGATGATGCCACAACCTTGAAATATTTATTAGCTAGTCCGTTCACATCAGAGGATGATCTGTGGGTTTCTTGTAAAAGGATGATGTCTGCCCCCCTCTTAGGAACCACCTCCATCAGTGCAACACGCTTGCTATGGTGATTCAGACCATTGGCATTAAGGCTAATAAACGTTAGAATCGCCATGGGCTGAGTGTAAAAACGGCTGACTAGACAGACCACTGACCTGGCATTCGTCCAAGTGAAAGATGCATCAATGAAAACAGTAACAAAAAAAAACCCCAACTAAACCCACCCACATAACATTAACCCCATTGCGCACACAGGCATAGATATGTTCCTGCATTTCTCTAGGCTGTGACTGGTATGCAAAGCAATGCTTCTATCCAGCAAATTCGACCAGAATTATATTCAAGAAACAACATGAAAGATAAGCAGTATATGAAGATAATTAGGCCACTACGAACAGTAGCCCAGAAACAACCATTGACAATAACATTAGAAGTAGGCCTACAGCCAGAGGGAGTGCGACCAATATTGAATTATAGCCTAATGGCTAGGCCTGAGTCGGGAGGGCAGAAAAAAAAAACACATACTGTATTATGAAATAAAAATAATAATTGCAAAAAGCCTCACCTCCCCACAATATAAAAACAACATAAAAGATAGGCCTAAGCAGTATATGTAGATAATTAGGCCACAACGAACAGTAGCCCAAAAACAACCATCGACAATAAAATTAAGACGTAGGCCTACAGCCAGCGGAAGTGCAACCAATATTGAATTATAGCCTCATATATGGCTAGGCCTGAGTCAGGAGGGGAGAAAAAAACATACTATATTATGAAATAAAAATTAATAATTGCAAAAAACCTCACCTCCCCACACTATAAAAACAACATAAAAGATAGGCCTAAACAGTATAGGTAGATAATTAGGCCACAACGAACAGTAGCCCAAAAACAATCGACCTTAAAAGTAAAACCATAGGCTATAGGCCTAGAGCCCAGGCGGAGGCGGAGAAAAGTGTAGGCCTATTACGAAAGTATTGATAGGCCTGGTGTAACAGAGTTGAAAATGACCTCACTCAGATTAAGTGAATTCTCCCAAAATTTGTATTTTAACATGTTATTGTAATCCAATGCTTTTTGATGGTTTGTGTAAACCCCAGATGTTGTACCGCATTCACTAAGGTTAAATATGAGGGTGCGCGACTGTTTGTCTATTTACTTTCGCTTTGACACATTTTGGGCATTTGCGCTACCCGTACCTTAGAGCTAGACCATCTCCGCTGGAGGTAAGCAGGCTTTGGGAGCGCTCCGTGAATAATTTGATATTTTAATAAATGAACATGTTTTTCTTTGCAAACTATGGGTTGGATATAAATGTATATAAGTTGTACTAACTAATGCTCTCGAAAAGTAACGATAGAAAGTGATTTGTAAGTGTTTTAACCGAGTTAAAGTATAATTTTGGCGGCAACCACGCTGCGCTGTGCGTTATGGAGAGCATTGTTCTTATTTGGGTTTTTATGCTATTTTAGACTTGTATGCAGTCGCATTGCAGCAGAAATCTCATGGATTGTTGTTTTATTTGTGAATGCAGGTACGTGGTTTATGTATAATGTAAATGTGCAAGAACTTGGTTATGAATATTGCAAGAGTCAAGAATTTCTATGTTAAAACTATACAATCACTCAGTGCGCTATGCCAGTGCTGTCTGTCCTTTTGTTTGGTTTGTTTTGTACTTTCGTTTACACGAAGATTAATGGGTTGTGCATTTTGATTTCCATGTAAGTTTAGTATGCTATGCAACGCATGAGGTTAGCCAGGAGAAACATTGTTTGCTAGCTCATGCACGAGAGAGCTAGACCATCTCCGCTAGAGACTTGTATGCAGTCGCGTTGCAGCAGAAATCTCATGGGTTGTTGTTTTATTTGTGAATGCAGGCAATAAAAGCCACTGTTAGGAACCCCTGGTCTGAATCTCTATCACGAACACCTGCACAAGTGAGGGTCGTTACACTAGGCTAATAAGCCACTAACCTAACCTTACTCAGTAATGAGTGTTTGGCCTATCACACAAACCACACTTCCATGGTAGGACACAGGAAATAATAGCATTCAGAAGTAGGCCTACAGCCAGAGAGAGTGCGACCAATATTGAATTACAGCCTAATATACGGCTGAGTCGGGAGGGGGAAAACAAAAACAAATAAGCCTACTCAACAAAATTAGCTTAATGATAAATGTATTATGAAATGAATTACAGAAAGCCTCACCTCCCTACACCTTAGGCTAGATAAATAAACAGCCAGGTAGGCTATAATAATATGTATAATATATATTATTAAACTGGCAACTTCTTCAGGACATTGAAGACGGCCTTAAAATGGCGCATAAATCTTATCCAAACTGGCGTCCAATAATGTAGGCTAGGCCTAGATCAGATTATTGTGTAAAAAAAAAAGCGACCAGATAGGCTAACATAGAAACGAAAAAATATAGCCGTCTAGCCGACTACAAGTAGCACACAGACTTCAACTCAAGAACAGGGCACCTACCCCAGCAAAATTACACATTAGTGAACGGCATCAGACGTCAGTCCAGGTCCACAAACGAAGGTCAGTGGCAGCTAGCAGCGGAGATTAGCCGCCAAGATCAGGCTGGACCCAGGGCGTCCAGAAACCGCATGGCTTTCTTGGGGTCGGCAAAGACGTGACACTCTCCGGGTTTGGGGAGCAGGACCAGACCGGCGCTGAAGTTGTAGTGGTATCTGAAGGAGGGGTGGTCCTGTCGCAGCCTCCTCCGAACCTCATCGAACTTGGCCCGTTTCTGCGCGTGGACGGTAGAAAGATCCGGAAAGATGTGGATCCGTGTGTCCTTGTATTTAAGAACACCCATCTTCCGCGCCTTCTCCAGAATATCCTCCTTCTCCCTGAAGGTCTGCAGGCAGAGCAGGTAATGCCTGGCCGCGGGACGGTTCCCTTCCTCCCCGCTCCGCACGCGTCCCACACGATGAGCTCTCTCAACTCTGGGCAGAGTGGTCAGGTTCAGCATGTCTTTCAGCAACCTCGCAGCAAACTCGTGCTGCGGCGGCGACTCAGAACTCTCCGGCAGGTCAATGATTCTCAGGTTATTCCTCCTAGACCTCGATTCAAGATCAGCACAGCGTTCGGTCAGATATTCCACCTGAAGTTCCAATTTACCGATTTTTCCATCTCTGGTATCACCCTTGTTCTGGAGCTCGAACACGTCCACTCGGTTCAACTCGACAGACTCCTCGCATTTCGTAATGGCGGATTCCAGCGCACGCGTCTTCTCAGAGAGGCACTTGTCCATCTGAACAAACTTGGCTAGAATCGGGTCAATGTGCCTCTTGATCTTCTCGTCAAACGTGTCTCTGTATTCTCTGACCATGTTCTGTACCTCCTCCATCATTTTGACCAGCGGCTCAATGTGTTTCTGCTCTTCTCTCGACGAGCGGCCCGTCTTCCTTCTGGGAAGCGACTTGTTGCTAGCAGGTGCCTGGCTCGACCTGCTAGCATCGGAATTTTCATCCCCAGACGACATTCTTCGGCCAAAAAATCTAACAAAAAGTCAAAATACACTGCGATAACGTGAACTTGAATACGAATGTCAAGAATACAGGATTTTGCTCGATAGAAATATGAAATAAAGTCACGGGCCTCCGGAGCTCACAGCAAACGTGGCATTTCGCTCGCTAGCCAAACCGGAAGCCTAGATGATTTTTTATTGATTAAAAGTAATCAAAAGGGGGGGTGGGGGTGTGAGGGCAATTCAAATTTGATGTTTGCTTACTTTTAAACTTTCACCATGAATGACCCTACATTGCTTAGATAGATGCATAAAGTCCATGTGTCATAGAACAAAGGTAGTATTGTAAGGCGTCTTCTTCAGGTGCACAAATAAAGGCCTATTGTTAACTGTTGGTTGATAGCAGAAGAATGTATGGGAGACCCACTGAGTGTAGCAAGTCTGTAAACACTAATTTGAGAAATGGCCTTGGCGGGATGAGAGCTGGAAGACACAAGATAAGGAGGGGAAGGACAGACAACTGCCCTATAAGAGAGACTGTACTGTATTGATCGGCGTGCATTCAAGCATCTGGGCTTGGATGTGTCTGTTCATTGAACATATATATTAAAATTGTGTCCCGTGTTAATGCTGTTAGTGCTCGTTGAGGGGTTTTGTACCTCTGTCAATTGGAGTAGAGATCCCTGTTTCTAGGTTGAGGTTGTGGCTGTAATAACAATAATAATAATAATAATAATGATAATGATAATGAAAAAACTTTATTTGCATAACATCTTTCAAAAGATTACAGTTAGTTAAGATAGTTACTTCAAAATAGCAAGTTAAAAGGCAGAATGTCATGGGTGTGTGATCTGGGTCATTGGGGCTCGCTGATCACTGTACACCTGTGCCCAATCTCCCTCCCCTTTCTTCGATTGGCTGTCTGGTTCCTGCGCACCTGTGCCAAATCTCTCTGATTGGGCCCCCCTAGGTAAATATGCCCTGAGGTTTCTCGGACTCTTTGTCGGTTCGTCTCACACACAAAGACACTCCCTGAGATATTCACAAAGACTCTTGGTCGGCAGTTCACCACGTCATTATGTGAGCTTTCCCCCTATCTGTACCTGCCTTCTGTTCCTGCTCTTTGTAAGTGTTTGTGTTATCAAAGCTTTGTTCAGCCCAGCCTGATCTTGCTGTCTGCATTTGGGTCCTCTCCTGCTCTTGCTGTGACAGAACCAACTGACCAAATATGGACCCAGAAGACCTGCTCAGCCTGCTGTATACATGGGAGGATTTTGGTGTATCGAGGAACACTTTCCTCAATGCAGAGCCAGGCTTCTTTAAGCTTCTTACTGTATTCTGGAAACAGGACCCTAACTTAGCCCAAGAAGTGGCTTTCTTCAGGTGGAAAGTCCAACTGAATCTGGTTCCTACCGAGCCCTGCACGACAGAGCCTAAGCTGCCCAGTACCCCAGAGCCTCAGCTGCCCAGCGCCCCAAAGCCTCAGTTGCCCAGCATCTGAGAGCCTAAGCCGCCCAGCGCCCCAGAGCCTAAACCGCCCCGCGCCCCAGAGCCTAAGCCGGCCAGCGCCCTCAGGTGTCAGTTGCCCAGTGCCTTTGATGCTCAGTTGCCCAGTGCCTTTTATCCTCAGTTGCCCAGTGCCCCCCGAGCCTCAGTTGTCCAGCACCCCCGAGCCTCAGCTGCCCAATGCCCCCAAGTCTCGGCTGCCCAATGCCCCCGAGTGTTAGCTGCCCAGCATCCCTGAGTCAAGTCAAATCATTTGATTTGTATAGCCCAATATCACAAATTACAAATTTGCCTCAGTGGGCTTTACAGCAACACAACATCCTGTCCTTAAACCCTCTCATCAGATAAGGAAAAACTCCCTAAAAAGAAACCTTTAACAGGGACAAAAAATAGGAAGAAACCTCAGGGAAAGCAACAGAGGAGGGATCTCTCTCCCAAGACGGACAATGTGCAATGGATGTTGTGATTACACAATTTATAGAATACAACATTGAAAGATGATGAACAGAATTATATTGGACTTATAACATTTATGAAGAATATTATGCACAGGATACCAAGCAGTGTCCAGGCGCCGCCAGTACAGCCAGGGACCCAAGCTACACGAACACCATAATTATGTAAACAAATACATAAATTAGGTACCGAGAATCCCCGAGCCTCAGGTGTCCAGAGCCCCAGCTAACCAGTGTCCCAGAGCCTCAGCTGCCCAGTGCCCACGAGTTCGAGAATGGTCGGCATGTTGGCCGTCTTTGCCGACATGTGGTCTGTTCCCAGGCTGTCGGCCGCCCTGCCTCCAAAGCCTGCTCCACGAGCCGCTGTCTGGCCGCCTCCAATTCTGCTAACCGAGCTGTTGCCCCACCGCCTCCGAAGCCTGCTCCCCAGGCAGCTGCCCAACCGCCCCTCCTGCTCCTTCAGCGGCTGTCCCGCTGCCTACGAAGACCCCAAATGGCTTCCCCGCCGCCTCCGAAGCCTGCTCCCCGAAAGGCTGCCTACGAAGTCCCCTGGCGGGTGACCCGCAGCCTCCAAAGCCTGCTGCCTCGCAGCCTCCGAGCCTGCTCCCCGAGCAGCTGTCCACCTCCCACCACCGACAACATTATGTCCATGCTTGATCGTTACTTACTACTGTGCTTGAAAGTCTTAAAATAAACCAGCGGACAATGCATTTACTGAACAAGTTAAACATTTGTCAGTCTGTTAACCAGAGGTATAAAAACGAGGTCCAGAAAGAAAATGTCAAACCGTGCATTTGCTTCAACCATGTTACTAAACCAGCTGATTTCATTAACTAGAGTAACAAGTTCTATTTGGGCCAAGATATCTAACCAAGTAATTCTTATCAGGACTCAAGCGGTTAAACAGTCTAGTAAAGGGTTTAAGACTCCAGGTTGACTCTATGAGTATAAAAGGCACACTGACGAGGTTTTAGAAAAAAAAAGTATTAAATGCCGGTCTTTTATTATCAATATGATCAATATTCAAATCCCTTCTCAATAAGGTCAACCATATCAAACATATATACAGTACACATTATAATTCATATGACTAAATCGGTTGCAACCTTGAAAATAAAATAAAAGTCAATAAATGTCCCATCTACCCGGGTAGTGTGATTTTGGAAAAGAGCTCAAGTTTGCTTAGCTGGATCCTGCACGTTGTTGCAGCCTGGCGCGAATGATGGTACTGCTCCTGGCGCGTGCAGCGTGCACAGTTGAGAACTTGCTGTCTGAACAGAGCATGCAGACTCGAGCAAGGGCGCTCGGGCTCGGGGGTCCTGGCTCGCCGTTCAACACTTTTCAAGTCCACAAAAAAAAACCCTGCATATAGCAGGGGTTCAGTTAGGAGTCTTATCTAAACCTCGACTGTACAGTATAACTTCTATATCAATTATAAATCAATTCAGCATCAACTCACGTTACCTCACATGAACACACATGAACCGAATGATCAAATGAATCAAATGACTCGTTCACTAACGTGAGCTAAACATCATTCAAGAGACTCATTTCAAATATATAACTTGGTCTCCGATTGGTTTTTAAATATCTATATGAAATATGAACTTTACTATCATGAATATGAAATATATATCGCGAAATCAGTAAAAGAAAACAGTAACGGCGCTGCCGTTTGATGAGCTAGCAATACATGAAGCACCCAATATTTTAGCTAGCGTGACTCGTGACATGAGGAACAAATGTAACTCACCGGAGCTTTCGCTCGATTAAACTCAGAAAGAAAACAATAAAGGGTGGACTGTTCACATTCGGACACTTCTCCTGTGTTAATACAGCAGGTTTTATGAAACAAACTCGAAGTTAAAGGGTTATATTTATCTTAAATCTTTGTCGATGTCTGGAATGAAGTCCTCTACAGAAATCTGCTTTGCTGATCAACTCCAGACTGATGCAACATAGGAAAGGTGACCTACATAAGTGGTCGCTCTATTGGCGATAGGAGGTATTACAAGTAAATAAGTAAAATCGTGGGAAATAATACAAGAGAATATTAACTGTAATATATGTGGTGGAAGCCATGTCTAGTCAGTCAACGACGTTTTTTATTCTGTGGTCTCAATACAAACACAGTAACACAACAGCAAAGTTACAGTACCTCCTAGCAGTCACACTGAGTAATGCACTTCTTATTCAAATACACTACATCTCCTTTTCTCAAGTTTTTTTTTTCTTCTCTACTCAGTCCAGATAACGCCTTGGCACTCTAACAGGCCTTCCACAGCGTGTTGTTCTCACAGGACTGTTTGTGGATACAGTATTGTCAGTCACTACTCTTGGACTATGCGGTACAGTGGAACAGTCTGGAGTAGGGCTGGGTGGATCAGCACTTGGCAGAGTGTCTTGCTCCACATGATATGAGTGCTCTGGTGTGATGTCATCAGGTGTCCCTGGGAATGAAGTCTCTCTTGTTTTGACCAGGTGTTTGCAATGTCTCCTGTACATTTCTCCACTTGTGGTTTTAACACTGTATGATCTCGGCTGTATGTGTTTCTGTACCACAGTGGCTGGTTCCCACTTGTTGCCTTGTCTAATCCTCACATTTTCACCATCTTGGAGGTCAGACAGTGTCCTGGTTCCGTGGTCAAAGTATTGTTTCTGTCTTTGTTGTCTATACATGAGGTTGCTCCTGGCATTTTTATAGACAGCTGGCTGCAACAATGTCTTTGTCACAGGTAACTTTGATTTGAGCCTTCTTCCCATGAGCATCTGAGCAGGTGAGAGGCCAACCCCACCCAGTGACGTGTTCCTGTATTCAAGCAGTGCTAGGTACGAGTCACCAGCACTGTCCTGTGCTTTTCTCAGCAGGTTTTTTATTGTCTGAACTGCCCTCTCAACTTGCCCATTTGACTGCGGGAAGTTGGGACTTGAGGTGGTGTGTTTGAAACCCCACTCAGCACTGACGTCCACCATCTCTTGGCTCACTAACCGTCTGCCATTGTCGGATAATAACTCATCTGGCACACCATGCCTTGCAAATATAGACTTCAACCCAATGATGACGTGTTTGCTTGTGGTTCCATTCAGTTTGAGGATCTCAGGAAACTTTGAAAAGTAATCCACACACAGTAAGTACTCTGCATCATTGAAGTGAAACAAATCCACACCTATCTTTGCCCATGCTCTCTCAGGCACTGGATGTGACATAAGCGGCTCTCTGGGATTATTGTTCTTGTGTGTGTTACATACAGCACACCGATCCACGACTTCTTCTATCTGTTTGGCCATGCCCGGCCAGTACAGTACATCACGGGCTCGCTCCTTGCACTTAACCATGCCCATGTGTGACTCGTGGATTTTCCTGAGCATTTCACTTCTCAATGTGTGTGATACTACTAACCTTGAGTTCTTGAATATGAGTCCATCTACATATGACAGCTCTTCCCTAAATGTCCAATACTGTTTGATTTTGTCTGGAAGCTGTCTGTTTATCTGGCCATCCTCTCTGAATTGCATTTGCAACCAGTATCAACTCAGCATCCTCTTTTGTTGCTTCTTTGAACTCCTGCAACTTTTCCTCTGATACTGGGAGTTGGTGATTTACAATGTTGACTTCCAGCTCTTCATCAAGGAGTTTCTCATGGTGCTCTTTTAGAAATACTCTGCTTAGAGCATCAGCAATATGCATCTCCTTGCCTAGCTTGTACTTGACCTCAAGACTGTACTTTTGTAGTCTCATGAGCATTCTTTGTAGTCTGGCTGGCGCGCTGAGGAGTGATTTTTTGAATATCACTTCCAGTGGCTTGTGATCACTTTCTACATGGACATGTCTTCCACATAGATACTGATGGAATTTTTCACAGCCGAACACGATTGCAAGCAATTCTTTTTCGATCTGTGCATATCGTTTTTGACAGTCAGTTAATGCCCTGGAGCCATATGCTACTGGCTGTCCATCTTGAAGTAGCACTGCTCCCAGACCCTCAGAGCTTGCATCAACAGATAAGGTAACTGGCTGGCGGACATCATAGTACTTTAGTACTGGTGCTTGGCTGACGAGAGCTTTTAGTTTTTCAAAACTCTGTTGTTGCTCTGATCCCCAATGCCATTCCACATTTCCTTCCAACTTCCTTAGAGGAGCACTCAAGTCTGAGAGGTTGGGGATGAATTTAGAGGGGTATTGCAGTAACCCTGTGAACCTCTGGAGGGCGGCTTTGTCCTCTGGTGCAGGCATGTTTTGTATGGCTCTGACCTTTTCAGGATCAGGCTTGAGTCCTTTCTCACTGAGCACATGACCAATGTAACTGATTTCTGTCGTCCTTATCTTACACTTACTTTTGTTCAGTTTCAGATTGATGCTTCTCAGGCGGTCCAGCAGTTGTCTCAAACGACGATCATGCTACTCTATGCTCTCTCCGCAGACCAGGATGTCATCTATTACATTGACTACACCCTCTAGCCCTTCTAGATGTCTGGCTATGCACCTCTGGAACACCTCAGGTGCTGACGATATACCAAATGGAAGTATTTTAAACCTGTATCTCCCAAATGGTGTGTTGAATGTACACAGATGAGAGCTTTCTTCGTCCAGTTGGATTTGCCAAAATCCGTGGTTAGCATCTACAACTGAAAATAATCTGGCATTTGGCATTTCAGCTACCACTTCTTCTATTGTGCGCAGCGGATAATGTTCTCTTTTGATGGCTGTATTCAGGTCCTTTGGGTCGATGCAGATCCGAACTTTGTTAGGTTTTGTTACAGTCACCATACTATTCACCCAATCTGTAGGCTCTGTCTGTTTGGTTATCACACCCAAGTTTTCCATTCTTTTCAGCTCTATTTCAATTTTGTCTTTTAGGGCAACAGGCACTTTCCTGGGAGCATGAACTACTGGAGTGACATCTGGATTTGTCACAATGTGGTATACTCCCGGTATGCAACCTAATCCAGTGAATAAATCCTCATATTCACTTAGAATGTCACTTTCTGTTTTAAGCGCATGCAGTCTTTTGACAAGCCCCATTTCTTCACATGCCTCTCCTCCTAGAATTGCAGGTGCATTGTTCTTTATGACCTCAAAATCCACATCATACTTTTTATATTTGTACTGACATGTCAACATGATGTTGCCTTTAGCTGGAATGTGGTGGCCTGCATAAGCAACAAGCTTGGAGTGAGATTCGCTCACCTTTTTATCCAATCTCAGTTTTCTGAGGTCTTTCATGGAAATGACGTTGCAATCAGCTCCAGCATCCAGCCTGACTTTAAAAACTTTCTTGTTGACAATCAGATCTTCATGCCATTTTTCTTTCTTTGCATCCACCGCATTGATTTGTGAGAATGAGTGGTCTTGTTTTTCTGCTTGGATTGAGCCAATAAAGAATTCTTGATCATCTTCCTCTGCCTTGTTTATATGCTGCACCTTATGGTTGTTTGTGTGCTTGCGTGAGTTGCACATTTTTGCATAATGATTTTTCCCGTGGCAGGCTTTGCACACTTGTCCATAGGCAGGACACTTATTTGGCTCATGCCTGTAGCCGCATCTTGTGCAGGTTCCTTGATTTCTCATCTTTACCCTCTGTGCTGTGGCACCACTGTCTTTCTGTTTGTCACGTTGTTTTTTCTTGGTGATTTTATTAACAGGAATTTCAAGCTCTTTCAATATATCATAGTCATCTACGTCTTCATCGAAGTCAAGCGTGTTATATACCTTAATTGCTTCGTTTCCAGCCACATGTAGGAACGTGGCTCTTTTCATTGCATCTGACTTTTCGTCAATTCCGCTGGCGACAAGGAACAGTTCGAATTTCTGGATCCAGACTCTCCAATTTTCCGCTAGATTTACTTCTAGACTTAATGAGGTCGGAGGTTTCATCTGCTCCATTTTCTTCCTTTCTTTGGTTTCTTCAAGTTTTATTCTGACACCATGTAATATATGATGTGGTGGAAGCCATGTCTAGTCAGTCAACGACGTTTTTTTATTCTGTGGCCTCAATACAAACACAGTAACACAACAGCAAAGTTACAGTGCCTCCTAGCAGTCACACTGAGTAATGCACTTCTTATTCAAATACACTACATTAACCTTTCTATGTAGGGGAAAAATACATGGGTTACACTAGTAACACAGCGGATCAAACTAAATTCTACATACATATAAATATATATCCATACACATACATGTACATATGTAATGGATGTGGGTAGGGCATGAAAGTGACTATGCAAGGGTTTCCAGCATTTATTTGCTCCTGTAGCAGACAAACACAACACACGAGTTGCTTTCCAGTCCCCTCTGCACATCGACTCCCTCAGAAATGCAAAACGGCCCTGTTAGATTTCATTCTCACATTATCACAACAACGTTTTAACTCGTTCCTCTCCAAAACTTAAAATTGAGCCATGAAAAATATACAAAATGCAAAACAGTGCCACCCGGTGGGCAAAGTAAAAGGTGCATGGGTTGCTAAACAGAGACAGCAAAAATTATAACATTTAACAAGGAAAACACATACCTGCAGAAGACAAACACAACACCCATGAGTCGCCTCCTGGTCCCCTCTGCACATCGACTCCTAAACAGCAAAATAACAGAATTTACACTAAGAAAAGGGCGCTAAAATCTGCGGCGCTACGTTGATCACGTGGTACAGGGCTGCCTGACGTAATATCAAAATGGCGCCGGAAAGTTAAATGAAAAATGTCTACAAAATTTATATTAACGGTCAAAACAACACAACATCTAGGTAACGTAATAGTATTAATGGTAATTCCATAGTATTAACAGTAAGCAAAATGTATTAAATGTTACAACATAAACAGCTCATTCGCAAGGAAAACAATGAAGTAGCGCGGCAGCATTTTTCCACACAACTTACCCTCAGCAATGCAAAACAACAAAGAAACGTAACCTAATTACTGGACTTGCGGGTTAGCTAGCTAGCTAAGTTAGCGAACTTGTGCTAGCCATACAACGTTGGATGACCCTTAAGGGAAAGGGGAATGCAGGTGGCTGCTTAGGGCTGTATGTGTATTGCTGTATGCTGCCGTAGACAGACAGCAGCGTTCCATTTTTTTTTTTTTGGAATTCGACAGACGGCAACGTTCTAGAACCCGCGGCAACTATATATAGTTCATCGGAATTTGGTCTTCATACCGACTTTCACCTTCATTGCAAACGCACAAATACTAACTACAGAGCATTGTTTGAGCCTTGTTTGAAAAAAAACCCTGATAAATATCGATCGAGAGACTTTCTTTTTAGTTTTTCTCTCAAAGTCGCACGTGGGATTTTGCAGTTCACAGCAAACCTTTACTTTGGCGACATGAACAGAGAAGAGGAGAAGAAGTAAGTGTTTAAATCTGCCTAGTGGTTCCCTCGGAGAGGAATATGCTACGGGAGTAAAGCCCTTTTCTTGCCCTTTAGTATCTCTCTTTAAGTGGGAGAGTACTGCTGTGTGGCTGCCGCTTACTCCCTCTCGTAGCCCCCCTTCCCATCCACCCCTGTATGTTTGTGCTATGTTTATCTGTTGTCTTGTCTAACCCCGTTTATTGTAAAGCCACTCTGAGTGTTAGAAAAGCGCTATATAAGTTTAATCTATTATTATTATTATTATTATTATTATTATTAAATGTTGAGGCCATTTAGAAACGTGATCCTTTAAATGTGAAGCCAACCTTCCCGCTTCCTCCCAAAGAAGGTGGAGGAAGAAGGAGGAGAAACTTCTCTACGAGAAGAACGGGCGGTCACAACAAAAGGTTGGTATGCATTCTCACTCCTTTTCTCCATCCGTCACTCTCTCACACTAATTCTCTCCTTTTCACACTTGCCTTGTGCACTTTCTCTCATCCACACTCTTTCTCATGATAATGCTAATACCTTTCATTTGTAATGCACATTTCATTACAACTCTCAAAAGTGTTACAGGGTGCCCCGGGTGCATAAAAACAAACTCATTCACTCAACCTTTCTTCCTCTTTCATCCAATTGGGGACCTTAACAAAATCCCTTTGGGCAACATAATAATGCTTATATGGAGCATAATTTAGATTTAAACCTTGACCTGGGTTCAAACCAGGTCATCGTTACAATCAAACAGACATGTTAAGAATCCCACCCTTTGGAGTTGATCACAGGATATATTTCTCTTTAAAACACAAACAGAAACACACATGTGCACACACAAACACACACATACATGCAAACAGTATGAAATAGTCTCTATCTCTCTTTTTTTTATACACAGAAGGAAAAGCGTACACACTTTGTCCCCATACTGGACTCAGACACTCTGCAGCGTTCCTCAGACCATCAGCAGTCCAGGCTTCCATCCATTATCCAAACTGCTTATCCAACTCAGGGTCGCCGGATGCCGGAGCCTATTCTAGCAGTCATCGGGCGGCAGATCGGGAGACACCCTGGAAAGACCACCAGTCGATCACAGTCGAGGCCTGTCTTGCCAAAAATAGACAAGTGCCAGTTGAAAAAGCATCCCAGTGTAAAGCCTGTGGTCAGTATCATTGATTTTCAGTTCACCTGACGTTTTGTCTGTCTTCCTGTCTGTTGCGGTAGTTGTAGCAGCAGTAGCACATCAACATCATGATGATTGTGATTATGTTATCTGTAAATGTCTCAATATTTTGGGGGTAGCAGCAGCACAGCAAGTCGAAGCAGAAGCACAGCGAGTTGAAGCAGCAGCACAGCAAGTCGAAGGCCCCTTGCCCAAAAGAGGAGAAGACAGACTTCAAGCCAAGCTTGGGCAAACAGCGAAAGCAGAAACATCGCTCCTTTATGGGACTCAGGTTGCCCATGTCCCCTGGAGGTAAATTCTCATTTCCTATTCAGCGTCTTTGTAGCACACATTTCACCAGAAAGGTCGGCGGAAGCTAGTAAGCCATGTTGCTAGAGATCTCACACACACACACTCACTCACACACACACTCACACACACACTCTCACACACACACACTCACACACACTCACACACACACACACACACACACTCACACACACACACACACACACACACACACACACACACACACGTGTGCACCTGCTGTAGAGGCTCAGTCTATGTGGGGTTCACACATCCCACTGCTGGTCCAAAAGATTTCTGGATTCTCGGGGGGGGGGGGGGGCAACACAAAACAAGAAGTTGTTGGGATAAGAGTTAGGAGGATGAGGTTTCTTTCATAGTGTTAAAGTGTGTAGAGAAGGTGGAAGGAAAGAATACAATAAAACAACTTCAGAGACAACTTAAAACAAATAACTGCATTTGAACAGACTGCCTCTTTTCTATTACAGACATTACATGATTATTAAGGGTTTTTGATGTGTCACATTTATTAAGAGAAACGTATGTTACTTGTATTGTCAGGGACACTGTAGCTTTGACCTTCCCTTCCTCAGTGTGTAATACACCGAGAAGAGAGTGTCTCTTTCAGTTTTCCTTTCCGTCCTCGCAGAAGTGTTGGAGGCCTTTGGTCATCGCTTGACAGAGTTCGAGCGAGAGGAGATATTGAATTACTCAGAGATCTGGTACCTCGGTCTGCATTCCCCTAAGATCAATGGTTCAAAGAGCTCCCCACACAACAACGGCTATGATGACCCCCAGACGTACTATCTGCATGTAACTGTTCAGCTGTGTGATGTAGAAAGTGGGTAAATCTTAGACAACAGGGTGTCATGGGGAGCACAGAGGTCATCCTTTGAATGGAAAGGGTTGAGGCCTCCATGACAGTGAGCAATATTCCTGTTGAAGGGTCCCTGAGCAAGGCACTGAATCCCTGCCAACAGAAAGTATGCTAGTTTTGTATGTTATTTGACCATCCTTCATCCCAGTTGGTCTAATCACAAAAATACCTAATTTAGCTGGTGGCTGGTACAGAAAGTTTGTCTACTCTTCCCATAACATTGGCAGGCATAATGGCAACTTGTTGTCTAGATCAATAATTAAAATCTCTTTCCTTGTTGCATGTTTGTCTTTTTCCTTTGGTTTTAGCGATCAGTCAATGAACCAACCTTTTGTCCACAGGTCCTCCATGACCACATTGCCTACCGTTATGAGGTGCTGGAGGTTTTGGGTCAAGGTACCTATGGGCAGGTCCTGAAATGCTGGGACGTTAAGGAACGGGAGTTTGTGGCTATGAAGCTGCTGAGAAGCAAAAAATGGTAAAAAAAAAAAAAAATCGACAACTCTTTCAAATGCTTATACAACTGATATTGAAAATGCAAATTTTAAGACACGTTTATCAAATGCATTTGTACATGTATGCAGAATCCTGGATAACACATGATGCCCTCAGCAGACCTCGTATGGGGAAAAGCTAATGCATCTGTGGGACTGTGCATGCACAACAGCATATATATTCATGCACAGACACAATATACATTATAAATATTCTCATCAATATCCATATGGAGATTAATAGGTCCAGACATACTGCGGTGTCCCATAGTTAGTTTATCTAACATATCCCTGAACTTGTGTTCTGATAACAAATGGTTCTACTGTTGTATTTGTACACATAGCGCATGTGCATTAGCGAACGTTAGTACGTTCTAACTTATTATTTCATCTATTTACATAATATTTTTACTTTACCCTATTTTTCCCTTTGGTTGTTCTAATGAATGCTGGTATAATGATCCAATTCTGATTTGGACCGGTACCAATTTCAAACTAATGAGCCACAATTAAGATGTTATGATACACATAGTGTAGCAGTCACCTTTATGACCAGAGATCTCATGTTGTTCCCGGTGGTCCTTTGCCGTCCAGCTATTATCAGTTTGGGAAGAGAGAGGTCAAGATCCTAGAAGCCCTCCGAAAGAAGGATGAAATGAACGTCTACAATATCGTCCGTAAGAAGGATCACTTCCACTTCCGGAAACATTTGTGTATCACCTTTGAACTGCTGGGGTGAGCTTAAAAAAAAGATTGTTTGTTTAATTTCTAATGAGTCTGCAGCCTGGCGACTACCCAGCCACACGTCATTTAAGTGTGACAAACGTTGCTCACTGCCGTATGTGAGACATAATGCCCACTGTTTACCTGAACTGCCCCACATAACTGAATCTCCCTTGGGATAATTGATGGTATTTAAACCTGTTTCCAATCTGACTTGTTTTTCCCCAGAGAAACCCTGTACAGGAAGGCCAATGCTGACGAGAGCCTCAGCACAGCAGAGGTGAGGAAGTACACCACCTCCCTCCTGAAGTGTCTCTCGCTGCTGAAGAAAGAGAAGCTCATGCACTGTGATCTCAAACCGGTACGGCTCATCGTTACATGTCTACACCGGGAGCACCACTCTTTGGTTTAACACAGCCCGGGTGGTGCTAGTTAACAGAGTAGGATTTGTTTTAGCACGGCACCGACACTTGTGCAACCACGTCTCTGTCCCAAGTTTTAAGCACACATTCAAAAAAGTTGATTAAAATGCAAATCAGGTGCATTACGAACAATTTTAACAATCCTTGCGTTGACTTGCGGACATAAAACAACATGGTCCTGCTCATATGTGTGTATGTTTCTCTTTCAGGAGAACATTGTTCTGTCAAGCAGAAAGCCACACAGACTCAAAGTGATTGACTTTGGCATAAGCCGCTATGAGAAAGAGGCTAGAGGTGCGTGTCCGTTTGTTTTTATGGTCTTGTGTAAATCATGTTGTAAAGTTTAATACGAAACACGGTGGGGAACAGACACAGCACTCTATAGGGGCAGCTGCAAGCACTGGTTCCTTATGGCAGTTACATGGACATGCACTACACAAGGCATGTACGTATACAGTACACAAAATACACATTAAATGAGATTAACAGTCCCGAAGGAGACTTACTATGGAATTACAACACAAAACAATACTCCTTCCATCTGACATCTCTCTCTCTCTCTACTCTTTTCTCTCTCACAGCCAAGTCCTACATCCAGACTCGGCCCTATCGCGCTCCGGAGGCGATCCTGGGCCATGTCTGTAGTGTTGCTGTTGACATGTGGAGTCTAGGCTGCATTATATTTGAACTCTGCACTGGACAAGAGCTTTTCCGGTGTTGGGACAATGCAGAACATCTGTCCCTCATGATAGAGGTAACAAGAAGAGTGGACTATATATACTATAACACTAACTGGTTCCTTGACCATTTAATGAGTTGAGATTCAAGTTCATTTAAATTCATTCTCCAAAATAAAATGTGATCGTGTTTTGTGTTTGTGTTAGATAGGATAGATGAAGCAGGTGAAACAACATTCACATTGCATGCACTTACACCTAACCACACATAGCAAGAGAGGGATGAGTGCCGTATGTGTGAATTGTACGTATGTATACGTATGACAATTGTATTGGTTTTGATGTATCAGTCCCTATTGGTTTAATGTATATTTTCAGGCGCTGGGTACACCACCCCAAGGTCTTCTTGCATCGGCACCAAATAAGAAGAAGTTCTTCGGTGAGCAATTTGATTCCTTGACCTACATTGTGATAAAAGTGGAAGGATTTCCTGCCATCCAGTTGTCAGTGTGTTGACATTGTTACATGTGTATCAGACTCCAAGGGCGTGCTGATTCATAAACAGAAGAGTGAAAAGGAAATGCAGCAGCCCAGAAGAAAAGATCTAGCCAGCATGTTGAGGACCAAGGAACCGCATCTCCTGGACTTCATTAAGCGCTGCTTGGTGTACGTCAGCTCCCTCACAAACACTGTCGATAGAAACTGAAAAGTCTGTGTGCAAACCGTGTATTATTTTCAGATTGTGGGTTAACTTATCATTAGTATCCTTCCTGCACTTTTGTAAGCCCTTCTTCTTAAAGTGTTTGGATTATTACATCCTAAGTGGTTTCCATTCACCTGACAGCAGTTAACATCAGGCCTTTAATAACTTTGTAGTACAAGTGGACATCAAGAAATTCAATGTCCACAGTTCTGAGTGTCTGTAGTTTGTTTCTAAAGGTGTTAAGACTGCAAAACGTATCTAATTATCAGTTTAAGATAACTTGCGATTTTTTTCTAAATGTGTTATCCGCTAGATGGGACCCGAGCAAAAGGATGACGCCAGACAAGGCCATGCAGCATCCTTGGATCTTGCAGCATAAGGAGAGCAGTGGATCTAAGTTCGGCCTCAAAAGACAAGTCACAACAACAGATGGTAAGAGGAGACATCTGAAAAGAAAAGCATGTTTGTAAAACTTTATATATTATTTGTGGAAAAAAGAAAGCATTGCCTGAAGTTCAACATCAATATAGCAATCAATAAATAAAGATCTGGTCTGTAAGCAAATCATCACTTTGTCAACAAGGAACTTGTGATATCCACTATTCCCATTATTCTATTCCAAATAGTGGCCATCTCTTTGTGGAACAAGAAACTTTATTTACAAATACATTTTGATTGCGGTAGGCAATTAAGGTGTCTGATTATCATTAAACATTGCATATATAATAAGTCCCTGACCCAGGTCTCTTGTTTTGTGGTTCTTCTCAAAGCATTTTCAAGATTTGTTTTTATTGACTTGATTTTCTCACACAGTGGCCAGAAACTCTGTTGTTGGCATGGAAGCCGACCTGCTCAGCCGAAGGAAACTGTGCCCTGCACGTCTGCCCCGGTTGGAAGCCACCAAAAAAGCCCAAGTTCAGCAAAAGGCCAACAGGGCAGAGAAGGTGAGCTATGTCGTTTTGAGCCCCCCCCCCCAACTAATGGACATCAGGTCATCAGAATACAGCTCTCTCTTCTTCTTTTTTTTGCACGGTGATGCTGGTCGCATGGCTTGTGTCCTGGGCTGTTCCAGTGGCGTCTGGACACTGCTTGGCATCCTGTGCATCATATTCTTCATACATTTTATAATTCCATCTTAATTCTGTTATCCTCTTTCAGTGTTGTATTCTGTAAATTGTGTAAACACAACATCCATTGCACATTGTCCATCTTGGGAGAGAGCTCCCTCCTCTGTTGCCCTCCCTAAGGTTTCTTCCTATTTTTTCTCCCTGTTAAAGGGCTTCTTTTTAGGGAGTTGTTCCTTATCCGATACGGGGGTCTAAGGACAGGATGTTGTGTTGCTGTAAAGCCCACTGAGGCAAATTTGTAACTTGTCATGTTGGGCTATATAAATGAAATTGACTTGACTTGACTCTCCCAGATTCCTCAGGTGGCGGCAGCTTCGGTTGGGAGCTTCAAACTACCCAGGCCGATGAGTGGTAGACCAAACAGAACAGCTAGTGAGATTAAATGCAAAACTCACCCACTGCCATCTTTTGCAAGGGTAGAACAGCCCAACCGCCCACTGCTGCCCAACACTGCAGAGGTGCCAGTCACAACGGTCAAAATCAGCCAGGCAGGAAGTGCCAGAAAGGATGTCACCACAAAAAGAAAGACCCACCTCACCAGCAGAGAGCCATCCCTGCAGATCAGGGGTCACCAACCTTTTTTGCACCGCGGACCAGTTCGATATTGACAATATTCTGGCGGACCGGGGGAGAGACGGGGGTGCGTTAATAACTACGGGGATATAGGTTAGGCTTATAAGTCAGTAGTATCATAACATTTTTTTTTATCACTTTAGTTTTTATTGAAGTTTTTAGGTCAATACAAACATGGCATCCGTATTCAGAAGTAAACATTGAATTATCTACATTTACTTGCACACAAGCCCAACAGGGCAACTCAAAACAAACAAACAAAAAAAACACACAAAAAAATGAACTACAAGAGCTTCCTGTGGGTCTAACTTTCCAGTCTTAAGTGTTGTCATGAATTATGTTGTCACGTGTTTGCTCCTTAAACCATGTCCATTTCTTCCACTGGTCTTCCATCCGAGGTACTGTAAGTCTCAATCAATGAGTCAGTTTTTCCATCGTATGAATGTCCTCCTTTTGTGTATAGTATTTTTCCTGAGATGTTGACTGTAGATGTTGACACTGGTGTTTTGCGGGTACTATTTAATGAAGATGCCAGTTGGGGACCTGTGAGGCGTCTGTTTCTCAAACTAGAGACTCTAATGTACTTATCTTCTTGCTCAGTTGTGCAACGCGGCCTCCCACTTCTTTTTCTACTCTGGTTAGAGCCTGTTTGTGCTGTCCTCTGAAGGGAGTAGTACACACCGGTGTAGGAAATCTTCAATTTCTTAGCAATTTCTCGCATGGAATAGCCTTCATTTCTAAGAACAAGAATAGACTGTCGAGTTTCAGATGAAAGTTCTCTTTTTCTGGCCATTTTGAGCGTTTAATTGACCCCACAAATGTGATGCTCCAGAAACTCAATCTGCTCAAAGGAAGGTCAGTTTTGTAGCTTCTGTAACGAGCTAAACTGTTTTCAGATGTGTGAACATGATTGCACAAGGGTTTTCTAATCATCAATTAGCCTTCTGAACCAATGAGCAAACACATTGTACCATTAGAACACTGGAGTGATAGTTGCTTGAAATGGGCCTCTATACACCTATGTAGATATTGCACCAAAAACCAGACATTTGCAGCTAGAATAGTCATTTACCACATTAGCAATGTATAGAGTGTATTTCTTTAAAGTTAAGACTAGTTTAAAGTTATCTTCATCGAACAGTACATTGCTTTTCCTTCAAAAATATGGACATTTCAATGTGATCCCAAACCTTGGAACGGTAGTGTAAATTAGGTACCGAGAATCCCCGAGCCTCAGGTGTCCAGAGCCTCAGCTAACCAGTGTCCCAGAGCCTCAGCTGCCCAGTGCCCACGAGTTCGAGAATGGTCGGCATGTTGGCCGTCTTTGCCGACATGTGGTCTGTTCCCAGGCTGTCGGCCGCCCTGCCTCCAAAGCCTGCTCCACGAGCCGCTGCCTGGCCGCCTCCAATTCTGCTAACCGAGCAGTTGCCCCACCGCCTCCGAAGCCTGCTCCCCAGGCAGCTGCCCCACCGCCCCTCCTGCTCCTTCAGCGGCTGTCCCGCTGCCTACGAAGACCCCAAATGGCTTCCCCGCCGCCTCCGAAGCCTGCTCCCCGAAAGGCTGCCTACGAAGTCCCCTAGCGGGTGACCCGCAGCCTCCAAAGCCTGCTGCCCCGCAGCCTCCGAGCCTGCTCCCCGAGCAGCTGTCCACCTCCCACCACCGACAACATTATGTCCATGCTTGATCGTTACTTACTACTGTGCTTGAAAGTCTTAAAATAAACCAGCGGACAATGCATTTACTGAACAAGTTAAACATTTGTCAGGCTGTTAATCAGAGATATAAAAAACAGGTCCAGAAAGAAAATGTCAAACCGTGCATTTGCTTCAACCATGTTACTAAACCAGCTGATTTCATTAACTAGTGTAACAAGTTCTATTTGGGCCAAGATATCTAACCAAGTAATTCTTATCAGGACTCAAGCGGTTAAACAGTCTAGTAAAGGGTTTAAGACTCTAGGTTGACTCTATGAGTATAAAAGGCACACTGACGAGGTTTTAGAAAAAAAAGTATTAAATGCCGGTCTTTTATTATCAATATGATCAATATTCAAATCCCTTCTCAATAAGGTCAACCATATCAAACATAGTATATACAGTACACATTATAATTCATATGACTAAATCGGTTGCAACCTTGAAAATAAAATAAAAGTCAATAAATGTCCCATCTACCCGGGTAGTGTGATTTTGGAAAAGAGCTCAAGTTTGCTTAGCTGGATCCTGCACGTTGTTGCAGCCTGGCGCGAATGATGGTACTGCTCCTGGCGCGTGCAGCGTGCACAGTTGAGAACTTGAACTTGAAGAGAGCATGCAGACTCGAGCAAGGGCGCTCGGGCTCGGGGGTCCTGGCTCGCCGTTCAACACTTTTCAAGTCCACAAAAAAAAAAACCCTGCATATAGCAGGGGTTCAGTTAGGAGTCTTCTCTAAACCTGGACTGTACAGTATAACTTCTATATCAATTATAAATCAATTCAGCATCAACTCACGTTACCTCACATGAACACACATGAACCGAATGCTCAAATGAATCAAATGACTCGTTCACTAACGTTACATAGCTACAGCTTAGCTATCAGCATCGTGAGCTAAACATCATTCAAGAGACTCATATCAAATATATAACTTGGTCTCTGATTGGTTTTTAAATATCTATATGAAATATGAACTTTACTATCATGAATATGAAATGTATATCGCGAAATCAGTAAAAGAAAACAGTAACGGCGCTGCCGTTTGATGAGCTAGCAATACATGAAGCACCCAATATTTTAGCTAGCGTGACTCGTGACATGAGGAACAAATGTAACTCACCGGAGCTTTCGCTCGATTAAACTCAGAAAGAAAACAATAAAGGGTGGACTGTTCACAGTCGGACACTTCTCCTGTGTTAATACAACAGGTTTTATGAAACAAACTCGAAGTTAAAGGGTTATATTTATCTTAAATCTTTGTCGATGTCTGGAATGAAGTCCTCTACAGAAATCTGCTTTGCTGATCAACTCCAGACTGATGCAACATAGGAAAGGTGACCTACATAAGCGGTCGCTCTATTGGCGATAGGAGGTATTACAAGTAAATAAGTAAAATCATGGGAAATAATACAAGAGGATATTAACTGTAATATATGTGGTGGAAGCCATGTCTAGTCAGTCAACGACGTTTTTTATTCTGTGGTCTCAATACAAACACAGTAACACAACAGCAAAGTTACAGTGCCTCCAAGCAGTCACACTGAGTAATGCACTTCTTATTCAAATACACTACATCTCCTTTTCTCAAGTTTTTTTTTTCTTCTCTACTCAGTCCAGATAACGCCTTGGCACTCTAACAGGGCTTCTACAGCGTGTTGTTCTCACAGGACTGTTTGTGGATACAGTATTGTCAGTCACTACTCTTGGACTATGCGGTACAGTGGAACAGTCTGGAGTAGGGCTGGGTGGATCAGCACTTGGCAGAGTGTCTTGCTCCACATGATATGAGTGCTCTGGTGTGATGTCATCAGGTGTCCCTGGGAATGAAGTCTCTCTTGTTTTGACCAGGTGTTTCCAATATCTCCTGTACATTTCTCCACTTGTGGTTTTAACAATGTATGATCTCGGCTGTATGGGTTTCTGTACCACAGTGGCTGGTTCCCACTTGTTGCCTTGTCTAATCCTCACATTTTCACCATCTTGGAGGTCAGACAGTGTCCTGGTTCCGTGGTCAAAGTATTGTTTCTGTCTTTGTTGTCTATACATGAGGTTGCTCCTGGCATTTTTATAGACAGCTGGCTGCACCAATGTCTTTGTCACAGGTAACTTTGATTTGAGCCTTCTTCCCATGAGCATCTGAGCAGGTGAGAGGCCAACCCCACCCAGTGACGTGTTCCTGTATTCAAGCAGTGCTAGGTACGAGTCACCAGCACTGTCCTGTGCTTTTCTCAGCAGGTTTTTTATTGTCTGAACTGCCCTCTCAACTTGCCCATTTGACTGCGGGAAGTTGGGACTTGAGGTGGTGTGTTTGAAACCCCACTCAGCACTGACGTCCACCATCTCTTGGCTCACTAGCTGTCTGCCATTGTCGGATAATAACTCATCTGGCACACCATGCCTTGCAAATATAGACTTCAACCCAATGATGACGTGTTTGCTTGTGGTTCCATTCAGTTTGAGGATCTCAGGAAACTTTGAAAAGTAATCCACACACAGTAAGTACTCTGCATCATTGAAGTGAAACAAATCCACACCTATCTTTGCCCATGCTCTCTCAGGCACTGGATGTGACATAAGCGGCTCTCTGGGATTATTGTTCTTGTGTGTGTTACATACAGCACACCGATCCACGACTTCTTCTATCTGTTTGGCCATGCCCGGCCAGTACACTACATCACGGGCTCGCTCCTTGCACTTAACCATGTCCATGTGTGACTCGTGGATTTTCCTGAGCATTTCACTTCTCAATGTGTGTGGTACTACTAACCTTGAGTTCTTGAATATGAGTCCATCTACATATGACAGCTCTTCCCTAAATGTCAAATACTGTTTGATTTTGTCTGGAAGCTGTCTCTGTTTATCTGGCCATCCTCTCTGAATTGCATTTGCAACCAGTATCAACTCAGCATCCTCTTTTGTTGCTTCTTTGAACTCCTGCAACTTTTCCTCTGATACTGGGAGTTGGTGATTTACAATGTTGACTTCCAGCTCTTCATCAAGGAGTTTCTCATGGTGCTCTTTTAGAAATACTCTGCTTAGAGCATCAGCAATATGCATCTCCTTGCCTAGCTTGTACTTGACCTCAAGACTGTACTTTTGTAGTCTCATGAGCATTCTTTTTAGTCTGGCTGGCGCGCTGAGGAGTGATGTTTTGAATATCACTTCCAGTGGCTTGTGATCACTTTCTACATGGATATGTCTTCCACATAGATACTGATGGAATTTTTCACAGCCGAACACGATTGCAAGCAATTTTTTTTCGATCCGTGCATATCGTTTTTGACAGTCAGTTAATGCCCTGGAGCCATATGCTACTGGCTGTCCATCTTGAAGTAGCACTGCTCCCAGACCCTCAGAGCTTGCATCAACAGATAAGGTAACTGGCTGGCGGACATCATAGTACTTGAGTACTGGTGCTTGGCTGACGAGAGCTTTTAGTTTTTCAAAACTCTGTTGTTGCTCTGATCCCCAATGCCATTCCACATTTCCTTCCAACTTCCTTAGAGGAGCACTCAAGTCTGAGAGGTTGGGGATGAATTTAGAGGGGTATTGCAGTAACCCTGTGAACCTCTGGAGGGCGGCTTTGTCCTCTGGTGCATGCATGTTTTGTATGGCTCTGACCTTTTCAGGATCAGGCTTGAGTCCTTTCTCACTGAGCACATGACCGATGTAACTGATTTCTGTCGTCCTTATCTTACACTTACTTTTGTTCAGTTTCAGATTGATGCTTCTCAGGCGGTCCAGCAGTTGTCTCAAACGACGAGCATGCTGCTCTATGCTCTCTCCGCAGACCAGGATGTCATCTATTACATTGACTACACCCTCTAGCCCTTCTAGATGTCTGGCTATGCACCTCTGGAACACCTCAGGTGCTGACGATATACCAAATGGAAGTCTTTTAAACCTGTATCTCCCAAATGGTGTGTTGAATGTACACAGGTGAGAGCTTTCTTCGTCCAGTTGGATTTGCCAAAATCCGTGGTTAGCATCTACAACTGAAAAGAATCTGGCATTTGGCATTTCAGCTACCACTTCTTCTATTGTGCGCAGCGGATAATGTTCTCTTTTGATGGCTGTATTCAGGTCCTTTGGGTCGATGCAGATCCGAACTTTGTTAGGTTTTGTTACAGTCACCATACTATTCACCCAATCTGTAGGCTCTGTCTGTTTGGTTATCACACCCAAGTTTTCCATTCTTTTCAGCTCTATTTCAATTTTGTCTTTTAGGGCAACAGGCACTTTCCTGGGAGCATGAACTACTGGAGTGACATCTGGATTTGTCACAATGTGGTATACTCCCGGTATGCAACCTAATCCAGTGAATAAATCCTCATATTCACTTAGAATGTCACTCTCTGTTTTAAGCGCATGCAGTCTTTTGACAAGCCCCATTTCTTCACATGCTTCTCCTCCTAGAATTGCAGGTGCATTGTTCTTTATGACCTCAAACTCCACATCATACTTTTTATCTGTGTACTGACATGTCAACATGATTTTGCCTTTAGCTGGAATGTGGTGGCCTGCATAAGCAACAAGCTTGGAGTGAGATTCGCTCACCTTTTTTATCCAATCTCAGTTTTCTGAGGTCTTTCATGGAAATGACGTTGCAATCAGCTCCAGTATCCAGCCTGACTTTCAAAACTTTCTTGTTGACAATCAGATCTTCATGCCATTTTTCTTTCTTTGCATCCACCGCATTGATTTGTGAGACTGAGTGGTCTTGTTTTTCTGCTTGGATTGAGCCAATAAAGAATTCTTGATCATCTTCCTCTGCCTTGTTTAGATGCTGCACCTTATGGTTGTTTGTGTGCTTGCGTGAGTTGCACATTTTTGCATAACGATGTTTCCCGTGGCAGGCTTTGCACACTTGTCCATAGGCAGGACACTTATTTGGCTCATGCCTGTAGCTGCATCTTGTGCAGTTTCCTTGATTTCTCATCTTTACCCTCTGTGCTGTGGCACCACTGTCTTTCTGTTTGCCACGTTGTTTTTTCTTGGTGACTTTATTAACAGGAATTTCAACCTCCTCATGTAGACTTTTTAGCCGACTCCGACTCAACTCACTGGCTCTGCAAATGTCTATTGCTTTTATTAGCGTGAGGTCCAGTTCTCTCAGTAGTCTTCCTCTCACTTGGTCATCCGTGATTCCACACACGATTCTATCTCGTATCAGTGAGTCGGTAAGGTACTCAAACTCACAGTCTTTCGCTGTATTCTTTAAATCAGTCACATATGCATCAACAGATTCTGATTTTCCTTGCTTTCGAGTGAAGAACAGGTGCCTCAAATATGTCACCTTTTTCCTTGGCTCACAATGTTGGCGGAATAGCTCTTTCAATATATCATAGTCATTTATGTCTTCATCGAAGTCAAGCGTGTTATATAACTTAATTGTTTCTTTTCCAGCCACATGTAGGAACGTGGCTCTTAATTCTGTTATCCTCTTTCAGTGTTGTATTCTGTAAATTGTGTAAACACAACATCCATTGCACATTGTCCATCTTGGGAGAGAGCTCCCTCCTCTGTTGCCCTCCCTAAGGTTTCTTCCTATTTTTCTCCCTGTTAAAGGGCTTCTTTTTAGGGAGTTGTTCCTTATCCGATACGGGGGTCTAAGGACAGGATGTTGTGTTGCTGTAAAGCCCACTGAGGCAAATTTGTAACTTGTCATGTTGGGCTATATAAATGAAATTGACTTGACCTGACTTGACTTGACTTGACTCTCCCAGATTCCTCAGGTGGCGGCAGCTTCGGTTGGGAGCTTCAAACTACCCAGGCCGATGAGTGGCAGACCAAACAGAACAGCTAGTGAAATTAAATGCAAAACTCACCCACTGCCATCTTTTGCAAGGGTAGAAGAGCCCAACCGCCCACTGCTGCCCAACACTGCAGAGATGCCAGTCACAACGGTCAAAATCAGCCAGGCAGGAAGTGCCAGAAAGGATGTCACCACAAAAAGAAAGACCCACCTCACCAGCAGAGAGCCATCCCTGCAGATCAGGGGTCACCAACTTTTTTTGCACTGCGGACCAGTTCGATATTGACAATGTTCTGGCGGACCGGGGGAGAGACGGGGGTGCGTTAATAACTACGGGGATATAGGTTAGGCTTATAAGTCAGTAGTATCATAACATTTTTTTATCACTTTAGTTTTTATTGAAGTTTTTAGGTCAATACAAACATGGCATCCGTATTCAGAAGTAAACATTGAATTATCTACATTTACTTGCACACAAGCCCAACAGGGCAACTCAAAACAAACAAACAAAAAAACACACAAAAAAATGAACTACAAGAGCTTCCTGTGGGTCTAACTTTCCAGTCTTAAGTGTTGTCATGAATTATGTTGTCGCGTGTTTGCTCCTTACACCATGTCCAATTCTTCCACTGGTCTTCCATCCGAGGTACTGTAAGTCTCAATCGATGAGTCAGTTTTTCCATCGTATGAATGTCCTCCACTATTTCCATCCATTGTCCTTGTGTGGGGGCGTCCACCTGGCACCATTTTCTTGTGATTGCCTTCTTAGCCGCAATCAGCAGTATCTTAACCAAACATCTATCACTTGGCCCTATATTGTCGTTTTTAAAATTACAGAGATAGAGGGTCATATAGCACTTAGGGAAGTCATATCCAAGTACCTTTTGTATTACATCATGAACCATCTCCCAAAACATCGCTAGCTTATTACATTTCCAAAATATATGCGAGTGGTCTACATCCTCTGTTCCACATTTCCTCCAGCATGACAGTTTGGTGCTGGAGTATCTATTTTTGATTTTTGGTGTAATAAAAAAACGTATCAGATTTTTCCAGGAGAATTCCCTCCATATCCGCGAACTAGTGGAGGATTGATGAACTTTCCACATATTCTGCCAGTCCTCCTCTGTAATTTCTGTGCCAAATTCTAATTCCATTTTTCTTTTATATATGTAGTTGAGTGTTTATTAGTTGTGAGAGCTTGATATAGTACAGATATAGTCCTAGATTTTCTCCCTTTATATGCGTTGATTATAATTTGAATCACACTGTTCACCTCCATGGAGGGTCCTCCCCTGATACGTTTGTTGTAATAATCCCTTAATTGTAAATATCTAAAGAAGTCATGATTCTCCAAATCAAACTTGTCTTTCATACCCTGAAAACTCTCCATCTCCCCCTTTTCCTCTAGAGTGCACCATGCTGTGATTCCCCAGTTAACCCACAGTTTAAAAACTGTGTCATGCCTCGCTGGAGTAAAGTCTCTATCATATGCTACCCATCTCAATAACTGTATCTCATCTTGTAATTTGTTGATTTTAATCAATTTAAACCATAACTCCAGTGTAAATAATGTGACTGAATCCATATTGGTTTTTGTTTTCTTGTATACTTCTTTATCCCCTAAAATATCCTGGATAGGGTACCCACCATATTCCCTTTCCATGACTTTCCACTTGGCCATGTAATCTTGCCTACACCAGTCAATAGCATATCTCAGCTGGGCAGCTTTGAAATATTATTTTAGATTTGGTAAACCCATACCTCCCTTTTCCTTTGAGAGTTGGAGAGTTTCATACCTTACTCTGGGCTTCTTCCCTCCCCAAATAAATCTAGATATTGTCCTATCCCACATATCAAATTGAGCTTGAGTCACCTCTACAGGCAACGATTGGAATAGGTAAAGAAGCCTTGGTAGAATATTCATTCTAACTGTCTCAATTCTTAAGCTGAAGTCAAGTGGCAGAGTGGACCATCTATCAATATCCTTTTGCATCACATCGTTGATCTTGCCGTAATTTGCTTTATGTAATTTAGACAATTCCTTGGTAATGTAAATTCCCAAATATTTGATTTTGTTTAGATTTCAATTAAAGTCAAATTTTCCCTTGAATTATGTGGTTGGAGTATAATTGAGAACTAGCACCTGTGTTTTTGACATGTTAATTTTATATCCAGATAAATGACCATATAGTTCTAGTAGCTTCATTAGTTGAGGGAGTGATGTATGTGGTTGCTCAAGATAGGCTATGACATCATCAGCAAATAGCCCCACCTTGTGGACAGTGCCATTCACTGTCACTCCATTAATTCCTTCATTTTGGCGAATGGCCTCCGCTAAAGGCTCAATGAATAACGCGAACAGTGTCGGAGACAAACAGCATCCTTGTCTTGTCGACCTCTGCAAACTGAACTTGTTCGTTAAACTCCCGTTTATTTTAATCCGAGCATTAGGTTGTTGATATAATGTTTTAATGCACTGTATTGACTTATTACTGAACCCTAGTCGTTCCAATACTGCATACAAAAAATTCCAAGACACCCGATCGAATGCTTTTTCTGCATCTAAACTTACTAATAGTGTAGCTTGTTTTCTCTTACTCAATTGATCAACAATATACAATGTCCTTCTGATATTATCATGCGTTTTTCTTTCTCTCATGAATCCTGTTTGAGCTTCATCTATCAAATCACCTATGAATGAGTTTAACCTTTTGGAGATAATTGTCGTATATATTTTATAATCTACATTTAATAATGAAATAGGTCTGTAGTTCCCACAATATTCTTTATCCTTTCCCGGTTTTGGAATGACTGTGATTATTGCCTCTGACCATGATGGTGGTATCTTATTATTGTGAAGTGTCCAATTGAAGGATCTCAGAAGTAACGGTGCCAGCTCTTCCCTAAACACTTTGCACCATTCTGCAGGGTATCCATCGCTGCCCGGGCTTCTATTGTTTTTCAAAGAATTTATTGCATCTATCACCTCTTCCATCTTGATGTCAGCTGTTAATTTGTCATTTTGAGGGTAAATCTAATGAATTCAAAAAGGTATTAATTTCCGCTTCGGGTGCAGGTGTGGGTTGTGAATATAGCTCTTTTATAATATCCCAAAAATATGTCCTCTATGCTTTCTGGTATATTCGTTAACTCATTTGAATGGGGTCTCTGATCTTATGTATATGGCCAACTGCTTGCTGTTTGCGAATACGTTTTGCCAACAGTTTAGTTGCGCGCGGGCCTGTTTCATAATATCTTTGTTTGAGAAACAAGCTTTTTTTCTCAACTTCATCTATCAGTTCTTTATTAATGTCTGACTTAGCCGATTTGATTTGCTCCAACACCACGGGGTTTCCCGCAGTTTTGTATTCCCTCTCCATTTCTCTTAACCTGTCCGTATTCTTTCTGGATATAATTGATCTTGCCTTTTTGATCAATGCTGAACGCGCTATTAACTTTCCCCTGATGACCGCCTTCATGGCATCCCAAAATATTGTTGGGTCTACTTCCCCATTGCTGTTTTCTTCTCGATATGTCCGAATATCCGTCTTTAACATAATCTTACTCTGCTCACTATTCAGTAGACCCACATTAAACCTCCAAACCGTATTTCGTTTTCTACAATTCAAATTAATTTCTAAATATACTGGATTGTGATCTGAGATATCCGCCCCTCCAATCCCACACTCCTTTACACTGTAAATATCGTCTTTGCTCACAAGGAAATAGTTTATCCTTGAATGAACTTTATGTACAGCTGAGTAATGTGTATAGTCTTTTTCCTGAGGGTGCAATTGTCTCCACACATCATCCATCCCCATCTCTTCCAGTGATATATTTACAAATCAAGTGACCTGTGTTTTAGTACTTTTGATACTGGCCGTATCCATTTTGTGATTCAAAACGACATTCAAATCTCCCCCACAAATTAAGACCCCCCCTCTGACTCGTTTGCTATCTCATCAAACAAAGATTTAAAAAATATTTTATCACTTTCAGCAGGGGCGTATATATTTACCAATGTCACTGGTTTGTTCTCTAACCTCCCCTTCACTATAATATATCTCCCCTCCTTGTCTCCAATCTCCCTATCATAATCGAATTGAGTTTTGTTTGATATTAAAATTGCAACACCTCTCCTGCGCCCTTCCTTGTAGGAGCTATAATATGAATGTCTTTACCCATATTTCTTAAGTTTCCCATGCTCTATCTGTGTTAAATGGGTCTCTTGGAGGAATATGATTTGTACATCCTCCTTTTTTAGCGTAATCATAACCTTTTCCCTCTTCTTTAACATATTTAGACCATTAACATTCAGCGACATTATTTTAGTAGTGTGAACCATCTAGACATCTTGATACTCTTTTTCCATATATTCCCACAGAGCTCCAAACAAAAAAACTACAAATATAAAACACGTTAATCAACAACAAAAATAACTTCCAACTAAAGGGGCCTAACCACCCCGGTCCCCGTTGGTAGGTGAAGGGGAAATCCTTTTCAGAAAGGGCCCCACTCTAGACTTGACAGTTTGCCCATCACATGGGATAGGCCTACAGCCTTGTCTAGGCATGTCCAACGTTTGGCAACCGTATAGCCTACCTCTCTCAGTGGCATGTGATGAAAAAGCCTTTTGTAATGGAGCTCAACTCAGTCAGAACGATACCAATCCTACTTTCTCCGATAGGCCCGGAGCTTCTCTTTCGCTCGTTGTGCAGCTTCACGTCCTCCTTTCGCGCCTTGGACTCGTTGCCACCCTGCTCGCATCCCAGTCGCCTCCACCTGCTCTGTGGCCGTGGTTGCCGTGTCATCGTCTGGTATCTCGATGTCGCAGCCTCTCGTCTTCATGTCCATCGCAGCTTCCCTGGCATTGTCGTATGTCTTCGTTCCGTTGTTCCAGTGGATCCTTATTTTGGCGAGGGGTGTCTGGAAACGAATTCCTTTACCCTTGAGCACTTTCTTAATGCCCAAATATGATTTTCTTTTCCGGACCACTTCAGCTGCGTAATCGTGATCAAAGTAAATACGTTTGTCCCCTATCTCTATCTTATTCTTTTCCCATGCTTTCTTGAGAATCATTTCTTTTATATCAAACTGTTGAAAGGTCACCACTGTTGACCTGGGGGGAGCTGTCGGAGGGGGTTTCTGAGCGAGGGCTCTGTGCGCTCTTTGTATCTGGAGATTGGTCCCTTCTTCTAAGTCAAGTTGAGTATTCAAGAATTGTTCCACATACTGGGTAATGGAGCCTCCCTCCGTTTCCTCTGGCACACCAAAGATTAGAATATTGTTCCTCCTTGACCTCCCTTCCAGGTCCATTATTTTTTCTTGCATCTGGAGCGTTTGGGTCGACATGTCCATCAGTAGTTCTGTCGAGTCCGCCTGCCATTCCTCTAGCTCGGCTATGCGCTTCTGGGCCTCACTCATGTGCGCTTTCTGCGCCTGTATTTCGCCGTTGCTCTCTGCAAACTTCTGTGTCATTTCTTCTCGGAAGCAAGCAATCTCTTCCTTCACTTCCCTTTTCACCTCATCTTTGAGTCTGGCAAAGTCACCTCGTAGCTCTTGTTTGAATTCTTGTATATCTTTAGCGATAGCTGCTAATCCGGCACGCAATGTCTCAGCTGTGTCCGCCGCCATTGTAGCTTCTTCAACCTCGTGTTTGCTATTACCTTGCTCCGACTGTTTCTTCGCTCCCTGTGTATCTGGTGCGCTACCCTTTTGGATTGTACGGCTACCTTTATTCGAATTACCTCCTCTTCTCATTTCTCCTTTTTTTGCGTCGAGTTTAGTGTTTTAGGGGATTTATTTTAGCCAACTTGCGAGAGGCAGAAAGTTGTGCTGCTATTCAAGTCGCCATCTTACCGGAAGTCCAGTATCATAACATTTTAAGTAACGTTTGGATATTAAACACACAGCATATATTTTCCTCGCATTAACATAACATACATATAACAACATTGCAACTCACCAGTTTCATCAATTCTCCTTGAAACTGTGGCAGCTGAAAGAGGAACATTTGCCACCTTGTTAGCTGCAGCTTCCCCCAACTGTTCATGGCACGTGTCCTTGGCAACAGGCAGAATCAATTCTTCGCCGACAGTGAAAGGCTTCTTAGCCTTAGAAACACGACTAGCCACTAAGTAGCCTTAGCAACACGACTAGCCACTAAGTAGCCTTAGCAACACTACTAGCCACTAAGTAGCCTTAGCAACACGACTAGCCACTAAGTAGCCTTAGCAACACTACTAGCCACTAAGTAGCCTTAGCAACACGACTAGCCACTAAGTAGCCTTAGCAACACGACTAGCCACTAAGTAGCCTTAGCAACACGACTAGCCACTAAGTAGCCTTAGCAACACGAATAGCCACTAAGTAGCCTTAGAAACACGACTAGCCACTAAGTAGCCTTAGCAACACGACTAGCCACTAAGTAGCCTTAGCAACACGAATAGCCACTAAGTAGCCTTAGCAACACGACTAGCCACTAAGTAGCCTTAGCAACACGACTAGCCACTAAGTAGCCTTACCAACACTACTAGCCACTAAGTAGCCTTAGCAACACGACTAGCCACTAAGTAGCCTTAGCAACACGACTAGCCACTAAGCATGACACTCTCAGAGCAGCAGCATTTGTAAAGAGATGGTGGCTCTCAGCACGCGCTTTTGTCCCGCTGGCTCGCGTTGTTTTCGCCCAGAGAACTCCCCGGAACAATGCTTTGATGCACATTTTCACGTTACTATGCTGACATTAAGTATCACTTGTATGTACTCATTTTATTTACTGGTTGTTGCACTTTTGCAGGTTACTGGCACTTACTCTTGTGAGAGGATGACGTTGGCCCATGGTGATGTTCTTCAACATCTTGGATGTGTTGGTCTACAACGTGTTTGTGATGTGGATAGATTGAGGTAAATCCAGACTGGAAGCAAGAAAAAACACAATTATTTGTTATAGTTGAAATAATCCATACACTGTTTTTTTTTCACTAAAACATTAGTTGTATTAGCTCAGGTCAATGAGCCCTACAGGCCATAAATAGCAAATAGAAGTTCAAAACTTGTAATGCTCACAAGAACTTAAGTTTATATTGATCTAAAAAAAATAGGTGATAATATATGTATTATTATGGATTTGTAATCCGCTATAATGGAGCGGTCATTTTGGACCGGGAACACACAATTAATGTGCGAGGAACAACAGGAAGACTACTCTAGTCCAGCGGTCGGGAACCTATGGCTCGCGAGCCATATATGGCTCTTCCGGTGACGGCATATGGCTCCCAGACAATTTTGAGTTGAAACATTTTTTTTTTCAAAAAAATCAGTTTGGAACTGATTTTAAAATACTTGTGATATTTCTTAATAATACTGTGTCATTTTAAAGTAAACAGAAATTAGTTTTGAAGATAAATTTCACGGGTCACGGGTCACCCGTGGGTCGGGTCGGGAACCAATGGCTCGCGTGCATGTCCGGGTCATTGTAAAGGTGAAGAAATCAATTTTATCAGATAGCCAACTAGTTTATCCGCTTCAACCCTTGTAACGGAAAAGCTGGCGAAAAGAAAAAAAAGACGATGATTACCGTGCATTCCAGGCTGCGTGGACAGAGGAATTTGCATTTGTGGAGAGAGCAGGATCTGCGGTATGTCTAATATGCAATGATAAAATGCAACGATAAAACGGTCAAATATAAAGCGGCACTTCGATACGCACCATGCTTCATTTGCACGGAAATCTCCAGCGGGGGACAGCAGGAAAAGGGCATGCGAGGAGCTACAGCGGAGAGTGCAGACGAGTCAGCAGCAACTACGTGTGTGGACCAAGCAAGGTGACGGGAATTCCGCTAGCTTTGCGGCTGCTTTGGCAATAGTAAGGAATGGAAAGTCATTCACAGATGGCGAGTATGCCAAAACATTCATGCTTGATGTGGCCAATGAACTGTTTGATGACTTCCCAAATAAAGACAAGATTAATCAAACGAATAAAAGACATGCCCCTGTCAGCAAGAACTGTGCACGATCGTAGCATCATGATGGCAAATCAAGTCGAGGTAACACAAATTAAGGAAATAAACACCGGGATATACTTTTCTCTCGCGTTAGATGAGTCAACAGACGTTAGCCATCTATCTCAGTGCAGTATCATTGCCAGGTATGCTGCAGGTGACACACTGCGTGAGGAAAGCTTGGCTGTTTTGCCAATGAAAGGGACAACAAGAGGAGAGGATTTATTCACGTCTTTCATGGAGTTTGCTAAAGAAAAAAAACTACCGATGGATAAACTTATTTCTGTCTGTACTGATGGCGCACCCTGTATGTTGGGGAAGAACAAAGGATTTGTAGCGCTTCTCCGTGAACATGAAAAGAGCGCCATCCTAAGTTTTCATGGCATCCTGCACCAGGAGGCGCTTTGCGCTCAGACGTGTGGCCAGGAGCTTGGTGAGGTGATGTCGCTGGTCATTCGAGTGGTCAACTTTATTGTTGCCCGAGCTTTAAATGATCGCCAGTTTAAAGCTCTGTTAGAAGACGTTGGGAATCATTATCCCGGTCTGCTTTTACACAGCAACGTGCGTTGGTTGTCAAGGGGGAAGGTGCTCAGCCGTTTTGCAGCTTGTCTGAGTGAAATCCGGACTTTTCTTGAAATGAAAGGCGTCAAGCATCCTGAGCCAGACAACACTGACTGGCTCCTGCAGTTTCACTATCTCGTGGACATAACTGGCCATCTGAACCAGCTCAATGTGAAAATGCAAGGTACTGGAAATACAATCTCATCCCTTCAACAAGCAGTGTTTGCATTTGAAAGCAAGCTGAAAGTCTTTCTCAGGAACATTGAAACAGGTCGTCTTCTGCACTTTGAAAGACAGCAACAATTTAGAGATGCATGCTTAGCAAGTGACTCCACTCAACATCTGGATCTCCAGCAGCTAGCTGGCTTTACGTCCAATCTCCTGCAGTCATTCAAAGCACGTTTTGGAGAATTTCGTGCGCGCACTGGGCTTTTCAAGTTCATCACTCATCCACATGAGTGTGCAGTGGACAAAATCGACCTGACATGCATCCCCGGGGTCTCTATCGGAGACTGAGCTGGAAGTTGCTGACCTGAAGGCATCAGACATGTGGATTAGTAAGTTCAAGTCACTCAATGGAGAGTTGGAAAGTCTTGCGCGACAGCGAGCAGAGCTGGCGAGGGAACACAAGTAGACAGAAATGAAAAATCTTCAACCTGAAGACCAGCTGATTCTTAAAACTTGGAACGAGCTTCCTGTGACATACCACACAATGCAGCGTGTGAGTATTGCCGTATTGACCATGTTTGGCTCTACATATGCATGTGAGCAGTCATTCTCGCATATGAGGAACATTAAGACCAACCTACGCTCACGTTTAACTGATGGAAGCCTCAACGCCTGCATGAAGCTCAACCTCACCACGTATGAACCAGACTACAAGGCCATCAGCAAAACCATGCAGCACCAGAAGTCGCATTAAAAGTAAGACATATTTAATTTATTATACGTTAAAAATACTATATGGCTTTCAATGAAATATATTTAGAAATATTTGGCTTTTATGGTTCTCCCAGTCAAAAAGGTTCCTGACCCCTGCTCTAGTCCAAGGAGTCACGCGACACGGAGCATGCGCAGTCAGCTGACAGTATTTGACCAATCTTACACGAGGACCAGCACAGTAAAACTTGCATCAATTGTGTACAAATACAGCGTCTGAGCATAGCCGCCACCATTACTCTTGTAGAATTACGAGTGTAGCGTCATGCCTGAACCCGCCAAGTCAGCGCCCAAAAAGGGCTCCAAGAAAGCCGTGACCAAAGCCGCCGGCAAGGGAGGAAAGAAGCGAAGAAAGACCAGGAAGGAGAGCTACGCCATCTACGTGTACAAGGTCCTGAAGCAGGTGCACCCCGATACCGGCATCTCCTCCAAGGCCATGGGCATCATGAACTCTTTCGTTAACGACATCTTCGAGCGCATCGCCGGTGAGGCTTCTCGCCTGGCGCATTACAACAAGCGCTCCACCATCACCTCAAGGGAGATCCAGACCGCCGTCCGCCTGCTGCTCCCCGGGGAGCTGGCCAAGCACGCCGTGTCTGAGGGCACCAAGGCCGTCACCAAGTACACCAGCTCCAAGTGATCTGCCCATTGGCCCAAACAAACGGCTCTTTTAAGAGCCACACACAACCTCACCAGAGAGCTGTTCTGTTATCAGTGGTACTTTATCGTGTGGTGTGACGTTAAGTAGCACTTTCGGCTGCTTCCCGTTAGGAGTCGCCATAGCGGATCATCCGTTTCCATCTCTTCCTGTCCTCTGCATTCTTCTTCCACCTGCATGTCCTCTTTCATCACATCCATAAGCCATTTTGGCCTTCCTCTTCACTGGCAGCTTCATATTCAGCATCCTTCTCCCAATGGATGAAACGGTGCGCAACAGAAGACGCCTACAGGCATGTGGTGAGCATGGGACATTAAAGACAACCTGTGAGTATACAGCTGAAAGACAATGCTCAGCCATATGCTGCACACACAGCACGGCGCCTACCTCTCTCCCTATGCTGAAAAAGGTAAAGGAGGAGCTCCCGAAGATGGAGAGAAATGCCATCATCCAGAGGGTGACACAGCCCACCGACTGGTGTGCATCCATGGTGCCAGTCTCGAAGAAGTGCACAGCTTCTGTGTTGATCTGAACGAGGCTGTGAAGACAGAACATGCATATTATAAAGATGCCACAAATACCAAGATATTTTTATTTTTGTTAGCAAGAATACAAACGATACAGGAACGTTGTGTGTGTGTGTGTATATATATATATATCATCAGACCAGTCAACTATAAACAACCTTACACCTTTACATGGTCATTACAAAAGTAAATAAAGAAAATGAATGAACTGTAGTATTAACAATAATGATGATAATGTTAAACAAAAACAAAGCACTTTTGCCAGAGTAAATTTACAGTGTATATTAAGAGAACATTTTATAACATAAGCACAAATACCAAGACGGTCGAGAGGCCGAATCTGTTACAGTGACGTTATAACACCACCAGCTCTGATTGGTCTAAACGTTAAGCGCTCGTTTAACAGATTCTCTATAGCTCATTGGCGAAGACCTCGCGCCAATTTCATCAGTTGAATACTCTTCTCTGATCGGACCGTGTTTTATTTTCGCGTAGCTCCGTGTATAAATACCGCCTGCTGACTGGTCGCGACTTTAGCTTTCAGCATTTAACTGAACGAAGAGAATCAAACATGAGCGGCAGAGGAAAGACCGGTGGAAAGGCGAGGGCCAAGGCCAAGACCCGATCCTCCCGTGCCGGGCTCCAGTTTCCTGTGGGCCGTGTTCACAGACTCCTCCGCAAGGGCAACTATGCCGAGCGTGTCGGTGCCGGAGCCCCGGTCTACCTGGCGGCTGTGTTGGAGTACCTGACCGCTGAGATTCTGGAGCTGGCTGGAAACGCGGCCCGGGACAACAAGAAGACCCGCATCATCCCCCGTCACCTGCAGCTGGCCGTCCGCAACGACGAGGAGCTCAACAAGCTGCTGGGCGGAGTGACCATCGCTCAGGGCGGCGTGCTGCCCAACATCCAGGCGGTCCTGCTGCCCAAGAAGACCGACAAGCCCGCCAAGAAGTAGATCCACATACAGCCTTCAGCCCAACACAACAAAGGCTCTTTTAAGAGCCACACTAATCTGATAGAAAGCAGTGCTCCTGTTTCCATGCCATGTTGCTACCATTTCACAGCAGATCACAAACTGGTGACTGTTCTCTTATTCAACTGCAAGGGAATCTGGGAAAAACGCTGACTTAAACCAACTTCTCTCAAGCTATTCTATTTAAATGTTGCAACCACTTATCGAAAAATATATTTAACTACTTTCAAGTGTCCGAATAACGTAAAGATGTCATCACATTTAAGATGTAAATGACAGGTGATTAAAAGGATTTATTGAGAATTTTTTAAAATGGAAGGTTTGATGATCCCAATAATCTTTAAGTAGTAAATTTCTCTCGAATGTGTCCAGATGAACTGATTCAGCCTTAACTTACCGTCACTTTCCATGCCTGACATCACTAACGTCTTCCAAAACAAAATCAATAGTATGATCAGTCAGTCAAAGCAGAATTCAACTGTTTTCAGTCAAAAAGCTTATTGGTTTGAGAAAAATATCACCTTTAAAAAGTAAAATACAAATAACGCTTCCATATTTATATAGCCAGTTGTGGCATATTGCCATAACCACGGTGCCGCCTTAAAATTGATCTATCACAAACATAAATATTACATGTACAATCGTAAGGAAGTCTCTCGAGAACGTGGGCGGCTCTTAAAAGAGCCTTTGTGTGGGTTTGGTTTCTCAGTTTAACCGCCGAAGCCGTACAGGGTGCGTCCCTGTCTCTTCAAGGCGTACACCACGTCCATGGCGGTGACGGTCTTTCTCTTGGCGTGTTCGGTGTAGGTGACGGCATCACGAATCACGTTCTCCAAGAACACCTTCAGGACACCGCGGGTCTCCTCGTAGATCAGACCCGAGATACGCTTCACTCCGCCGCGGCGAGCCAGGCGGCGGATGGCGGGCTTGGTGATTCCCTGGATGTTATCACGAAGGACTTTGCGGTGGCGCTTGGCGCCTCCTTTACCCAGACCTTTACCTCCTTTACCACGGCCACTCATCTTTACACTGGACTGCTCACCGATGAATACGACAAACTAAGCACGTCGCTGTAAGGGTCCGTATACTTAAACCTCATCTGCGGACGTGATAGAGGCGGAGAGCCTCGTGGGTTGGTCCGGTGTAGCCCCTCCCCCTTCAGGAAATCAAGACGCTGGTGACGATGTGAACGGCCCCATTGTATTTCAAATTACATCGACAGATACATTCATTAAACTGAAATAAAAACTTATTGTAGAATTGCTCTTTAAATAAATGCTTCCTTTCCTTAACATTTCCTTCTTTCCCTCCCTACGTTCTTGTAAAAATAATAATAATAATAATAATAATAATAAACACTTTCTTCTTCTTTACCAAGTGGCAAATAATCCGCTTCACCCACAGAAGACCGAAACACAGCAGGCTGCTGATGTGGAGATGGCAAAGTCAGCGCATCAGGCCAAAGAAGTGAAATCAGACATTTTCCTCCAACCACCTTTCAAAACCCAGCAACGATTTCAACCAGAGTGCTTATATCAAAAGTAGGGTAGTATTTGATCCAGATAAATTAGTGAAAGTCACGTCCAAAGCTGAATTCTGCTTGGCCTATGACTATTTGCTCACACCACCACCGCTTTTGTTTTGGAAGACATTAGTAATGTTAGGCATGGAAAGTGATTGTGAGCTGTTAGTAAGGCGACTCAGTTCATCTGGACACAACATTTATTGAGAGACTTTTATGACGTTACTTGGAGACATAAATACTCATGAGCCCCTGAAACGAGATCCAGGCAGTGGTTGCAAGAAAAAAAGTGATAAGATCGTCTGAAGGTGTTAGAACAGGGCAATGCTACTGACAGAAATGTGTACCATAGATTATACCCAGGGGAAGCGACAACTATTTAGTTTATTATTTAGTTTTATTGGTTTAGATAAGTGTGTTCTGGTAGTTTTTGGATGTGTTTTTGTGTTTGTGTTGTACTGCTGTGGGCTGGGGAAAAGGGCATTTCGTTTCATTTCATGTACACAAGTGCATGAAGTGAAATGACAAAGTGAGTGTTCCTGATGGTTTACCTAAGATAAATAAACAGGATGTGCCATTGGGGTCTATTGTTAGTATGATTAACTCAGTGACCCATAACATCTCTAAGTATCTGGCATCTATTCTTAAACGGTTGGTAGGCAGTAATGAACATCACATTCAGAACACTGGAGTTTGTGGATGAGGTGAGGGACATCATTTCATGGAGGAGGTTGAGACAATGGTCTCGTATGATGTTACGTCTCTTCATGTACGTCCCTGTTGATGAAGCACCTGGTTTTTACACCTCTGCCCATCTGTGGTTTGTATCTTAAATGTGATGACACATTTACATTATCCAGGCTTAAATGGTTAGAAAACACGGAAAGTAGCTGCAACATTTATATAGAACAATTGTCTTAAGTTGAAGTCAGCGCCCCCCAAGGTTGTGAACAAACGCTCTTAAGTGACACGTGTGTGGCTCTTAAAAGAGCCGTTGCGGGTTGTCAGGTGACGGGGCTTAAGCACGCTCTCCGCGGATGCGGCGAGCCAACTGAATGTCCTTGGGCATGATGGTGACCCTCTTGGCGTGTATGGCGCACAGATTGGTGTCCTCGAACAGACCGACCAGGTAAGCCTCGCTGGACTCCTGAAGAGCCATGACAGCGGAGCTCTGGAAGCGCAGGTCAGTTTTGAAATCCTGAGCAATTTCCCTCACCAGCCGCTGGAAGGGCAGCTTACGTATCAGCAGCTCCGTGGATTTCTGGTAGCGACGGATCTCTCGGAGAGCGACGGTACCGGGCCTGTAGCGGTGAGGCTTCTTCACACCGCCGGTAGCCGGGGCGCTTTTACGGGCGGCCTTGGTAGCGAGCTGCTTCCTGGGGGCTTTGCCACCGGTGGATTTACGGGCGGTCTGCTTTGTTCTAGCCATAGTAGACGAAAGTCTCACTTCTCCTTACTAAAGACTTACTGGCACGCTGCAAACGCCGTGGTTATATAGCCAGAGCCGGAGTCCAGCCACACGCTGATTGGTCTTGGCCAGGAACACGTGCTCTCTGACAGATCCTTATTGGAGCAGAGTCGCTTTGAAAAACCCGCGGAACATTCAAACTAAAGGGCGCCTCCTCACGTCAGCTTCTCATAACCCAACCAAGTCTGAAACAGAAGCAAATAAAAACCATCTCACATTAATATATGTATAGATTATTAAATTATTGGTCGATGAATAAAATGCTAAAATATAGATTATCTAGTAGATTATATGAATATGTAGGTTATAGTTTAGAATATGGATTGATCAGTATGTTTATTATAACCGATTGTCTCGCCAATGACTGGCAGTGAAAAATCAAATAGGCACACACATTTACCCTAAATTTAATAAGACTGGTAAGAAAACAAGGTTTTAAAGATTTTGAAGAAAAATATGAGTAAAAAAAAAACTTTAAACTGATCCTTTAACAAAGCTCAGGTTGACTGGTGACAATGGAGGAACATTTGTACACATGTCCATAGATCTGTTGGAAGACTTCAAAGGTTTACTTACAATTATCAAAAAATAAATACACATTGAGTAATTAAACCATCACCCAATAAACTTGCAAAAAATGTAAGTATTTTTAGATGCGACTCTAAAAAAGACCAGACTCGAATTCGTAACTGATCGGATTTCCCTTTGATGCATGCATGAGGGAAATGAGAATGTGGAGGCTTCATAGATCACTAGAGGGATCGGACTACCCAATTTCCCTTGTATCCACTAACAGCTAACAAATCAAGCCCAGCCAACTTTTATTTCTATAGCTGTGTGAGAATTAAACTGTTCCGGTGTTGGACGTCACAGCACATGATAAAGTATCACTGATAACAGAACAGCTCTCTGGTGAGGTTGTGCGTGGCTCTTAAAAGAGCCGTTTGTTTGGGCCAATGGGCAGATTACTTGGAGCTGGTGTACTTGGTGACGGCCTTGGTGCCCTCAGACACGGCGTGCTTGGCCAGCTCCCCGGGGAGCAGCAGGCGGACGGCGGTCTGGATCTCCCTTGAGGTGATGGTGGAGCGCTTGTTGTAATGCGCCAGGCGAGAAGCCTCACCGGCGATGCGCTCGAAGATGTCGTTAACGAAAGAGTTCATGATGCCCATGGCCTTGGAGGAGATGCCGGTATCGGGGTGCACCTGCTTCAGGACCTTGTACACGTAGATGGCGTAGCTCTCCTTCCTGGTCTTTCTTCGCTTCTTTCCTCCCTTGCCGGCGGCTTTGGTCACGGCTTTCTTCGAGCCCTTTTTGGGCGCTGACTTGGCGGGTTCAGGCATGACGCTACACTCGTAATTCTACAAGAGTAATAATGGTGGCGGCTATGCTCAGACGCTGTATTTGTACACAATTGATGCAAGTTTTACTGTGCTGGTCCTCGTGTAAGATTGGTCAAATACTGTCAGCTGACTGCGCATGCTCCGTGTCGCGTGACTCCTTGGACTAGAGTAGTCTTCCTGTTGTTCCTTGCACATTAATTTTGTGTTCCCGGTCCAAAATGACCGCTCCATTATAGCGGATTACAAATCCATAATAATACATATATTATCACCTAATTTTTTTTAGATCAATATAAACTTAAGTTCTTGTGAGCATTACAAGTTTTGAACTTCTATTTGCTATTTATGGCCTGTAGGCCTCATTGACCTGAGCTAATACAACTAATTTTTTAGTAAAAAAAAAAAACATATATACTAGTAGTAGATATTGTTTTAAAGTAAACAAAAAATTTAAGGTGGTTATGAGAAAAAGAAAAAAGGTATCACGTTCAGCAAGCAGGAGCTATTTTTTATGTATAAAAAAGCAGGCGTGTGACTCATCCATAAGTAACGGCTATACGGGTTCAATAATCTTCTATTTTTCAACGTGTAAGGAACGATTTTATGAATAATTGTGTTAAACTGTTTTTATATTCTCATTTAATGGGCGCTTTTAACCCAAGCCATTTACAATAGCCAATCATTAGCAGATTCTTGATCTATTGATTGCTTATTTGTCAATCTGTCACTGCCTGTTGCATTATGGCGTGCCAGTCTTTTTTTTTAATAAACTTTATTGCAAAATATTGAAATGTACAAATATAGCAGACATGTATTCCACAAAATTGTAGTGAAAATGACTGAATACATAATTACAAAACAAATCTACTAGGGATTATGAAAACGAGAAAACAACTCATACAAAAAAGAAATAAAATAAATAAATAAGAGAAAAAACAAACAAACAAAAGAAACAAGTGACATCATTCCTCTGAAAATATCCTTGTACAGCTTAATGGTTTTGTTACTTTAAAACTTGCTGTAAAAATGTCATTATGTATTTTAAACAGGGCATGTCAGTCTGCAGCAGTTACAACACCAACAATGACGTCACTAAATCAACTACAGCTATAGGATATAGAGAATTAACAAACTTGTGGCTATACTGTCATGCCCCCCCCCCCCCAAAACAAAGCTGTCTTCTAGTCAACTGCTGTGTGTGGTCTAACCAACCACTGGAGAACTGAGATGTTTTGTGTCATTTCAGAGTAATAAAGTACGTGACGAACGATGAAGTCGTAACAATCCCTTTCAGTCATATTATCGTTTGTAGGTAAACTGTCGGTAAACATTGTATCCAAGATGAATCGGTTTAAGTTTGTGTAATGTTCTTAGCTGGATGATCTATTGTAGAGCATGCATCAAGACGTTTATAGGTGAGGTTGGGTTGTTGCGAAATGCTCTTTCATTGTGATTGTGGTTGGCTCTTAAAAGAGCCTTTGGAGGTGTTTCAAGACGACGTGTCCATCTACTTCTTCTTGGCGGCCGCCTTCTTTGGTTTGGCCGCCTTCGGCTTGACCGTCTTGGGCTTAGCAGCCTTCTTAGCTGGGGTCTTCTTGGGGGTGGCGGGCTTTTTGACCGCCTTCTTGGGGCTTTTGGCGGCCTTCTTGGGGCTCTTGGGCTTCTTGGCTGCCGCAGGTTTCTTGGCCTTCTTCGGGGACTTCTTGGCGGCTGCGGGTTTCTTAGCTGACGCCTTCTTGGCGGCTGCGGGTTTCTTGGCCACGGCTTTCTTTGCTTTTACCGCTTTCTTGGCGGGTTTCTTGGCGTCTTCCGCTTTCTTATTGATTTTGAAGGAGCCCGAGGCGCCGGTTCCTTTGACCTGCACCAGAGCGCCCTTGGTTACCAGGCTCTTGACGGCCACTTTGACGCGGGCCTTGTTCTTCTCCACGTCGTAGCCGCCGGCAGCCAGAGTCTTCTTCAGCGCTGCCAAAGACACGCCGCTTCTCTCCTTGGACGCCGACACGGCTTTGACGATGAGCTCCGCGACGCTGGGGCCACTCTTCTTGGGGCGGGGGGCTCTCTTCTTGGCCGCTTTTGCCGGAGCGGCGGCGGCTGCCGGTGCGGGAGCGACTTCTGCCATTTAGTCTTTAGTCTTCTTCTTCTTCTTCTACTGTTGGGAGACGCGAACTCAACAGAGCCAGTATGCTGATAGAGGGGAAGGAGCGCAGGCAGGGATATAAACACACTGTGAGAACCAGAGAGACTCAACTGCCCCAGTCTGGCGTCTGCGCTGCCGGAGCGCTGCCACACTTGTGTTTTCTCTCTCCGATAAAACACCAAAAATCACCTTCTCAAGTCAAACAATCACTTATAAACAATATCGATCATGAAGGAGACCCTTGGCACCTCATAATAAACCCAGTTAGAGTGGAGCAGACGTTTGCCTTCCGTTTCGAGACATGTGAAACCTCATCTATACACTGCCAGTGACTGCAACACGCTCCAATATTCGGTTTCTAAAACCTTTTAAAAGAATTGGATTCAGATCAACAGTCGTTTACCAGTTGCTTGAGTTGTTGGACAACCATGGACGATCAAAAAAGTCGTCATTTCTAGAGAATTTCATTTTAAAATCACGCTTTCTTCATGTGGGCAAACACACTCTTGGTGGCGATCTGTCGCCTCTTTCAGCTCAGCTTCCTGTGTGAGATGGAAAAGTGGCTGGAAATATTTATCTTATATTGAATGCATTAATAAACTACTACAGAATAGCAACATCTCATAAATTGGTTTAAATATATTGATAACAGTTTATTGAAATCCGTAATTAAACTGCTGGTACATTGTATTATATGGTAGTCTGTTGTCCACGATGTCTTGAATGTGCAGTCAATGTACATATAACAGCCATGAAGGTAAAATCCAAAGGAAAAATGTGCACGTGTATGAGGACCTCCAAAAAACACACATTTTACATCAATGTCGCGTTTGTATTTTTTAAGTGTCTGATTGGTTGGATAAACAAGATGAATTATTTTGAAATATACATCTTTAACTTTGTGGGTGACACAAAACTTATCATTAAAGGTCCGTACTACATTCCAGTCGATGTTTTCAAATTGAGAATTCAAAAAAATTTTGCATGAGGAGTTGTATAATTAATAAGTACGTTCCAAATATATCTATTATTAGGATCCCCCCCTTAATTTCCATACCATTTAACATAATCTTCACAGCAAAGGTAGGAGTTTCATTATACATATCACCTTGCTACCTGCCTCTAAGGTTATTCTTTATATAATGGAGCCTGATAACAATAGGGCACCATCGAGGTACTTTATAACGATGAGGCCAGTACCTGAAAGCAGGCCCTAGCATCCTTTCAAGAGAATTGGATTTAGTCTCGGGGGAATGATTTGTTGTTTTGCAATAATAACAGTTATGATTGTCGGTCCCATGTTATGGGTATTTGATTCTCTGCAGGATAACAATATGGTAACAACGACCCCCGTTACATCCTCATTCAACACCTTTCACACCCACCATAGCCAAATTGCCAGACGTAAAGATGACTTCCATGTCTTTTTGTACAGGAGAGATACACGTGATAGAGATCTCATCTCTACAGCTGCCATCACGGCCACGGCGAGACGCTTAGAAGATGTTGGACGCGTAGCAACTGGAAATAGGATGGCGTTGGGTCTTCTGTTAGCCTCACAGGGTGATGTATGTAAAGTGATCTTCACTGAATGCTGTGCATATATTACTAACAACGATGCCAAAGTATCTGAATTGGAACATGATACTGAACAAGGGGTAAAGGGTGTTTGGCACCTTGGTATCTGTGGGGGTGTCATTCACAAACTGATTGTGTGTATTCTTCTGTTTTTGGTCATTGTTTTCATCACTACTTGTATGATTGGTATGATCCATAAATATTGTATTAAGACTGTACTTAATGCTGTACAAGGTCAAAATGTTCCTGATCCCTGGGTTCCACCATATGATTCTGATGATGATGAAAATGTTTAGCAAATGTCACTTCACGTAATAGAGTAGTTCCCCAAGATCCTTTCCTTTATTTGGAGTTATTGGTTTATTTTTCTTTCCTTGTGTTAATGCTTAGTTAGTTAATTTGTAACCAATCTACACGTTTGTGTAAGGAATATATCTCTCATTTATTGTTTCATCATTTTAACCATTGTTTAATGCTATTAGTGACTATGTTGTGTTTTTTAGATGGATTTTGAGCATTCGCACAAGTTTTTCTCATTGTCAACACTGGGTTTTTCTTGTGCTATAACCACTCAAATTAGTGTAGGTAACTTCTCGAGTCTTTTACTCATTTCTAGTCAAGAGTCGGGTGAGATGTTTGGTTGGAGAGGACATGGGATGATTGGGACTTCTATCTGACTGCTGAGTTTATATGGAGTGTTTTTTTATATAAATCTGATGCATTTCGGTTGGTTTACTGCTGACAGACAGGCCTCACAGTCATTCTGTGTGAGGTAAGATGTTCCCCAGGAGCTATATCCATTGTTAGTTTTTCTTTAATGCTTTATCTAGATGATTTGTTATTTTTTCTGATTAAATATTTTTTATTTTATCATTTTTTAAACAAGACACACAAATGAACAATAATGCAAACAAAAACCCACCCACAAACGAGAAAAAAAAGGGAAAAGAAAAAAAATTCTACAGAAAAAATTGCAAAATAGAAACAGCATACAGTACTCGGTCAGTGTTCAGTCAATACAGTTCTTCAACTCAGCGGCCACAGAATTCCACATGTCTATAGTTCCAGCCCTTGCTCCATGGATCCTTGCGGTCGAGAGCTCCAAATATACGTACAATGTCCAGATATAAGAGGGACCAATGACGAGATGACAAATCATCTGGAGCTTTCCAATGCATAGCAACCATCTTCTTGGCTGCTGTGAGTCCCGCAAGCAATATGCGCTGCTTGATTAGTGGTACATATAGTGCAGAGAAGTCATTTAGAAGTAATACCGCAGGCTCAGCGGGTACAGTATTCGACAAAAATTGGGACAATTTATCAGCAACCATTTCCCAAAACCCTTTCACCCTTGGACATTCCCAGACCATATGAAAGAAGGTTTCAACCACATTCAGCGAACAAAATGTACAGTTTGGGCTATCAGCAAGTTTCATACAAAACCTCTGTCGTGGGGTGCGATATGTCCGATGTATAAAATTATAGTGTATCTGCTGATGATCTGGATTCCTAGACGCTAAGAGAATACTAGACCACACCGTCTCCCAACAGAACTCAGTATCCAGATCGGGCACATCTGTTCTCCAAATTGTGTCCAGCGCAAGGGGTTTGTATGTTCTTTCCAGGATAAAGCCATACAACACAGAAACTAAACCCCTAGTACTAACCTTTTCACTAATTATTCTATAAAGTGGATGCACTGGGAGAGAAGAGAGCCACGGCACCCCGTGAGCCTTCATGGAAGCCCTCAACTGAAGATAGAAAAAAAAAGACCAGGCCGGTAAATCATATTGATTCCTGAGATCCTCAAAAGAACGCAGACCACGGTCATCACACAGATTACCAAGAGAGTATACACCCCTACTGGACCAGCTATTATGCGGGATAGGACGACGATCAACTAGGAGACCTTGGTTGTAAAATATAGGCGAGCAAACGTTCCACTTAGCGGTGATCTTACATGCCGACTCCACAGATCTCCAGACTGCAACCAGGTGTGATATGATGGGGCCAAATCGTTTCCTACACTGGGCAGTAGAAATATTAGAAAACAGTAAATCTGCTAGTCGTATGGGGTGAACCAAGTTTTCTTCCAAAGATTTCCACGCGACCTCTGCACCAGGATCGAGCCAGGTCGTAAGTGAACGCAAGGTGTAGGCCCAACAGTAAAACTTTAAGTTAGGGAGCGCAACGCCACCATCTGATCTGTTACGATTCATGGTCATGCGTTTGAGGCGAGGAGGCTTGGTCTTCCAGACGAATTTGGTAATCGCTGAATGGAGTTTATCCCAGTACCGAGGAGGGGGCAGAAGAGGGAGCATAGAGCTAACAAAATTAACCCGCGGCAATATATTCATCTTGACGATGGAAACCCTAGCATGAATGGAATTGGGCATTGAAGCCCATCTAATCATGACCTCAGAGACCTTCTTAAAGGTCAAGTCGAAGTTAGATTTTGTTGTGACTGTCAGAGACGAAAAGATGTCAATCCCTAAATATTTGAAGTGGCTTACAATCGGAACAAGCGGGGTAAGTACGGCCGAACGCATGGCCTCGTTCAAGGGCAATAACGCTGATTTGGTCCAATTAATTCTGTAACCCGATAAAGAACTAACTACTACTACTACTTTCGGCTGCTCCCGTTAGGGGTCGCCACAGCGGATCATCCGTTTCCATTTCTTCCTGTCTTCTGCGTCTTCCTCTGTCACACCAGCCACCTGCATGTCTTCCCTCACCACATCCATCAACCTCCTCTTTGGCCTTCCTCTTCTCCTCTTCCCTGGCAGCTCCATATTCAGCATCCTTCTCCCAATATACTCAGCATCTCTCCTCCACACATGTCCAAGCCATCTCAATCTTGCCTCTCTTGCTTTGTCTCCAAACCGTCCAACCTGAGCGGTCCCTCTAATATAGTCATTCCTAATCCTGTCCTTCTTCGTTACTCCCAGTGAAAATCTTAGCATCTTCAACTCTGCCACCTCCAGCTCCGCCTCCTGTCTTTTCGTCAGTGCCACTGTCTTAAAACCATATAACATAGCTGGTCTCACAACCATCTTGTAAACTTTCCCTTTAACTCTTGCTGATACCCTTCTGTCGCAAATCACTCCTGACACACTTCTCCACCCACTCCAACCTGCCTGCACTCTCTTTTTCACCTCTCTACTGTACTCCCCGTTACTTTGGACAGTTGACCCCAAGTATTTAAACTCAAATGCCTTTGTCACCTCCACTCCTTGCATCCTGACCATTCCATTGTCCTCTCTCTCATTCACGCATAGGTATTCCGTCTTGCTCCTACTGACTTTCATTCCTCTTCTCTCCAGTGCATACCTCCACCTCTCCAGGCTCTCCTCAACCTGCACCCTACTCTCGCTACAGATCACAATGTCATCCGCGAACATCATCTTCCATGGAACCTCCTGCCTGATCTTGTCCGTCAACTTGTCCATCACCATTGCAAACAAGAAAGGGCTAAGAGCCGATCCTTGATGTAATCCCACCTCCACCTTGAACCCATCTGTCATTCCAACCGCACACCTCACCATTGTCACACTTCCCTCATACGTATCCTGCACCACTCCTACATATTTCTCTGCAACTCCTGACTTCCTCATACAATACCAAACCTCCTCTCTCGGCACTCTGTCATAAGCTTTCTCTAAATCTACAAAGACACAATGCAACTCTTTCTGGCCTTCTCTATACTTCTCAATCAACATTCTCAAACAAACATCGCATCTGTGGTGCTCTTTCGTGGCATGAAGCCATACTGATAAAGAACTAAATTGGTTAAAAATATCCAGGAGAGGAGGAATTGATTTGGGGGCATCGGCTACATACAGGAGACAATCGTCCACGTATAACGAAATAAGGTGAGAGGTACCATTGAGCACGAGGGGAACAACGAGATCAGACTGCCTAATAGTCTGTGCTAGGGGTTCCAGTGAGAGTGCAAACAGCAGGGGGCTAAGGGGACAACCCTGCCTGGAGCCCCTGGCTATATCAAACAAGGGTGAAGAAGTCTTCCTGGTTAGAACTCTAGCAGTAGGGTTAGCATACATCACCCTGATCATATTAATAAAGGGATCACCGATACCCATGGCAGCCAGCACAGACCAGAGAAAAGACCACTCAAGGCGGTCAAAAGCTTTAAGAGCATCAAGTGACAGCACAGCAGCAGGTGTTCTAATGCTAGAAGCTTTGTCAATAATGTGGAGCAAACGTCTGACATTGTCAGAGGCCAGCCTTGTTCTGATAAACCCAGTCGGGTCGCAGTGTACTAACTTAAGCATATAATTTTGGAGGCGGCCTGCTAAAGTTTTAGCGTAAATCTTAACATCAGCATTGAGCAGAGAAAGAGGTCTATAATTGCCACATTCAGTGGGATCTTTGCCTTTCTTCAATAATAATGAAATAATAGCAATATTCACATCCCTTGCAGGAGACCCTTCATCAATAGAAAACAATATCATGTTGAGAAGGTGTGGACCCAGAACTTCCCAAAAAGTTAAATAGAATTCGGGGGGGATGCCATCATACCCAGGCGATTTGCCTCTGCGCATAGCCTTAACCGCCTCCTTCAACTCATCCAGAGTGACAGGAGAGTTCAGTGAGGCATATTCCTCTTCTGTGAGACGAGGTAGTACGAGATTGTCTAGAAAATCTTTATGCTTGGCTGCATCTGGAGTAACCTCAGAGGCGTACAGGTCTACATAAAAGGACTGGAATACCCTGTTCACCTGCACAGGATCAGATCTGACTATGCCATCAGCATCCTTGACAGTAGAAATATCAACAAAATGTTCATTAGATTTTAAACGCATGGCAAGCAGATGACTCGGCCTTGCCCCATTAAAATAATAAAACTGCCTTGAGCGGTGTATTTGGAATTCAGCTCTTCGTTTAAGGAGATAATTTATTTCTTTTTTAACTAAAATGCGCTGTAAGGCTGTGCTGTCACTGTATTTGGCCTGTAACTGACTGTCCAGAGCGATTAACCTATTTTCAAGATCACAAAGCTTCCTAGCCCTCGCCTTACTTAGAGTCGAAGTATATACTGTAGTATTATTCAAAATAAAACCCTTAATCGCATTCCAAAGAATCCTTGGGTCACCAACTGATCCGACATTAATAACTAAAAAGTCTTTCATAGCAGCCACAAACTGTGTCTTAAATTACTCATCATTCGGGAGGGAGGTGTTGAAGCGCCAGCAAGGGGCCTTGTTTAAAGAAGGGCGGATAGAGGCCTTAGCTAACACTGCTTTGTGATCGACAAGGGTCATGGGGACAAGTATAACATTATCAATATTTTGGAATAAGCCCTGCGAAACAAAAATATAATCGATTCTCGAGAAGGACTTATGCCTTGCTGAATACAATGAAAAGTCCTTAGCAGATGGATTAAACCTTCTCCAAAGGTCCATCACACCCCCCTCATCAGGCCACCTTACGAGTATATCAGAGGCCGCCTTTTGGTCATGCGATGCACTACTCCCTGACCTGTCCAGCACATTATTCATGACCGCGTTAAAATCGGCCCCCACAACGAAAGCACAATCGGAATATTTTAACATAGTGACAGCAAGTAGATTGAAAAAGTCTTTGACACAGCCATTAGGAGCATACGCAGATACAAGAGCAATACACCGCCCTTCAACAAAAACCTTAACCAAAGTTATCCTACCCGACTCGTCAGAGAAACACTCATGCACAACCATATTTAATCTGCGGCGGCAGAGTATCGCTACCCCTCTCGTTCTACTGTTTGCGCACGATGATGCCACAACCTTGAAATATTTATTAGCTAGTCCGTTCATATCAGAGGATAATCTGTGGGTTTCTTGTAAAAGGATGATGTCTGCCCCCCTCTTACGAACCACCTCCATCAGTGCAACACGCTTGCTATGGTGATTCAGACCATTGGCATTAAGGCTAATAAACGTTAGAATCGCCATGGGCTGAGAGTGTAAAAACGGCTGACTAGACAGACCACTGACCTGGCATTCGTCCGAGTGAAAGATGCATCAATGAAAACAGTAACAAAAAAAAAACCCCAACTAAACCCACCCACATAACATTAACCCCATTGCGCACACAGGCATAGAGATGTTCCTGCATTTCTCTAGGCTGTGACTCGTATGCAAAGCAATGCTTCTATCCAGCAAATTCGACCAGAATTATATTCAAGAAACAGCATGAAAGATAAGCAGTATATGAAGATAATTAGGCCATTACGAACAGTAGCCCAGAAACAACCATTGACAATAACATTAGAAGCAGGCCTACAGCCACAGGGAGTGCGACCAATATTGAATTATAGCCTAATGGCTAGGCCTGAGTCAGGAGGGCAGAAAAAAAAAACACATAATGTATTATGAAATAAAAATAATAATTGCAAAAAGCCTCACCTCCCCACAATATAGAAACAACATAAAAGATAGGCCTAAGCAGTATATGTAGATAATTAGGCCACAACGAACAGTAGCCCAAAAACAACCATCGACAATAAAATTAAGACGTAGGCCTACAGCCAGCGGAAGTGCAACCAATATTGAATTATAGCCTCATATATGGCTAGGCCTGAGTCAGGAGGGGAGAAAAAAAAACATACTGTATTATGAAATAAAAATTAATAATTGCAAAAAACCTCACCTCCCCACACTATAAAAACAACATAAAAGATAGGCCTAAACAGTATAGGTAGATAATTAGGCCACAACGAACAGTAGCCCAAAAACAATCGACCTTAAAAGTAAAACCATAGGCTATAGGCCTAGAGCCCAGGCGGAGGCGGAGAAAAGTGTAGGCCTATTACGAAAGTATTGATAGGCCTGGTGTAACAGAGTTGAAAATGACCTCACTCAGATTAAGTGAATTCTCCCAAAATTTGTATTTTAACATGTTATTGTAATCCAATGCTTTTTGATGGTTTGTGTAAACCCCAGATGTTGTACCGCATTCACTAAGGTTAAATATGAGGATGCGCGACTTTTTGTCTATTTACTTTCGCTTTGACACATTTTGGGCATTTGCGCTACCCGTACCTTAGAGCTAGACCATCTCCGCTGGAGGTAAGCAGGCTTTGGGAGCGCTCCGTGAATAATTTGATATTTTAATAAATGAACATGTTTTTCTTTGCAAACTATGGGTTGGATATAAATGTATATAAGTTGTACTAACTAATGCTCTCGAAAAGTAACGATAGAAAGTGATTTGTAAGTGTTTTAACCGAGTTAAAGTATAATTTTGGCGGCAACCACGCTGCGCTGTGCGTTATGGAGAGCATTGTTCTTATTTGGGTTTTTATGCTATTTTATACTTGTATGCAGTCGCGTTGCAGCAGAAATCTCATGGATTGTTGTTTTATTTGTGAATGCAGGTACGTGGTTTATGTATAATGTAAATGTGCAAGAACTTGGTTATGAATATTGCAAGAGTCAAGAATTTCTTGTTAAAACTATACAATCACTCAGTGCGCTATGCCAGTGCTGTCTGTCCTTTTGTTCTGTTTGTTTTGTACTTTTGTTTACACGAAGATTAATGGGTTGTGCATTTTGATTTCCATGTAAGTTTAGTATGCTATGCAACGCATGAGGTTAGCCAGGAGAAACATTGTTTGCTAGCTCATGCACGAGAGAGCTAGACCATCTCCGCTGGAGACTTGTATGCAGTCGCGTTGCAGCAGAAATCTCATGGGTTGTTGTTTTATTTGTGAATGCAGGCAATAAAAGCCACTGTTAGGAACCCCTGGTCTGAATCTCTATCACGAACACCTGCACAAGTGAGGGTCGTTACACTAGGCTAATAAGCCACTAACCTAACCTTACTCAGTAATGAGTGTTTGGCCTATCACACAAACCACACTTCCATGGTAGGACACAGGAAATAATAACATTCAGAAGTAGGCCTACAGCCAGAGAGAGTGCGACCAATATTGAATTACAGCCTAATATATGGCTGAGTCGGGAGGGGGAAAACAAAAACACATAAGCCTACTCAACAAAATTAGCTTAATGATAAATGTATTATGAAATGAATTACAGAAAGCCTCACCTCCCTACACCTTAGGCTAGATAAATAAACAGCCAGGTAGGCTATAATAATATGTATAATATATATTATTAAACTGGCAACTTCTTCGGGACATAGAAGACGGCCTTAAAATGGCGCATAAATCTTATCCAAACTGGCGTCCAATAATGTAGGCTAGGCCTAGATCAGATTATTGTGTAAAAAAAAAGCGACCAGATAGGCTAACATAGAAACGAAAAAATATAGCCGTCTAGCCGACTACAAGTAGCACACAGACTTCAACTCAAGAACAGGGCACCTACCCCAGCAAAATTACACATTAGTGAACGGCATCAGACGTCAGTCCAGGTCCACAAACGAAGGTCAGTGGCAGCTAGCAGCGGAGATTAGCCGCCAAGATCAGGCTGGACCCAGGGCGTCCAGAAACCGCATGGCTTTCTTGGGGTCGGCAAAGACGTGACACTCTCCGGGTTTGGGGAGCAGGACCAGACCGGCGCTGAAGTTGTAGTGGTATCTGAAGGAGGGGTGGTCCTGTCGCAGCCTCCTCCGAACCTCATCGAACTTGGCCCGTTTCTGCGCGTGGACGGTAGAAAGATCCGGAAAGATGTGGATCCGTGTGTCCTTGTATTTAAGAACACCCATCTTCCGCGCCTTCTCCAGAATATCCTCCTTCTCCCTGAAGGTCTGCAGGCAGAGCAGGTAATGCCTGGCCGCGGGACGGTTCCCTTCCTCCCCGCTCCGCACGCGTCCCACACGATGAGCTCTCTCAACTCTGGGCAGAGTGGTCAGGTTCAGCATGTCTTTCAGCAACCTCGCAGCAAACTCGTGCTGCGGCGGCGACTCAGAACTCTCCGGCAGGCCAATGATTCTCAGGTTATTCCTCCTAGACCTCGATTCAAGATCAGCACAGCGTTCGGTCAGATATTCCACCTGAAGTTCCAATTCCGGATTCCAGCGCACGCGTCTTCTCAGAGAGGCACTTGTCCATCTGAACAAACTTGGCTAGAATCGGGTCAATGTGCCTCTTGATCTTCTCGTCAAACGTGTCTCTGCATTCTCTGACCATGTTCTGTACCTCCTCCATCATTTTGACCAGCGGCTCAATCTGTTTCTGCTCTTCTCTCGACGAGCGGCCCGTCTTCCTTCTGGGAAGCGACTTGTTGCTAGCAGGTGCCTGGCTCGACCTGCTAGCATCGGAATTTTCATCCCCAGACGACATTCTTCGGCCAAAAAATCTAACAAAAAGTCAAAATACACTGCGATAACGTGAACTTGAATACGAATGTCAAGAATACAGGATTTTGCTCGATAGAAATATGAAATAAAGTCACGGGCCTCCGGAGCTCACAGCAAACGTGGCATTTCGCTCGCTAGCCAAACCGGAAGCCTAGATGATTTGTTATTGATTAAAAGTAATCAAAAGGGGGGGTGGGGGTGTGAGGGCAATTCAAATTTGATGTTTGCTTACTTTTAAACGTTCACCATGTATGACCCTACATTGTTTAGATAGATGCATAAAGTCCATGTGTCATAGAACAAAGGTAGTATTGTAAGGCGTCTTCTTCAGGTGCACAAATAAAGGCCTATTGTTAACTGTTGGTTGATAGCAGAAGAATGTATGGGAGACTCACTGAGTGTAGCAAGTCTGTAAACACTAATTTGAGAAATGGCCTTGGCGGGATGAGAGCTGGAAGACACAAGATAAGGAGGGGAAGGACAGACAACTGCCCTATAAGAGAGACTGTACTGTATTGATCGGCGTGCATTCAAGCATCTGGGCTTGGATGTGTCTGTTCATTGAACATATATATTAAAATTGTGTCCCGTGTTAATGCTGTTAGTGCTCGTTGAGGGGTTTTTTACCTCTGTCAATTGGAGTAGAGATCCCTGTTTCTAGGTTGAGGTTGTGGCTGTAATAACAACAATAATAATAATAATAATAATAATAATAATAATAATAATAATAATAATAATAATAATAATAATAATGATAATGAAAAAACTTTATTTGCATAACATCTTTCAAAAGATTACAGTTAGTTAAGATAGTTACTTCAAAATAGCAAGTTAAAAGGCAGAATGTCATGGGTGTGTGATCTGGGTCATTGGGGCTCGCTGATCACTGTACACCTGTGCCCAATCTCCCTCCCCTTTCTTCGATTGGCTGTCTGGTTCCTGCGCACCTGTGCCAAATCTCTCTGATTGGGCCCCCCCTAGGTAAATATGCCCTGAGGTTTCTCGGACTCTTTGTCGGTTTGTCTCACACACAAAGACACTCCCTGAGATATTCACAAAGACTCTTGGTCGGCAGTTCACCACGTCATTATGTGAGCTTTCCCCCTATCTGTACCTGCCGTCTGTTCCTGCTCTTTTAAGTGTTTGTGTTATCAAAGCTTTGTTCAGCCCAGCCTGACCTTGCTGTCTGCATTTGGGTCCTCTCCTGCTCTTGCTGTGACAGAACCAACTGACCAAATATGGACCCAGAAGACCTGCTCAGCCTGCTGTATACATGGGAGGATTTTGGTGTATCGAGGAACACTTTCCTCAATGCAGAGCCAGGCTTCTTTAAGCTTCTTACTGTATTCTGGAAACAGGACCCTGACTTAGCCCAAGAAGCGGCTTTCTTCAGGTGGAAAGTCCAACTGAATCTGGTTCCTACCGAGCCCTGCACGACAGAGCCTAAGCTGCCCAGTACCCCAGAGCCTCAGCTGCCCAGCGCCCCAAAGCCTCAGTTGCCCAGCATCTGAGAGCCTAAGCCGCCCAGCGCCCAAGAGCCTAAACCGCCCCGCGCCCCAGAGCCTAAGCCGGCCAGCGCCCTCAGGTGTCAGTTGCCCAGTGCCTTTGATGCTCAGTTGCCCAGTGCCTTTTATCCTCAGTTGCCCAGTGCCCCCCGAGCCTCAGTTGTCCAGCACCCCCGAGCCTCAGCTGCCCAATGCCCCCAAGTCTCGGCTGCCCAATGCCCCCGAGTGTTAGCAGCCCAGCATCCCTGAGTCAAGTCAAATCATTTGATTTGTATAGCCCAATATCAAAAATTACAAATTTGCCTCAGTGGGCTTTACAGCAACACAACATCCTGTCCTTAAACCCTCTCATCAGATAAGGAAAAACTCCCTAAAAAGAACCTTTAACAGGGACAAAAAATAGGAAGAAACCTCAGGGAAAGCAACAGAGGAGGGATCTCTCTCCCAAGACGGACAATGTGCAATGGATGTTGTGATTACACAATTTATAGAATACAACATTGAAAGATGATGAACAGAATTATATTGGACTTATAACATTTATGAAGAATAGTATGCACAGGATACCAAGCAGTGTCCAGGCGCCGCCAGTACAGCCAGGGACCCAAGCTACACGAACACCATAATTATGTAAACAAATACATAAATTAGGTACCGAGAATCCCCGAGCCTCAGGTGTCCAGAGCCTCAGCTAACCAGTGTCCCAGAGCCTCAGCTGCCCAGTGCCCACGAGTTCGAGAATGGTCGGCATGTTGGCCGTCTTTGCCGACATGTGGTCTGTTCCCAGGCTGTCGGCCGCCCTGCCTCCAAAGCCTGCTCCACGAGCCGCTGTCTGGCCGCCTCCAATTCTGCTAACCGAGCAGTTGCCCCACCGCCTCCGAAGCCTGCTCCCCAGGCAGCTGCCCCACCGCCCCTCCTGCTCCTTCAGCGGCTGTCCCGCTGCCTACGAAGACCCCAAATGGCTTCCCCGCCGCCTCCGAAGCCTGCTCCCCCAAAGGCTGCCTACGAAGTCCCCTGGCGGGTGACCCGCAGCCTCCAAAGCCTGCTGCCTCGCAGCCTCCGAGCCTGCTCCCCGAGCAGCTGTCCACCTCCCACCACCACCAACATTATGTCCATGCTTGATCGTTACTTACTACTGTGCTTGAAAGTCTTAAAATAAACCAGCGGACAATGCATTTACTGAACAAGTTAAACATTTGTCAGTCTGTTAACCAGAAGTATAAAAACGAGGTCCAGAAAGAAAATGTCAAACCGTGCATTTGCTTCAACCATGTTACTAAACCAGCTGATTTCATTAACTAGAGTAACAAGTTCTATTTGGGCCAAGATATCTAACCAAGTAATTCTTATCAGGACTCAAGCGGTTAAACAGTCTAGTAAAGGGTTTAAGACTCCAGGTTGACTCTATGAGTATAAAAGGCACACTGACGAGGTTTTAGAAAAAAAAAGTATTAAATGCCGGTCTTTTATTATCAATATGATCAACATTCAAATCCCTTCTCAATAAGGTCAACCATATCAAACATATATACAGTACACATTATAATTCATATGACTAAATCGGTTGCAACCTTGAAAATAAAATAAAAGTCAATAAATGTCCCATCTACCCGGGTAGTGTGATTTTGGAAAAGAGCTCAAGTTTGCTTAGCTGGATCCTGCACGTTGTTGCAGCCTGGCGCGAATGATGGTACTGCTCCTGGCGCGTGCAGCGTGCACAGTTGAGAACTTGCTGTCTGAACAGAGCATGCAGACTCGAGCAAGGGCGCTCGGGCTCGGGTCCACAAAAAAAAAAAAACCTGCATATAGCAGGGGTTCAGTTAGGAGTCTTATCTAAACCTCGACTGTACAGTATAACTTCTATATCAATTATAAATCAATTCAGCATCAACTCACGTTACCTCACATGAACACACATGAACCGAATGATCAAATGAATCAAATGACTCGTTCACTAACGTGAGCTAAACATCATTCAAGAGACTCATTTCAAATATATAACTTGGTCTCTGATTGGTTTTTAAATATCTATATGAAATATGAACTTTACTATCATGAATATGAAATATATATCGCGAAATCAGTAAAAGAAAACAGTAACGGCGCTGCCGTTTGATGAGCTAGCAATACATGAAGCACCCAATATTTTAGCTAGCGTGACTCGTGACATGAGGAACAAATGTAACTCACCGGAGCTTTCGCTCGATTAAACTCAGAAAGAAAACAATAAAGGGTGGACTGTTCACATTCGGACACTTCTCCTGTGTTAATACAACAGGTTTTATGAAACAAACTCGAAGTTAAAGGGTTATATTTATCTTAAATCTTTGTCGATGTCTGGAATGAAGTCCTCTACAGAAATCTGCTTTGCTGATCAACTCCAGACTGATGCAACATAGGAAAGGTGACCTACATAAGTGGTCGCTCTATTGGCGATAGGAGGTATTACAAGTAAATAAGCAAAATCATGGGAAATAATACAAGAGAATATTAACTGTAATATATGTGGTGGAAGCCATGTCTAGTCAGTCAACGACGTTTTTTATTCTGTGGTCTCAATACAAACACAGTAACACAACAGCAAAGTTACAGTACCTCCTAGCAGTCACACTGAGTAATGCACTTCTTATTCAAATACACTACATCTCCTTTTCTCAAGTTTTTTTTTCTTCTCTACTCAGTCCAGATAACGCCTTGGCACTCTAACAGGCCTTCCACAGCGTGTTGTTCTCACAGGACTGTTTGTGGATACAGTATTGTCAGTCACTACTCTTGGACTATGCGGTACAGTGGAACAGTCTGGAGTAGGGCTGGGTGGATCAGCACTTGGCAGAGTGTCTTGCTCCACATGATATGAGTGCTCTGGTGTGATGTCATCAGGTGTCCCTGGGAATGAAGTCTCTCTTGTTTTGACCAGGTGTTTGCAATGTCTCCTGTACATTTCTCCACTTGTGGTTTTAACACTGTATGATCTCGGCTGTATGTGTTTCTGTACCACAGTGGCTGGTTCCCACTTGTTGCCTTGTCTAATCCTCACATTTTCACCATCTTGGAGGTCAGACAGTGTCCTGGTTCCGTGGTCAAAGTATTGTTTCTGTCTTTGTTGTCTATACATGAGGTTGCTCCTGGCATTTTTATAGACAGCTGGCTGCAACAATGTCTTTGTCACAGGTAACTTTGATTTGAGCCTTCTTCCCATGAGCATCTGAGCAGGTGAGAGGCCAACCCCACCCAGTGACGTGTTCCTGTATTCAAGCAGTGCTAGGTACGAGTCACCAGCACTGTCCTGTGCTTTTCTCAGCAGGTTTTTTATTGTCTGAACTGCCCTCTCAACTTGCCCATTTGACTGCGGGAAGTTGGGACTTGAGGTGGTGTGTTTGAAACCCCACTCAGCACTGACGTCCACCATCTCTTGGCTCACTAGCTGTCTGCCATTGTCGGATAATAACTCATCTGGCACACCATGCCTTGCAAATATAGACTTCAACCCAATGATGACGTGTTTGCTTGTGGTTCCATTCAGTTTGAGGATCTCAGGAAACTTTGAAAAGTAATCCACACACAGTAAGTACTCTGCATCATTGAAGTGAAACAAATCCACACATATCTTTGCCCATGCTCTCTCAGGCACTGGATGTGACATAAGCGGCTCTCTGGGATTATTGTTCTTGTGTGTGTTACATACAGCACACCGATCCACGACTTCTTCTATCTGTTTGGCCATGCCCGGCCAGTACACTACATCACGGGCTCGCTCCTTGCACTTAACCATGCCCATGTGTGACTCGTGGATTTTCCTGAGCATTTCACTTCTCAATGTGTGTGGTACTACTAACCTTGAGTTCTTGAATATGAGTCCATCTACAAATGACAGCTCTTCCCTAAATGTCCAATACTGTTTGATTTTGTCTGGAAGCTGTCTCTGTTTATCTGGCCGTCCTCTCTGAATTGCATTTGCAACCAGTATCAACTCAGCATCCTCTTTTGTTGCTTCTTTGAACTCCTGCAACTTTTCCTCTGATACTGGGAGTTGGTGATTTACAATGTTGACTTCCAGCTCTTCATCAAGGAGTTTCTCATGGTGCTCTTTAGAAATACTCTGCTTAGAGCATCAGCAATATGCATCTCCTTGCCTAGCTTGTACTTGACCTCAAGACTGTACTTTTGTAGTCTCATGAGCATTCTTTGTAGTCTGGCTGGCGCGCTGAGGAGTGATTTTTTGAATATCACTTCCAGTGGCTTGTGATCACTTTCTACATGGACATGTCTTCCACATAGATACTGATGGAATTTTTCACAGCCGAACACGATTGCAAGCAATTCTTTTTCGATCTGTGCATATCGTTTTTGACAGTCAGTTAATGCCCTGGAGCCATATGCTACTGGCTGTCCATCTTGAAGTAGCACTGCTCCCAGACCCTCAGAGCTTGCATCAACAGATAAGGTAACTGGCTGGCGGACATCATAGTACTTTAGTACTGGTGCTTGGCTGACGAGAGCTTTTAGTTTTTCAAAACTCTGTTGTTGCTCTGATCCCCAATGCCATTCCACATTTCCTTCCAACTTCCTTAGAGGAGCACTCAAGTCTGAGAGGTTGGGGATGAATTTAGAGGGGTATTGCAGTAACCCTGTGAACCTCTGGAGGGCGGCTTTGTCCTCTGGTGCAGGCATGTTTTGTATGGCTCTGACCTTTTCAGGATCAGGCTTGAGTCCTTTCTCACTGAGCACATGACCAATGTAACTGATTTCTGTTGTCCTTATCTTACACTTACTTTTGTTCAGTTTCAGATTGATGCTTCTCAGGCGGTCCAGCAGTTGTCTCAAACGACGATCATGCTGCTCTATGCTCTCTCCGCAGACCAGGATGTCATCTATTACATTGACTACACCCTCTAGCCCTTCTAGATGTCTGGCTATGCACCTCTGGAACACCTCAGGTGCTGACGATATACCAAATGGAAGTATTTTAAACCTGTATCTCCCAAATGGTGTGTTGAATGTACACAGGTGAGAGCTTTCTTCGTCCAGTTGGATTTGCCAAAATCCGTGGTTAGCATCTACAACTGAAAAGAATCTGGCATTTGGCATTTCAGCTACCACTTCTTCTATTGTGCGCAGCGGATAATGTTCTCTTTTGATGGCTGTATTCAGGTCCTTTGGGTCGATGCAGATCCGAACTTTGTTAGGTTTTGTTACAGTCACCATACTATTCACCCAATCTGTAGGCTCTGTCTGTTTGGTTATCACACCCAAGTTTTCCATTCTTTTCAGCTCTATTTCAATTTTGTCTTTTAGGGCAACAGGCACTTTCCTGGGAGCATGAACTACTGGAGTGACATCTGGATTTGTCACAATGTGGTATACTCCCGGTATGCAACCTAATCCAGTGAATAAATCCTCATATTCACTTAGAATGTCACTCTCTGTTTTAAGCGCATGCAGTCTTTTGACAAGCCCCATTTCTTCACATGCCTCTCCTCCTAGAATTGCAGGTGCATTGTTCTTTATGACCTCAAAATCCACATCATACTTTTTATCTTTATACTGAAATCTTTGACAGCTAAAGGCAACATGATGTTGCCTTTAGCTGGAATGTGGTGGCCTGCATAAGCAACAAGCTTGGAGTGAGATTCGCTCACCTTTTTATCCAATCTCAGTTTTCTGAGGTCTTTCATGGAAATGACGTTGCAATCAGCTCCAGCATCCAGCCTGACTTTCAAAACTTTCTTGTTGACAATCAGATCTTCATGCCATTTTTCTTTCTTTGCATCCACCGCATTGATTTGTGAGACTGAGTGGTCTTGTTTTTCTGCTTGGATTGAGCCAATAAAGAATTCTTGATCATCTTCCTCTGCCTTGTTTATATGCTGCACCTTATGGTTGTTTGTGTGCTTGCGTGAGTTGCACATTTTTGCATAATGATTTTTCCCGTGGCAGGCTTTGCACACTTGTCCATAGGCAGGACACTTATTTGGCTCATGCCTGTAGCCGCATCTTGTGCAGTTTCCTTGATTTCTCATCTTTACCCTCTGTGCTGTGGCACCACTGTCTTTCTGTTTGTCACGTTGTTTTTTTCTTGGTGATTTTATTAACAGGAATGTCAAGCTCCTCATGTAGGCTTTTTAGCCGACTCCGACTCAACTCACTGGCTCTGCAAATGTCTATTGCTTTGTTTAGCGTGAGGTCCGGTTCTCTCAGTAGTCGTCCTCTCACTTGGTCATCCGTGATTCCACACACGATTCTATCTCGTATCAGTGAGGTACTCAAACTCACAGTCTTTCGCTTTATTCTTTAAATCAGTCACATATGCATCAACAGATTCTGATTTTCCTTGCTTTCGAGTGAAGAACAAGTGCCTCAAATATGTCACGTTTTTCCTTGGCTCACAATGTTGGCGGAATAGCTCTTTCAATATATCATAGTCATCTACGTCTTCATCGAAGTCAAGCGTGTTATATACCTTAATTGCTTCGTTTCCAGCCACATGTAGGAACGTGGCTCTTTTCATTGCATCTGACTTTTCGTCAATTCCGCTGGCGACAAGGAACAGTTCGAATTTCTGGATCCAGACTCTCCAATTTTCCGCTAGATTTACTTCTAGACTTAATGAGGTCGGAGGTTTCATCTGCTCCATTTTCTTCCTTTCTTTGGTTTCTTCAAGTTTTATTCTGACACCATGTAATATATGATGTGGTGGAAGCCATGTCTAGTCAGTCAACGACGTTTTTTTATTCTGTGGCCTCAATACAAACACAGTAACACAAAAGCAAAGTTACAGTGCCTCCTAGCAGTCACACTGAGTAATGCACTTCTTATTCAAATACACTACATTAACCTTTCTATGTAGGGGGAAAATACATGGGTTACACTAGTAACGCAGCGGATCAAACTAAATTCTTCATACATATAAATATATATCCATACACATACATGTACATATGTAATGGATGTGGGTAGGGCATGAAAGTGACTATGCAAGGGTTTCCAGCATTTATTTGCTCCTGTAGCAGACAAACACAACACACGAGTTGCTTTCCAGTCCCCTCTGCACATCGACTCCCTCAGAAATGCAAAACGGCCCTGTTAGATTTCATTCTCACATTATCACAACAACGTTTTAACTCGTTCCTCTCCAAAACTTAAAATTGAGCCATGAAAAATATACAAAATGAAAAACAGTGCCACCCGGTGGGCAAAGTAAAAGGTGCATGGGTGGCTAAACAGAGACAGCAAAAATTATAACATTTAACAAGGAAAACACATACCTGCAGAAGACAAACACAACACCCATGAGTCGCCTCCTGGACCCCTCTGCACATCGACTCCTAAACAGCAAAATAACAGAATTTACACTAAGAAAAGGGCGCTAAAATCTGCGGCGCTACGTTGATCACGTGGTACAGGGCTGCCTGACGTAATATCAAAATGGCGCCGGAAAGTTAAATGAAAAATGTCTACAAAATTTATATTAACGGTCAAAACAACACAACATCTAGGTAACGTAATAGTATTAATGGTAATTCCATAGTATTAACAGTAAGCAAAATGTATTAAATGTTACAACATAAACAGCTCATTCGCAAGGAAAACAATGAAGTAGCGCGGCAGCATTTTTCCACACAACTTACCCTCAGCAATGCAAAACAGCAAAGAAACGTAACCTAATTACTGGACTTGCGGGTTAGCTAGCTAGCTAAGTTAGCGAACTTGTGCTAGCCATACAACGTTGGATGACCCTTAAGGGAAAGGGGAATGCAGGTGGCTGCTTAGGGCTGTATGTGTATTGCTGTATGCTGCCGTAGACAGACAGCAGCGTTCCATTTTTTTTTTTTTTTTTTTTTGGAATTCGACAGACGGCAACGTTCTAGAACCCGCGGCAACTATATATAGTTCATCGGAATTTGATCTTCATACCGACTTTCACCTTCATTGCAAACGCACAAATACTAACTACAGAGCATTGTTTGAGCCTTGTTTGAAAAAAAACCCTGATAAATATCGATCGAGAGACTTTCTTTTTAGTTTTTCTCTCAAAGTCGCACGTGGGATTTTGCAGTTCACAGCAAACCTTTACTTTGGCGACATGAACAGAGAAGAGGAGAAGAAGTAAGTGTTTAAATCTGCCTAGTGGTTCCCTCGGAGAGGAATATGCTACGGGAGTAAAGCCCTTTTCTTGCCCTTTAGTATCTCTCTTTAAGTGGGAGAGTACTGCTGTGTGGCTGCCGCTTACTCCCTCTCGTAGCCCCCCTTCCCATCCACCCCTGTATGTTTGTGCTATGTTTATCTGTTGTCTTGTCTAACCCCGTTTATTGTAAAGCCACTCTGAGTGTTAGAAAAGCGGTATATAAGTTTAATGTATTATTATTATTATTATTATTATTAAATGTTGAGGCCATTTAGAAACGTAATCCTTTAAATGTGAAGCCAACCTTCCCGCTTCCTCCCAAAGAAGGTGGAGGAAGAAGGAGGAGAAACTTCTCTACGAGAAGAACGGGCGGTCACAACAAAAGGTTGGTATGCATTCTCACTCCTTTTCTCCATCCGTCACTCTCTCACACTAATTCTCTCCTTTTCACACTTGCCTTGTGCACTTTCTCTCATCCACACTCTTTCTCATGATAATGCTAATACCTTTCATTTGTAATGCACATTTCATTACAACTCTCAAAAGTGTTACAGGGTGCCCCGGGTGCCTAAAAAACAAACTCATTCACTCAACCTTTCTTCCTCTTTCATCCAATTGGGGACCTTAACAAAATCCCTTTGGGCAACATAATGATGCTTATATGGAGCATAATTTAGATTTAAACCTTGACCTGGGTTCAAACCAGGTCATCGTTACAATCAAAAATACATGTTAAGAATCACACCCTTTGGAGTTGATCACAGGATATATTTCTCTTTAAAACACAAACAGAAACACACATGTGCACACACAAACACACACATACATGCAAACAGTATGAAATAGTCTCTATGTCTCTTTTTTTTATACACAGAAGGAAAAGCGTCCACACTTTGTCCCCGTACTGGACTCAGACACTCTGCAGCGTTCCTCAGACCATCAGCAGTCCAGGCTTCCATCCATTGTCCAAACGGCTTATCCAACTCAGGGTCGCCGGATGCCGGAGCCTATTCTAGAAGTCATCGGGCGGCAGATCGGGAGACACCCTGGACAGGCCACCAGTCGATCACAGTCGAGGCCTGTCTTGCCAAAAATAGACAAGTGCCAGTCGAAAAAGCGTCCCAGTGCAAAGCCTGTGGTCAGTGTCATTGATTTTCAGTTCACCTGACGTTTTGTCTGTCTTCCTGTCTGTTACGGTAGTTGTAGCAGCAGTAGCACATCAACATCATGATGATTGTGATTATGTTATCTGTAAATGTCTCAATATTTTGGGGGTAGCAGCAGCACAGCAAGTTGAAGCAGAAGCACAGCGAGTTGAAGCAGCAGCACAGCAAGTCGAAGGCCCCTTGCCCAAAAGAGGAGAAGACAGACTTCAAGCCAAGCTTGGGCAAACAGCGAAAGCAGAAACATCGCTCCTTTATGGGACTCAGGTTGCCCATGTCCCCTGGAGGTAAATTCTCATTTCCTATTCAGGGTCTTTGTAGCACACATTTCACCAGAAAGGTCGGAGGAAGCTAGTAAGCCATGTTGCTAGAGATCTCACACAAACACACTCACTCACACACACACTCACACACACTCACTCTCACACACACACACACACACACACACACACACACACACACACACACACACACACACACACACACACACACACAAACACACACACACACACACACACACACACGTGTGCACCTGCTATAGAGGCTCAGTCTATGTGGGGTTCACACATCCCACTGCTGGTCCAAAAGATTTCTGGATTCTCGGGGGGGGGGGGGGGGACACAAAACAAGAAGTTGTTGGGATAAGAGTTAGGAGGATGAGGTTTCTTTCATAGTGTTAAAGTGTGTAGAGAAGGTGGAAGGAAAGAATACCAAAAAACAACTTCAGAGGCAACTTAAAACAAATAACTGCATTTGAACAGACTGCCTCTTTTCTATTACAGACATTACATGATTGTTAAGGGTTTTTGATGTGTCCCATTTATTAAGAGAAACGTATGTTACTTGTATTGTCAGGGACACTGTAGCTTTGACCTTCCCTTCCTCAGTGTGTAATACACCGAGAAGAGAGTGTCTCTTTCAGTTTTCCTTTCCGTCCTCGCAGAAGTGTTGGAGGCCTTTGGTCATCGCTTGACAGAGTTCGAGCGAGAGGAGATATTGAATTACTCAGAGATCTGGTACCTCGGTCTGCATTCCCCTAAGATCAATGGTTCAAAGAGCTCCCCACACAACAACGGCTATGATGACCCCCAGACGTACTATCTGCAGGTAACTGTTCAGCTGTGTGATGTAGAAAGTGGGTAAATCTTAGACAACGGGGTGTCATGGGGAGCACAGAGGTCATCCTTCGAATGGAAAGGGTTGGGGCCTCCATGACAGTGAGCAATATTCCTGTTGAAGGGTCCCTGAGCAAGGCACTGAATCCCTGCCAACAGAAAGTATGCTAGTTTTGTATGTTATTTGACCATCCTTCATCCCAGTTGGTCTAATCACAAAAATACCTAATTTAGCTGGTGGCTGGTACAGAAAGTTTGTCTACTCTTCCCATAACATTGGCAGGCATAATGGCAACTTGTTGTCTAGATCAATAATTAAAATCTCTTTCCTTGTTGCATGTTTGTCTTTTTCCTTTGGTTTTAGCGATCAGTCAATTAACCAACCTTTTGTCCACAGGTCCTCCATGACCACATTGCCTACCGTTATGAGGTGCTGGAGGTTTTGGGTCAAGGTACCTATGGGCAGGTCCTGAAATGCTGGGACGTTAAGGAACGGGAGTTTGTGGCTATGAAGCTGCTGAGAAGCAAAAAATGGTAAAAAAAAAAAAAATCGACAACTCTTTCACATGCTTATACAACTGATATTGAAAATGCAAATTTTAAGACACGTTTATCAAATGCATTTGTACATTTATGCAGAATCCTGGATAACACATGATGCCCTCAGCAGACCTCGTATGGGGAAAAGCTAATGCATCTGTGGGACTGTGCATGCACAACAGCATATATATTCATGCACAGACACCATATACATTATAAATATTCTCATCAATATCCATATGGAGATTAATAGGTCCAGACATGCTGCGGTGTCCCATAGTTAGTTTATCTAACATATCCCTGAACTTGTGTTCTGATAACAAATGGTTCTACTGTTGTATTTCTACACATAGCACATGTGCATTAGCGAACGTTAGTACGTTCTAACTTATTATTTCATCTATTTACATAATATTTTTACTTAACCCTATTTTTCCCTTTGGTTGTTCTAATGAATGCTGGTATAATGATCCAATTCTGATTTGGACCGGTACCAAGTTCAAACTAATGAGGCACAATTAAGATGTTATGATACACATAGTGTAGCGGTCACCTTCATGACCAGAGATCTCATGTTGTTCCCGGTGGTCCTTTGCCGTCCAGCTATTATCAGTTTGGGAAGAGAGAGGTCAAGATCCTAGAAGCCCTCCGAAAGAAGGATGAAATGAACGTCTACAATATCGTCCGTAAGAAGGATCACTTCCACTTCCGGAAACATTTGTGTATCACCTTTGAACTGCTGGGGTGAGCTTAAAAAAATATTGTTTGTTTAATTTCTAATGAGTCTGCAGCTTGGCAACTACCCAGCCACATGTCATTTAAGTGTGACAAACGTTGCTCACTGCCATATGTGAGACATACTGCCCACTGTTTACCTGAACTGCCCTACATAACTGAATCTCCCTTGGGATAATTGATGGTATTTAAACCTGTTTCCAATCTGACTTGTTTTTCCCCAGAAAATCCCTGTACAGGAAGGCCAATGCTGACGAGAGCCTCAGCACAGCAGAGGTGAGGAAGTACGCCTCCTCCCTCCTGAAGTGTCTCTCGCTGCTGAAGAAAGAGAAGCTCATGCACTGTGATCTCAAACCGGTACGGCTCATCGTTACATGTCTACACCGGGAACACCACTCTTTGGTTTAACACAGCCCGGGCGGTGCTAGTTAGCAGAGTAGGATTGGTTTTAGCACGGCACCGACACTTGTGCAACCACGTCTCTGTCCCAAGTTTTAAGCACACATTCAAAAAAGTTGATTAAAATGCAAATCAGGTGCATTACGAACAATTTAACAATCCTTGCGTTGACTTGCGGACATAAAACAACATGGTCCTGCTCATATGTGTGTATGTTTCTCTTTCAGGAGAACATTGTTCTGTCAAGCAGAAAGCCACACAGACTCAAAGTGATTGACTTTGGCATAAGCCGCTATGAAAAAGAGGCTAGAGGTATGTGTCCGTTTGTTTTTATGGTCTTGTGTAAATCATGTTGTAAAGTTTAATATGAAACACAGTGGGGAACAGACACAGCACTCTATAGGGGCAGCTGCAAGCACTGGTTCCTTATGGCAGTTACATGGACATGCACTACACAAGGCATGTACGTATACAGTCGACAAAATACACATTAAATGAGATTAACAGTCCCGAAGGAGACTTACTATGGAATTACAACACAAAACAATACTCCTTCCATCTGACATCTCTCTCTCTCTCTACTCTTTTCTCTCTCACAGCCAAGTCCTACATCCAGACTCGGCCCTATCGCGCTCCGGAGGCGATCCTGGGCCATGTCTGTAGTGTTGCTGTTGACATGTGGAGTCTAGGCTGCATTATATTTGAACTCTGCACTGGACAAGAGCTTTTCCGGTGTTGGGACAATGCAGAGCATCTGTCCCTCATTATAGAGGTAACAAGAAGAGTGGACTATATATACTATAACACTAACTGGTTCCTTGACCATTTAATGAGTTGAGATTCAAGTTCATTTAAATTCATTCTCCAAAATAAAATGTGATCGTGTTTTGTGTTTGTGTTAGATAGGATAGATGAAGCAGGTGAAACAACATTCACATTGCATGCACTTACACCTAACCACACATAGCAAGAGAGGGATGAGTGCCGTATGTGTGAATTGTACATATGTATACGTATGACAATTGTATTGGTTTTGATGTATCAGTCACTATTGGTTTTATGTGTATTTTCAGGCGCTGGGTACACCACCCCAAGGTCTTCTTGCATCGGCACCAAATAAGAAGTTCTTCGGTGAGCAATTTGATTCCTTGACCTACATTGTGATAAAAGTGGAAGGATTTCCTGCCATCCACTTGTCAGTGTGTTGACATTGTTACATGTGTATCAGACTCCAAGGGCGTGCTGATTCATAAACAGAAGAGTGAAAAGGAAATGCAGCAGCCCAGAAGAAAAGATCTAGCCAGCATGTTGAGGACCAAGGAACCGCATCTCCTGGACTTCATTAAGCGCTGCTTGGTGTACGTCAGCTCCCTCACAAACACTGTCGATAGAAATTGAAAAGTCTGTGTGCAAACCGTGTATTATTTTCAGATTGTGGGTTAACTTATCATTAGTATCCTTCCTGCACTTTTGTAAGCCCTTCTTCTGAAAGTGTTTGGATTATTACATCCTAAGTGGTTTCCATTCACCTGACAGCAGTTAACATCAGGCCTTTAATAACTTTGTAGTACAAATGGACATCAAGAAATTCAATGTCCACAGTTCTGAGTGTCTGTAGTTTGTTTCTAAAGGTGTTAAGACTGCAAAACGTATCTAATTATCAGTTTAAGATAACTTGCGATTTTTTTCTAAATGTGTTATCCGCTAGATGGGACCCGAGCAAAAGGATGACACCAGACAAGGCCATGCAGCATCCTTGGATCTTGCAGCATAAGGAGAGCAGTGGATCTCAGTTCGGCCTCAAAATACAAGTCACAACAACAGATGGTAAGAGGAGACATCTGAAAAGAAAAGCATGTTTGTAAAACTTTATATATTATTTGTGGAAAAAAAGAAAGCATTGCCTGAAGTTCAACATCAATATAGCAATCAATAAATAAAGATCTGGTCTGTAAGCAAATCATCACTTTGTCAACAAGGAACTTGTGATATCCACTATTCCCATTATTCTATTCCAAATAGTGGCCGTCTCTTTGTGGAACAAGAAACTTTATTTACAAATACATTTTGATTGTTGTAGGCAATTGAGGTGTCTGATTATCATTAAACATTGCATATATAATAAGTTCCTGACCCAGGTCTCTTGTTTTGTGGTTCTTCTCAAAGCATTTTCAAGATTTGTTTTTATTGACTTGATTTTCTCACACAGTGGCCAGAAACTCTGTTGTTGGCATGGAAGCCGACCTGCTCAGCCGAAGGAAACTGTGCCCTGCACGTCTGCCCCGGTTGGAGGCCACCAAAAAAGCCCAAGTTCAGCAAAAGGCCAACAGGGCAAAGAAGGTGAGCTATGTCGTTTTGAGCCCCCCCTCCCCAACTAATGGGCATCAGGTCATCAGAATACAGCTCTCTCTTCTTCTTTTTTTTGCACGGTGATGCTGGTCGCGTGGCTTGTGTCCTGGGCTGTTCCAGTGGCGTCTGGACACTGCTTGGCATCCTGTGCATCATATTCTTCATACATTTTATAATTCCATCTTAATTCTGTTATCCTCTTTCAGTGTTGTATTCTGTAAATTGTGTAAACACAACATCCATTGCACATTGTCCATCTTGGGAGAGAGCTCCCTCCTCTGTTGCCCTCCCTGAGGTTTCTTCCTATTTTTTCTCCCTGTTAAAGGGCTTCTTTTTAGGGAGTTGTTCCTTATCCGATACGGGGGTCTAAGGACAGGATGTTGTGTTGCTGTAAAGCCCACTGAGGCAAATTTGTAACTTGTCATGTTGGGCTATATAAATGAAATTGACTTGACTTGACTTGACTCTCCCAGATTCCTCAGGTGGCGGCAGCTTCGGTTGGGAGCTTCAAACTACCCAGGCCGATGAGTGGCAGACCAAACAGAACAGCTAGTGAAATTAAATGCAAAACTCACCCACTGCCATCTTTTGCAAGGGTAGAACAGCCCAACCGCCCACTGCTGCCCAACACTGCAGAGGTGCCAGTCACAACGGTCAAAATCAGCCAGGCAGGAAGTGCCAGAAAGGATGTCACCACCAAAAGAAAGACCCACCTCACCAGCAGAGAGCCATCCCTGCAGAACAGGGGTCACCAACCTTTTTTGCACCGCGGACCAGTTCGATATTGACAATGTTCTGGCGGACCGGGGGAGAGACGGGGGTGCATTAATAACTACGGGGATATAGGTTAGGCTTATAAGTCAGTAGTATCATAACATTTTTTTTATCACTTTAGTTTTTATTGAAGTTTTTAGGTCAATACAAACATGGCATCCGTATTCAGAAGTAAACATTGAATTATCTACATTTACTTGCACACAAGCCCAACAGGGCAACTCAAAACAAACAAACAAAAAAAACACACAAAAAAATGAACTACAAGAGCTTCCTGTGGGTCTAACTTTCCAGTCTTAAGTGTTGTCATGAATTATGTTGTCACGTGTTTGCTCCTTAAACCATGTCCATTTCTTCCACTGGTCTTCCATCCGAGGTACTGTAAGTCTCAATCAATGAGTCAGTTTTTCCATCGTATGAATGTCCTCCTTTTGTGTATAGTCTTTTTCCTGAGGGTGTAATTGTCTCCCCACATCATCCATCCCCATCTCTTCCAGTGATATATTTACAAATCGAGTGACCTGTGTTTTAGTCCTTTTGATACTGGTCGTATCCATTTTGTGATTCAAAACGACATTCAAATCTCCCCCACAAATTAAGACCCCCCCTCTGACTCGTTTGCTATCTCATCAAACAAAGATTTAAAAAATCTTTTATCACTTTCAGGAGGGGCGTATATATTTACCAATGTCACTGGTTTGTTCTCTAACCTCCCCTTCACTCTAATATATCTCCCCTCCTTGTCTCCAATCTCCCTATCATAATCGAATTGAGTTTTGTTTGATATTAAAATTGCAACACCTCTCCTGCGCCCTTCCTTGTAGGAGCTATAATATGAATGTCTGTACCCATATTTCTTAAGTTGCCCATGCTCTATCCGTGTTAAATGGGTCTCTTGTAGGAATATGATTTGTACATCCTCCTTTTTTAGCTTAATCATAACCTTTTCCCTCTTCTTTAACATATTTAGACCATTAACATTCAGCGACATTATTTTAGTAGTGTGAACCATCTAGACATCTTGATACTCTTTTTCCATATATTCCCACAGAGCTCCAAACAAACAAACTACAAATATAAAACACGTTAATCAACAACAAAAATAACTTCCAACTAAAGGGGCCTAACCACCCCGAGTCCCCGTTGGTAGGTGAAGGGGAAATCCTTTTCAGAAAGGGCCCCACTCTAGACTTGACAGTTTGCCCATCACATGGGATAGGCCTACAGCCTTGTCTAGGCATGTCCAACGTTTGGCAACCGTATAGCCTACCTCTCTCAGTGGCATGTGATGAAAAAGCCTTTTGTAATGGAGCTCAACTCAGTCAGAACGATACCAATCCTACTTTCTCCGATAGGCCCGGAGCTTCTCTTTCGCTCGTTGTGCAGCTTCACGTCCTCCTTTTGCGCCTTGGACTCGTTGACACCCTGCTCGCGTCCCAGTCGCCTCCACCTGCTCTGTGGCCGTGGTTGCCGTGTCATCGTCTGGTATCTCGATGTCGCAGCCTCTCGTCTTCATGTCCATCGCAGCTTCCCTGGCATTGTCGTATGCCTTCGTTCCGTTGTACCAGTGGATCCTTATTTTGGCGAGGGGTGTCTGGAAACGAATTCCTTTACCCTTGAGCACTTTCTTAATGCCCAAATATGATTTTCTTTTCCGGACCACTTCAGCTGCGTAATCGTGATCAAAGTAAATAAGTTTGTCCCCTATCTCTATCTTATTCTTTTCCCATGCTTTCTTGAGAATCATTTCTTTTATATCAAACTGTTGAAAGGTCACCACTGTTGACCTGGGGGGAGCTGTCGGAGGGGGTTTCTGAGCGAGGGCTCTGTGCGCTCTTTGTATCTGGAGATTGGTCCCTTCTTCTAAGTCAAGTTGAGTATTCAAGAATTGTTCCACATACTGGGTAATGGAGCCTCCCTCCGTTTCCTCTGGCACACCAAAGATTAGAATATTGTTCCTCCTTGACCTCCCTTCCAGGTCCATTAATTTTTCTTGCATCTGGAGCGTTTGGGTCGACATGTCCATCAGTAGTTCTGTCGAGTCCGCCTGCCATTCCTCTAGCTCGGCTATGCGCTTCTGGGCCTCACTCATGTGCGCTTTCTGCGCCTGTATTTCGCCGTTGCTCTCTGCAAACTTCTGTGTCATTTCTTCTCGGAAGCAAGCAATCTCTTCCTTCACTTCCCTTTTCACCTCATCTTTGAGTCTGGCAAAGTCACCTCGTAGCTCTTGTTTGAATTCTTGTATCTCTTTAGCGATAGCTGCTAATCCGGCACGCAATGTCTCAGCTGTGTCCGCCGCCATTGTAGCTTCTTCAACCTCGTGTTTGCTATTACCTTGCTCCGACTGTTTCTTCGCTCCCTGTGTATCTGGTGCGCTACCCTTTTGGATTGTACGGCTACCTTTATTCGAATTACCTCCTCTTCTCATTTCTCCTTTTTTTGCGTCGAGTTTAGTGTTTTAGGGGATTTATTTTAGCCAACTTGCGAGAGGCAGAAAGTTGTGCTGCTATTCAAGTCGCCATCTTACCGGAAGTCCAGTATCATAACATTTTAAGTAACGTTTGGATATTAAACACACAGCATATATTTTCCTCGCATTAACATAACATACATATAACAACATTGCAACTCACCAATTTCATCAATTCTCCTTGAAACTGTGGCAGCTGAAAGAGGAACATTTGCCACCTTGTTAGCTGCAGCTTCCCCCAACTGTTCATGGCACGTGTCCTTGGCAACAGGCAGAATCAATTCTTCGCCGACAGTGAAAGGCTTCTTAGCCTTAGAAACACGACTAGCCACTAAGTAGCCTTAGCAACACGACTAGCCACTAAGTAGCCTTAGCAACACTACTAGCCACTAAGTAGCCTTAGCAACACGACTAGCCACTAAGTAGCCTTAGCAACACTACTAGCCACTAAGTAGCCTTAGCAACACGACTAGCCACTAAGTAGCCTTAGCAACACGACTAGCCACTAAGTAGCCTTAGCAACACGACTAGCCACTAAGTAGCCTTAGCAACACGACTAGCCACTAAGTAGCCTTAGCAACACGAATAGCCACTAAGTAGCCTTAGCAACACGACTAGCCACTAAGTAGCCTTAGCAACACGACTAGCCACTAAGTAGCCTTAGCAACACGAATAGCCACTAAGTAGCCTTAGCAACACGACTAGCCACTAAGTAGCCTTACAACACGACTAGCCACTAAGTAGCCTTAGCAACACTACTAGCCACTAAGTAGCCTTAGCAACACGACTAGCCACTAAGTAGCCTTAGCAACATGACTAGCCACTAAGCATGACACTCTCAGAGCAGCAGCATTTGTAAAGAGAGGGTGGCTCTCAGCACGCGCTTTTGTCCCGCTGGCTCGCGTTGTTTTCGCCCAGAGAACTCCCCGGAACAATGCTTTGATGCAAATTTTCACGTTACTATGCTGACATTAAGTATCACTTGTATGTACTCATTTTATTTACTGGTTGTTGCACTTTTGCAGGTTACTGGCACTTACTCTTGTGAGAGGATGACGTTGGCCCATGGTGATGTTCTTCAACATCTTGGATGTGTTGGTCTACAACATGTTTGTGATGTGGATAGATTGAGGTAAATCCAGACTGGAAGCAAGAAAAAACACAATTATTTGTTATAGTTGGATTAATCCATACACTGTTTTTTTTTTCTAAAACATTAGTTGTATTAGCTCAGGTCAATGAGGCCTACAGGCCATAAATAGCAAATAGAAGTTCAAAACTTGTAATGCTCACAAGAACTTAAGTTTATATTGATCTAAAAAAAATTAGGTGATAATATATGTATTATTATGGATTTGTAATCCGCTATAATGGAGCGGTCATTTTGGACCGGGAACACAAAATTAATGTGCAAGGAACAACAGGAAGACTACTCTAGTCCAAGGAGTCACGCGACACGGAGCATGCGCAGTCAGCTGACAGTATTTGACCAATCTTACACGAGGACCAGCACGGTAAAATTTGCATCAATTGTGTAGAAATACAGTATCTGAGCGAAACCGCCATCATTACTCTTGTAGAATTACGAGTGTAGCGTCATGCCTGAACCCGCCAAGTCAGCGCCCAAAAAGGGCTCCAAGAAAGCCGTGACCAAAGCCGCCGGCAAGGGAGGAAAGAAGCGAAGAAAGACCAGGAAGGAGAGCTACGCCATCTACGTGTACAAGGTCCTGAAGCAGGTGCACCCCGATACCGGCATCTCCTCCAAGGCCATGGGCATCATGAACTCTTTCGTTAACGACATCTTCGAGCGCATCGCCGGTGAGGCTTCTCGCCTGGCGCATTACAACAAGCGCTCCACCATCACCTCAAGGGAGATCCAGACCGCCGTCCGCCTGCTGCTCCCCGGGGAGCTGGCCAAGCACGCCGTGTCTGAGGGCACCAAGGCCGTCACCAAGTACACCAGCTCCAAGTGATCTGCCCATTGGCCCAAACAAACGGCTCTTTTAAGAGCCACACACAACCTCACCAGAGAGCTGTTATGTTATCAGTGATACTTTATCGTGTGGTGTGACGTTAAGTAGCACTTTCGGCTGCTTCCCGTTAGGGGTCGCCATAGCGGATCATCCGTTTCCATCTCTTCCTGTCCTCTGCATTCTTCTTCCACCTGCATGTCCTCTTTCATCACAACCATAAGCCATTTTGGCCTTCCTCTTCACTGGCAGCTTCATATTCAGCATCCTTCTCCCAATGGATGAAACGGTGCGCAACAGAAGACGCCTACAGGCATGTGGTGAGCATGGGACATTAAAGACAACCTGTGAGTATACAGCTGAAAGACAATGCTCAGCCATATGCTGCACACACAGCACGGCGCCTACCTCTCTCCCTATGCTGAAAAAGGTAAAGGAGGAGCTCCCGAAGATGGAGAGAAATGCCATCATCCAGAGGGTGACACAGCCCACCGACTGGTGTGCATCCATGGTGCCAGTCTCGAAGAAGTGCACAGCTTCTGTGTTGATCTGAACGAGGCTGTGAAGACAGAACATGCATATTATAAAGATGCCACAAATACCAAGATATTTTTATTTTTGTTAGCAAGAATACAAACGATACAGGAACGTTGTGTGTGTGTGTGTATATATATATATATATATATACAGTCAACTATAAACAACCTTACACCTTTACATGGTCATTACAAAAGTAAATAAAGAAAATGAACTGTAGTATTAACAATAATGATGATAATGTTAAACAAAAACAAAGCACTTTTGCCAGAGTAAATTTACAGTGTATATTAAGAGAACATTTTATAATATAAGCACAAATACCAAGACGGTCGAGAGGCCGAATCTGTTAGAGTGACGTTTTAACACCACCAGCTCTGATTGGTCTAAACGTTAAGCGCTCGTTTAACAGATTCTCTATAGCTCATTGGCGAAGACCTCGCGCCAATTTCATCAGTTGAATACTCTTCTCTGATTGGACCGTGTTTTATTTTCGCGTAGCTCCGTGTATAAATACCGCCTGCTGACCGGACGCGACTTTAGCTCTCAGCATTTAACTGAACGAAGAGAATCAAACATGAGCGGCAGAGGAAAGACCGGTGGAAAGGCGAGGGCCAAGGCCAAGACCCGATCCTCCCGTGCCGGGCTCCAGTTTCCTGTGGGTCGTGTTCACAGACTCCTCCGCAAGGGCAACTATGCCGAGCGTGTCGGTGCCGGAGCCCCGGTCTACCTGGCGGCTGTGTTGGAGTATCTGACCGCTGAGATTCTGGAGCTGGCTGGAAACGCGGCCCGGGACAACAAGAAGACCCGCATCATCCCCCGTCACCTGCAGCTGGCCGTCCGCAACGACGAGGAGCTCAACAAGCTGCTGGGCGGAGTGACCATCGCTCAGGGCGGCGTGCTGCCCAACATCCAGGCGGTCCTGCTGCCCAAGAAGACCGACAAGCCCGCCAAGAAGTAGATCCACATACAGCCTTCAGCCCAACACAACAAAGGCTCTTTTAAGAGCCACACTAATCTGATAGAAAGCAGTGCTCCTGTTTCCATGCCATGTTGCTACCACTTCACAGCAGATCACAAACTGGCGACTGTTCTCTTATTCAACTGCAAGGGAATCTGGGAAAAACGCTGACTTAAACCAACTTCTCTCAAACTATTCTATTTAAATGTTGCAACCACTTATCGAAATTTTTTTTTAACTACTTTCAAGTGTCCGAATAACGTAAAGATGTCATCACATTTAAGATGTAAATGACAGGTGATTAAAAGGATTTATTGAGAATTTTTTAAAATGGAAGGTTTGATGATCACAATAATCTTTAAGTAGTAAATTTCTCTCGAATGTGTCCAGATGAACTGATTCAGCCTTAACTTACCGTCACTTTCCATGCCTAACATCACTAACGTCTTCCAAAACAAAATCAATAGTATGATCAGTCAGCCAAAGCAGAATTCAACTGTTTTCAGTCAAAGCTTATTGGTTTGAGAAAAATATCACCTTTAAAAAGTAAAATACAAATAACGCTTCCATGTTTATGTAGCCAGTTGTGGCATATTGCCATAACCACGGTGCCGCCTTAAAATTGATCTATCACAAACATAAATATTATTTACAATCGTAAGGAAGTCTCTCTTGAGGAGGTGGGCGGCTCTTAAAAGAGCCTTTGTGTGGGTTTGGTTTCTCAGTTTAACCGCCGAAGCCGTACAGGGTGCGTCCCTGTCTCTTCAAGGCGTACACCACGTCCATGGCGGTGACGGTCTTTCTCTTGGCGTGTTCGGTGTAGGTGACGGCATCACGAATCACGTTCTCCAAAAACACCTTCAGGACACCGCGGGTCTCCTCGTAGATCAGACCCGAGATACGCTTCACTCCGCCGCGGCGAGCCAGGCGGCGGATGGCGGGCTTGGTGATTCCCTGGATGTTATCACGAAGGACTTTGCGGTGGCGCTTGGCGCCTCCTTTACCCAGACCTTTACCTCCTTTACCACGGCCACTCATCTTTATACTGGACTGCTCACCGATGAACACGACAAACTGGACACGTCCTGTAAGGGTTCGTATACTTAAACCTCATCTGCGGACGTGATAGAGGCGTGATAGAGCCTCGTGGGTTGGTCCGGTGTAGCCCCGCCCCCTTCAGGAAATCAAGACGCTGGTGACGATGTGAACGGCCTCATTGTATTTCAAACTACATCGACAGATTCAATCATTAAACTGAAATAAAAACTTATTGTAGAATTGCTCTTTTAAAAAATGCTTCCTTTCCTTAACATTCCCTCCCTACATTCTTGTTATAATAATAATAATAAAAACACTTTCTTCTTCTTTACCAAGTGGCAAATAATCCGCTTCACCCACAGAAGACCGAAACACAGCAGGCTGCTGATGTGGAGATGGCAAAGTCAGCGCATCAGGCCAAAGAAGTGAAATCAGACATTTTCCTCCAACCACCTCTTTCAAAACCCAGCAACGATTTCAACCAGAGAGTGTTTATATCAAAAGTTGGGCAGTATGTGATCCAGATGAATTAGTGAAAGTCACGTCCAAAGCTGAATTCTGCTTGGCCTATGACTATTTGCTCACACCACCACCGCTTTTGTTTTGGAAGACATTAGTAATGTTAGGCATGTAAAGTGATTGTGAGCTGTTAGTAAGGCGACTCAGTTCATCTGGACACAACATTTATTGAGAGACTTTTATGACGTTGCTTGGAGACATAAATACTCATGAGCCCCTGAAACGAGATCCAGGCAGTGGCTGCAAGGAAAAAAGTGATAAGATCATCTGAAGCTGTTAGAACAGGGCAATGCTACTGACAGAAATGTGCACCATAAATTATACCCAGGGGAAGCGACAACTATTTAGTTTATTATTGAGTTTTATTGATTTGGATAAGTGTGTTCTGGTAGTTTTTGGATGTGTTTTTGTGTTTGTGTTGTACTGCTGTGGGCTGTGGAAAAGGGCATTTCGTTTCATTTCATGTACACATGTGCATGAAGTGACATGACAAAGTGAGTGTTCCTGATGGTTTACCTAAGATAAATAAACAGGATGTGCCATTGGGGTCTATTGTTAGTATGATTAACTCAGTGACCCATAACATCTCTAAGTATCTGGCATCTATTCTTAAACGGTTGGTAGGCAGTAATGAACATCACATTCAGAACACTGGAGTTTGTGGATGAGGTGAGGGACATCATTTCATGGAGGAGGTTGAGACAATGGTCTCGTATGATGTTACGTCTCTTCATGTACGTCCCTGTTGATGAAGCACCTGGTTTTTACACCTCTGCCCATCTGTGGTTTGTATCTTAAATGTGAGGACACATTTACATTATTCAGGCTTAAATGGTTAGAAAACACAGAAAGTGGTTGCAACATTTATATAGAACAATTGTCTTACGTTGAAGTCAGCGCCCCCCAAGGTTCTATTTGAAGCTGAATAAGAGAAGTCGCCAGTATGTGATCTGCTGTGAAATGGAAACAGGAGCACTGCTTTCTGTCAGATTAGTGTGGCTCTTAAAAGAGCCTTTGTTGTGTTGGGCTGAATGTGGATCTACTTCTTGGCGGGCTTGTCGGTCTTCTTGGGCAGCAGGACCGCCTGGATGTTGGGCAGCACGCCGCCCTGAGCGATGGTCACTCCGCCCAGCAGCTTGTTGAGCTCCTCGTCGTTGCGGACGGCCAGCTGCAGGTGACGGGGGATGATGCGGGTCTTCTTGTTGTCCCGGGCCGCGTTTCCAGCCAGCTCCAGAATCTCAGCGGTCAGATACTCCAACACAGCCGCCAGGTAGACCGGGGCTCCGGCACCGACACGCTCGGCATAGTTGCCCTTGCGGAGGAGTCTGTGAACACGGCCCACAGGGAACTGGAGCCCGGCACGGGAGGATCGGGTCTTGGCCTTGGCCCTCGCCTTTCCACCGGTCTTTCCTCTGCCGCTCATGTTTGATTCTCTTCGTTCGGTTAAACGCTGAAAGCTAAAGTCGCGACCAGTCAGCAGGCGGTATTTAAAGACGGAGCTACGCGGAGATAAAACACGGTCCAATCAGCGAAGAGTATTCAACTGATGAAATGGCGCGAGCTCTTCGCCAATGAGGGTTAGAGAATCTGTTAAACGAGCTCTTAACGTTTAGACCAATCAGAGCTAGTGGTGTTAATACGTCACTCTAACAGACTCGGCCTCTCGAGTATCTTCCCGCCAATATCGTTTATGTGCCCAAAAACACAGGAACCAAATCAAAAAAGTGACATCTCTGTAAACACCTCTAATGTTTTGTCTAGGGCGCATTGCTACTACTACTACTTTCGGCTGCTCCCGTTAGGGGTCGCCACAGCGGATCATCCGTTTCCATTTCTTCCTGTCTTCTGCGTCTTCCTCTGTCACACCAGCCACCTGCATGTCTCCCCTCACCACATCTATAAACCTCCTCTTTGGCCTTCCTCTTCCCTGGCAGCTCCATATTCAGCATCCTTCTCCCAATATACTCAGCATCTCTCCTCCACACATGTCCAAACCATCTCAATCTTGCCTCTCTTGCTTTGTCTCCAAACCGTCCAACCTGAGCGGTCCCTCTAATATAATCGTTCCAAATCCTGCCCTTCTTCGTCACTCCCAGTGAAAATCTTCGCATCTTCATCTCTGCCACCTCCAGCTCCACCTCCTGTCTTTTCGTCTGTGCCACTGTCCCCAAACCATATAACATAGCTGGTCTCACAATCATCTTGTAAACTTTCCCTTTAACTCTTGCTGGTACCCTTCTGTCGCAAATCACTCCTGACACTCTCCCCCACCCACTCCACCCTGCCTGCACTCTCTTTTTCACCTCTCTACTGTACTCCCCGTTACTTTGGACAGTTGACCCCAAGTATTTAAACTCAAATGCCTTTGTCACCTCCACTCCTTGCACCCTGACCATTCCACTGTCCTCTCTCTCATTCACACATAGGTATTCCATCTCGCTCCTACTGACTTTCATTCCTCTTCTCTCCAGTGCATACCTCCACCTCTCCAGGCTCTCCTCAACCTGCACCCTTCTCTCGCTACAGATCACAATGTCATCCGCGAACATCATCGTCCATGAAGACTCTTGCCTGATCTTGTCCGTCAACCTGTCCATCACCATGTCAAACAAGAAAGGGCTCAGAGCCGATCCTTGATGTAATCCGACCTCCACCTTGAACCCATCTGTCATTCCAACCGCACACCTCACCATTGTCACACTTGCCTCATACGTATCCTGTACCACTCCTACATACTTCTCTGCAACTCCTGACTTCCTCATACAATACCACACCTCCTCTCTCAGCACTCTGTCATAAGCTTTCTCTAAATCTACAAAGATACAATGCAACTCTTTCTGGCCTTCTCTATACTTCTCCATCAACATTCTCAAAGCAAACATCACATCTGTGGTGCTCTTTCGTGGCATGAAACCATACTGCTGCTCGCTGATCATCACCTCTCCTCTTAACCTCGCTTCTATTACTCTTTCCCAAATCTTCATGCTGTGGCTGATCAACTTTATACCTCTTTAGTTGCTGCAGTTCTGCACATCGCCCTTGTTCTTGAAAATCGGTACCAGTATGCTTCTTCTCCACTCCTCAGGCACCCTCTCACTTTCCAGGATTGTGTTAAACAATCTAGTTAAAAACTCCACTGCCATCTCTCCTAAACATCTCCATGCCTCCACAGGTATGTCATCAGGACCAACTGCCTTTCCAATCTTCATCCTCTTCATAGCTGCCCTCACTTCCTCCTTGTTAATCCACTGAACTTCCTGATTCACTATCCCTACATCATCGAACATTCTCTCTCTCTCATTTTCTTCATTCATCAGCCCCTCAAAGTATTCCTTCCACCTTCTTAGCACACTCTCCTCGCTTGTCAGCACATTTCCATCTCTATCCTTGATCGCCCTAACTTGCTGCACATCCTTTGCAGCTTGGTCCCTCTATCTAGCCAATCGGTACAAGTCCTTTTGTCCTTCCTTAGTGTCTACCCTGTCATACAGCTCACCATACGCCTTTTCCTTTTCCTTTGCCACCTCTCTTTTTGCTTTACGCTGCATCTCCTTGTCCTCCTGTCTACTTTCTTCATCTCTCTTACTATCCCACTTCTTCTTTGCCAACCTTTTCTTCTGTATAATTTGCTGTACTTCCTCATTCCACCACCAAGTCTCCTTGTCTTCCTTCCGCTGTCCTGATGACACACCAAGTACCTTCCTAGCTGTCTCCCTCACTATTTCCGCAGTGGTTGTCCAGCCATCTGGCAACTCTTCACTACCACCCAGTGCCTGTCTTAACTCCTGCCTGAACTCCACACAACAGTCTTCCTTCCTCAACTTCCACCATTTCATCTTCGGCTGTGTCTTCACTCGCTTCCTCTTCTTGGTCTCCAAAGTCATCCTACAGACCACCATCCGATGCTGCCTAGCTACGTTCTCCCCTGTCCCCATCTTGCAGTCTCCAATCCCTTTTAGATGGCGCCTTCTACATAAGATATAGTCCACCTGTGTGCATTTTCCTCCACTCTTGTACGTCACCCTGTGTTCCTCCCTCTTCTTGAAATATGTATTCACCACAGCCATTTCCATCCTTTTCGCAAAATCGACCACCATCTGTCCTTCCACATTTCTCTTCTTGACTCCATACCTTCCCATCACCTCCTCATCACCTCTGTTCCCTTCACCAACATGTCCATTGAAGTCCGCTCCAATCACCACTCTCTCCTCCTTGGGTACCCTCTCCACCATGTCGTCCAACTCATTCCAGAATTCTTCTTTTTCATCCATCTCACACCCAACTTGCGGGGCATATGCGCTGATAACATTCAGCAATAAACCTTCAATTTCCAGCTTCATACTCATCACTCTGTCTGACACTCTCTTCACCTCCAACACGCTCTTGACATAATCTTCCTTCAGAATTACCCCTACCCCATTACTCCTCCCATTCACACCATGGTAGAAGAGTTTGAAGCCACCTCCGATACTCCTGGCCTTACTCCCCTTCCACCTGGTCTCTTGCACACACAGTATGCCTACCTTTCTTCTTTCCATCATGTCAGCCAGCTCTCTCCCTTTAGCAGCCATAGTGCCAACATTCAAAGTTCCAACTCTCACCTCCACATGCCTACCCTTCCTCCTCTCTAGCTGCCTCTGGACATGCTTTCCCCCTCTCCTTCTCCTAACAGTAGCATAGATTCCACCGACGCCCTGCTGGTTAACAGTACCGGTCGTTGGTAAACCGGGCCTCGACCGATCCGGTATGTAAGTCTTATTTATGATCCGCATATTTGATTTGGCAAATATTTTACGCCGGATGCCCTTCCTGACGCAACCCTCCCCATTTGTCCGGCCTCGGGACCGGGACTAAAGATGCACTGGCTTGTGCATCCTCAGTGGATGGGTTTTCTAGGGCGCAGCGCAATTTCGATAAAAATATTCTACGTTGACTGGAGGCTTCCTGTGTTTCTAGGCTGACGGGAAGATTTAGAGTGATGTATATAAATAAGGCTGATATTGAACAGCAGGATGTGGACAAACGCTCTTAAGTGACAGGTGTGTGGCTCTTAAAAGAGCCGTTGTGGGTTGTCAGGTGACGGGGCTTAAGCACGCTCTCCGCGGATGCGGCGAGCCAACTGAATGTCCTTGGGCATGATGGTGACCCTCTTGGCGTGTATGGCGCACAGGTTGGTGTCCTCGAAAAGACCGACCAGGTAAGCCTCGCTGGCCTCCTGAAGGGCCATGACAGCGGAGCTCTGGAAGCGCAGGTCAGTTTTGAAATCCTGGGCAATTTCCCTCACCAGCCGCTGGAAGGGCAGCTTACGTATCAGCAGCTCCGTGGATTTCTGGTAGCGACGGATCTCTCGGAGAGCGACGGTACCGGGCCTGTAGCGGTGAGGCTTCTTCACACCGCCGGTAGCCGGGGCGCTTTTACGGGCGGCCTTGGTAGCGAGCTGCTTCCTGGGGGCTTTGCCACCGGTGGACTTACGGGCGGTCTGCTTTGTTCTAGCCATAGTAGACGAAAGTCTCACTTCTCCTTACTAAAGACTTACTGGCACGCTGCAAACGCCGTGGTTATATAGCCAGAGCCGGAGTCCAGCCACACGCTGATTGGTCTTGGCCAGGAACACGTGCTCTCTGACAGATCCTTATTGGAGCAGAGTCGCTTTGAAAAACCCGCGGCATATTCAAACTAAAGGGCGCCTCCTCACGTCAGTTTCTCATAACCCAACCAAGTCTGAAACAGAAGCAAATGAAAAATTAAAACCATCTCACATTAATATATGTATAGATTATTGAATTATTGGTTGAAGAATAAAATACTAAAGATATAGATTTAGTATAATAGTAGATTATATATAGGTTATAGTTTAGAATTTGGATTGATAAGTATGTTTATTATAACCGATTGTCTCCCCAATGACTGGCAGTGAAAAATCAAATAGGTACACACATTACCCCTAAATTTAATAAGATTGGTAAGAAAACAAGGTTTTAAAGATTTTGAAGAAAAATATGAGTAAAAAAAAACGTTAAACTGATCCTTTAACAAAGCTCAGGTTGACTGGTGACAATGGAGGAACATTTGTACACATGTCCATAGATTTGTTGGAAGACTTCAAAGGTTTACTTACAATTATCAAAAGATAAATACACATTGAGTAATTAAACTATCACCCAATAAACTTGCAAAAAATGTAACTATTTTTAGATGTGACTAAAAAAGACCAGACTCGAATTCGTAACTGATCGAATTTCCCTTTGATGCATGCATGGGGGAAATGAGAATGTGGAGGCTTCATAGATCACTAGAGGGATCTGACTATTCAATATGGAGCAAGTTTCGCTTGTATCCATGAACAGCTAACAAATCAAGCACAGCTAACTTTTATTTCTAGTTGTGTGAGAATTAAATTGTTCCGGTGTTGGACGTCACAGCACATGATAAAGTATCACTGATAACAGAACAGCTCTCTGGGTGAGGTTGTGCGTGGCTCTTAAAAGAGCCGTTTGTTTGGGCCAATGGGCAGATTACTTGGAGCTGGTGTACTTGGTGACGGCCTTGGTGCCCTCAGACACGGCGTGCTTGGCCAGCTCCCCGGGGAGCAGCAGGCGGACGGCGGTCTGGATCTCCCTTGAGGTGATGGTGGAGCGCTTGTTGTAATGCGCCAGGCGAGAAGCCTCACCGGCGATGCGCTCGAAGATGTCGTTAACGAAAGAGTTCATGATGCCCATGGCCTTGGAGGAGATGCCGGTATCAGGGTGCACCTGCTTCAGGACCTTGTACACGTAGATGGCGTAGCTCTCCTTCCTGGTCTTTCTTCGCTTCTTTCCTCCCTTGCCGGCGGCTTTGGTCACGGCTTTCTTGGAGCCCTTTTTGGGCGCTGACTTGGCGGGTTCAGGCATGACGCTAAACTCGTAATTCTACAATAGTAATAATGGTGGCGGCTATGCTCAGACGCTGTATTTGTACACAATTGATGCAAGTTTTACTGTGCTGGTCCTCTTGTAAGATTGGTCAAATACTGTCAGCTGACTGCGCATGCGCCGTGTCGCGTGACTCCTTGGACTAGAGTAGGCTTCCTGTTGCGCCTTTCATATTAATTTTGTGTTCCTGGTCCAAAATGACCGCTCCATTATAGCTGATTACAAATCCATAATAATACATATATTGTCACCTAATGTTTTTTTTAGATCAATATAAACTTAAGTTCTTGTGAACATTACAAGTTTTGAACTTCTATTTGCTATTTATGGCCTGTAGGCCTCATAGAGCTGAGCTAACACAACTAATTTTTTAGTAACAAAAAAAAAACATATATGTATATATACTAGTAGTAGATATTGTTTTAAAGTAAACAAAAAATTTAAGGTGGTTATGAGAAAAAGAAAAAAGGTATCACGTTCAGCAAGCAGGAGCTATTTTTTATGTATAAAAAAGCAGGCGTGTGACTCATCCATAAGTAACGGCTATACGGGTTCAATAATCTTCTATTTTTCAACGTGTAAGGAACGATTTTATGAATAATTGTGTTAAACTGTTTTTATATTCTCATTTAATGGGCGCTTTTAACCCAAGCCATTTACAATAGCCAATCATTAGCAGATTCTTGATCTATTGATTGCTTATTTGTCAATCTGTCACTGCCTGTTGCATTATGGCGTGCCAGTCTTTTTTTTTAATAAACTTTATTGCAAAATATTGAAATGTACAAATATAGCAGACATGTATTCCACAAAATGGTACAGTAAGAAATGACTGAATAAAAAATAACAAAACAAATCTACTAGGGATTATGAAAACGAGAAAACAACTCATACAAAAAGAAAGAAAATAAATAAATAATAGAAAAAACAAACAAACAAAAGAAACAAGTGACATCATTCCTCTGAAAATATGCTTGTACAGCTTAATGGTTTTGTTACTTTAAAACTTGTTGTAAAAATGGCATTATGTATTTTAAACATGGCATGTCAGTCTGCAGCAGTTACAACACCAACAGTGACGTCACTAAATCAACTACAGCTATAGGATATAAAAAATTAACAACATAAACTTGTGGCTATACTGTCATGCCCCCCCCCCCCCCCCAAAAAAACAAAGCTGTCTTCCAGTCAAATGCTGTGTCTGGTCTAACCAGCCACTGGAGAACTGAGGTGTTTTGTGTCATTTCAGAGTAATAAAGTTTGTGACGAACGATGAAGTCGTAACAATCCATTTCAGTCATTATCGTTTGTAGGTAAACTGTCGATAAACATTGCATCCAAGATGAATCGGTTTAAGTTTGTGTAACGTTCTTAGCTGGATGATCTATTCTAGAAGATGCATCAAGACGTTTATAGGTGAGGTTGGGTTGTTGCGAAATGCTCTTTCATTGCGATTGTGGTTGGCTCTTAAAAGAGCCTTTGGAGGTGTTTTATCAAGACGACGTGTCCATCTACTTCTTCTTGGCGGCCGCCTTCTTTGGCTTGGCCGCCTTCGGCTTGACCGTCTTGGGCTTAGCAGCCTTCTTAGCTGCGGTCTTCTTGGGGGTGGCGGGCTTTTTGACCGCCTTCTTGGGGCTTTTGGCGGCCTTCTTGGGGCTCTTGGGCTTCTTGGCTGCCACAGGTTTCTTGGCCTTCTTCGGGGACTTCTTGGCGGCTGCGGGTTTCTTAGCTGCCGCCTTCTTGGCGGCTGCGGGTTTCTTGGCCACGGCTTTCTTTGCTTTTACCGCTTTCTTGGCGGGTTTCTTGGCGTCTTCCGCTTTCTTATTGATTTTGAAGGAGCCCGAGGCGCCGGTTCCTTTGACCTGCACCAGAGCGCCCTTGGTTACCAGGCTCTTGACGGCCACTTTGACGCGAGCCTTGTTCTTCTCTACGTCGTAGCCGCCGGCAGCCAGAGTCTTCTTCAGCGCTGCCAAAGACACGCCGCTTCTCTCCTTGGACGCCGACACGGCCTTGACGATGAGCTCCGCGACGCTGGGGCCACTCTTCTTGGGGCGGGGCGCTTTCTTCTTGGCCGCTTTCGCCGGAGCGGCGGCGGCTGCCGGTGCGGGAGCGACTTCTGCCATTTAGTCTTTAGTCTTCTTCTTCTTCTTCTACTGTTGCGAGACACGAACTCAACAGAGCCAGTAGGCTGATAGAGGGGAAGGAGCGCAGGCAGGGATATAAACACACTGTGAGAACCAGAGAGACTCAACTGCCCCAGTCTGGCGACTGCGCTGCCGGAGCGCTGCCACACTTGTGTTTTCTCTCTCCGATAAAACACCAAAAATCACCTTCTCAAGTCCAAAAATCACTTATAAACAATATCGATCATGAAGGAGACCCTTGGCACCTCATAATAAACCCAGTTAGAGTGGAGCAGACGTTTGCCTTCCGTTTCGAGACATGTGAAACCTCATCTATACACTGCCAGTGACTGCAACACGCTCCAATATTCGGTTTCTAAAACATGTTAAAATAATTGGATTCAGATCAACAGTCGTTTACCAGTTGCTTGAATTGTTTGACAACCATGGACGATCAAAAAAGTCGTCATTTCCAGAGAATTTCATTTTAAAATCACGCTTTCTTCATGTGGGCAAACACACTGTTGGTGGCGATCTGTCGCCTCTTTCAGCTCAGCTTCCTGTGTGAGATGGAAAAGTGGCTGGAAATATTTATCTTATATTGAATGCATTAATAAACTATTAAAGAATAGCAACATCTCAATAAATTGGTTTAAATGTATTGATAACAGTTTATTGAAATCCGTAATTAAACTGCTGGTACATTGTATGATATGGTAGTCTGTTGTCCACGATGTCTTGAATGTGCAGTCAATGTACATATAACAGCCATGAAGGTAAAATCCAAAGGAAAAATGTGCACGTGTATGAGGAGCTCCAAAAAACACATTTTACATCAATGTCGCGTTTGTATGTTTTAAGTGTCTGATTGGTTGGATAAACAAGATGAATTATTTTGAAATATACATTTTTAACTTTGTGGGTGACACAAAACTTATTATTAAAGGTCCGTACTACATTCCAGTCGATGTTTTCAAATTGAGAATTCAAAAAAAATTTGCATGAGGAGTTGTATAATTAATATGTACGTTCCTAATATATCTATTATTAGGACCCCCCCCCCTTAATGTCCATACCATTTAACATAATCTTCACAGCAAAGGTAGGAGTTTCATTATACATATCACCTTGCTACCTGCCTCTAAGGACATTCTTTATATAATGGAGCCTGATAACAATAGGGCACCATCGAGGTACTTTATAACGATGAGGCCAGTACCTGAAAGCAGGCCCTAGCATCCTTTTATGAGAATTGGATTTAGTCTCGGGGGAATTATTTGTTGTTTTGCAATAATAACTGTTATGATTGTGGGTCCCATGTTATGGGTATTTGATTCTCTGCAGGATAACAATATGGTAACAACGACCCCCGTTACATCCTCATTCAACACCTTTCACACCCACCATAGCCAAATTGCCAGACGTAAAGATGACTTCAATGTCTTTTTGTACAGGAGAGATAAGCATGATAGAGATAGCTGTTTACTAACCACTGACCCTACAGTTCACCCTGGTACAAGTTTGGTTGAAGTTCTGGTTTCAGTTTGGTCGAAGTAGGCAAAGTTTATTGGTCAGGGATAAGCGATAATTACTGTCGTGTCACTACATGTGGAACAGAACACTGGAAAGTGCTAGTTACAGACCAACTTACAGCTGAGGACTTAAAACAGTCTGCAGTCTGGTGTCAAAAGGATGGAAAACCCACATGCCATGTAGATGCAGATTGGCCACCAGGACATCAATCACAGATATGTAAAGGTATTGCTAACTCCATAGTTGCCATCCAGACTGTTGAAACTCCTTTAATGTGTGTAAGATGGTTTGTTACCTGTTGGGGAAATCTGGCTCTAACTATGAAGAAAGAATGGGCCACCTCTTGTAATTTTACGAATTGTTGGATTTGTTTGAAATTACCTAAGTTGTTCCAATCACCTATGGTAGTTCCAGTACTGTTGTCTGCAGCGGACTTTAGGGTGATCGATATTAACCTATTTGACGCCTTACCAGTCTGTTATGTCTCAGGGCTTATTCATAATGATCTACCCGATAGTGAGGTAGAGATAATCTCATTTCTCTTGTCTGAGTTCAAGAAAGGTTACAGGCCACGTGGGTTGAACTATGCGGTGTTATGGAAGGTATCCAAATTTGAAACAGTGGTAAATGCAATGCTTCGATATCATGTAGAGTTTCTGGCCATGCCTGCTAATTGCAATAATGATACAGAATGTAAGCCTATGACTGAATCAGAATACACCTATCACATTGTAGCTGGGGTGTGTTCAGCTCCATGGAATTTGCAAATACAATTGGCATTTTTAGGGTTTACTGTGTATAACTGCTCTAAGCCTATATTTTCTACTAAGTCATCGGCTCACAACTGTTCATCCACTTGGCCTACTCTGCATGTGCATGCCCTGCCTGATGTTTCTTTGTGTGTACAGGACCCCAGTCATGAAATTGCTGCAGACACTACTCATTATAATCAGACAGTAAAGATAACATTCACTAAGCCACCTGTACTGCCTGGAAAGGTCTATCTGATCTGTGGTAATCAGGCTTATAGCTGTTTCCCGAAAGAAACCCACAGTTGGTGTTACTTTGCATTTCTGGTACCCTTAATCAGACAGGGGTCTGCATCAGAATTATCATCACTCCATTGCAAAGCTGAACGTGTCTTAGCAATGGCTCAGTGCACATTAGGCAAATTGATACTCTTGTATGGTATATACAGTGCATCCAGGAAGTATTCACACCCCGTCACTTTCCCCACATTTTGTTATGTTACAGCCTTTTTCCAAAATGGATTAAATTCTTTTTTTTCTCATCAATCTACATGCAATACCCCATAATGACAAAGCGAAAAAGGTTTTCTAGAAATTTTTGCAAATTTATTAAAAATAAAAAACTGAAATATTGCATGTACATAAGTATTCACACCCTCTACTCAGTACTTGGTTGAGACACCCTTGGCAGCGATTATAGTCTCAAGTCTTCTTGGGTATGAAGCTACAAGCTTGGCACACCTATATTTCGGGTATTTCTCCCATTCTTCTCTGCAGATCCTCTCGAGCTCTGTAAGCTTAGATGGGGAGCGTCGCTGCACAGCTATTTTCAGGTCTTTCCAGAGATGTTCAATTGGGTTCAAGTCTGGGCTCTGGCTGGGCCACTCAAGGACATTCACAGACTTGTCCCGATGCCACTCCTTCGTTGTCTTGGCTATGTGCTTAGGGTCGTTGTCGTGTTGAAAGGAAAACCTTCGCCCCAGTCTGAGGTCCTGAGCGCTCTGGAGCAGGTTTTCATCAAGGATCTCTCTGTACTTTGCTCCATTCATCTTTCCCTCGATCCTGAATAGTCTCCCAGTTCCTGCCGCTGAAAAACATCCCCACAGCATGATGCTGCCACCACCATGCTTCACTGTAGGGATGGTATTAGCAAGGTGATGAGAGGTGCCTGGTTTCCTCCAGATGTGACGTTTGGCATTCAGGCCAAAGAGTTCAATCTTGGTTTCATCAGACCAGAGAATCTTGTTTCTCATGGTCTGAGAGTCCTTTGGGTGCTTTCTGGCAAACTCCAAGCGGGCTGTCACGTGCCTTTTACTGAGCAGAGGCTTCCGTCTGGCCACTCTACCATAAAGGCCTGATTGGTGGAGTGCTGCAGAGATGGTTGTCCTTCTGGAAGGTTCTCCCATCTCCACAGGGGAACGCTGGAGCTCTGTCAGAGTGACCATCGGGTTCTTGGTCACCTCCCTGACCAAGGCCCTTCTCCCCCCGATTGCTCAGTTTGGCTGGGCGGCCAGCTCTAGGAAGAGTCCTGGTGGATCCAAACTTCTTCCATTTACGAATGATGGAGACCACTGTGCTCTTCGGGACCTTCAAAGCCGTAGAAATTTTTTGTACCCTTCCCCAAATCTGTGCCTCGATACAATTCTGTCTCGGAGGTCCACAGACAATTCCTTTGACTTCATGGCTTGGTTTCTGCTCTGACATGCACTGTCAACAGTGGGACCTTATATAGACAGGTGTGTGCCTTTCCAAATCATGTCCGATCCATTGAATTTACTACAGGTGGACTCCAATCAAGATGTAGAAAGATCTTAAGGTTGATCAGTGGAAACAGGATGAACCTGAGCTCAATTTTGAGTGTCATAGCAAAGGGTGTGAATACTTATGTACATGCAATATTTCAGTTTTTTATTTTTAATACATTTGCAAACATTTCTACAAAATATTTTTCACTTTGTCATTATGGGGTATTGTGTGTAGATTGATGAGAAAAAAAAGAATTTAATCCATTTCGGAATAAGGCTGTAGCATAACAAAATGTGGGGAAAGTGAAGGGGTGTGAATACTTTCCGGATGCACTGTAGATGTAGGAAAAAAAAAAACGTAATACATAGCAGTGCAAGCTTGTTTCGTGTGTCGCGCAGTCATCAGCTGCCTATATATATATATGTGTGTGTGTGTGTGTGTGTGTGTGTGTGTGTGTGTGTGTGTGTGTGTATATATGTATATGTATGTATATAACTTTGTTAAAAGAAACACTCAATGGTAGGGAAAGTGCTCAACAAATAAGGAGCAAAATAATCCAGTGACTATTGTTTATGGCATGAAACAGGTTTGCAATGTCTTCTACTGTCTCATAAAGAATTTACTTGTCTCACTGGATACACACAAACACGCACACACACACACATATATATTTGGTCATATATTTTTATTATATTTTCTTGTCCTTTTTGTAATGTATAGTAGATGAATTAACTTCAGAATAGGTGAAAAGGGGTAGGAAAATATACGTGTATACTTCCTCCTACTCCTTTTCGAACATCGAACATGTAACAAATAATCTGATGTATATGGAGATTTGTTTGCTGAGTTTGATGTATGGATTTGTTGATCACTTCAGATTATTGGAAACAGATTATCTGTAATTATACCCTGCTTGTTTACATGTTAGATATAAATCATAATTCATTCATTCATTCAAGTAAACCATTACTTTCAGTCGCAAAATTCCCACTTATATGGTTCAGACAAATGGCCAGGATATATGGGGGGGGGACATAAACAAAGCCTTCTAAAAGTGCCGCTACGTCCCCCTGGCGAAACTCCTCACTGTCAGGTGAAAAGAAGCGGCTGGCGACTCCACATGTATCAGAGGAGGCATGTGGTAATCCGCAGCCCTCCTCAGATCGGAAGAGGGGGCGGGTCAGCGACCGGGACAGCTCAGAGAGCGGTGTGATTGGCCAGGTACAACCGGGGAGAAAAGGGGAAAAATCCAAACACCCCCCCCCCCGAAAAAAAAACCAAAAACAGCTCTTCAGCTGACTGGTTCATGTAATGCTGGGCGGTATGGCTGAAAATGTTATCATGATTAAAACATTCAGGGTAGACACTAACCATTTTTCATTCGGAACAAGATTAAGTTTTAAATTTAAGATGAGGAGTCATCCAGATTAAATGCCCATGACACCATGTTTTAATTGCCAGACCATTGCTCTTAATTGGGGCGGCACGGTGGCGCAGTAGTTAATGGGTCGCCTCACAGTAAGAAAATCCTGGGTTCGAGCCCCGGGGTAGTCCAACCCTGGGGGTCGTCCTGTGTGGAGTTTGCATGTTCTCCCCGTGTCTGCATGGGTTTCCTCCGGGGCCTCCGGTTTCCTCCCACAGTCCAAAGACATGTAGGTCAGATGAATCGGCCATACTAAATTGTCCCTAGGTATAAATGTGTGTGAGTATGTTGGCCCTGTGTGATAGTCTAGTAGCCTGTCCAGGGTGTCTCTCCGCCTGCTCCCCAATGACTGCTGGGATAGGCTCCAGCATACCCGCAACCCTGAGAGCAGGATAATCAGATCGGAACATGGATGGATGGATGCTCTTAATTGCAATTTTTACAAGTGGACACAGAAAATAGCTTATCATAACACTAGATTTAAATGGTCTTTCCATTTAAATCTGACCAAACTCCAAGCGAAATATTTAAGCATAAGGTAGTAACTAAGTGGGACTCATTTGCCTAGAGACATTGCTTAGACATTGGTGGTGGTTGAGGTGAGTTACCCCTTCAATGTTTTTTTCTAGGGAGTTGTTCCTTGTCAGTGGATTAGCAAGGAGGAAGAGAGGGCAGCTATGAAAAGGATGAAGACTCGAAAGGCAGTTGGTCCGGATGACATACCTGTGGAGGCATGGAGATGTTTAGGAGAGGTGGCAGTGGAGTTTTTAGGTAGAGTGTTTAACACAACCTTGGAAAGTGAGAGGATGCCTGAAGAGTAGAGAAGAATCATACTGGTACCGATTTTCAAGAACAAAGGTGATGTGCAGAACTGTAGCAACTACAGAGGTATAAAGTTGATTACCCACAGCATGAAGATACAGGAAAGAGTAATAGAAGCTATGTTAAGAGAAGAGGTGACGATCAGCAAGCAGCAGTATGGTTTCATGTCATGAAAGAGCACTACAGATGCGATGTTTGCTTTGAGAATGTTGACTGAGAAGTATAGAGAAGGCCAGAAAGAGTTACACTGTCTCTTTGTGGATTTTGTGGATTTGTCTCTCTGGGCATTATTTACATGTTAAAGTTCATATATTAAGGGCCATTTGATGAAAATGTGTTTAACAAGTTAAGATTTCAAAACGTTTTATTTACAAGGTAGTTCATGCCTTTGTAATACTAATTCCAGTACAATTCTACATTTGTAATAAAAACAAAACAACACAAGACTTAGATTTGACCAGAAATGTAAAGCGCTTTGAGTGGCTGTTGCGGCTAGAAAAGCGCTATATAAAATGCAATTTGACTGACTGATTTAGAGAAAGCATATGACAGGGTGCCAGGAGAGGAGGTGTGGTATTGTATGAGAAGTCGGGAGTTGCAGAGAAGTATGTAGGAGTGGTGCAGGATATGTATGTGACAGCGGTGAGGTGCGCGGTTGGAATGACAGATGGGTTCAAGGTGGAGGTGGGATTACATCAAGGATCGGCTCTGAGCCCTTTCTTGTTTGCAATGGTGATGGACAGGTTGACGGACAAGATCAGGCAGGAGTCTCCACGGACTATGTTTGCGGGTGACATTGTGATCTGTAGCGAGAGTAGGGTGCAGGTTGAGGAAAGCCTGGAGAGGTGGAGGTATGCACTGGAAAGAAGAGGAATGAAAGTCAGTAGGAGCAAGACGGAATACCTATGCGTGAATGAGAGGGAGGACAGTGGAATGGTGAGGATGCAAGGAGCAGAGGTGATGAAAGGTGTATGAGTTTAAAAATGTGGGGTCAACTGTCCAAAGTAACTGGGAGTGCAGAAGAGGGGTGAAGAAGAGAGTGCAGGCAGGGTGGAGTGGGTGGAGAAGAGTGTCAGGAGTGATTTGTGACAGAAGGGTACCAGCAAGAGTTAAAGGGAAGGTTTACAAGATGGTTGTGAGACCAGCTATGTTAGATGTGTAGCTGGCATAATAAGCCACGCCTTGTATGGATAGTAAAAGTACTTATTTATCTTGAAAGATTAGGTTAATGAAATGATCTGGATCCCCATTCCCAATGCAGTTAGTCTCACTACCTACGTGGGTTAGTATGTGGATGCCTATCCTGCTGAACAGAGTGGTTAGTACGTTACACCCTATAAGATATCGTGAGGTGGGCTTCACGCTAAGGTATTTGACACGGCGGCTCCTGACGTGTAGAGTATATTGTAACGTGCATGGATAAGTAGATACATTGGCCGCTGGCTGACGGGTCTGCCCCTTTAGTCGAGCAGTTAGCGATGTCTCCCGCGGCGCGGGAGATACGGGTTCGCGTCCCAGCCGCGGCAGTTCCTGTGGTTGCCCTCCGAATTCGCTACAATATGCTGTGCTATGGGTCCAATTCAGCATAACTCTCCCTCCCCAGACCTAACAGGACAGTTGAGACAATACTTAACCCTCAGGTTAAGTATTGTTATAAGCCCTAAACTTCAACCACAGTAAAGATGAATCAATAGCCAACAACAGTTTAGTATTAATTGAATGCAATACTATAAGATGACAGTAGTAAAAAAAATTAAATGCAAAAAAACATAGTTTGACTTTCTTTGTATACACAGTATCTCTTTGTATACACAATATCAACACAACCTCAAATGAGAAATTAACTCTAAATGTTGAGTATCAAAACTAATGAAGGTTCAGACATAAACATCCCAGTTCGTTTTTTTTAATACAGTCTAGTAATGAGTAATAACGAAATTGACACAAATATCAATCTGATGAATCCTGGGCACACGAGATGAGCCGCTGGAGAGACGACTGCACGGCAGGGCAAACCACGTGACGTGCGTGTAGTCTACGTGACTCACTGTAGAAGTCAGATGGCGCCAACAGCAATGCAAAGCGTTCAATGTTCACACTGCTCTTGAAATAACTTTCACTCAGGCAGCAATCTTCCGTCACAAAACTAAAAAAACACGACTGTCCTCCAAGTCCTCTTCTCAGCATCCAACAGTTCATCCGAACGCGCGCAGTCCCATTATTGAGAACTAACGAGCCACTACGACCAATGAGCTAGCTAACTTCACTGACAAATAGACTAACGTTAGTACTATAGGTGTTAGAAGACTAGACTAATACGTTATGTCTATCTCTGCGCAGATGAAGTGGATTATTAAACCGTTATAAAGAATCGTACTGACTACCGAACTTCTGCTGGAGGAAAAAAATGCAGCCTTCGTTTATTCGGTCGTTTTGGGAGAAGAAGAAAATGAACAGCGTCTCAGTGACGTAATCAATCCGCGCATGCAAGCGCAACACCGCCCACTTGTGGACAAACAAAGTCGTAAACAAAATAATAGTACACAGTAACACAGTCATACAAATACACTGGTGTCATATCTCAACACTCCCACTTATGAATCATGTGCTTACTGTATACCTTTTCATATTCATAGAACAAATGAAAAGAAACTCGGTATAACCCATACCACTCTACATTTCACACACCAAACATTGCCTTAGCAAATGTCTTCAGTTTTACCTTGGATGCGGGCTTCGTCATTACACCCGCAACCATTTCATCTGTAGGGAAATACACCAATGACATCATTTCCTTTGACTCCTTGGAGTACACACAATTGCCTGATTGGTTTTGTGTAAAACCATCACCTGTCAAACACTCGTGTAACAGTAAGTTCCAATTGCGGCCAGACTGCTTGAGGCCGTAGATTGACTTCTCTAGTTTACACACTAGTTTTTCTCCCTTCTCAATATAACCCTCAGGTTGTTCCCTGTATATGTCATAGTCTATGGGGGCATGACGATAGGCCGTCTTTACATCCATCTGGTGTAAAATCAAGTCATATTGAGCCGCCTTCTGTAGAAGCACTCGAACACTTGTTAGGTTGGCTGTCGGCGAAAATGTCTCCCCAAATTCCACCCCAGCTCTCTGGCTATATCCCTTTGCTACAAATCTAGCCTTGTACTTGTCGTGTCCGTCTATATCTGTCTTTATCGCATACACCCACCTTCCTCCCGCTGTTTTCTTGCCCTCTGGCAATTTCGTAAGGGTGAATGTTTTGTTGTCTCTTAGAGACTCCATTTCCTTGTCCATTGCCCTGGACCACTTTTCTGATTCTGGCGATTCCATGGCCTCTTTAAAGGTCAGAGGGACACCGCACACTGCCCTGTATGCATAATCTATAGTAGTGAGTGAGCTGTCATCACTGTCGCCCTGACTATAGTCAATCAGGTATCTCGGAGGGTTGCGTTCCCTTTGGGGGTACCTCCCACTGGCTGAGGCTTGTGACGTCACCCTTGGGTGCTCCTCGTCATCATCCTCGGGTGCTGACTGTGTACCGTCAGTCTGTACATTTTTCTGTACTCTAGGCTGAGTTGCAGCTGTCTCAACATACTTTCTCTCTCTTACCCAGTCTTCTGGGTGCAGACCTGGTGTCTGAGTCTCATTTTCACTAGTTGCCTTGTGTAAAACTTAACTAGTCTGTGTTTCTGTACTTTCTCTTGGTCAGGGTAGTAGACTAGGTAGGCCGGGCTGTTCTTGTCGTGTCCTACAAAACGCCCCCTCTCACATCTAGAATCTAACTTCCCTTGTCCTGCTGGTAAGCATAGCATTCTGTCCCGAACTTTTGCATTCTAGCCATGTTGCACTTTTTTCCTGTCATTGCCGTGTATGGCATAGTGCCTGTGTGCTTGTTGAAGCATCTGTTTCTGGTGTGGGCTGCCTCCTGTACAGCATAATGCCAGAGGCTCTTTGGTAGACCACTATCTATTAGCATACACCTTGCCATCTCGAATAGTGTGCGTCCTTCTCTCTCTGCAACGCCATTTTGATGGGGAGAGTATGGGCAGGACGTCTCATGTCTTATTTTGTTCCGTCTCAACAGGGTTTGAAACTCCTTGCCTGTAAACCCAGTTCCATTATCCGACCTTATGCATTTCACTGTCCCATAGGGAGCTACATCTGCCACAAATTTCTCGGTCGCTTGCACTGTGTCACTCTTTGTTTTTAAGAAATAAACACACACTGCCCCTGTGCACACATCTGTAAATGATTGCATGTACCTGAAACCATTAATGGACTCGTTTGCCACAGGTCCGGCTAAATCATTGTTTACCAACACCAGTGGTGTATTGGCTTTGTCTGTAGATTTCCTGTTCCTGTTTTGGGTAAACTTCCCTTCTATGCATACTGCACACTCTTTGTCAGGTTTACACACTTTACCCTTTATATGCATACCATCAGTGATATCCTGTAGCTTTATGATATCGTCATAGTTGCAGTGGCCCATTATCCCATGCCAAGTTTCTATATCATGGCTCACATGGCACTTTTCAACAACACATTCAGTTTGCAAATAGTATATTTTCCCCTGTACAAATGTCAAACCTGGTACCATCCGGTGAGGGCACCTCTGCCCTCTTCGAAGAACACACTGGCTCCGTGTGCTGTCACAGAGTTCACAGAGAAGAGCTCTTGAGGGTACGATGGAATATATAGTGCGTTCCGCAGTGTCACTACACCGTCGCCCCTCACTGTCGAGCAGACATACCGTAGCATCTCCCCTGCCCTGCACCACACCAAAGGTGCGCTTACCGTCCGCCAGCTCCATGCAGTGTTTCTCTGGCTCGAACGAGCTGTCAAAGCTCTTGAACCTCTTCTTATCATTGACTATGTGGGAAGAAGCCCCACATCCTGGTTTGAACTGTTGCCGTCGTCCTGGTCCTGCTGAGCTGGTCTCTCCAGCCTGCACTCTGAAGATGTAGTTCTCTTCTTCCACAGTATTCCCCGGTCCCTGACCTCGACCTGCTCCGTGACCACCACCGCCGCCGCCACCTTGCTCGCGTGCACACCTGGCTCCATCAGCGTGGTCCTTCTTCTTGCACACTTTCTCCGTGTGACCCTTGACCCGGCAGAAGCTGCACCACACGCTGCGTGAACAGTCCGATTTCCGATGGCCTTTGTCACCGCATCGCCAGCACACCGTTTGTTCATCATCTCCCTCACAGCGTTTCACTGGCTTTTTCTTAGGCGCTGCGTGGGCCTTCATCACCCTCTCGGACGTCTCGTCCGATGCTGTAGCATTAGCTACATCTTCAGCCGCCTCAAAGTTTCTCAATTTGGCCTTAAATTGTCCCAATGTCAACTCACTGTCGCCATGTGTCACCATTAGAGTGAATGGCTTATATCTCTCGGGTAACCTCCTCATCACCATGGCCATCATTAGTCCCTCACTCGGTGCTTCTCCTGCCCCTTTGAGAGCCGTAATTATTTGTTCAGCTCGGATAATGTATTCGGTTATCGTTTCATTATCAGCTTTCTTTAGCCCAGTCAATGTTACATACAGAGTGACAATCCGGGGTCTGCCCTTACCAATGTAATGTTCCCGCAACACCCGTAGACTCTCTCTACCTTTGTTCTTCGTTTATCTGAAGATCAGTCCCAAGCTTGTGTTGTCCAATAAAGGCGCCAATGCGGAGTAGGCGTCCGCGTTCCGCTCCTCGTCTAGGGCCTGCTCTTCCACTGTCAAAGGTCCCACGGGCTCAGTAAGGATGGTGGTTTTCAGCCCCACACCATGCATGCAACAGAGCATCCGCTCTTCCCACAGTTCATACTCATCGGCCTGTCTGTTGAATGTGGGCCACCTGCTCTTCTTCCGCTCCATCTGCCTAGGTAGCGTTAGCTTAGCTTAGCGTTCCGTTAGCTTCCCGATAGCCTCTCTCGATGCTAACTAGCTTCACACTTGCTAACTTGCTACTCCGTGCTAACCTGCGCGCATCCCGCCATCCGAGGTTATCACACTTCGTGTACTTCTTTTATCAAACTACTAAATAATCCAACGTTATCTGGGCCCATAACCTGTTAGAAGACTAGACTAATACTTTATGTCTATCTCTGCGCAGATGAAGTGGATTATTAAACCGTTATAAAGAATCGTACTGACTACCAAACTTCTGCTGGAGGAAAAAAATGCAGCCTTCGTTTATTCGGTCGTTTTGGGAGAAGAAGAAAATGAACAGCGTCTCTGTGACGTAATCAATCCGTGCATGCAAGCGCAACACCGCCCACTTGTGGACAAACAAAGTCGTAAACAAAATAATAGTACACAGTAACACAGTCATACAAATACACTGGTGTCACATCTCAACAATAGGCTTATCCAGTGCGGTACTAAGCTAGTGCTGGAGAGAGTCCAATCACTAAACACTAATTTCTGTCCAGAATCCTCTTCGTGCCTCATGCTCACTACAACAATGGCAAATGTTCCTCTGAAACTCACGGCACCGACGAAGCACTGACTTCCACGTCCTCAGTCTATGACCATTTCCAACACTCCACTGCTAGTCGGGGGAATTCATGCTAGCTGGTGGTCACTCGCAGCCTCCAAGCAGGACACCTTCTCCGATGCACCCAAGGAAACACGAATTCGTCCCAAAGGATTCTTGTAGTCGGTAACACATTCACTCCACGTACAGTGTGTGTCTGTCTCTCTCTCTCTCTAGATTTCGTATTTTTTTCTTTTTGGAAAAAAAATTTGTTCAGCGACCCACACACAACCGCAAAGCTCTCGCACACCGCCTCTCCTTTTTCCCCTCTTCCCCTCGGTGTGTTAGAGAGCCTCACTCTGATTGGCTACAATGGAGGAGGCTTGCCTGACGCGTACCCTACATATACCATAACATCGGTACACAAAAGAGCCACGCATATCTAGGGCTCTGACAACGACTCCTAGAGGATAAATTCAGAGTCTCATCACCAGCCAGTCAGACCAGCTTGGTCTAGTCAAAAAGGCACGAACTGAGGAAGCCTCTTGGATGAGAGGCGAAGCGTCTTCACGGATATATACCAAGTCCAGTTGCACTTGATTCAACTCCTTTGGATAACCATGACCTGGATGAATGAGAACATTCACAGACACACTGGTCTACCGAAGGCCACGCGAATGAGCGATAAAACTACATCATCGTACACACTTCAAGCATCCGTTTCAAATGAAAAGCCCTGTAGCATTATGCGGCCCAGCCGCTGGATCGGGCTTTTATTTGAATATTGTATATCATATTCCTTGCGGCTGGGTAGCAAATGCTTTGCGGCTCAGTGGCGTTCCGTGGCCCGGTGGTTGGGGACCCCTGTATTAGAGGGACCGCTCAGGTTGGACGGTTTGGAGACAAAGCAAGAGAAGCAAGATTGAGATGGCTTGGACACGCATGGAGGAGAGATGCTGGGTATACTGGGAGAAGGATGCTGAATATGGAGCTGCCAGGGCAGAGGAAAAGAGGAAGGCCAAAGAGGAGGTTTATGGATGTGTTGACGGAGGACATGCAGGTGGCTGATGTGACAGAGGAAGATGCAGAGGACAGGAAGAGATGGAAACGGATGATCGCTCTGGCGCCCCCTAACGGGAGCAGCCGAAAGTAGTCGTAGCAGTAGTTCCTTAGCAGATGCGACGGTCTAAGGACAGGATGTTGTGTTGCTGTAAAGCCCCTTGAGGCAAATGTGTAATTTGTGATATTGGGCCATACAAATAAAATTGACTTGCCTTGACTTGAAGCCCTTTGGGTGTCTAAAACAGCGCTATATAAATGTAATTTATTATTATTATCATTATCATTATTATTATTAAGTACGTGTGGTTTTTATGTGTGAATTATTTAAAAAGTTGAGTCGGCTTCTATTAAATACACATTTTCAATTCCATAACTTATTTAGAAATAATTTGTTGGGGACGGGGCAACTTTATGATTTTCAGAAGTTGGAAGGGACACCGTGTCTCCCCGTGTCTGCGTGGATTTCCCCCGGGCGCTCCGGTTTCCTCCCACACTCCAAAGACACGTAGGTCAGGTGAATCGGCCATGCTAAAATTGTGTGTGTGTGTGTGTGTGTGTGTGTGTGTGTGTGTGTGTGTGTGTGTGTGTGTGTGTGTGTGTGTGTGTGTGTGTGTGTGTGTGTGTGTGTGTGTGTGTGTGTGATGGCCTGTCCAGGGAGTCTTCCCGCCCGCCCCTAATGACTGCTGGGATAGGCTCTAGCATCCCCGTGACCCTGAGAGCAAGATAAGCAATTCGGATAATACACTGAAAAAAAAAAGTCTGTTGGATTTACATAAAAAACAATTATGGACATGGGTTGCACATATTAAAGTTATGCTTTTTAAAAATAATCTATTTATGTTTATGAATGAATTTACTTATGTGTACTTATGAATAATATTATATATACGAAATGCGTTCTTGTAAATTGTAGAACGCGCGAGAGGCATGTCCGGGCATGCCGCGCATTTCCGGCTCATTTCCGGACACGCCTCTCGCCTTTTTTCAGCGCGGAATGGAACGCAATGAAATGGACACGCCCCTTCGCCTTTTTTCAGCGCGGATTGGAACGCAATGAAATGGACACGCCCCTTCGCCTTTTTTCAGCGCGGAATGGAACGCAATGAAATGGACACGCCCCTTCGCCTTTTTTCAGCGCGGAATGGAACGCAATGAAATGGACACGCCCCTTCGCCTTTTTTCAGGGAGGAATGGAACGCAATGAAATGGACACGCCCCTTCGCCATGTGACTATAAGAGCGATGCGCTCAGCGCGGGCCCTCAGTGTTCGCAAAGACGTCGTTGAGAGAACGACGTTCGAGACAACACAGTACTAAACGCATGAGTGCGTTAGTGACATTTCACAATGCTACAACCAATTCTAATTCTAATTCAGCTTCGATTCGGTATGTCTGCATGCTCAATAACCCAGGTAAGAAAATCACACAAAGTTTCATCACTCAGTTGAGACTGACGAGATCATTTGGATGAGTGATGAAACGTTTCTCCCACTAAACGTTGTGTCCATATGAACTGATTCACCTTTCTACGATTTCTATTTTATAACTTTTTTTGTTCAAAATACTAGAACGTGACATTTAAAACATCATCTACTCATATATTTTCGGAATGTGTGTGTGTGTGGTGTTAGTGTGTGTGTGTGTTAGTGTAGATAGCGGGACCGAAAACTAAAGCACTTATGATCCTAATTATTTTTGGAGGTGGTAGGCATTGTCTCAGAGAGTAAGGGAAACATACCAGACAATTAAAAGTATGCATAATTATGCATAAATATGCAAAATATGCATTTTTGTAAAAATGGCTAAAAAAACACTTTTCTCGGCATTTCAGATGATTCTGAGCATCTTTAATTTTTTCACCTATATAAAAAAAAATGTCTGGGACGTTTTGGCATTATGCAAAATATATGCATTTTTGCAAAAATGCACTTATGATCCTAATTTTTTTTGGAGGTGGTAGGTATTGTTCCAGAGAGGACCAAAAAAAAAAGCAGAAAATTAAAATAATTATGCATAATTATGAAAAATATGCATTTTCTAAAAATGGCTAAAAAACACTTTTCTCAGCATTTCAGATGATTCTGAGCATTTGGGGGGAGGGAGTTGGAGTGGGGGGGGTAAACCACTTTCTCGGCATTTCAGATGATTCTGAGCATTTGGGGGGGGAGTTGGAGTGGGGGGGTTAGGGGCAGGGGGAAGGCGGTTAGCTGGCAGGATGAAGAGGAGGGAGATTTAGACGGGTGGATAACCAAACTGCTACATTGTAGCGGGGTTCTTCTAGTATATATATATACATAAAAGCACGAAACCGTACAGACCCACGGTGCCCCTGATGTGTGTTGCGAGCGGGTTCTACTGTGACGTCACAATATAGAAAGCGGAATCAGGAATCAGTAACACTTTGTCATTTCAAACGAAACACACACATACACACACACACACACACACACACACACACACACACACACACACACACAGACACACGCACGCACCCATCAGAGCAAACCAAAACATCTAAGCTTACGGCAGCAAACAAATGAGACTCAATTGATGAAAATCATGGGTATTGCGTTATCACTTTCTGACGACATTGTGCTGTCCTAGGTGTCAATATCACTGGTGTCTTATCAATAAGAATACGGCTGATAGGCAACGTTTTGTCCTCTTTTTTATATATTTTTCTAGCTTCATGCCTGTCAGTGATAGCCTTAGATCTCCAAGTAAGTCTGTTGCTTCTGCTGAAGCAGGTACAAATCCCAGCGTAAAGTTACACCTTCCTCATGGTTGTCCAATATTTAGTATATTAAGTATGAAAAAGAGAAGTTAATAATGTTTGTTATCCCCCCGTCTAGCCCTCTCAACGCCCGATGTCATTGAAGAGATAAGAAAGGCTTTTGAGCAACTCCACATCAGCACCCCAGAGGACACTAGACAGGAAAAGGCAGTGAAGACACGGAAACAGAATGACAGCTCTTCTTTTCCAAAACCAGCTTCCACAATCTCTAAAACAGTCACCATTACACCCACCGAGTGCATCAAGTGTACAATCCTGGAAGAATCTGCTTCCGTTTCTCAGGTCAAGACTCAGGAAAAGAATCAGCAGCAGGGTGAACAGGTTGATAACAAAAACCATACGGATGCCACAGTGCGTAGCCGAGGGGCTTCCCCTGAGGCTGTAGTGGGGATCAAGACACAGGAGGAGAAGGTGGCCAGGAGCCAAGCTCTACAGTCCCACAAATTAAAAGATGTGGAGAGCTCTGTCACTGAAGAGACGTCCAGGCTGCTACACATCAATAAGGCTGCTTCCCTTGGTAAGACAGCTCTTCAGCTGACTGGTTCATGTAATGCCGCCGGGTTATATGGCTGAAAATGTTATCATGATTAAAACATTCAGGGTAGACACTAACCATTTTTCATTGAGGACAAGATAAAGCTTTAAATTTTAGATGAGAAGTATTCAATGTTAAATGCCCATGACACCATTCTTAATTGCCAGACCATTGCTCTTAACTGCAATTGTTACAAGTGGACACAGAAAACAGCTTAGTTAATAAGACTGGATTTAAACTGTCTTTCCATTTAAATCTGACCAAACTCCAAACACAATATATCAGCACAGGGCACATATCTTAAAGTCTGACACATGGTGTTCATTATGGGGCTAAAATGGTTTCACACTAAAATTTTCATTTTATGTAGTGATACTTGTTCTACACAACTGATAGTATTTCACTTAGCAAATATTGTTGATGTTTCTTCTGGAACAGGAATAAGCAACCGTGTGCTATGGAGTGCCATGAGTATGTGGTTCTCCATCCAGCTGAATACGCCAATGATTTTGACTGATTAATACAACTTCAACCAAAAAGACTGATTGGCTGGATGGAACACCTGCATATCATGGCACTCCATGGCACATGGTTGCTTAGACCTGTTTCAACTGTTTGCTTTACACCTGTTGCTACCTTCAATAGTTATTACAATGTACTAATAGAATGAAGTCAGTGATTGGTGAATTTTCCTTAAACTTGTAGATGTCCAAACTGGAGGTGACCCTCATAACAGACGCAATTCGGCTGAGAGTCCTGATGAAAGTATGGAATGGGAAGACTCAAGAGTGACGGCTCGAAAAGTCTCAGGAGCGACCGATCGAAAAGACTCAAGAGCGAGCGACCGAAAGGACACAAGAGTGACCACTCGGAAAGACTCAAGAGTGAGCCCTCGAAAAGAGTCAAGAGCGAGCCCTCAAAAAGACTCAAGAGCGACCGCTCGAAAAGAATCAAGAGTGAGCCCTCGAAAAGAGTCAAGAGCAAGCGATCGAAAGGACACAAGAGCGAGCCCTCAAAAAGACTCAAGAGCGAGCCCTAGAAAGGAGTCAAGAGCAAGCCCTCAAAAAGAGTCAAGAACGAGCCATCGAAAAGACTCAAGAGCGAGCCCTCAAAAAGACTCAAGAGCGACCGATCGAAAGGACTCAAGAGCGACCGATCGAAAGGACTCAAGGGCGACCGCTCGAAAAGAGTCAAGAGCCAGCCCTCAAAGAGGTGAGAATGATTAAACACGGAATTCTACTCAGTGGTGACTCTTATGTTGAGTTGTTGAAGATAAGGCTTAGTTGTCTACTCACTTAATTTTACTAAACTAGAGTCAGGATATTGGCATGGTTATGTCAGTTAGTAGATTTTAGGTGTCACATGGCTTGGGACATATTTAGAGTGTGAATGATATCAGAAGAGTTATGACTTTTTAAAAACAACATCTTAAAATCTGAGAAGTTGTGTTTATTATGGGGCTAAAAATTACTTCAAACCAAAATGTTCATTTTTTATAGCGATATTAGTTCTCCACATTAGATAGTCTTTCACTTGGTAAATACTGTTGATATTTCTTTTAGAGCAGGAATAAGCAACCGTGTGCTATGGAGTGCCATGAGTATGCAGTTCTCCATCCAACTGAACACCGCACCAAGGAATTAGACTGATTATTAAAACTTCAAACAAAAAGACAGATTATCAGTGAAATGGCAGGATGGAAAACCTGCATACTCAGGGCACTCCATGGCACTTGGTTGCTTAGACCTGTTTCAACTGTTTGCTTTACAACTGTTGCTACCTTTAATAGTTATTACAATGTACTAATAGAATGAAGTAAGTGAGTGGGGAATTTTCCATTAAACTTGTAGATGTCCAAACTGGAGGTGACCATCATAAAAGACGCAGTTCAGCTGAGAGTCTTGATGGAAGTATGGAATGGGAAGACTCAAGAGCGACCGCTCGAAAAGACTCGGGAGTGACCGATCGAAAAGACTCAAGAGCGAGTGATCGAAAGGACACAAGAGCGACCACTTGGAAAGACTCAAGAGTGAGCCCTCGAAAAGAGTCAAGAGCGAGCTGTCGAAAAGACTCAAGAGCGACCGCTCGAAAAGACTCAAGAGTGAGCCCTCGAAAAGAGTCAAGAGCAAGCCCTCAAAAAGAGTCAAGAACGAGCCATCGAAAAGACTCAAGAGCGACCGATCGAAAGGACTCAAGAGCGACCGATCGAAAGGACTCAAGGGCGACCGCTCGAAAAGAGTCAAGAGCCAGCCCTCAAAGAGGTGAGAATGATTAAACACGGAATTCTACTCAGTGGTGACTCTTATGTTGAGTTGTTGAAGATAAGGCTTAGTTGTCGACTCACTTAATTTACTAAACTAGAGTCAGGATATTGGCATGGTTATGTCAGTTAGTAGATTTTAGGTGTCACATGGCTTGGGACATATTTAGAGTGTGAATGATATCAGAAGAGTTATGACTTTTTAAAAACAACATCTTAAAATCTGAGAAGTTGTGTTTATTATGGGGCTAAAAATTACAAACCAAAATGTTCATTTTTTATAGCGATATTAGTTCTCCACATTAGATAGTCTTTCACTTGGTAAATACTGTTGATATTTCTTTTAGAGCAGGAATAAGCAACCGTGTGCTATGGAGTGCCATGAGTATGCAGTTCTCCATCCAACTGAACACCGCACCAAGGAATTAGACTGATAAATAAAACTTCAACCAAAAAGACAGATTATCAGTGAAATGGCAGAATGGAAAACCTGCATACTCATGGCACTCCATGGCACTTGGTTGCTTAGACCTGTTTCAACTGTTTGCTTTACACCTGTTGCTACCTTTAATAGTTATTACAATATACTAATAGAATGAAGTAAGTGAGTGGGGAATTTTCCATTAAACTTGTAGATGTCCAAACTGGAGGTGACCATCATAACAGACGCAGTTCAGCTGAGAGTCTTGATGGAAGTATGGAATGGGAAGACTCAAGAGCGACCGCTCGAAAAGACTCGGGAGCGACCGATCGAAAACACTCAAGAGCGAGTGATCGAATGGACACAAGAGCGACCACTTGGAAAGACTCAAGAGTGAGCCCTCAAAAAGAGTCAAGAGCGAGCCGTCGAAAAGACTCAAGAGCGAGCCCTCGAAAAGACTCAAGAGTGAGCCCTCGAAAAGACTCAAGAGTGAGCCCTCGAAAAGAGTCAAGAGCAAGTGATCGAAAGGACACAAGAGCGACCGCTCGAAAAGACACAAGAGTGAGCCCTCGAAAAGAGTCAAGAGCGAGCAGTCAAAAAGAGGCAAGAGCGAGCCGTCGGAAAGACTCAAGAGCGACTGCTCGAAAAGACTCAAGAGCGACCGCTCGGAAAGACTCAAGACTGAGGCATCGAAAAAAGTCAAGAGCGACCGCTCGAAAAGACTCAAGAGTGAGCCCTCGAAAAGAGTCAAGAGCAAGCGATCGAAAGGACACAAGAGTGACCGCTCGAAAAGACACAAGAGTGAGCCCTCGAAAAGAGTCAAGAGCGAGCAGTCAAAAAGAGTCAAGAGTGAGCCGTCGGAAAGACTCAAGAGCGACTGCTCGAAAAGACTCAAGAGCGACCGCTCGGAAAGACTCAAGACTGAGGCATCGAAAAAAGTCAAGAGCGACCGCTCGAAAAGAGTCAAGAGTGAGCCCTCGAAGAGGTGAGAATGATTAAACATGGAATTCTGCTCACTGGTGTCTCTCACGTTAAGTTGTTGAACATAAGGCTTAGTTGTCTACTCACTTAATTTTACTAAACTAGAGTCAGGATATTGGCATGGTTATACCAGGTAGTAGATTTTAGGTGTCCTGTGGCACGGGACATATTTAGAGTGTGAATGTTATCAGAAGAGTTACGACTTTTTAAACAACATAAAGTCTGACAAGTTGTGTTTATTATGGGGCTAAAAATTGCTTCAAACCAAAATGTTCATTTTATATAGCGATATTAGTTCTCCACAATAGATTGTCTTTCACTTGGCAAATGTTGTTGGTATTTCTTTTGAAGCAGGAATAAGCAACCATGTGCTATGCAGTGCCATGAGTATGCGGTTCTCCATCCAACTGAATACTACACCAAGGGATTTGACTGATTCATACAACTTCAACCAAAGAAGACAGATTATCAGTGAAATGGCTGGATGGAAAACCTCCATACTCATGACACTCCATGGCACATGGTTGCTTAGACCTGTTTCAGCTTGTTGCTTTACACCTGTTGCTACCTTTTGTAGTTATTACTATATGCTAATAGAATGAAGTCATTGAGTGGTGACTTTTCGTTAAACTTGAAGATGTCCAAACTGGAGGTGACCCTCATAACAGACACAGTTCGGCGAGGAGTCTTGATGAAAATGTGGAATGGGAAGACTCAAGAGCGTACCCTCAAAGAGGTGAGTGATTAAACACTATACCAAGGAATTTGACTGATAAATGCTCATCACACCATGTTTTAATTGCCAGACCATTCATTGCTCATAATTGCAATTTTTACAAGTGGACACAGAAAACAGCTTAGTTAGTCATCAGACAGGATTTAAATGATCTTTCCATTTTTCAAACACAAGATTTAGCAAAATGTTCTGGATTTTCTGAAAAAACTAATTTAATTTAAATCAACAGCACAAAAGCCAGTGAATGGGACAGACGAGCCAGCTTACACTCACAGCGGTGGTGCCAAGGTATGTCCTGACATGGAGATTTTCATCACAGCTTTTAATTTCGACAAGAAATGTTTGTAAATGATATTAAATTCCTTCCTCCCTCTTTGCTTGCTATTTAGGATAGTTCTGACTCCAGCAATGGCATCAAGGTCAAGGCTGTTGAGGCAATAACACGCAAGGAATGGTTCCGCAGGCAGGAAATTGAAGAACAGGCACCCTCTTCCAGCAAGTGTCAAGTTTCTGCTGAATTAGAGACTTCTCAAAAACAGGCGGCTGGTTCTGCTCTCAGGAGGAAGGTTTCACGAACAGCTTTCACACCACTAGATGTCCCAGCTCTGACTCAAGAGACCCATGTTGGCAAACAAACAACCTGCAAACCCAAGGCTGTCTCACCTTCACACAGCATTTCTAATACTGGTAGAGCCACTCCCACAACACTGACCCAGAAGCAGGGCTCTCTAGTACAACAGACAGAGGTACCAACCACCTCACAGAGCCCCAACCGTTCCAGTGTATACCTAGGCAAGAGAAAGAGGAGCTCCTCAGGAAACCCACCAACTGAGCAGGCAGAAACTGTTGTTCCAAGTTCCTCTGCAGAAGAGCAACCTGTAAACAGGAAAGACAAACTATCCTTGGCAGAATTCGGGTTCAGGTTTGGGTTGGGGTTGGGGTTAGGTCGAGCTATAGAGTCTCTAGGAAGGATGCCAGTAGGCAGGGTTATGGCAGAAGAGCTATCCGCTGTAGCTGTAGGAACATCTTTCAACAGTGCCTCCATAGCGCTGGAAGAACCACTGCACAAGCGGCCCTGCAGACAGAGAGGGGTATGTTCAGAGAATCTCCACATTTATTTCAAACTGCAGTAGAAGTGTAGATATATAGGAATTCACAAAAAGATTGAAAAGGGGGAGATTATGTATTGTAAAATTCAAAATATCTGCTGCCATTAGTGAATTTCACTTGTATTTATTTTCTGTCCAGATATCCTCCAGTGCAGACGGACTTAACCACTCAGTTCACAGCAACCGTACGGCTAGCACCCAGACAGAGGAGCTCAACACAACCCCTGTTTTACAGCCGAGTCCTGTCCAAGCATTGCCTGCCATCACTACCACTGCTGCCTCAGATTGTGCAAGCGGTGACTTGACTACCTCTGCCTCAGTGGTCAAAAAGAGTAAAATAATATCGCTCCTGCTCTATGACCCTGTGGCAGATGACAACGTCCTCCTGCAGTCGAACCTGCTGTGTATGTCTAATAATCTATTCTAGCGTTTTACTATTTTAATATCTTATTGTATATTTTATCTTAGCTTATTCTTTGTTTTATTTTCTCTTTATAATGCTATTTTCTTGTATTCTGCCTTTTATTTTGCTGTTGTGAAGTAAATATCTTAACTGTAATCTTTTGAAAGGTGCTATGCAAATTAACTTTTTCCATTATCATTATTAGTATTATGATTACAGTCACACCCACAACCTCAACCCAGACTCAAGGGTCTCTACTCCAACTGACAGAGGTACAAAACCCCTCACCGAACACTGACAATTCCAATGTATCCACAGCCAAGAGGAAGAGGAAGATGAGCTCGCCAGCAAACAAACCAGCTAAGCAGGCAGAAACTATTGGTCCAAGCTCCTCTTCAGAAGAGCATCCATTTAAAAAGAGACAAAAATTATCCAGTGGGCAAACCACAGGATCCAAAGGTACTTTCACCTTATCATGATTCATGCATGTATGATTTTGCAAATAACTCATTGCTTTGTATCAACAGTACAATTTAACCAAACATGTACGAGATAATCTATCGAAAAATAATGACCACCACGGATGTTCTGCTCGGTGAATGTAACGATTTTTCGATAGAAGACCACCACACAGTTTATTAACTGGCTTACTAAGATCCCATGAAGTGCAGTTAATTTGGAATGGAATGGGAACTGTCTTGAGGCCCCATCTTGACAACAGTATTGACAATGGTCCGCTATTCAGAAATAAACAACTACAGAATTCTTTAAGAGTTTTCAACACTGCTGTTCAATAATTTTGCATGATTTATTTGAACTAGTGCAGTGCCCGTTCAAAATGTATGTGTTCAGAATGGGCCGACTGCTTGTCCTCCAGTATCGCTGCTTGCAGCTTTCTCAAGAACCGCTCATCCAAACATCTTCACACTCGACACTGCCCTTCCTTGGGTCCTCAGCAATACATCTGCCAAGTGTAAAGTTGATCGGATGAACGATTGTCAAGAAAATCAAAGAACAGACAGACAGAGACCCCTTCCATTTTAGTTAGACATTTACCCATCGTCACAGTTTGTCTATTAAAGTATATATTTTTTTGCTTTCTTTCTAGTGACAAGTCACAAGAGAAAGGCAGAAGATCAGTCTGCTGTAGCTGCAGGGACTTCTCTCAACAGTGCCTCCACAGTGCTGGAAGAACAACTGCAGAAGAGGCCCTGCAGAGAGAGAGGGGTAAGTCTGAAGACTATCCACATTTATTGTAAATTGCAGTAAAGCATATATAGGAATTCACAGAAAGATTGAAAAAGGGGAGATTATGTATTGTAATGTACAAAACATCTGCCCCCATTAATAAACTTCACTTTCTGTCTAGATATTCTGCAGTGCAGGTGACCACAATAATCATACAGTTCCCAGCAGCCGTACGACTAGCTCCAAGACAGAGGAGCTCAACACAACCCCTGTTTTAAAACAGACCCCTGCCCAAACATTGCCTGCCATCATTACCACTGATGCTGCAGCCAGGGAGACTTCCACTATCCCTCCCATTATCATCACAATCCAGTTGGCGCCCCGCTTAGTCAAGCAAGAGCCAGTAAATGGAGCTGCCTCCTCAGACTCTGCAACTGGCAACCTGACTACCTCTTCCTCAGTTGTCAAAAGAGGAAGAGGTAAATATCAGAAACAACTGCTCCAAACTCCTCTGCAGAAGAGCATCCTTTCAAAAAGAAAGACATTATACAGTGGGCAAACCACAGAAAACAAAGGTACTTTCTTTCACCTTATGATTCACGCATGTATGATTTTGCAAATAACTTACTGTTTTGCATCTACAATACAATTCAATCAAACATGTAAGAGATAATCAATCGAAAAATAATGGCCACCATGGAAGCTTCTGCTCTGTGAATGTCACGATTTTTCGATAGAAGACCACCTCAGTTTATTATGCCGCTTGTTACATGAGTTTACCTTACAAAAGTTGTCGATAAATTTAGAATAACAATTTAAAATCATTTTGACCGAACTTATGTCTGTATATTTAGCTTGCTATAACATTAGCCTACAAAGGTTCCATGAAGCGCATTAATTTGGAACAGAACAGGAACTATGATGAGGCCCTAGCTTGACAACGGTATTGACAATGGTCCGCTATTCAGAAATAAACAACTACAGAATGCTTTAATTGACCAATTGGGATCAAGTATTCAACATCGCTGTTCAATAATTTCGCATGATTTGTTTGAACTACTGCAGCTTCTGTTGAAAACATACCTGTTTGGAATGGGCCGATTGCTTGGCCTTCAGTATCGCAGCTTAGGGCTTACTTGAGAACTGCTCATCCAAACATCTTCACACTCGACACTGCACTCCCTTGGGTCCTCAGCAGTACACCCGCCAAGTGTGAAGTTGATTGGATAAACGATTGTCAAGAGAATCTAAGGGCAGACAGACAGGTACTCCTTACACTTTAGTTAGATGTTTCACCATCATCACAGTTTGTCTGTTAAAATATATTTTTTGCTTACTTTCTAGAGAGGCCTGAATCAAAGGTGAAGTCCTCTGCTATGAAACTGGCAGTGCAGAAGCAACGTCACAAGAGAAAGGCAGAAGAGCAATCTGCTGTAGCTTCAGGGACATCGCTCAACAGTGCCTCCATAGTGCTGGAAGAACCACTGCAGAAGAGGCCCTGCAGAGAGAGAGGAGTAAGTTTGAAGACTATCCACATTTATTTCAAATTGAAGTAAAAGTGTAGATATATAGGAATTCACAAATAGATTGAAAAAGGGGAGATTACGTATTGTGAAATCCAAAACATCTGCTGCCATTAATGAATTTCACTTATATTTATTTTCTATCCAGATATCACAGGACCCACATGCAGACAGCAAGGGCAGGCTGGGCTGAACAAAGCTTTAAGAACACTTACAAACAGCAGGAACAAAAGGCAGGTACAGACAACGGGAAAGCTCACAAAATGACATGGCGAACTGGCGAACAAGAGTCTCTGTGAGTGTTAGCCTAGGGGAGCCCAATCAGGGAGATTGGGTGCAGGTGTGCAGGGACCGGATGGGGACGAGCAAGCCCCGATGACCCTGATCACACACTCATGACAGGACCCCCCCCCCGAGGGACAGATTCCAGACGTCCCAAAGCAACAAACTAGGATCACCAAGCAGGACGGACGGAGGATGAATGGGGTCAGGGATCTCAGGCGGATGGTCTGAGGGCTGGAACTGATCTGGAGGGAGACCATGATGCAGGACCAAGGGGCAGAGCAGTTCCGGCGGACAGGTAGATGGATGATCTGGAGGCTGGCAACGCCGACAGGACTGCCGCGGCGTGACGGCCTCTCAGGAAACAGACTTGAGTGGCGGCGGGGCGGCCGCTCGGGAAACAGACTTCGGAGGCGGTGGAAGCGCCGCTCGGAGACCAGACTTCAGAGGCGGCGGAAGGGCTGGTTGGGGAACTGAAACACCAATCAGGGGATGGGGACGGGAGAGCCCCGATGATGCAGATCACACACCCATGACATTCTGCCTCTTATTTTGTTATCTTAACTAACTGTAATCTTTTGAAAGATGCTATGCAAATAAAGTTTTTCATTATTATTATTATTGTTATTATTATTATGATTACAGCCACACCCACAATCTCAACCTAGAAACAGGGAGGACCTCTACTCCAACTGACAGAGGTAAAAACCACTCACCGAGGATTAACAGCTCAAATGAATCCCCAGCCAAGAGGAAGAGGAAGATGAGCTTGCCAGAATGCTTTAATTGACCAATTAGGATTGAGAATTCAACTTTGCGGTTCAATAATTTTGCATGATTATACAATGCTATCACCTCAATGAACAAACATTCAATTGACCATGTAACACAGCGCTGGGAAAAAGATATGAGGGTGGAAATACCTGAGGATGTGTGGTTACATGCCTGGGAAACTCACTGCACCATCACTAACTCACTGACCTCACTGTCTTGTCCTGCATGCACGTAACCCTGTGCAATCTGACAAGCAGCTAAACACCTCCCATCAATCACTGGAGACTGCCATCGTCTTGCACCAATTTACTGACAGAAAAAGGGTGAAACTGAGAAATAAAACACAATTACCAACGTCACTTAAATATAGAGAAGATGAGTTGCACTCACCATACAACAATAATTGTCAAAAGAAAATACAGAAAATATAACTACATATAGCTATAGTACTGTAGTATTGTTGTAGCTAACATAAAGGCTTGTGAGCAATAGTGCAATGCAATGTTATACAGTAAGTATAACATTACATTATAACCCACTAATTATTATTATAACCCCATTATAACCCAGTATGTAACCTATATCACTTATCTAAATAACTGAAATTGACTTACATATAGCACACCACAGGGTAAGTTTAGCCAGCTAGCTTACTGTAACATACTAGCATGCTGCTGACCTAATATGCGCTATCAAACAATCACCATCATCAAAATACTCACATTGCACATCAAACTTAGTAAGCATAATCAACAAAGAAGTTAGAACAGTACATCCGTATATATTTGACATACCGAGAATGCTGCCAAAGGCCTGTAACGTAGAAGATTGAAGCGGATGGAAAAAAGGCAAATGGAGACAAAACATGAGCCTGTTCTGCTCACAGTCAACTTCCTGACGGAGTCCCATGATACAAAGGTCACATGCTTAGTTGCATAAACTGATGTTATACAAGGAACTGCCAGCAGGGGGACATAAACCAAAATAAAAGAAAATAATGTCCTAATGGGGACAGAACAGTGGGGCAATTGGCCGGATATAATAGGTAGAAAAAAAAGAGAGTATTTGCAATAGATCATTAAAGTAAAATGTATCTATCGCTCAGATGCTATTTAGAACGGCAGCCTCTTGTGTTCCAGGGCCTCCTGATTTACAAATGAAGCACTGTATATTATCATGTGTCTTTGCATATGTTGTTTTTGAGAAAACTACTGCAGACTGAGCAGCTAAAACGTTTATCTGCTCTATTATTATCATGCGTCTGTTTATTGGTTCTTACAATAAATCCTTTACCACAAACTGAGAAACAAGGGTTTTCTCCTCTTATTATATGAAATGTTTGATGCTGAGGAGTCCTGAAATTCACTATCTGATTGTTGGAAGGTATTGGGAAAGTATCCATTAAAGGTCAGTTTCCTTGACCATATAGGTCAGTGTTTGTGTGTAGTAATCAAGAGACTGATGTAGAAAAATGCTGGTAATAGATGTCAGATTGTTTGGGTGGAGTTGATGTAATGGTATTGAATGCCAGATGTAAAGTAACATGTAGGGGGTTTCCGGTCCTGGCAAAATTTCCCACCTGACTCTGTCCATCTTGCCACCTAATCGTGTGTGGTGAGCATTCTGCTCCAAAACGGCTGCCGTGCATCACCCAGGTGGGTGCTACACATGGGTGGTGGTTGAAGTGAGTTGCCCCCTTCAGTGTAAAGCATTTTGGGTGTCTAGAAAAGTGCTATATAAATGTAATTATTATCATTATTATGTGTATTTGCACGCATCTTTTTACAGTAAACCCTTTGCCGTCACTGAGCAACTAAAAGGTTTCTGTCCTGTGAGTAACCTCATGTGTCTCTGTATACTTGTTCTTACAGTCAACCCTTTACCACAGACTGAGCAAGTACAAAGTTTCACATCTGTATATATTCTCATGTGTGTCTGCATATTTTCTCTTAGAACATACACACACTGGCCACTTTATTAGGTAACCTTGCTAGTACCGGGTTGGACCCCCTTTTGCCTTCAGAACTGCCTTAATCCTTCGTGGCATAGATTCAACAAGATACTGGAAACATTCCTCAGAGAGTTTGGTCCATATTGACATGATAGCATCACGCAGTTGCTGCAGATTTGTCGGCTGCACATCCATGATACGAATCTCCCGGTCCACCACATCCCAGAGGTGCTCTATTGGATTGAGATCTGGTGACTGTGGGGGCCATTTGAGTACAGTGAACTCATTGTCATGTTCAAGAAACCAGTCTGAGATGATTCGAGCTTTATGACATGGCGCGTTATCCTGCTGGAAGTAGCCATCAGAAGATGGGAACACTGTGGTCATAAAGGGATGGACATGGTCAGCAACAATACTCAGGTAGGCTGTGGCGTTGACACTATGCTCAATTGGTACTAAGGGGCCCAAAGTGTGCCAAGAAAATATCCCCCACACCAATACACCACCACCACCAGCCTGAACCGTTGATACAAGGCATGATGGATCCATGCTTTCATGTTGTTGACGCCAAATTCTGACCCTACCATCCGAATGTTGCAGCAGAAATCGAGGCTCATCAGACCAGGCAACGTTTTCCCAATCTTCTATTGTCCAATTTTGGTGAGCCTGTGTGAACTGTAGCCTCAGTTTCCTGTTCTTAGCTGACAGGAGTGGCACCCGGTGTGGTCTTCTGCTGCTGTAGCCCATCTGCCTCAAGGTTCGACGTGTTGTGCGTTCAGAGATGCTCTTCTGCATACCTCGGTTGTAATGAGTGGTTATTTGAGTTACTGTTGCCTTTCTATCAGCTCGAACCAGTCTGGCCATTCTCCTCTGACCTCTGGCATCAACAAGGCATTTTCGCCCACAGAACTGCCGCTCACTGGATATTTTCTCTTTTTCGGACCATTCTCTGTAAACCCTAGAGATGGTTGTGCGTGAAAATCCCAGTAGATCAGCAGTTTCTGAAATACTCAGACCAGCCTGTCTGGCACAAACAACCATGCCACGTTCAAAGTCACTTAAATCACCTTTCTTCCCCATTCTGATGCTCGGTTTGAACTGCAGCAGATCGTCTTGACCATGTCTACATGCCTAAATGCATTGAGTTGCTGCCATGTGATTGGCTGATTAGAAATTTGCGTTAACGAGCAGTTGGACAGGTGTGCCTAATAAAGTGGCCGGTGAGTGTATCTATTACCACAGACGGCGCAACTGAAGGGCTTCTCTCCTGTGTGCATTCTCATGTGTCTTTGGAGATCTTGTTTTCGAGAAAACCCATTTTGGCTTTGATGAAGCTGAGAGGCCTGAGCTTTCTCTTCATCATTGTCACTCCTCACAGCGACAGGAGGGAATAACAGCTTAGTAATGTCAGTCTTCTCCTCCAGTCCTTGAAGCTGCTCTTCCTCCTGACTGCTCCAGCATTCCTCCTCTTTCTCTTTAATGTGTGGGGACTCTGGTTCCTCCCGGTCCGGTTTGGGGCTCCGCTCCTGCTTCACAGAGGAAACCTCATCTTCAGAAACTAAGAGCCGCGGAAGGTCTAGAAGGGAGAGAAAAAATATAAACATTAAGGGAAACTGTCTTTATGCCTGCTCAATAATCCTGGTAAGAAAATCAAAGAAATTTCAATCACTTCATCTGGATACGTTTATTGACAGATACGTTTCATCCTTCATATAAGTGATCTCTTCAGTCTAAACTGACTGCAGGTATCCCCACCCTTATAAACAATACAGTTGCATAACAACCAAAACCAACAACCAGTTTCCTATGCAAAAAGTGGGCGTGGCCATTAACTGGAGTTTCAATGTTCATGTATACCATTCACGGAGGATTTGGGAATGCTTGCAATCACAGCATTGTAAGACGGCGACGGATGTACCCCCCCCCCCCCATTGACTCATAGATGGCCATTCCCTCTTCACATTGGTGGTATCTTTGACTCCCCGTTCATGAACATCACATTCAGAACACTGACTTTTGTGGATAAGGTAAGAGACATCATGATGGAGGATGAAACAGTGGTCTCTTACGATGTTCAGTCTCTCTTCACGTGCATTCCTGTTGATGAAGCAGTGGAAGTAGTCCATATGAAATTACAAAACGACTCCAACCTTACTTAGCAATAGCACCACCCTTACCACTGACCAAGTGTGTCTGTTCTGAAGCTGTGTCTTCAGTCCACGTACTTCACATACGTTGGCAGTACTATAGGCAGAGGCATGGGTGTGCTATGGGTTCCCCAGTCTCACCTGTAGTGGCCAACTTATATATGGAAGACGTGTAAAAGAAGGCTGTGATGTCCTATCCAGGGATACCACCTAGCCATTGGTTCAGATTTGTGGACGAGACCTGGGATAAAATTAAAGCTAAGGGCCTGTCCAGGGTGTCTCCCCATCTGCTGCCCAATGACTGTTGGGATAGACTCCAGCATCCCTTGCGACCCCGAGAGTAGGATAAGCAGTTCGGATATTGGATGGATGGATGGACGTACCACATTTCACCGACCATACACAACCGTTCATACACCGTTCAGACAGAAGACAGTGTGGTTCTAAGACGGAATCGTCGAGATCTTCTCATGGGACCAGCCACAGCAGATCAGAGGACTGACGCTGCCAGACAACCTCAACACCATCACCTGAGGCATACAGCTTGAGTTCAAGAACACACCATCAGAAGAGCCTCACGACATGTGAAGCCACCTGAGAGACTCATTGAACAGATTTAAGGACATTTGCTTAGTTGTAAGGTTATGATGTCATAATTTCGGATTCAGACAAATGTATTTATCCCAGAAGGGCAATTCAGTTCCACAATCTACTCAGACCATACACAACGACATAGACAAGCGACAATCAGCACTATGTCAGAGACAACAGAGCGATCAGTACACAGGCACCCTTGTGTGGTCATGCATACAGACTCACATGAGGACAAGGCGAAGGACAAAAATTCCATCCATCCATCCATCCATCCATTATCTGAACCGCTTATCCTGCTCTCAGGGTCGTGGGGATCCTGGAGCCCATCCCAGCAGCCAATTGGCAACAGGTGGGGAGACACCCTGGACAGGCCGTCAGGCAGGGCCGACACACACACTCGTTTATACCTAGGGACAATTTAGTATGGCGGATTCACCTGACCTACATGTCTTTGGACTGTGGGAGGAAACCGGAGCCCCCGGACGAAACCCACGCAGACACAGGGAGAACATGCAAACCCCACACAGAGGACAACGCAGGACAACCCACCAAGGTTGGACTACCCCGTGGCTCAAATCCAGGACGTTCTTGTTGAGGTGACCGCACCAACCACTGCGCCTGACAAAAATTTACACAAGTTAAAGGAATAGTATAAATAAATAAATAATTTAATTAATTAAGCATCCTAAGATGCTTTGCACTTTACATTCCACATTTACATTCAGTGAACGTATAGGCCCACAAGCCACGTGAAAAACAGACAAGGTATAAACCAACTATTGTGGTTTAAAACAACATAAAGCATTCATTTAATTTCTCTTTAAGTTTTACTATAGTTGCACACTGGAGTTGAACAGACTGAGCGAAGAGTAACTTGTATTAATGGTGATACATTAAGTTAGTTAAAAGCTAAGGTTGAGTTTAACACTTTAAAAAAGAGTTATTTTTATAAAAGTAGAACACTGATTTTAAGAGAGGGCGATGTAATGCCAGGACAAGTTATGCCTGGAACTGGGAGGGTTACAACGGCAAACTTGCTGACGGTGTTCCTGAAAGGAACCAGGGAACCGGGTCGTCCTGGCCATGACTGCAGGTCTCCAGAGGCACAATTTAACATGGGACACTTTCTTCCTCTCATATGCTCTTGGTCAGGAGCTGCTCGAAAACAAATGACCATGGTGGGGACGGTCAGAAGGAACAAGCCTGAGTTGCCTCCTGCCTCACTCACTACCAAGGACAGGGATCGTTTTTCCTCTGAAGTTGCCTTCACCGATACACAAACTCTTGTGTCCTACTGCCCGAAGAAAAAGAAGAATGCACTTCTGATGACAAGTCTGCGCAGGGACGCCGCTGTGAGTACCAGTGAGGACAAGAAGCCCAATGCTGTCCTGGATTACAACAGGAACAAACGGGGAGTTGGCAACCTTGATACGGTATGTTACTTCTTCTCTTTCAAGTCTCATGTACTTTTCATTCCCCCTGTTGCCAGATTTGTATCTGCACCATAAAAATAAGACATGTTATTTTGGCGAAGTGCTCACTGAATTTGTGAAAAATATGAGTCAAATATATTTTAGATGTGATAAATTAAAACGACTTGATGCAATTTGCATCACGTTACTATGCAGACATGAAGTATCACTTGTACTCATTTTATTTACTGGTTGTTACACTTTTGCAGGTTACTAGCACATACTCTTGTGAGAGGATGACGTTGGCTCATGGTGATGTTCTTCAACATCATGGATGTGTTAGTCTACAACGCGTCTGTGGTGTGGATGGGTTGAGGTAAATCCAGGCTGGAAGCAATAAAGATTATAATTATTTGTTATAGTCGAAATAATCCATACATACTGTTTTACTCAAAAAGTGTTGTTTAGCTTGTATGAATGAGGCCTACAGGCCATAAATAGCAAATAGAAGTTCAAAACTTGTAATGTTCACAAGAACTTAAGTTTATATTGATCTAAAAAAAACATTAGGTGGTAATATATGTATTATTATGGATTTACAATAAGCTATAATGGAGCGGTCATTTTGGACCAGGAACACAAAATTAACATGAAAGGAACAACAGGAAGTCTGCTCTAGTCCAAGGAGTCACGCGACACGGCGCATGCGCAGTCAGCTGACTGTATTTGACCAATCTTACACAAGGACCAGCACAGTACAATTTGCATCAATTGTGTAGAAATACAGCATCCGAGCAAAGCCGCCACCATTACTCTTGTAGAATTACGAGTGTAACATCATGCCTGAACCCGCCAAGTCAGCGCCCAAAAAGGGCTCCAAGAAAGCCGTGACCAAAGCCGCCGGCAAGGGAGGAAAGAAGCGAAGAAAGACCAGGAAGGAGAGCTACGCCATCTACGTGTACAAGGTCCTGAAGCAGGTGCACCCCGATACCGGCATCTCCTCCAAGGCCATGGGCATCATGAACTCTTTCGTTAACGACATCTTCGAGCGCATCGCCGGTGAGGCTTCTCGCCTGGCGCATTACAACAAGCGCTCCACCATCACCTCAAGGGAGATCCAGACCGCCGTCCGCCTGCTGCTCCCCGGGGAGCTGGCCAAGCACGCCGTGTCTGAGGGCACCAAGGCCGTCACCAAGTACACCAGCTCCAAGTAATCTGCCCATTGACACCAAACAAACGGCTCTTTTAAGAGCCACGCACAACCTCACCAGAGAGCTGTTCTGTTATCAGTGATACTTTATCATGTGTTGTGACGTTAAGTAGCACTTTCGGCTGCTTCCCGTTAGGGGTCGCCATAGCGGATCATCCGTTTCCATCTCTTCCTGTCCTCTGCATTCTTCTTCCACCTGCATGTCGTCTTTCATCACATCCATAAACCTCTTTGGCCTTCCTCTTCCACTTCACTGGCAGCTTCATATTCAGCATCCTCCTCACAATGGATGAAACGGTGCGCAACAGAAGACGCCTACAGGCATGTGGTGAGCATGGGACATTAAAGACAACCTCTGAGTATACAGCTGAAAGACAATGCTCAGCCATATGCTGCACACACAGCACGGCGCGTACCTCTCTCCCTATGCTGAAAAAGGTAAAGAAGGAGCTCCCGAGGATGGAGAGAAATGCCATCATCCAGAGGGCGACACAGCCCACCGACTGGTGTGCATCCATGGTGCCAGGCTCGAAGAAGTGCACAGCTTCTGTGTTGATCTCAAGAGGCTGAACGAGGCTGTGAAGAGAGAACATGCATATTATAAAGATGCCACAAATACCAAGATATTTTTATTTCTGTTAGTAAGAATACAAACGAAACAGGAACATTATATAAATAAATATATATATATATATATATATATATATATATATATATATATATATATATATATATATCATCACACCAATCAACTATAAACAACCTTACACCTTTACATGGTCATTACAAAAGTAAATAAAGAAAATGAATGAACTGTAGTATTAACAAGAATGATGATAATGTTAAACAAAAACAAAGCACTTTTGCCAGAGGGTAAATTTACAGTGTATGTTAACAGAACATTTTATAATGTCAGCACAAATACCAAGACGGTCGAGAGGTCGCGTCTGTTAGAGTGACGTTTTAACAACAGCAGCTCTGATTGGTCTAAACGTTGAGCGCTCTTTTTAACAATCTCTAAAGCTCATTGGCGAAGAGCTCGCGCCAATTTCATCAGTTGAATGCTCTTCTCTGATTGGACCGATTTTTACCTTCGCGTAGCTCCGTGTATAAATACCGCCTGCTGACTGGACGCGAGTTTATATTTCAGTGTTTAACTGAGCGAAGAGAATCAAACATGAGCGGCAGAGGAAAGACCGGTGGAAAGGCGAGGGCCAAGGCCAAGACCCGATCCTCCCGTGCCGGGCTCCAGTTCCCTGTGGGCCGTGTTCACAGACTCCTCCGCAAGGGCAACTATGCCGAGCGTGTCGGTGCCGGAGCCCCGGTCTACCTGGCGGCTGTGTTGGAGTACCTGACCGCTGAGATTCTGGAGCTGGCTGGAAACGCGGCCCGGGACAACAAGAAGACCCGCATCATCCCCCGTCACCTGCAGCTGGCCGTCCGCAACGACGAGGAGCTCAACAAGCTGCTGGGCGGAGTGACCATCGCTCAGGGCGGCGTGCTGCCCAACATCCAGGCGGTCCTGCTGCCCAAGAAGACCGACAAGCCCGCCAAGAAGTAGATCCACATTCAGCCCAACACAACAAAGGCTCTTTTAAGAGCCACACTAATCTGAGAGAAAGCAGTGCTCCTGTTTCCATTTCACAGCAGATCACATACTGGCGACTTCTCTTATTCAGCTTCAAATAGAACCTTGGGGGGCGCTGACTTCAACTTAAGACAATTGTTCTATATAAATGTTGCAACCACTTTCTGTGTTTTCTAACCATTTAAGCCTGAATAATGTAAATGTGTCCTCACATTTAAGATACAAACCACAGATGGGCAGAGGTGTAAAAACCAGGTGCTTCATCAACAGGGACGTACAGGAAGAGACGTAACATCATACGAGACCATTGTTTCATCCTCCATGAAATGGTGTCCCTCACCTTATCCACAAACTCCAGTGTTCTGAATGTGACGTTCATTACTGCCTACCAACCGTTTAAGAATAGATGCCAGAAACTTAGAGATGTTATAGGTCACTGAGTTAATCATACTAACAATAGACCCCAATGGCACATCCTGTTTATTTATCTTAGGTAAACCATCAGGAACACTCACTTTGTCATGTCACTTCATGCACATGTGTACATGAAATGAAACGAAATGCCCTTTTCCACAGCCCACAGCAGTACAACATAAACACAAAAACACATCCAAAAACTACCAGAACACACTTATCCAAATCAATAAAACTCAATAATAAACTAAATAGTTGTCGCTTCCCCTGGGTATAATCTATGGTGCACATTTCTGTCAGTAGCATTGCCCTGTTCTAACAGCTTCAGATGATCTTATCACTTTTTTCCTTGCAGCCACTGCCTGGATCTCGTTTCAGGGGCTCATGAGTATTTATGTCTCCAAGCAACGTCATAAAAGTCTCTCAATAAATGTTGCGTCCAGATGAACTGAGTCGCCTTACTAACAGCTCACAATCACTTTACATGCCTAACATTACTAATGTCTTCCCAAAAACAAAAGCGGTGGTGGTGTGAGCAAATAGTCATAGGCCAAGCAGAATTCAGCTTTGGACGTGACTTTCACTAATTCATCTGGATCACATACTGCCCAACTTTTGATATAAACACTCTCTGGTTGAAATCGTTGCTGGGTTTTGAAAGAGGTGGTTGGAGGAAAATGTCTGATTTCACTTCTTTGGCCTGATGCGCTGACTTTGCCATCTCCACATCAGCAGCCTGCTGTGTTTCGGTCTTCTGTGGGTGAAGCGGATTATTTGCCACTTGGTAAAGAAGAAGAAAGTGTTTTTATTATTATTATTATAACAAGAATGTAGGGAGGGAATGTTAAGGAAAGGAAGCATTTTTTAAAAGAGCAATTCTACAATAAGTTTTTATTTCAGTTTAATGAATGAATCTGTCGATGTAGTTTGAAATACAATGAGGCCGTTCACATCGTCACCAGCGTCTTGATTTCCTGAAGGGGGCGGGGCTACACCGGACCAACCCACGAGGCTCTCCGCCTCTATCACGTCCGCAGATGAGGTTTAAGTATACGAACCCTTACAGGACGTGTCCAGTTTGTCGTGTTCATCGGTGAGCAGTCCAGTATAAAGATGAGTGGCCGTGGTAAAGGAGGTAAAGGTCTGGGTAAAGGAGGCGCAAAGCGCCACCGCAAAGTCCTTCGTGATAACATCCAGGGAATCACCAAGCCCGCCATCCGCCGCCTGGCTCGCCGCGGCGGAGTGAAGCGTATCTCGGGTCTGATCTACGAGGAGACCCGCGGTGTCCTGAAGGTGTTTTTGGAGAACGTGATTCGTGATGCCGTCACCTACACCGAACACGCCAAGAGAAAGACCGTCACCGCCATGGACGTGGTGTACGCCCTGAAGAGACAGGGACGCACCCTGTACGGCTTCGGCGGTTGAACTTGAGAAACCAAACCCACACAAAGGCTCTTTTAAGAGCCGCCCACCTCCTGAAGAGAGACTTCGTTACCATTGCAAACACATGATTTAATGAAATATAACACTCAAAATGTTTGACAATGATGTTGTGGTATACTGTAATAACCAATGTGCCGCCCCAACTGGTTATATAAACATGGACGCCAGATGTTCTACTTTTTGAAGGTGATAATCTCAAAACCATTGCACTTTTTGACAGAACAGTTAAATTCTGCTTTAATTATTGACCAACTGTTCATACCATCGCTTTCGTTTTAGACGATGTTCGTCACGGAAAGCTAAGGCTGAATCAGTTCATCTGGACACATGGAAGAGAAATTTGCTATTTGGCGACATAAATACTATATCACTACGAAGAGCTGAAGGATTGGAATGGTTGATATAGATTGAGATCATCAAACCTTCAATTTTGAAATAAAAAATCGTCAATTACACACTACAATAAATCGTCTTAACTGTCCTTTGCATCTTAAATGTAATAACACTTTTTTACATTATTCGGACACTTGAAACTTTTATTTTTATATATAAAAAAGTGATTGCAACATCTAAATACACTTGTTTGAGAGAAGTTGGTTAGTCAGATTCTCTTGTAGCTGAATAAGAGAACAGTCGCCAGTATGTGATATGCTGTGAAATGGTAGCAACATGGCATGGAAACAGGAGCACTGCTTTCTGTCAGATTAGTGTGGCTCTTAAAAGAGCCTTTGTTGTGTTGGGCTGAAGGCTGTATGTGGATCTACTTCTTGGCGGGCTTGTCGGTCTTCTTGGGCAGCAGGACCGCCTGGATGTTGGGCAGCACGCCGCCCTGAGCGATGGTCACTCCGCCCAGCAGCTTGTTGAGCTCCTCGTCGTTGCGGACGGCCAGCTGCAGGTGACGGGGGATGATGCGGGTCTTCTTGTTGTCCCGGGCCGCGTTTCCAGCCAGCTCCAGAATCTCAGCGGTCAGATACTCCAACACAGCCGCCAGGTAGACCGGGGCTCCGGCACCGACACGCTCGGCATAGTTGCCCTTGCGGAGGAGTCTGTGAACACGACCCACAGGGAACTGGAGCCCGGCACGGGAGGATCGGGTCTTGGCCTTGGCCCTCGCCTTTCCACCGGTCTTTCCTCTGCCGCTCATGTTTGATTCTCTTCGTTCAGTTAAACGCTGAAAGCTAAGGTCGCGTCCAGTCAGCAGGTGGTATTTATACACGGAGCTACGTGAAGATAAAACACGGTCCAATCAGAGAAGAGTATTCAACTGATGAAATGGCGCGAGCTCTTCGCCAATGAGCTTTAGAGAATCTGTTAAACGAGCGCTTAACGTTTAGACCAATCAGAGCTAGTGGTGTTAATACGTCACTCTAACAGACTCGGCCTCTCGAGTATCTTCCCGCCAATATCGTTTATGTGCCCAAAAACACAAGAACCAAATCAAAAAAGTGACATCTCTGTAAACACCTCTAGTGTTTTGTCTAGGGCGCAGTGCTACTACTACTACTACTTTTGGCTGCTCCCGTTAGGGGTCGCCACAGCGGATCATCCGTTTCCATTTCTTCCTGTCTTCTGCGTCTCCCTCTGTCACACCAGCCACCTGCATGTCTTCCCTCACCACATCTATAAACCTCCTCTTTGGCCTTCCTCTTCTCCTCTTCCCTGGCAGCTCCATATTCAGCATCCTTCTCCCAATATACTCAGCATCTCTCCTCCACACATGTCCAAACCATCTCAGTCTTGCCTCTCTTGCTTTGTCTCCAAACCGTCCAACCTGAGCGGTCCCTCTAATATAATCGTTCCTAATCCTGTCCTTCTTCGTTACTCCCAGTGAAAATCTTCGCATCTTCAACTGCCACCTCCAGCTCCGCCTCCTGTCTTTTCGTCAGTGCCACTGTCCCCAAACCATATAATATAGCTGGTCTCACAACCATCTTGTAAACTTTCCCTTTAACTCTTGCTGGTACCCTTCTGTCGCAAATCACTCCTGACACTCTTCTCCACCCACTCCACCCTGCCTGCACTCTCTTTTTCACCTCTCTACTGCACTCCCCGTTACTTTGGACAGTTGACCCCAAGTATTTAAACTCAAATGCCTTTGTCACCTCCACTCCTTGCATCCTGACCATTCCACTGTCCTCTCTCTCATTCGCGCATAGGTATTCCGTCTTGCTCCTACTGACTTTCATTCCTCTTCTCTCCAGTGCATACCTCCACCTCTCCAGGCTCTCCTCAACCTGCACCCTTCTCTCGCTACAGATTACAATGTCATCCGCGAACATCATCGTCCATGGAGACTCCTGCCTGATCTTGTCCGTCAATCTGTCCATCACCATGTCAAACAAGAAAGGGCTCAGAGCCGATCCTTGATGTAATCCCACCTCCACCTTGTACCCATCTGTCATTCCAACCGCACACCTCACCATTGTCACACTTCCCTCATACGTATCCTTGACCACTCCTACATACTTCTCTGCAACTCCTGACTTCCTCATACAATACCAAACCTCCTCTCTCGGCACTCTGTCATAAGCTTTCTCTAAATCTACAACGACACAATGCAACTCTTTCTGGCCTTCTCTATACTTCTCCATCAACATTCTCAAAGCAAACATCGCATCTGTGGTGCTCTTTCCTGGCATGAAACCATACTGCTGCTCGCTGATCATCACCTCTCCTCTTAACCTAGCTTCTATTACTCTTTCCCAAATCTTCATGCTGTGGCTGATCAACTTTATACCTCTGTAGTTGTTACAGTTCTGCACATCGCCCTTGTTCTTGAAAATCGGTACCAGTATGCTTCTTCTCCACTCCTCAGGCATCCTCTCACTTTCCAGGATTGTGTTAAACAATCTAGTTAAAAACTCCACTGCCATCTCTCCTAAACATCTCCATGCCTCCACAGGTATGTCATCAGGACCAACTACCTTTCCACTCTTCATCCTCTTCATAGCTGCCCTCACTTCCTCCTTGTTAATCCACTGAACTTCCTGATTCACTATCCCTACATCATCCAACCTTCTCTCTCTCTCTCTCATTTTCTTCATTCATCAGCCCCTCAAAGTATTCCTTCCACCTTCTTAGCACACTCTCCTCGCTTGTCAGCACATTTCCATCTCTATCCTTGATCGCCCTAACTTGCTGCACATCCTTTGCAGCTTGGTCCCTCTATCTAGCCAATTGGTACAAGTCCCTTTCTCCTTCCTTAGTGTCTAACCTGTCATACAACTCACCATACGCCTTTTCCTTTGCCACCTCTCTCTTTGCTTTACGCTGCATCTCCTTGTCCTCCTGTCTACTTTCTTCATCTCTCTTACTATCCCACTTCTTCTTTGCCAACCTTTTCCTCTGTATAATTTGCTGTACTTCCTCATTCCACCACCAAGTCTCATTGTCTTCCTTCCGCTGTCCTGATGACACACCAAGTACCTTCCTAGCTGTCTCCCTCACTATTTCTGCAGTGGTTGTCCAGCCATCTGGCAACTCTTCACTACCACCCAGTGCCTGTCTTAACTCCTGCCTGAACTCCACACAACAGTCTTCCTTCTTCAACTTCCACCATTTCATCTTCGGCTGTGTCTTCACTCGCTTCCTCTTCTTGGTCTCCAAAGTCATCCTACAGACCACCATCCGATGCTGCCTAGCTACGTTCTCCCCTGTCACCACCTTGCAGTCTCCAATCCCTTTCAGATCGCGCCTTCTACATAAGATATAGTCCAACTGTGTGCACTTTCCTCCACTCTTGTACGTCACCCTGTGTTCCTCCCTCTTCTTGAAATATGTATTCACCACAGCCATTTCCATCCTCTTCGCAAAATCGACCACCATCTGTCCTTCCACATTTCTCTTCTTGACTCCATACCTTCCCATCACCTCCTCATCACCTCTGTTCCCTTCACCAACATGTCCATTGAAGTCCGCTCCAATCACCACTCTCTCCTCCTTGGGTACCCTCTCCACCATGTCGTCCAACTCACTCCAGAATTCTTCTTTTTCATCCATCTCACATCCAACTTGCGGGGCATATGCGCTGATAACATTCAGCAATAAACCTTCAATTTCCAGCTTCATACTCATCACTCTGTCTGACACTCTCTTCACCTCCAGCACGCTCTTGACATACTCTTCCTTCAGAATTACCCCTACCCCATTACTCCTCCCATTCACACCATGGTAGAAGAGTTTGAAGCCACCTCCGATACTCCTGGCCTTACTCCCCTTCCACCTGGTCTCTTGCACACACAGTATGCCTACCTTCCTTCTTTCCATCATGTCAGCCAGCTCTCTCCCTTTACCAGTCATAGTGCCAACATTCAAAGTTCCAACTCTCACCTCCACATGCCTACCCTTCCTCCTCTCTAGTTGCCTCTGGACATGCTTTCCCCCTCTCCTTCTCCCAACAGTAGCATAGTTTCCACCGACACCCTGCTGGTTAACAGTACCGGTGGCGGTCGTTGGTAACCCGGGCCTCGACCGATCCGGTATGTAAGTCTTATTTATGACCCGCATATTTGATTTGGCAAATATTTTACGCCGGATGCCCTTCCTGACGCAACCCTCCCCATTTGTCCGGCACTAAGGATGCACTGGCTTGTGCATCCTCAGTGGCTGGGTTGTCTAGGGCGCAGCGCAATTTCGATAAAAAATATTCTACGTTGACTGGAGGCTTCCTGTGCATCTAGGCTGACGGGAACATGAAGTGTATATAAATAAGGCTGATATTGAACAGCAGATTGTGGAGAAGCGCTCTTAAGTGACATTTGTGTGGCTCTTAAAAGAGCCGTTGTGGGTTGTCAGGTGACGGGGCTTAAGCACGCTCTCCGCGGATGCGGCGAGCCAACTGAATGTCCTTGGGCATGATGGTGACTCTCTTGGCGTGTATGGCGCACAGGTTGGTGTCCTCGAACAGACCGACCAGGTAAGCCTCGCTGGCCTCCTGAAGAGCCATGACAGCGGAGCTCTGGAAGCGCAGGTCAGTTTTGAAATCCTGGGCAATTTCCCTCACCAGCCGCTGGAAGGGCAGCTTACGTATCAGCAGCTCCGTGGATTTCTGGTAGCGACGGATCTCTCGGAGAGCGACGGTACCGGGCCTGTAGCGGTGAGGCTTCTTCACACCACCGGTGGCCGGGGCGCTTTTACGGGCGGCCTTGGTAGCGAGCTGCTTCCTGGGGGCTTTGCCACCGGTGGATTTACGGGCGGTCTGCTTTGTTCTAGCCATAGTAGACGAAAGTCTAACTTCTCCTTACTAAAGACTTAATGGCATGCTGCAAACGCCGTGGTTATATAGCCAGAGCCGGAGTCCAGCCACACGCTGATTGGTCTTAGCCAGGAACACGTGCTCTCTGACAGATCCTTATTGGAGGAAAGACGCTTTGAAAAACCCGCGGAACATTCAAACTAAAGGGCGCCTCCCTCCTCACCTCAGCTTCCTCATAACCCACCCAAGTCTGAAACAGAAGCAAATGAAAAATTAAAACCATCTCACATTAATATATGTATAGATCATTAAATTGTTGGTTGATGAATGAAATGCTAAAATATAGATTATCTAGTAGATTATATCAATATGTAGGTTATAGTTTAGAATATGGATTGATAAGTGTTTATTATAACCGATTGTCTCCCCAATGACTGGCAGTGAAAAATCAAATAGGCACACACATTTCCCCTAAATTTAATAAGACTGGTAAGAAAACAAGGTTTTAAAGATTTTGAAGAAAAATATGAGTAAAAAAAACTTTAAACTGATCCCTTAAAGCTCAGATTGACTGGTGAGAATGGAGGAACATTTGTACACATGTCCATAGTTTTGTTGAAGATTTCAAAGAAATAATTATAATTACCAAAATAAATACACATTGAGTAATTATACTGTCAGCCAATAAACTGTTGCAAAAAATGTAACATTAAGCATTTTTAGATGCGACTCTAAAAAACGACCAGACTCGAATTCGCAACTGTTCGGATTTCCCTTTGATGCATGCATGAGGGAAATGAGAATGTGGAGGCTTCATAGATCACTAGGGGGATCTGACAACCCAATTTCCCTTGTATCCATGAACAGCTAACAAATCAAGCCCAGCCAACTTTTATTTCTATAGCTGTGTGAGAATTAAACTGTTCCGGTGTTGGACGTCACAGCACATGATAAAGTATCACTGATAACAGAACAGCTCTCTGGTGAGGTTGTGCGTGGCTCTTAAAAGAGCCGTTTGTTTGGTGTCAATGGGCAGATTACTTGGAGCTGGTGTACTTGGTGACGGCCTTGGTGCCCTCAGACACGGCGTGCTTGGCCAGCTCCCCGGGGAGCAGCAGGCGGACGGCGGTCTGGATCTCCCTTGAGGTGATGGTGGAGCGCTTGTTGTAATGCGCCAGGCGAGAAGCCTCACCGGCGATGCGCTCGAAGATGTCGTTAACGAAAGAGTTCATGATGCCCATGGCCTTGGAGGAGATGCCGGTATCGGGGTGCACCTGCTTCAGGACCTTGTACACGTAGATGGCGTAGCTCTCCTTCCTGGTCTTTCTTCGCTTCTTTCCTCCCTTGCCGGCGGCTTTGGTCACGGCTTTCTTGGAGCCCTTTTTGGGCGCTGACTTGGCGGGTTCAGGCATGACGCTACACTCGTAATTCTACAAGAGTAATGGTGGCGGCTTTGCTCAGATGCTGTACTTCTACACAATTGATGCAAGTTTTACTGTGCTGGTCCTTGTGTAAGATTGGTCAAATACAGTCAGCTGACTGCGCATGCGCCATGTCGCGCGCCTCCTTGGACTAGACAATTCTTCCTGTTGTTCCTTTCATATTAATTTTGTGTTCCTGGTCCAAAATGACCGCTCCATTATAGCTGATTACAAATCCATAATAATAAATATATTATCACCTAATGTTTTTTAGATCAATATAAACTTAAGTTCTTGTGAACATTACAAGTTTTGAACTTCTATTTGCTATTTATGGCCTGTAGGCCTCATTGACCTGAGCTAATACAACTAATGTCTTAATAAAAAAAAAAACATATATATATATATACATATATATATATATATATAATAGTAGCAGATATTGTTTTAAAGTAAACAAAAAAATTAAGGTGGTTATGAGAAAAGAAAAAAAAAGGTATCACGTTCAGCAAGCAGGAGCTATTTTTTATGTATAAAAAACAGGCGTGTGACTCATCCATAAGTAACTGATATACGGGTTCAATAATCTTATATTTTTCAACGTGTAAGGAACGATTTTATGAAAAATCGTGTTAAACTGTTTTTATATTCTCATTTAATGGATGATTTTAACCCGTTATTTACAATAGACAATAATTTGCAGATTGTTGATCTATTGATTGCTTATTATTCAATCTGTCACTGCCTGTTGCATTATGGCGTGCCAGTCTTTTTTTTAATAAACTTTATTGCAAAATATTGAAATGTACAAATATAGCAGACATGTATTCCACAAAATGGTACAGTAAGAAATGACTGAATAAATAATAACAAAACAAATCTACTAAGGATTATGAAAACGAGAAAACAACTCATACAAAAAGAAAGAAAATAAATAAATAAGAGAAAAAACAAACAAACAAAAGAAACAAGTGACATCATTCCTCTGAAAATATCCTTGTACAGCTTAATGGTTTTGTTACTTTAAAACTTACTGTAAAACAGTCATTATGTATTTTAAACAGGGCATGTCAGTCTGCAGCAGTTACAACACCAACAGTGACGTCACTAAATCAACTACAGCTATAGGACATAGAGAATTAACATAAACTTGTGGCTATACTGTCATGCCCCTCCCCCAAAGAAAACAAAGCTGTCTTCCAGTCAAATGCTGTCTGGTCTAACCAACCACTGGAGAACTGAGGTGTTTTGTGTCATTTCAGAGTAATAAAGTGTGTGACGAACGATGAAGTCGTAACAATCCATTTCACTCATATTATCGTTTCTAGGTAAACTGTCGATACATTGTATCCAAGATGAATCGGTTTAAGTTTGTGTCATGTTCTTAGCTGGATGATCTATTGTAGAGCATGCATCAAGACGTTTATAGGTGAGGTTGGGTTGTTGCGAAATGCTCTTTCATTGTGATTGTGGTTGGCTCTTAAAAGAGCCTTTGGAGGTGTTTTATCAAGACGACGTGTCCATCTACTTCTTCTTGGCGGCCGCCTTCTTTGGTTTGGCCGCCTTCGGCTTGACCGTCTTGGGCTTAGCAGCCTTCTTAGCTGCGGTCTTCTTGGGGGTGGCGGGCTTTTTGACCGCCTTCTTGGGGCTTTTGGCGGCCTTCTTGGGGCTCTTGGGCTTCTTGGCTGCCGCAGGTTTCTTGGCCTTCTTCGGGGACTTCTTGGCGGCTGCGGGTTTCTTAGCTGCCGCCTTCTTGGTGGCTGCGGGTTTCTTGGCCACGGCTTTCTTTGCTTTTACCGCCTTCTTGGCGGGTTTCTTGACGTCTTCCGCTTTCTTATTGATTTTGAAGGAGCCCGAGGCGCCGGTTCCTTTGACCTGCACCAGAGCGCCCTTGGTTACCAGGCTCTTGACGGCCACTTTGACGCGAGCCTTGTTCTTCTCCACGTCGTAGCCGCCGGCAGCCAGAGTCTTCTTCAGCGCTGCCAAAGACACGCCGCTTCTCTCCTTAGAGGCCGACACGGCCTTGACGATGAGCTCCCCGACGCTGGGACCACTCTTCTTGGGGCGGGGCGCTTTCTTCTTGGCCGCTTTCGCCGGAGCGGCGGCGGCTGCCGGTGCGGGAGCGACTTCTGCCATTTAGTCTTTAGTCTTCTTCTTCTTCTACTGTTGGGAGACGCGAACTCAACAGAGCCAGTAGGCTGATAGAGGGGAAGGAGCGCAGGCAGGGATATAAACACACTGTGAGAACCAGAGAGACTCAACTGCCCCAGTCTGGCGTCTGCGCTGCTGGAGCGCTGCCACACTTGTGTTTTCTCTCTCCGATAAAACACCAAAAATCACCTTCTCAAGTCAAACAATCACTTATAAACAATATCGATCATGAAGGAGACCCTTGGCACCTCATAATAAACCCAGTTAGAGTGGAGCAGACGTTTGCCTTCCGTTTCGAGACATGGGAAACCTCATCTATACACTGCCAGTAACTGCAACACGCTCCGATATTCGGTTTCTAAAACCTTTTAAAATAATTGGATTCAAATCAACAGTCGTTTACCAGTTGCTTGAATTGTTTGACAAACATGGACGATCAAAAAAGTCGTCATTTCCAGAGAATTTCATTTTAAAATCACGCTTTCTTCATGTGGGCAAACACACTCTTGGTGGCGATCTGTCGCCTCTTTCAGCTCAGCTTCCTGTGTGAGATGGAAAAGTGGCTGGAAATATTTATCTTATATTGAATGCATTAATAAACTATTACAGAATAGCAACATCTCAATAAATTGGTTTAAATGTATTGATAACAGTTTATTGAAATCCGTAATTAAACTGCTGGTACATTGTATTATATGGTAGTCTGTTGTCCACGATGTCTTGAATGTGCAGTCAATGTACATATAACAGCCATGAAGGTAAAATCCAAAGGAAACATGTGCACGTGTATGAGGAGCTCCAAAAAACACACATTTTACATCAATGTCGCGTTTGTATTTTTTAAGTGCCTGATTGGTTGGATAAACAAGATGAATTATTTTGAAATATACATCTTTAACTTTGTGGGTGACACAAAACGTATCATTAAAGGTCCGTACTACATTCCAGTCGATGTTTTCAAATTGAGAATTCAAAAAAAAATTGCATGAGGAGTTGTATAATTAATAAGTACGTTCCTAATATATATCTATTATTAGGATTTTCCCCCCTTAATGTCCATACCATTTAACATAATCTTCACAGCAAAGGTAGGAGTTTCATTATACATATCACCTTGCTAGCTGCCTCTAAGGACATTCTTTATATAATGGAGCCTGATAACAATAGGGCACCATCGAGGTACTTTATAACGATGAGGCCAGTACCTGAAAGCAGGCCCTAGCATCCTTTTAAGAGAATTGGATTAATCTCGGGGGAATGATTTGTTGTTTTGCAATAATAACAGTTATGATTGTCGGTCCCATGTTATGGGTATTTGATTCTCTGCCGGATACCAATATGGTAACCCCCCGTTACATCCTCATTCAACACCTTTCACACCCACCATAGCCAAATTGCCAGACGTAAAGATGACTTCAATGTCTTTATGTACAGGAGAGATAAGCATGATAGAGATAGCTGTTTACTAACCATTGACCCTACAGTTCACCCTGGTTTAAGTTTGGTCGAAGTAAGCAAAGTTTATCGGTCACGGATAAGCGATAACAGCGTGATCCTGCTATGCGCTACGTCGCCCTGGCGAAACTCCTCACTGTCAGGTGAAAAGAAGCGGCTGGTGACTCCACGTGAATCGGAGGAGGCATGTGGTAGTCTGCAGCCCTCCCCGGATCGGCAGAGGGGATTGAGCAGAGATCGGGATGGCTCGGAAGAGTTAGGTAATTGGCCGGGTACAACTGGAGAGAAAAGGGGGGCAAAAACCAAAAAAAAAAAAATGTTTGGAGATAAGTAAAACTTTAACAGTTTACACAACTCTCTATCGTCCCTGCATCTCTTGAAAATCGGTCCTTTGTACTTCTTCTTGAGCTGCGTAGTGTTTGGACATTGTTTGAGTTTCATGCTCAAACTGTTCCACAAATGTACCCCACAGATTGAAATGCCCACGTCATGACCCGCTCCAGATCCTAGGTCATGTTTTATGGTTTTTCATATTGCACAGTGTTTCCTGTTTTATTTTGATATTAACGGATGTGTCTCGTTTCGGGCGTCTCTTCCTGTCAAGTTGCCCTCCTGCGTGATTAGGGGTCCCACCCTAAAGCGTTCCACCTGTGTGTCATTGTCTCCCCCATGTGTTGTATTTATCAAGCCATGTCTTTTCTCCCCTCATGTTGCCAGTTCGTGTTTACACCCGTGTGAGCGGTCCAGTATTATTTTCTTGTCTTCCCAGTAAGGGTTTTGACCATCGCCTGGTTTTTGTGGCTCTGCCTTTTTTGCCTGATTAATCCTTTTCGGAACGTTTAATACCTTTGTCAGTCTTCTTTGTGGGCCCTTCGTCATTGTCAGCTTGATGTAACCGGTTATTTTCTTGCCCGGTGCGGGATTCGATACGTGGTGCACTGCACCACAAGGCGACATCGCTAACCGCTCGGCTAAAGGGTCAGACCCGTTAGCTAGGGGCTAACGTGTCTTATTAGTAGTTTACAGTCGTCACCCTCCCCGGAAGCGCGCCCTCGCGCTTTGTTATTCCCGCGCTCCGAAAAGACTTCTGAGGATCTGTACACTTCCGGATCCCACCGCTGCCACCAATGTAACCGGTTATTTTGTTGCCCGGTGCGGGATTCGATACGGGGTGTACTGCACCACAAGGCGACATTATTAGTAGTTTACACTGATAGTGCGAACTGGCCACAATATGAACTCCGCAGACTCAGACCCGGTTCGTACTGTCCCCCCCCCCCCCTCCACTTGCCCAAACCAGAGCGATTCTCCGGAGACTGCAGAGCCTTTTTGACACAATGTGAGTTACATTTTGAAGTCCAAGCCCCTTCATTCCCCTCCGAAAGGACGAATTTGCTTACACCGTCTCTCATCTCGTGGGCAGAGCGGAGGCCTGGGCCACAGCGGATTGGAGCCGGGGTTCAGCGGTTTGTAACTCACTAGCTCTGTTTATTAAGACTTTCGGCCAGATCTCTGAGACTACAACGCCAGGTCAGGAGGCTGCCAGGTCCCTCATCGCCTTAAGGTAGGGTAATCGACGTGTTACAGACTATGCCACAGAGCAGCGGCAGCTAACAATGTGCCATGGAGAGCCATACCCATGGAGAGCCATACACATGGCTCTCCAAGATTTGGTAAAGCCACCCCCCCCCCTTGCTTTTAGGCAGTTGGAGTGTCGTAAATGTAATTTTTTAGCTTTTTGCTGTTCCAAATGAATCTAGAGATCATCTTATCCCAGGCTATGAATTTGTTTTGGGGAACATTAATTGGGAGAGATTGGAATAAATCCCTGTGGCAGCTGTGTATATTTATGCTGTTGCCCATGGTAAGTAAATGCCAACCGAAACGGGTATTGACACTTCATGCTCGAAGGGATGCTAAAAAATGCTGAACATAGGTTAATCACCGTGTAATGCCGTGAAGATGGCAGCACGTTTGTCAGCAAAGTGTGAGGATTTGGAACTTCCGCATCATAATCTTCCACTACTTCGTTGATTGCTCGTAAGTCATGGACTAAACGATATTTAGATTTGGCTGCTTTTAAGATGGGGTGGATTGGTGTGTTGGCTGTGGAGCTGTTTTTTATTTAAACTCCAGCCTGTACGAGTCCGTCAATGGTTTTGGAAATGCCTTCATCAGCCTCAGCTTTTATTGGATACTGCCTGATTCTAGGTGGTCTGCATCCTGGTTTATGGTTAATTTCTACTGGTTCAGCAGATTGGACCAGACCTACATCCATGTCATACTGTGACCAGAGTTGTTGTCACTTTTGAGAGCATGTCTGCTTTTAGGTCTTCCTGGCTCATTAGTGCCAGTACCTGTTCTGGCAGTCTCATCACCGTGATGAAGTTTTTCTCTAAGCTATGCCAGATGTTGAGATTTTCAGTTTTCTCTCATTTCTTGGACCGTGTCTCCAACACCACTGGTCCCAAGTGTTTTGACTCAGTCGGGGCTTACCAATAATGAAATATGGGGAGTAGCATGGGGCCACTTTGAACTGGAGTTTTGAGATACAGATTTGTTTCAATTTGTATAGCTGCACCTTGTTTCCCAATTATTATTATTATGGATGCAGCACTTATCTGCATATTAGGCAGTTGCTCTTTCATCCATTTGTCATTAAACGTTTCATTGTTTTGTTCACGGTGTTGCAGGGTACAATGGTAGTCCAGAGAGGGGGTGACTGCCTCTGGTATCTGTGCCTGAATAAAGGGTAGCCATTTGTTTACTACTTCCTGCTGGATCTGTCCTAACCAAAATACAGTTGCTGTGCTGCCTGTTCCTAGCACTGGCATCTGCAAGGCTTTGTTGCTTATGAAAATTCCATCTGATGTGCATGAGATTCTACACTACCGTTCAAAAGTTTGGGATCACCCAAACAATTTTGTGTTTTCCATGAAAAGTCACACTTATTCACCACCATATGTTGTGAAATGAATAGAAAATAGAGTCAAGACATTGACAAGGTTAGAAATAATGATTTGTATTTGAAATAAGATTTTTTTTACATCAAACTTTGCTTTCGTCAAAGAATCCTCCATTTGCAGCAATTACAGCATTGCAGACCTTTGGCATTCTAGCTGTTAATTTGTTGAGGTAATCTGGAGAAATTGCACCCCACGCTTCCAGAAGCAGCTCCCACAAGTTGGATTGGTTGGATGGGCACTTCTTTGAGCAGATTGAGTTTCTGGAGCATCACATTTGTGGGGTCAATTAAACGCTCAAAATGGCCAGAAAAAGAGAACTTTCATCTGAAACTCGACAGTCTATTCTTGTTCTTAGAAATGAAGGCTATTCCATGCGAGAAATTGCTAAGAAATTGAAGATTTCCTACACCGGTGTGTACTACTCCCTTCAGAGGACAGCACAAACAGGCTCTAACCAGAGTAGAAAAAGAAGTGGGAGGCCGCGTTGCACAACTGAGCAAGAAGATAAGTACATTAGAGTCTCTAGTTTGAGAAACAGACGCCTCACAGGTCCCCAACTGGCATCTTCATTAAATAGTACCTGTTAGAGCCTGTTTGTGCTGTCCTCTGAAGGGAGTAGTACACACCGGTGTAGGAAATCTTCAATTTCCTAGCAATTTCTCGCATGGAATAGCCTTCATTTCTAAGAACAAGAATAGACTGTCGAGTTTCAGATGAAAGTTCTCTTTTTCTGGCCATTTTGAGCGTTTAATTGACCCCACAAATGTGATGCTCCAGAAACTCAATCTGCTCAAAGAAGTGCCCATCCAACCAATCCAACTTGTGGGAGCTGCTTCTGGAAGCGTGGGGTGCAATTTCTCCAGATTACCTCAACAAATTAACAGCTAGAATGCCAAAGGTCTGCAATGCTGTAATTGCTGCAAATGGAGGATTCTTTGACGAAAGCAAAGTTTGATGTAAAAAAAATCTTATTTCAAATACAAATCATTATTTCTAACCTTGTCAATGTCTTGACTCTATTTTCTATTCATTTCACAACATATGGTGGTGAATAAGTGTGACTTTTCATGGAAAACACAAAATTGTTTGGGTGATCTCAAACTTTTGAACGGTAGTGTACATCCTAACTTGCTCTCCCTAATAGATTGACTGGAGTATTATCTGATATTAATATAGGGATGTGAATTTCTTGATTATTCACAGCTAACCATACTGGTGCTGTGGTGGGAATCAGCAGCACCTTACCCAACCGTCTTGACAAATTGTCTAGACCGGGGGACATGAGAGGCATAGGATTGTGAGACACGGGTGTAGGCGACCCCTGTATCTGTCATCATTGGTGTGCTTTTTGCCTTCAATTTGAACCTGTAACATTGGTTCACTATCAGCTCCCCTTGAGATCATGGGCAGTTAGATCCTCTGGGCACCCCTAGTACCCCTGGTTGGGGCCCTGCCAAACACTGACAGGTCCCAAGGGGGGTGTCATGTCCTGCTGTGTTGTTTGTGGCCATAGCTGTGTGGGCATTTTTTTTCTCAAATGTCCCATCTGTCCTCAGGCCCTCGGCCCATTGTTGGGTTTTCCTCCCGGCCTCCTTCCTCAGGATGGTCCTGGATGTCCTCTACCCCTACCCCCTTGGTATCCTCCTCTTGGATAGAGAGGTTGTTGGTGTGTATATATACATTTTCCTGCTCCCTCATGTTGGTAAGGGAGCCTGTTAATAAGACCATTGATGTCCATGGAGTGTACTGCATGACTCTCCCTTTTACCAATACAGGAGCCATAGCACCATTTTCTCCCCCCTTTTCAGGAGAATGAAGACTCCAGGTGGAGGGGTCCAGTCCCAACACCCCCAGCCTCTGCTCCACCCGCACTTCCCCTCCTCAGGGGTGAATGTAAATGAGCTAGCCAGGGTTCCAGTGGCGCAGGGAGTTCCTTTCTCTCCTCTCAACCTTATCTGCTTTAGCTGTTCTGCTGCCTCCCCATTATCCATTATCCCCATTACCCTCCCCATTTATCCAGGCTTGGGACCGGCACTAAGAATGAATGCATTGGCTTGTCCATCCTCAGTGGCTGGGTTATAAGTTAACAGAAACCAATGAGGGGGGGGGTGAGAATGTAGCTTGGAAGAAGAAACGGTTGAACATGTTATCTGTCACTGCTAGAAGTATAAAAAACCTAGAGAAAGCTAAATAAATGTGGGGTAGGAACACTGAATTTTAAGAATTTATTTAGCATTGAGCGAGGAAAATATAAACCTTGTTTGATTTTGTCGTGATCGGTGATCAGAGAACCAGTCCAAATGAAGTGGTCTTTGAGACAACAAGAGTTTCGGGTTTAAAGACTTTATTGTATGCACAACAAAGCCTGAGTTGGTCTGCAGCGCAACTGCCCAACTGAGGCTTAAACATCCAAATTTAAACACCTGTATCAGTCCACGCCTTCCTTGTGCAACCGGTGTCCACCCACCAATGTTTTTGCCAATATCTTTTGGTGCGTGTTCGTGTTTTTCCCTCAAAGTGGGGGGAGAAAACAATCCTTAGCATGTTTGTACTTTGTCTATGCTCTGTTATCAGACATTTTGACTTCAATGGTCGCTATGACATTTTAATGGACTTTTGGTACGTTCCAAATTATTCTCACTCCCCTTATTTTGGGTGATTTCCTGTTGCACAAATATGTGTGTGATCTTCAATTCCATGATACCATATTAAATGCAAACCAGGTTTTTTTTCTAATATGTAATACAATTTTACTTGTGAATCAATCTCCCACCCGCAGTCAGATACCACAGTGATCAAACATAAGAGGATCGGGTGCTTCCTTGCTCAGACAAGATGAGGTCAATCATCCCTTTTTTCCTAACCTTCTAATAGTCATGTCGACACTAGAGGTTATGCTGACATCCTAAAACACCACTTTTCTCCCTGCCGTTTTTGGCAAATCCTCTACACATGAATTTAAGCCCTCTTATTTTATCTGCCCAAAAATGAAGAATTATGCAAATGCATAAATGAATACGCCATACGTTTTTAAAGAAACTGGGTTACTGAAGATAATTTGGGTTTTTAACGGTCCCGAAGGAAATGGGGCTCTATGAACCCACACTCCCGCATAGTAGGTGGCAGTAGTGCGCCTAAACGCTAGTTGCCACGCGCGATGACACACAAGGAAGAACCGGAATCCCCCCCCCCGCCTCCCCCACGGAAATCTGTTGGAGTCGAAACTTCAGACTGAAGATGGACGATTGACGATTCTGTCTGATATCAGGCACGCGCTGCACAGAAGAAACCGCATCCACTGTTACGTGGATGAACTGAAACTAAGTTCTGATGATCGGCGACGTTACTGCAGTCAAAACATTTCTCCGTTTCGTATTTAAAAGGGGGGAAAAAACATCACCTTCTCCGTGAAAGTACTACAAATCTGAAATATATACACGTGAGTATAGCGAATACCATTCGCAGTGTATTGACAACAATGAGTGGTAAAACTGCATGTAAATGACCCCGATACACAGTGTGGTCCACGTGTAAACTTTTGCTCTTGTAATGTGTTTATGTTCGTCTTATTTTGTTATTTCCCGCCAGCGCGGAAGTGCTTTTATTTTGAAAAGACATGAGACGTGGGTAACGTGGGGAAATTGACAGAAAGGTGCCGCGGTAGTAAGGGCGAGCGGGGGAGAGTATAGCGGGAGTTGTGCGCCAGTCAAGAGAGCAACGGAGCATCAGCCGCGTTTATTAGTTTGAGTTTGTTTGTGTATTTGCCAACTTTCCGGTGCTCTCGGTGTTTGTGTCATTTCTGTTTAGTTCCTACGCTCGTCTATGGAGTCAACGGAAATCGGAGTAAACGCCATTCGACCATTTCGCATCCGATTTAGGATCCAAAATCAGAAAACCCAGAACGGGCTGATTTCCCCCCCCCCTCCCCCCATTGTTGGGTTACAAATCAGAAAACCCACATCGGGCTGCTTTTTTTTCGTCGTTTTGATTTTGTTCTGAAGTTAAAAACATGAGAAATTTTGATATTTATTGCTTTTAATTTTGTCTTCACATTTCCCATTTGTTGTGACCAGGAAGTTGAGCAGTAGCCCCACGTCTTTCAGTCGTGCCACTAAAGGTAGCTAAATGAACTTGAGAGAATTTTGCTTTACGAAATCGATGCTGACATTGATTTGCTTTGTCCTTTTTCCTCATGTTTGACAAGTTGCAAGTTTCTATTTTGCGAATAGGTTATCGGATGTTTCCCAGAGATCTCTCTTCCCGGTTGTCCTCTCTTAGCGGTGTTAAAAGTGGAGTCGTCCCACTGTGCCCGATTGAGGAAATTGCTAAATAAAATAAACCTCTTGGCTCTCTAGGCAGTCTGTCTGTTTAATCTATTTTGTGGATTTGATTAAACATGTTTGCATTGTCTTTATGCATGCTCAATAATCCAGGTAGGGAAATCAAAGAAAGTTGAATCGGTTCATCTGGATACTTTTATTTGACATACGTTTCATCACTCATCTAAGTGAGCTCTTCAGTTTAAACTGGCTGCAGGTGTCCCCACCCTTATAATCAATACAGTTGCATAACGAGCGGAACCAGCAATCACTTTCATATGCAAATATGGGCGTGACCATTAACCAGGGTTACAATGGCCATGTGTACTATTCGCAGGGGATTTGGGAATGTTTGCAATCACATCATTGTAAGATGGTGACAGATGTACTCTTTGCCCCCCCCCCTTCGGTTCAGGGGTGGTCGTTCCCTCTTCACATAGATGGCCTCTTTGACTCCCCATTCCAACCAGTGTTCTTCACATCCTCGTCCAAAGAGTGGCCACTGGCCTGTAGATGGGTGGGGACTGCAGAGTCCTGGCCTGGCGCATTAGCTCTCCTGTCTTGAGTCATGCTCAATAATCCAAATAAGAAAATCAAAGAAAGTTGAATCAGTTCACCTGGGTACAACGTTTACTGACAGATACGTTTCACTGGCCAAAAGAATGGCAAAACACATGAGAGCTGGTCATATATTGTATATTAAGGCAACACCCCCGCCTTGTTTATTTGCCCGAGCTGCATGGGCATACGGATAGTCGGGTGGGGAAGCATCATTTAAGGGAATGAAAACATTTGATTTCAGCCATGTGTCACATAACTCAATCATATCGAAACTATGTTCTAGAATCGGATCACTTATTAGTAAGGTGTTGGTGATCTGATATTTATGAAGCCAAATTGAAGCATCTTGTTGAAGTGATCAGTAGTAGGCAGAACTTTAGAGCTATAGGTGAAATATTAATTGGAATTGGACACCTTTTATTATTAGTTGACAATTTTGACGAGCTACGCTTTAGACGATATGTTATCATACGTTTGATAACATTAGATGTTTGATTCTGTGCTTTATTAGATACTTTGTTATACATTTCATCACCACCAGTGGTATTAGATTATTATGATTCACGTGTTTAGGAGAGGGGAGCAATACAACAGGGTAGAGTTGTAGACCAAGCTTTCAATCTGGTAATATATATATATATATATATATATACTATGAGAAATTTCCTAATTAAACTAGTTGACTAGGACAGGAAGAGATGGAAACGGATGATCCGCTGTGGCGATCCCTAACAGGAGCAGCCGAATGTAGCAGTAGTAGTAGTTAATAGTTGTTGTGGTTACTAACGCCTAATCTCTTCATGAAAATTTGAAATATTGTACTTAAAATCTTTGAGGAACCTCGCTTAAAATTAACCTCCAAGACCAAAAAAGCAGACGTGGTTCTCTGAACTTTGGCCTTTCGCCAAACAAATTCCCAAATAGGTTAGTTCACCGTTGTTATGGTATCCGCTTCCTAATGTCTTATTGAATCACTGATACAAATTTGGTAACTTTTTACTGCACCAACTTGGAGACGTACATATTCAGTTTGTCCACCAAGACGGTAAAGAATGCAAGTGCAGTTTTTTTGGGGGGGATTCTATAAATCAAATCAACAATCTGTAAACTTGAGTCTTTTCTAAATTAATTTAATAATTATTTTCATAATTTTTGTTGAGCCCTGTTATTGTTTCTACTTTACTTTGTTTATACTCTTAAATTTAGAAACATCTTTCCCCCCTACCTTTTGAGAAATCTAATTTTAAAATCAGCGACAATAAAGCGAGTCAACTGGTCTTGGAGAGACTGATGTGGGATTTCTCCAAGTTGCAGTAAATTTATCCAAACCGCTTATCCTGCTCTCAGGGTCACGGGGATGCTGGAGCCTATCCCATCAGTCACTGGCCAGCAGGTGGGGAGACACCCTGGACAGGCTGCCAGGCCATCACACAGGCTGCCAGGCCATCACACAGGGCCCTCAAACATTCATACCTAGGGGCAATTTAGTATGGCCGATTCACATGTCTTTGGACTGTGGGAGCAAACCGGAGGATGACCTGGAATGACCCCCAAGGTTGGACTACCCCGGGGCTTGAACCCAGGACCTCCTTGCTGTGAGGTGACTGTGCTAATCACTGTGCCGCCTGGTGTAGCAAAATGTTACAAAATTTGTACCAGTGATAAAATAAGACATTAGGAAGCGGATGCTATGACAGCAGAGAACTAACATTGAGGAATTTGTTTGGTGAAAGGTCAAAATTCAGAGAAATGTATTTGATCTTGCATAATGGTCTTGGAGGGGATTTTCACTTTTCTATGCGATGAAAGAAGAGATTAGGAGTTGGCAATCACAACGGGGGTTTGAATGAGGAGTCAGAGGCCATCTATGTGAAGAGGGAAGGGCCATCTATGAGCTGGGGGAGGGCTAAGAGTACGTCTGCCACCATTTTGCAATACTGTGATTGCAAACATTCCCCAATCCTCTGAGAATAGTACACATGGTATGAAACTGGTCGTTGGTTCGGTCGCTATACCACTGCATTGTTTTAAGGGTGGGGATACCTGCAGTCAGTTGAGACCGAAGAGGTCACTTGAATGATGAAACGTTTCTGTCAATAAACGTTGCCCATATGGATTGATTCAACTTCCCCCGATTTCCTCACCGAGATTAATGAGCATGCATTTTAAAAAAAACGCAACAACTATTAACAAAGCTACTAAAATACTTGTGGATGTCACACTTGAAACTGAGTTAGCAGAAGAAAAATGATCAAGTGCAACCTACATTAAGCAAGCGTACTTGGTTGTGTCACGTTATTTACAAATTTCTATCATTTGTAGGTATAATAATTCTCATAGCGTTGTGAAATCGTACCATTTAGAAAATTGCTATACAAGTAATGTCGACAGCTCGAACACCATTGTATCCATTATCCAATCACAATATATTAATGTGCTCTTGTCCAATCAAATGATTGACGAAGATAAGCCAATCGTGAATGGGTTGGCTTTGTTTTCTTGTCAGATTTGATCAGTTTAATAAGACACCCTGAAGTCACAGAAGGTTGAATCGGTTCATCTGGACACAACATTTGAGAGAAACGTTTCCTCACTCATCTAAGTGACATCTTCGGTCTGAACTGACTGCAGGTATCCCCACCCTTATAAACAATACAGTTGCATAACGATCAAACCAACAATCGGCTTCATATGCAAATTGCCATGACCATTAAATAGAGTTTCAATGGCCATATGTACATTTCACAGAGGATTTGGCAATAGTTGTAACCACAGCTTTGTAAGATGACGGCAGATGTACTCTTAGGCCCCTTCCTTGGTTCAGGGATGGTCGTTCCCTCTTCACATAGATATTGAGGATCCCAAGGATCGGGTCCCCTGGCACGAACAGAGCAATACAGTGTACACTTAAGTGCCGGGAGGAATGTCGGGACTTTTGCATCGGCGAAACCAAACGGACTCTGGTGAAGAGGATGGCACAGAAGAGCTAAACCCTGTCAGGCCAGGATTCTCCGGGCTACACCCATCTACAGGCCAGTGGTCTCTTTCAAGGATGAAGATAAGATGGGGAGCAACGCTGGCTTGAACAGGGAAGTCAAAGAGGCCATCTCTTTGAACAGTACACGTGGCCATTGTAACTAGTTAATGGTCACAGCAATTTGCATATGAAACCAGTCGTTTTCGTTCGTTATGCCACTGTATTTTTTATAAGGGTGGGGGTACCTGCAGGCAGTTGAGACTGAAGTGGTCACTTAGATGAGTGATGAAACGTTTCTCTCAATAAACGTCATGTCCAGAATGAACTGATTCAACTTTATGTGATTTCCTTACCTGGGTTATTGAGCATGCATTAAGACCCAATGAAGCGTAGCACATTGGAAGTGTGCAAAATGAGTCATCAAAGCCCAAAAGTAGATGAAGCTAAGAGGCTGTTTTGTTTTGTAATTTCCACAAACAGGTACGGTGGGATTACTCCTCTTTAATACTGTTGGAGAGGACAACATGAGGAGCAATCTCTAGGAATTATCTGGTAACCTACTGGCAAAATAAAATTTACTACGGGTCAAACATGAGGGAAAAGAATGCAAACCAATGTCAGCATTGTGTTCATAAAAGAACACAGAACGTGAAAGAAAATGCATCCGTGTCTTTCTAGACCTTCGCCTCGGTCAGAAGCCATCCTTGCTGTCGTTACACTACTTTTATAACGAAATTCCGACAGTGGCAAACTTAACCATGGTTTCACGCTCAGCGGTTCACTTGACCACAGCTTATCTTCTTCAAGTTCAGTAGCTACCAGATTGAGTGGAATGACTTGGGGCAGCTACTCACGTCTGTCCAGGCGCACGAAAAAGAAGTCAATAACTTCTGGGTCACAAAAACCGGAAATGTTAAATCACAAAACTGAAGACAACAAAGATCCTGATTTCTAATGTTCTGTTTATAACTCCAGCACAAATTTACAACAACAAAAACAGCCTGTTAGTGGTTTTATGGTTTTGGATTTTGAATTCAAAAGCTGATGTGAATGATCGCATGATACACAGATACCCTATCAGTCCAGGCTTATATTTGTTCGACGCTTCTCTGTAGATTAGAATACTTTCCAATGTTTTCAACTTCCCAGGCTATTGGGTTTTGAATAGGGTGTTAAGATAACCTTGAAGTTTTTTCTTTGTCAGAAATACGACTCTTGTGATTTTTTTTTTGAAAATGGTGTCTATACTTACACGGTCTCACTGTTAAACTTCTGGTCTCAGTTTCTAGATATGGCCTCTGACAGCAGTCTCCTGTCTCAAGATCAGTTCCTGTGTTCTGTCTGTCTGGATGTGTTCATTGATCCAGTCACCATACCATGTGGACACAACTTCTGTAAATCCTGTATCACACAGCACTGGGACAATAATGAAGAGTGTTGGTGTCCCATGTGTAACAAGCTTTTCACAAACAGACCTGAAGTGCCAGTCAACACTCTGTTTCGTGAGATGACCGTTCAGTACAGAGAGTCCATTAGAGTGAAAGCCAGCAGCTGCCCTGACCAACAATGTGCCAAACCAGGAGAAGTTCCCTGTGACGTCTGCACTGGGACCAAGATCAAGGCCTTCAAGTCCTGTCTGGTGTGTCTGGCCTCGTACTGTGAGACTCACCTGGAGCTGCATCAGAAAGTCACAGGTCTGAAAAGACATCCGCTGGTTGACCCTGTGGAGAATCTGGAAGACAGGATATGCAAGAAGCATTACCAACCTCTGGATCTGTTTTGTAAGACCGAACAGGTGTGCGTGTGTCAGTTCTGTAATGACTCAGAACACAAGTTACATCCTATCGTTTCATTGAAGGAGGAATATGAAGGAAAGAAGAGTCAGCTGGATAAGAAGGAGGCTGAAGTTCAGCAGATGATCCAGCAGAGACAACTGAAGATTCAGGAGATCAAACAGTCAGTAGAACTCAGCAAAGAAGATGCAGACAGAGAGATAGCCCACAGTGTTCAGGTCTTCACCGTTCTGGTGAGTTCCATTGAGGGAAGCCAGGCTGAGCTCATTGAAATTATTCAAGAGAAACAGAAAAAAACAGAGACACAGGCTGAATGCTTCATTGAAGAGTTGGAAGAGGAAATCAGGGAGCTAAAGAAGAAGAGCGCAGAGCTGGAGCAGCTCTCACACACTGAAGACCACCTCCACCTCCTCCAGAGCTTCTCATCCCTCAATACTCCTCCACAGACCAAGGACTGGACAGAGGTCAGTGTTTATCATCCATCTTATGTGGGGACTGTGAGGAGAGCTGTGGAGCAGCTGGAGAAGACAGTCAGCAAAGAGAGGGAGAAGCTGTGTGAGGCTGAGCTGAAGAGGGTCCAGCAGTATGAAGTGGATGTGACTTTAGATCCTGATACGGCACATCCTGAACTCATCCTGTCTGAGGATGGAAAACAAGTATATTGTGGAGACATGGTGAAGAAATTCCCAGACAAGCCAGAAAGATTCTCTCATTGTTCTATTGTCTTTGGAAAGCAGAACTTCTCCTCAGGAAGATTTTATTTTGAGGTTCTGGTGAAAGAGAATACTGAGTGGGATTTAGGAGTGGCGAGAGAGTCTGTCAACAGGAAGGGAAAAATCACTTTGAGCCCAAAGAAAGGCTTCTGGACAATATGGTTAAGAAGGGGAAATGAGTACAAGGCTCTTGCTAGCCCAGGCGTTATTCTCGCTCTGAAAGAGAAGCTCCAGAAGGTTGGGGTGTTTGTGGATTATGAGGAGGGTCTGGTCTCCTTTTATGATGTAGAAGTTGGTGCTCATATCTACTCTTTCACTGGCTGCACCTTCACTGAGAGACTCTACCCATATTTCAGCCCCTGTAATAATGATGGTGGTAAAAACTCTGCTCCTCTCATCATCTCTCCTGTCAACAAAGCCTGATGAACACAACGGCGTGTGTGTGTACATGTGTACACATTGTGTCTAAAACGGTTAAGGAGATATTCTTTTTTTTTAATGATCAGGGTTCATTTTTACTTTCTATACCGGCTGTGCCTTTAGTGAGACACTTGCCACACTTTGGTCTCTGTCTTGTGAACGGTAGTAAAACCTCCTTATCTACTGTATTATCGTCTCTGATGTCCATCAAATAAACAAGGATAACCACTGGAAGGCCAAAAGAAAGGATTAAGAATCATTGGAGGTTACAAATTTATCTTTAAGGGTTATTTGATTTTTATACAGGTAACGGCTACAGCTGTCCTACCGGGAATATTACTGTTTTTATTTTTATTAAAGCCAACTCTATTTTCTGTATTATACACCACTGCATATATGTTGGAAAAACTTATAATCACATTTTGATCATCATTTTATTTGGTCTCAGCTTCGTCTTCATTACTGATATACCTTATTTTAATGTATGAAGAATACAGAATTTTACGTTGAGCAAATCAACCTTGATGTAAACATACTGCCGAGAAGAAAGTACATTTATCATTCATTTTATGAATTACATTCATGTCCATATATTTGTCATAAAACCAGTTTGCCTGTGACCTTCAGTGTATATCCAGTCCAGTGAGTGGGAAAAACACTGGTGAGATTGTCTCAAATTGGTAAATCATGTCAAACTAGTGGAGTAGGTAGAGAAACTTGTCCTAACTGGTACCATGTCTGACTTTGGAGGTGAACCGTTGTGATAATTAGAGAAACTAAAGTCTTTGTACGTGAGAACAGAAGGTTATCATGGAGGTCAGGAGAGATGTCATAAAGACTGCTTTCACCACAGACGAGTCTTTTTATTCTCTGTCACTGACCACAGCGCCCTCTTTACAGTCCCGGCAATATGTGTACTGACTACTCTCTTATCAAATATGATTATACACTGAACATGAAATAAATCTTACAAAAGAGTCTCTTGTAAAGGCTGTTATTGATTTTAGGTTGTGTGCTCGGGCTGCATAACAATTACACATCACAAACACAGAAGTGCTGCTTAAGTAATGTATATTAAAATAAAACATGTTTTTACGGCCATAAAAGGTTTCACGGTATTATGACCGGCACCGAGGCATCGCGACAGGCAAAAAAAAAGACATGCATGTTGGGGTTAATACTGCTGTATGTGCCCCTGAGCAAGGCAATAGAAAGAAGAAGTGGAGCTGGTCCCCAGGTGCTGCAGCTGCCCACCGCTCCTACACGATAGGGTGGGTTACATGCAGAAGAACAAGTTTCACTGTAACCTACTAGGACAAAGTAAAGTGGCTTTCTAAAAGGTCTCTTGTCGCGCGGCTTCGTGGCAGCTGAATGTCTCACCTGAATGGCTGAACTTGGGTCGCAGCCTGAGGATCATTTTGTGCACACGTGAAGGACAGAACTGATCCGTCGTTTGTCCCCCGAAGGATCTTTCCTCTGGTACATGTAGGGAGCGCTGCACTACTTCACATTATTTAACAATTCATATTTTGATTGGAATATTGTTTTAGAATGGAACAAAGCTTTTGGTATGGAAAACATTTTCTAAACATTTGGCAAGGAGCTGAAGGAAGATATGGGAAAGGGTAGTCGAGGTTAAGAGGTGGCGATTAGCAAGCGGCAGTATGGTTTCATTTGACCTATTTATTTTTTCATTATTTAAGCGGTATGGTTTCATGCAGATGTGAGGTTTGCTTTGGGAATGTTGATGGAGGGGCATCCGGGTAGGTTAGCGGTCTATTCTGTTGCCTACCAACATGGGGATCGCTGGTTCGAATCCCCATGTTGCCTCCAGCTTGATCGAGCGTCCCTACAGACACAGTTGGCCGTGTGGATGTGGGTATGTGTCCTGGTCGCTGCCCTGGTGCCTCCTCTCCCACGCGATACGTCCTCCTGGTGAAAGTCCTCACTGTGGGATGAAAAGAATCAGCTGGTGACTCCACACGTATCAGAGGAGACATGGTAGTCTGCAGCCCTCACCGGATCAGCAGAGATGGAGCAGAGATCGGGACAGCTTGGAAGAGCGAGGTAATTGGCCAAGTACAATTGGGGAGAGAAAAGGGGGCGGGGGAGAATGTAGAGGAAGGCCAGAAGGAGGTACATTGTGTCTTTGTGGATTTAGAGAAAGCATAGGACAGGGTGCCGAGAGAGGAGGTGTGGTGTTGTATGAAGAAGTCAGGAGTTGTAGAGCAGTATGTAGGAGTGGTGCAGGATATGTATGAGGGAAGTGTGACAGTGGTGAGGTGTGTGGTTGGAATGACAGACGGGTTCGAGGTGGGATTACATCAAGGATCGGCTCTGAGCCCTTGTTTGAAATGGTGATGGACAGGTTGATGGACGAGATCAGGCAGGAGTCTCCGTGGACGATGATGTTTGCAGGTGACATTGTGATCTGTGGCGAGAGTAGGGAGCAGGTTGAGGAGAGCCTGGAGAGGTGGAGGTATGAACTGGAGAGAAGAGGAAGGAAAGTCAGTAGGAGCAAGACAGAATACCTATGTGTGAATGAGAGAGAGGACAGTGGAATGGTCAGGATGCAAGGAGTGGAGGTGATGATGGCATATGAGTTTAAATACTTGGGGTCAACTGTCCAAAGTAACGGGGAGTGAAGAAGAGAGTGCAGGCAGGGTGGAGTGGGAGTGAGAAGAGTGTCAGGAGTGATTTGTGACAGAAGGGTACCAGCAAGAGTTAAAGGGAAGGTTTACAAGATGGTTGTGAGACCAGCTATGTTATATGATTTGGAGACAGTGGCACTGATGAAAAGACAGGAGGTGGAGCTGGAGGTGGCAGAGTTGAAGATGCGAAGATTTTCACGGAGTGATAGAGGAGGACAGGATTAGGAAGGAGTATATTAGAGGGACCGCTCAGGTTGGACGGTTTGGAGACAAAGCAAGAGAGGCAAGATTGAGATGGTTTGGACATGTGTGGAGGAGAGATGCTGGGTATACTGGGAGAAGGATGCTGAATATGGAGCTGACAGGGAAGAGGAAAAGAGGAAGGCCAGAGAGGTTTATGGATGTGGTGAGGGAGGACATGCAGGTGTCTGGTGTGACAGAGGAAGATGCAGAAGACGGGAAGAGATGGAAACGGATGATCCGCTGTGGCGCCCCCTAACGGGAGCAGCCAGAAATGATAGTAGATGCGTTGTTTAAGCAGCACTTCTGTGTTTGTGATGTGTAATTGTTATGCAGCTCGATCACACAACCTAAAATCAATAACAGCCTTTACAAGAGACTCTTTTGTAAGATTTATTTCATGTTCAGTGTATAATCATATCTGATAACAGAGTAAAGTCAGTACTCATATTGCCGGGACTGTAGAGAGGGCGCTGTGGTCAGTGACAGAGAACAAAAAGACTCGTCTGTGGTGAAAGCAGTCTTTATGAGGTCTCTCCTGACCTCCATGATAACCCTCTGTTCTCACGTACAAAGACTTTAGTTTCTCTAATTATCACAACGGTTCACCTCCAAAGTCAGACATGGTACCAGTTAGGACCAGTTTCTCTACCTACTCCACTAGTTTGACATGATTTCCCAATTTGAGACAATCTCACCAGTGTTTTTCCCACTCACTGGACTGGATATACACTGAAGGTCACAGGCAAACTGGTTTTATCACAAATATATGGACGTGAATGTAATTCATAACAAAGATAAAATGAATGATAAATGTACTTTCTTCTCGGCAGTATGTTTACATCAAGGCTGATTTGCTCAACGTAAAATTCTGTATTCTTCATACATTAAAATAAGGTATATCAGTAATGAAGACGAAGCTGAGACCAAATAAAATGATGATCAAAATGTGATTATACGTTTTTCCAACATATATGCAGTGGTGTATAATACAGAAAATAGAGTTGGCTGTAATAAAAAAAAAAACAGTAATATTCCCGGTAGGACAGCTGTAGCCGTTACCTGTATAAAAATCAAATAACCCTTAAAGATAAATTTGTAACCTCCAATGATTCTTAATCCTTTCTTTTGGCCTTCCAGTGGTTATCCTTGTTTATTTGATGGACATCAGAGATGATAATACAGTAGATAAGGAGGTTTTACTACCGTTCACAAGACAGAGACCAAAGTGTGGCAAGTGTCTCACTAAAGGCACAGCCGGTATAGAAAGTAAAAATGAACCCTGATCATTAAAAAAAAAGAATATCTCCTTAACCGTTTTAGACACAATGTGTACACATGTACACACACACGCCGTTGTGTTCATCAGGCTTTGTTGACAGGAGAGATGATGAGAGGAGCAGAGTTTTTACCACCATCATTATTACAGGGGCTGAAATATGGGTAGAGTCTCTCAGTGAAGGTGCAGCCAGTGAAAGAGTAGATATGAGCACCAACTTCTACATCATAAAAGGAGACCAGACCCTCCTCATAATCCACAAACACCCCAACCTTCTGGAGCTTCTCTTTCAGAGAGAGAATAACACCTGGGCTAGCAAGAGCCTTGTACTCGTTTCCCTTTCTCAACCATATTGTCCAGAAGCCTTTCTTTGGGCTCAAAGTGATTTTTCCCTTCCTGTTGACAGACTCTCTCGCCACTCCTAAATCCCACTCAGTATTCTCTTTCACCAGAACCTCAAAATAAAATCTTCCCGAGGAGAAGTTCTGCACGTACAAAGACTTTAGTTTCTCTAATTATCACAACGGTTCACCTCCAAAGTCAGACATGGTACCAGTTAGTACCAGTTTCTCTACCTACTCCACTAGTTTGACATGATTTCCCAATTTGAGACGATCTCACCAGTGTGTTTCCCACTCACTGGGCTGGATATACGCCGAAGGTCACAGGCAAACTGGTTTTATCACAAATACATGGACATGAATGTAATTCATAACAAAGATAATAAAACAAGAATGTACTTCTCAGCAGCACGTTTGCGACAAGGTTGATTTGCCCAATGTAAAATGCTGTATGCTTCATAGATTAGAGTAAGGTATCGCATCAGTGAAGAAACAACAGTCGAGACCACATTCATATAAAATGATGATCAAAATGTGATTATATGTTTTTCCAACATATCCAGCCAGCCATCATCTGAACTGTTTACCCTGCTCTCAGGGTCGCGGGGATGCTGGAGCCTATCCCAGCAGTCATTGGGTGGCAGGCGGGGAGACACCCTGGACAGGCCGCCAGGCCATCATACAGGGCACACACACACACACACACACACACACACACACACACACACACACACACTCTAGTGAGCCTGTGTGTTCATCAGACTTTGTTGACAGGAGAGATGATGAGAGGAGCAGAGTTTTTACCACCATCATTAAGACCGGGATAGAAGAACGGGTAGAGTCTCTCAGTGAAGGTGCAGCCAGTGAAAGAGTAGATGTGAGCAACAGCATCGACGTCATAAAAGGAAAGTAGACCCCCCTCGAAATCCACAAACACCCCCACCTTCTGGAGCTTCTCTTTCAGGGAGAGAAGGACGCCAGCGCTTTCAAGAGCCTTGTACTCATTTCCATTCCTCAACCATATTGTCCAGAAACCATCCTCAGGGTCCAAATAGATTTCTCCCTTCCTGCTGACAGACTCCCTTGCCACTCCTAAAGTCCAATCAGTCTTCTCTTTCATCATAACTTCAAAATAAAATCTTCCTGAAGAGAAGCCCTGCTTTCCTAAGACAAAAGCATAACAAGAGAATCTCTCTGGCTTGTCTGGGAGGTTATTCTTAATGTCTCCAGAATACACTTGTTTTCCATCCCCAGACAGGACGAGATAAGGATTTGCTGTATCAGGGTCTAGAATCACATCCACTTCATACTGCTGGACCCTCTTCAGCTCAGCATCATACAGCTTCTCCAGCTCTTTACTAACTGTCTTCTCCAGCTGCTCCACAGCTGTCCTCACAGTCCCCACATAAGATGGCTGATGGACACTGACCTCTGTCCAGTCCTTGGTCTGTGGAGGAGTGTTGAGGGATGAGAAGCTCTGGAGGAGGTGGAGGTGGTCTTCAGTGTGTGAGAGCTGCTCCAGCTCTGTGCTCCTCTTCTTTAGCTTCCTGATTTCCTTTTCCAACTCTTCAATGAAGCCTTCAGCTTGTTTCTCTGTTGTTTTCTGTTTCTCTTCAATAATTTCAATGAGCTCATCCTGGCTCCTCTCAATGGAGCTCATCAGAACGGTGAAGACCTGAACACTGTGGGCTATCTCTCTTTCTGCATCATCTTTGCTGATTTCTACTGACTGTTTGAGTGTGTGAATCTTCAGTTGTCTCTGCTGGATCATCTGCTGAACTTCAGCATCCTTCTTAGCCAGCTGACTCTTCTTTTCTTCGTATCCCTCCTTCAGAGGAACAACAGGATGTAACTTGTGGTCTGATTCAGTGCAGAACTGGCACACACACACCTGTTCAGTCTTACAGAACAGGTCCAGAGGTTTGTCGTGCTTCTTGCATATCCTGTCTTCCAGATTCTCCACAGGGCCGGTCAGCTGATGTCTTTTCAGACCTGGGACTTTCTGATGCGGCTCCAGGTGAGTCTCACAGTACGAGGCCAGACACACCAGACAGGACTTGAGGGCCTTGAGCTTGGTCCCAGTGCAGACGTCACAGGCCACTTCTCCTGGTTTGGCACATTGTTGGTCAGGGCAGCTGCTGGCGTCCACTCTAACGGACTCTCTGTACTGAACGGTCATCTCACGAAACAGAGTGTTGACTGGCACTTCAGGTCTGTTTGTGAAAAGCTTGTTGCACATGGGACACCGACACACTAGACTACTGTCCCAGTACTGTGTGATGCAGGATTTACAGAAGTTGTGTCCACATGGTATGGTGACTGGATCAGTGAACACATCCAGACAGACAGAACACAGGAACTGATCTTGAGACAGGAGACTGCTGCCAGAGGCCATATCTAGAAACTGAGACCAGAAGTTGAACTGTGAGACATTAAAGTATAAAAATCATTGACTTTTCTTTTTTTTTTTTGCCTTTTGAGAGAAACGATCAGAGTTGTGCTATTTTTGCCAAGGATCATATTTCAAAGGTCTCTTCGCAAACCAATAGCCCGGCAAGTTGAAAACATTGGAACATATTCTCATTGTTCGTCATCGGCGTCAACGCTCCGTAAACAGTATTCGCTTCACTCACGTGTGTCTGTCTCGGACCAGCCGCGCTCTCGGGGAGAGGAAACGTGGGCTGTTCACGTCCTTCTGAAGACGAGACGGCGAAACGTTTTAACCGCAGCAGCGTCGGCGAGCCTCGGGTGTTTCGGTTTCAGTTCGTGCGGCGTGGCTCCGCCTCCGGAAACTGACACGGGTTTCCTGCCTGACGTCAGGCGGGAAACCGGTGGAGACGATACGCGACGTGCTTTTATTTTGATATGTGCCACTGATGCGCGCTAGTAATGCCGAGTACCCCCCTTGCTGGCTTTTCCGCGTTTATATGTGGGCTTTTGTTTTAGTGTCAACTGTCTCTTGTGAAAAAGTGTTGCACGCTGAGCCACACGGGGAGACGGAGAAACCTACATTAAACATTAAACCTCCGCATTCATTAAATCTTTGCCGATAACCTTTGAGCATTTACTATACTTCCTTTAACCCGTGTCGTCAGAACGCCCGCCTAACAGCCGAACAATCACTATGCGAACACTGCCATCTACTGTTCATTTTGTGAAAGTGCAACAAAATAAACGTTTTCCTTATTTATATTTACACGACTATGTGAAGGGCTCCTGTAGCAGCCACAAAATATAAAGGCGGCCATGTCCGTTTTTTCAAGGTCGACTCAAAGTGTCTGAGCGAATAGTCGACTAGTCGGTCCCCAGGAACCCCGATTACATAGGCTCTACTTTCCCTGACCTGCCTGCTTCACTGGTGACCTTGGATAATGGCGGGTTGGGTTTAGGCTTACACCCATTCACAGTAAAGAGTTGCGTGTATATTAATTGTTAATCCGTTTTATTTGCGCCATGATGTGTCAAGGCAAATAGCACATTGCTTACTGACAACAAGCGATTCCCCCTTAAAACGTGAATTGCAAAACGGACGTAGGACTAACCTGCATATATTTGGCTGCTCCGTTTGATTATTTTAAGGGATAAAGAAAAACTAGTCACACCCATCGAGAATATCTTTATAATAAAATCTGCCAGTTAAAAATGTTTACATCTAAAGATAAAAAAAAGTTGACAAAGTGGTCAACTAACCGACTACTCTGCGCCATACATCTTCAAAATAGTGCTTATTAAATAGTCTTCCTCTGTTTCTAGCTGGATCCATCAGGAGAGGCCAGACACTCCTGAGTGGCCGGTCTATGACTCAACCTAATACTCTTATATTAATGGACACCAGTCTTTTGAACAGGGGTCAGAATTAAACACATGATATTAACGGAGGGTTTGGTTGTTGTCAGCCTCCTGAACAGGCAGAGGATTGGTCTGAACCTTCACACCCCGTTGATTTAATTTCTTCTCTCAAAACATCCCATCAAATAATCAGATCAGTATTTACGGTGGCGTTCACCTTGTGTGTCTCTGCGAGGATCCGGCAGCACACAACACGGTCACCTTTAACCTCCTGTGGCGTGTGTGTGTGTGTGTGTGTGTGTGTGTGTGTGTGTGTGCGCGCGCGCGCGCGCGCGTGTGCACCCAGTCGCGGAAGCAGATCAAGCGGTCAGATAATTATCCATATATAATAGTGAATAATATTTCACTGCTGACCTCAGCATAGGAGAACTGAAGGAACACTGGGTGGACCAAAGATAATTTGCTTTATTCACCTCTGCGGCGGCTAGAGAAGCGCTGTATAAAATGCGACTTGATTGATTGACCTCGCCGCCATGTCTGTCTTACTGACGTCATGAGGGGGGATTAGACGCAGAAGTGCCGTCGACTCCGATGTTAAAACTCTAGTAGGATAATCACACAGTCATCTGCCAGTCACCCCAGCAGCTACAATAAAATATTTCCTATGGCTGAACTGTTTTGTTTTGTCTTTTGGTTTTTGGTTGTTTTTTTTATATATAGTTTTTTGCTTTAGAATGAAAAGTCATTCGCTTACATTCATTTTATATCATGAAAACCGCGATGGGTAAACCATCTGAAGTCTTTTGATAAGGGCCTCCTCTCCAGGTAGGTGAAAAAAGTGGTGGTTTGTCACCAAGCCCGAGCGCTGGAGAAGGGGCGATGCGCCTGTTGGAGAGCTGCACTCTTCTACTTGTTTTTGTGCCGTGTGGTGTGCACGTGCAATCTGGTTGCTGAGTGACATAAAGGAAGATCTGATGGTGATGCTGCAATAGCTGCTATAGTGCACACTGGTGTGCATTGTTGCTGCTGAAGATCAGTTGTCTTGTAGGTGTTGATCCAGTAGTGCATATAGTGCGTGATAGTGTATTTTGTATGTGACTGTGTTGGCTGCATCAGCACCCTGTGAATTTGTGTGTGTGTGTGTGTGTTGGGGGGGGGGGGCGCAGTCCGTTACCGAAGGTCCTGACTGAAATCCCACAGTACGCTACTGCCTATTACAGGGTAACAATGAAATCTGTGGACTGGGTTAAAGGTCAACACGTCAGCCAAGAGAGTTTCCTGCCTCATGTTTGCGCGACGTATCTACTACTCTTATTAATATCCAATTTAGGCTTGCAGGAGTCACACGCTTGAAATAATCATCTTTTGCAAGGTTTGACTTAAGTCCTTATCATCTTCATAGCTCACCTCCCATCTCCCCCATAACCACTGACGGGATCACACATACCTACAGACAATTTTTAGAAACTCGCACATCTTTAGACTGTGGTAGGACAACTGCACAAATACACAACACGGGAACTCCTCACAAACGAGCTGGATTCAAACCCACAACCATCTTGCCAGGAGGCGACAGTGCTAACAACTACAACCACCACATCACCTCTGGTTACGTCACTTTAGGGAAATCTGGATTCTCAGAGCATTTTTTTTCCAAACACTGCCCCTCTCTTTGCTTTCAAAGCTTTACAAGGGAAAGCGAGTTTTTATAGATTTACTCCAAAGTGGAAGGGAGCAGGAGGAGACAAAGATGATCTTTGTGCCAAAGGGCTCATAATGTATAATGCATGGCCCTATGAGTCTTCATTTGCGTTTTTTCTAATATTCACTTGGTTAAACATCTGGCAAAAATTGTGGGATAGATTTGTTTACAGTTCATCTCAATCTCATCTTCAGCCGCTTTTCTGGGGTCGGGTCGCGGTGGCAGCAAGCTAAGTAGGGCACTCCAGGTGTCCCTCTCCCCAGAGACACCCTCCAGCTCCTCCTGGGGGATCCCAAGGCATTCCCAGGCCAGACTGGACGTGTAGTCCCTCCAGCAAGTTCTGGGTCTACCCCAGGGTCTCCTCCCAGTTGGCCGTGCCCGGTAAACCTCCAAAGGAAGGCGCCCAGGAGGCATCCTAATCAAATGCCCGAACCATCTCAACTGGATCCTTTTGATGCGAAGGAGCAGCGGCTCTACTCCAAGCTCCCTCCAGATGTCCGAGCTCCTCACCCTATCTCTAAGGCTGAGCCCAGACACCCTATGGAGGAAACTCATTTCAGCCGCTTGTATCCACAATCTCACCCTTTCAGTCACTACCCAAAGCTCATGGCCATAGGTGAGGGTTGGAATGAAGATTGACTGGTAAATTGAGAGCTTTGCCTTCCAGCTCAGCTCCTTCTTCGCCACAACGGTCCAGTACAATGTCCGCATTACTGCTGATGCTGCACCAATCCGCCTGTCAATCTCCCGCTCCATCCTACCCTCACTCGTGAACAAGACCCCGAGATACTTGAATTCCTTCACTTGAGGCAACAACTCATCCCCAACCCGGAGGGAGCAATCCACCATTTTCCGGTTGAGAACCATGGCCTCAGACTTGGAGGTGCTGACTCTCATCCCGGCCATTTCACACTCAGCTGCAAACCACCCCAGTGCGTGCCGGAGGTCGCGTTCTGATGAAGCCAACAAAACCACGTCATCTGCGAGGAGCAGAGATGCAATTCTGAGGTTCCCAAAACGGACATACTCCTCACCTTGGCTGCGCCTTGAGATCCTGTCCATGAATATCACAAACAGAATCCGAGACAAGGGACAATCTTGGCGGAGTCCGACACCCACCAAAAATGTGTCTGACTTTGTGCCAAGAATGCGGACACAGCTCTCTTTGGTTATACAAGGACCAGATGGCTTGTAGCAACTGCCCTAGTACCCCATACTCCCGCAGCCCAACAATGTCCAGAGCCTTCAGCATCTCAGGGCGAATCTCATCCACACCTGCCGCCTTGCCACCGAGGAGCTTTTTGACTACCTCAGAGACCTCTGCCAGGGATATGGGTGGGGCTTCCCCTGAGTCTTCAGACTCTACCTCCTCCACTGAGGACGTGTTAGTCAGGTTCAGCAGCTCCTCAAAGTGTTCTTTCCCCCATTCAACAACGTCCCCAGTCCGGTTCAACAGTTCCACCCCCCCGGCTGAACACAGCCTGAGTCAAGCCCTGCTTCCCCTTCCTGAGTCGCCGGATGGTTTGCCAGAACTTCCTTGACACCAACCGAAAGTCCTCCTTCATAGCCTCGCCGAACTCCTCCCACGCCCGAGTTTTTGCTTTCGCAACAGCCGAAGCTGCAGCCCTTCTGGCCTCCTGGTACCTGTCTGCTGCTTCAGGAGACCCCTGGGCCAACCAAGTCCGAAAGGCCTCCTTCTTCAGCCTGACGGCTTCCCTCACCACCGGTGTCCACCAGCGGGTTCTTGGGTTGCCGCCTCGACAGGCACCGATGACCTTTTGACCACAGCTTCTGCCTGCTGCATCTACAATAGAGGCTTTGAACATGGCCCACTCAGACTCCATGTCTCCAGCCTCCCTCGGGATACACGAGAACTTCTTCCGGAGGTGGGGGTTGAAGACCTCACGGACAGGGGCCTCCGTCAAACCTTTCCAGTTCACCCTCACTACACGTTTGGGTTTGCCAGGTCTGTCCGGCAGCCTTCCCCGCCATCTGATCCAACTCACCACTAGGTGGTGATCAGTTGACAGCTCTGCTCTTCTCTTCACCCGAGTGTCCAAAACATATGGCCGCAGATCTGATGATACGACCACCAAGTCTATCATCGATCTTCGGCCTAAGGTGTTCTGGTACCAAGTACACTTGTGAAATACCTTATGTTCGAACATGGTGTTTGTTATTGCCAATCCATGACTCGCACAAAAGTCCAATAACAAGGCAACGCTTGGGTTCAGATCGGGGGGGGGGGGGCGCTCCTCCCAGTCACACCCTTCAAGGTTTCTCCATCGTTGCCCATGTGAGCGTTGAAGTTTACAGTTTAATAAGCTACATTTTACTGTTTAAGTTTCACCTTAACTCTATCCCAAGGCTACTTTTTGCCATAACTATGCAATCACCGTAAGCTATATTAATACAGCACTTGATCACGACTACTGAAGTGCTTAAAGTACATATTCGCTATCATGTTACCTCTAAATAAAGACTATTTTCCCAGTTTCTACAGCAAAACGTTTTCAAAAACGTACAGGAAACTGCGGAGAATATTAGATTGTGTATTTTCATGTACATGTAGTTTCATCAGACCACCTTAGATAACACCACCTGAACACACAATACGAGATTGATAGAGGCCACACTACACACATATGTTTTATATATATATAGATATATATATATATAGATATCTATATATATACATATAGATATATATGACAACTAGTATACAAAGGGTCAGAACTCTTGTAGAAGAATAGGCCTGCTTCTGCTTTGGGGTCCTGGTGGGACAATGTGATACACTTTACTCCAATCAAAAGTTTTTTCATAACGATCACAGAAAAGACAAGTGATTTCAACTTGAAGAGGAATATACTTGTAAAGCCCCATCATCAAATTCAGTAACCAATGACACTAACCGTTCAGGTTGAGCAGAAGCTCACCTTGTAGAAAGGTGCTATTCCTATTCACAGTAAAAATTAATTTAATATATTTTGGCATGTTAACCCCCCCCCCAGCATTTAGTGAGAAACATAGTATAATCAAGATGCATTTCAAAAACCTATACTAGCAACCCCCCAAAAACATTAGATTTAGAATGAGTTCAGATTTATACAGCATCTATACAGTAAATCTCAAACCTATGCGGTTGTTCTAGGTCAGTGCAATTAATAGGAAAGGAGACATGGAAGGTCACTTGAGATGCACCCCAGGGGTCCACTCACCTGCCCAAAGGGATTATTGCACACTACTAAGGCCTCTCAACTGTTATCACAAGTACATAAAAATACCAGGTCTCCCAGTTTTCTAGTTTTTAATTCTCTATATTCTTCATAAATATCAATAGTAGAGGTCCCCTGTAAGCTGAAAAGTGCTCAACTCAAAATATATAGCAAGATCATTATCTTCTTCATCGTACGTGTCATTGGCCCAGGAAATTCATTAGTTTGGATGCCTCAAAGGTTCAGTGAATCGGAGCCAATCCAAATTGATATGTGAAACGAGACAAACATGTTTAGTGGAATCTGCAGGAATCATTAGCAAAATCAAACTTCACACGCGTACTGTGGTCCATTCAGTGACATGCAACAAAATGACATCCGAGGTGACAAGAAACAACCTTCAACATGGAGGAACATTGATAATCGCATGATTATGACTTTTCATCATTGCAAATCTTTGCTGTAGAAAAAAAAATAGCCATGTAAGGCACAAAAACCAAAGCAGCGAGTATGGTTCGTCTTTACCAAATTTCCTTCAGTATCTTATGAGACTGCTATTGTACTTGCATACATCCCACACCAGAAGCCTTACAATAATGGTCAATCATGTACTGCATTTCCATGGGTATGATACAAGTTTGTGTACACACCCCCACTGCAATATGCAAGCAACTGAAAATCTGCTTTTTAAAAAGTTGGCTAGAATGTAAAATCGTGATCTTGAAGGTGGCCTTCTATTCAGGGATCTTGCTCCATGTCAGGATAACAATGTGATGATGAAATAAGACCAGAGAGGAAAACCAATGATCTGACAAGACAAAAAATGTCTCATCGTTCCATTTGAATTCAAAGGACTGCGCTCAATGCAGTTGCAGGGGTTTGTTGCCATAAGGGCAGACAGCACAGATCACCCCATCTAAGCTCCATTTCTCTAGTATGGATGGAGAAGCCTTCTGGATCCAGCTGAGTGGCTGAACAGCAGGCTTTGTCAGTGCTACATTTCAACCTGCCGCCCACTGGGAGCAGACGCCCCGCTTTATTTGCAAGCCAAGCTGCTGATCTCAGGTAAAGCAGACGCATCTACAAAAAAACTGGTCAGAATGAGAGCCACTAGGTAAATATACACGTGAGAAGCCACGTGTCTTAGAACTGTCTAGCAGGGTAAAGTATTAATGCTGCATGAAATTTATTCAGGAAGTGAGTCCATTTTCCTCTTCACTGTTTAACATTAATACACGTCTTCCTGAATAAACTGAACAGGAATTAACTGTAACCTGTGACATAGTTACACTCAAGTGTGTCAAGTAGAAAACAGTAGCAAAGAACCCCCAGGGGATTGAGAACAGTTACAGAATGAGAACTTCCCACCCCAAACGTTTTGTCCTTCCATTCAAGTCGTAGTGGAATTCAGGTGCAGTTTACTGTTGGTCGAGCTGAAGAAAGAATCAGAATTCTTACCAGGTCAGATTGAAAATACATACAGCAACGCTCTAACAAGGATTGACCATTTTCACATTCAGTCAGTGTTACCGAAAATGTTCAAGGCTCCTCTGCTTACAGTCATTAGAAGAATATACTGACTCCTACATCTTTTCAGTTACACTTAGCCAAATAAGTCTTTGAGATCATTGTTGACAGACGTGCTATGTTTAAGCCCGCTTTGGTTCATGTTAGGCGCAGTGGAGGGTTGGGAAAAGTTATGTGGGCTGAAAAAGGGGTTGGCCTGCATCCCAAATGCACTGGGCACTGCTCCCATGCCTAATGGTGCACTCTGGAGTTGAGCAGTCTGAGTAGCTTGGGCCGAACCAAACTGATTGAGCCAAGGGGTGTTTGTTCCGGCGGTAGCCTTGGGACCCATTTGGTTGAGGGTGACTTTGGGTTTGCTGGAGGTGAAGAGATTATCCAAGGCAGACATGTCAGGAGCTTTGTTTGTCTGCCCTGGGTTTCCTTGATTCTGGGGCAGGGCAGTGAAGTTTGGGGTGCTGGTAGTGGTGGCCATGCCCCCATAGAGTCCGGGGCCTGGAGGGCACATGCCCATCCCCCCTGCCTGGAAGCCCATGGCTGGGTTGAAGCCATTTGCTGCAGGGGTGCCCATGGAGCCCATCATGGGGCTGGGGGAGGGGAAGGCAGCTATGGTGGTACCCTGGACAGGAGCAGGTCGTGCAGTGTTGGCCAGAGACAGGCTATTTAGAGACGTCATATTGTTCAGAAGACTGCTGGTCAGATCCTTAGCCTGCATACACAGCAAGAGAGAAGGACAGAAGTCATGTACAGTCTTGAGGGAGACATTCTTGAGAAAGTGTGGATATACCGACATCTCACAACTGCTGTAACACAGCTTGGGGATAAATGGCAACCTTGACAATGTCTGCAGATTTGTGAATGGGTGCTTACAATTTGCAGGAATGCCAAAAAACAGGAACAGGATATTGGCAAAATACTGTAATGTGTCAGCAATTAATTATTAACAAGAGCTGCATTTGGAGCAGTTGCTGTTATTTGAGCCCCTAGCTTGGCATCTGTCCTTATTGCCAATGCTTCCAGCATAGGCAATAAGGGCAAAGTATCTTGAATTACTATTTTGTATCCCTAATGGTTTACGGACAAACATTTTGTATTTTGTGTGTTTGTATTACCTGTGAAGTGGTGGTAGCTGGTTTAACAGTTTGTGGGGCTAAGGGTTGCTGGTTCCTCAGTTTTGCTGCCTGCTCCTGCTCCTTAGCCAATCGCTGCTTCTCCTCCAGTGTGAGAGACATCTAGTGAGACAGGATATACATGGAAAGAACAATAATTAATCCATGTTTAAAAAGAAATATCAGGTGACTACTACAAAACCTGATGGGAAAAGGGTGAAATGTGTGTTGTTCCTGAGATAGTTGCCATACTCTATTGGGCTGGGAGGCTGGTGCTGAAGATCCATTCTCTTTCCCATTAACTCCTGTACTGCCAAATATGTCATCAATCTGAAAAGCAGAGTTTAACATGTTAGTGGAAAATGCAGATATACACTCCTCTGACTTTGCAGTTCAGTTCGTTTTAGTGATGTTCATGTAGTTTGACATGGTGGTGACTTCCAAAATTTAAAAAAAAAAAGGTTTTGTACATCCCTGTTAGTATCTATGTACATCAGAATCTGAATCAAACAGTCATTTCATGCACTTGCACACATGACATGAAACTAAACATCGTTTTCCCCAACACACAGCAGTGCAACACATACAACTAAAAAAAAAAATCACTGTCCAGGAGAATCAACGCCAAGCCAGGATAACTGTCGGAACTGCCGGTCTGCATGGGCTAGCAGTTAGCTTAGCCTGCCCTGCTTCCGCATCCTGTCAGACCACCCTTGGCATTTCCTCTTCGGGCACAGCTCTGGTCAAGGCCGCAGTCCTTGGGCCCACAGGATACAGCAGACCAAACTCCCTCAGCCTATCCAGCACTAGCTCTCCCAGCCAGACACCTTCGACACACCTCCCCGCACTCCACACGATGACACTAAAACACAGTCAAGGCTAGGCGAGGCCGCCGCCAGACCACCCTTGGTGTTATCGGAACTGCCGGTCTGCTTGGGCTAGCAGTTAGCTTAGACTGCCCCGCTTCCGCATCCTGTCAGACTGCCCTCGGTGTTACCTCTTTGGGCACAGCTCCAGGTAGGGTCGTGGTCCCTGGGCCCATAGGATGCAGCAGACCAAGCTCTCCCGGCCATCAAACGAAGACAAATTTAGACGCAGACGTGGACAAAGACACTGAGTGAGGCCGCCACAAACATGAATTCGCGCCGCCATCTTCCCACACTGGACGCATGTGAATATCAAAACATCTAAAAACTCTTAGGTGCCTGTGTACACTTTCCTTACAGACAGGCATCTTTTTTTTTCCTTCTCTCCTGACCTCTGTCTTAGTCATCATGGAATTGACTTCTAACCTGGTTGCCGGGGCTGGGTGTGCTCTTGGTCTCCTCTGATTGGTTCCCTTGGCTGGAGATGGTCATGCTCCTGGTATTGAAAAAAAACAACCAGAAAACCGAGTCAAAGGGGATATGAATAAAGGCACTGGTGTTCAAACCAGCTAGTAATATCAGCCTCACTATCATCCTCATCCTAAACATGATACATTCACTTACAACCAGGTTCTCTGTCCAACACTGGCTAAAATCCCCATCAATATGCATGAGGATTTGCTGCCTGCCTCACTGACATATCTACTTGTTGAAATAACAGACCACACTTAAGGGAAAAATTTATCTGGCCTGTATTTATATTTTATACTTTGGTCCGTTCACTTGCATGGGTATCGCAGGATGCCTAAGAACAGGCACTAGAGAGCAGCAGAAATGGTTTGGCTTCATTTTTAAACCAAACTCTCACTCCCTAAGTCCAGGCCCACGCTATCTCTCAGTCAGGCTTCTGCAGTGCATTTCTCAGCAGTCCCCCTGCCCATTCAATCAAACCACTGCAAAGAATCCACTATGACGCTGTGCGCTTCGTTTTCAACTTGCCTAGTTGTTACTGGCTACCGGTTGCTACCCACATTAAGTTAAACACATTACTGCTGGATTTCTGAGTAATTCAAAAAACTGCATGACTTACCAGTAAGACCCTGTTAACATATTTATACCTGCTCACCCTCTCCATTCTACTTCTGGAAAGTTACTATGCCCACTTCAACAGTGAGGATGGTGGAATGAACTCCCGCCCATAAAAATGTTCCCTCCTCAAGCATAGCTTAATCCATACATCGTGATATGACTGTGATGCCTATTTGTGGCATTGTGCAGCTAATTTGAAATCCACATTTTGCCACATCACTACTGGTAATCTACCTTCTGTGCACTTACACTAATCTCACTTGACATGAATACAATTGAGTTCTCCCAGATGCTGGTAGGTTGACACACGGATATATCGGAATTACTGACTCTCTTTTGGGGATAATAATAGAGGGATAATAACCTCTGTTGTTCTTGCATGACATGCAGTTGTTCCAGCTTGGTCTTATGTTCGGCCTCCATACGATTCAGCATGTCCCGGATCACCATCATGAACGAGTTAAACTGAAACACACGATCCATCTGTTAGTATGGAGGAGATGGGACTGGAGGGTAAATTATGTGAAATTCCACTGTTTTGGGTGAGCGACCCTGTTTGTGCATGTTTGCCATATGCCTGCCACGCACCTGGTTGAGATTGAGGTTGTTGTCTATGCTAAGACTAACTAAGTGAGGCAAGCTCTTGGTGGAAAGGTGTTCTTTGGGGATGCCGAGTTTTTTATGGGTGAAGGTACACTTATAGATCCCTGAGGAGAAAAAAAAATGATCCAACAACCACACATTTATCCTTCAAGGCTGCTAAATTGTGTTAATCATTAAGGAGTGAAAAGAATACATGGAACATGTTACCAAGGATTCCCATGAGTACAGCTGGTTCTCGAGAGGGGATCTGTTGTAAGAAGGGCAGAATCTCATCGATGACAAACCACTTGTCTAGATATTCTAGAATCTTCCCCAGACACACCAGCGAGTTCACCCGCACCTACACAAGGACAAACGTAAGCACACATTACAGAGACAGAATGGATACAGAGCTGGGTATAGCATCACCATGACACAGATGAAACAATTTCCCTAGATTATAGTCAGCTCCCCGGGTGATCAGTAATAACTGATGGCAAATGCAGATCGAGAGAGAGAGAGAGAGAGAGATGTAATGAGTTAATTTGATGAGAATTCACCGCTAGTGAGGAGGTCTGGAGGCAGGCTGACTTGATGCGGGGGATTAGGGAGTTCTTCATAGAGGGGTAATCAATCAGGTTGGCAAATGTTGGAATGATGTTCAGGCACAGCTCCTGGTAGGGCACAGATTAGTTGCTATTAAACAAACATGGGACAAGTAGAGTAGTTCTTATTGTGTCTAAGGTGGACTTGGCTCTACTTTTATGCAAATGTAAAATTTCCAAGTGAATTTTCCACATATTCATTCATCTATCCAACCATACCTGCTTAATCCAATTCAATGTCCCAGGGACAATTTTTTTTTTCAGGTAATTTCTAAATTTTCAAGTGTGATATTAGGATGAGGCCATCTCTAGAGCAACAAAACAGTATTTTACTAGAAATATCTATAAGGTTTACATCCACAAAATCAGGCTACTTTAAGGCAGCCCAAATTCAGTATCAACCCCCCACCATTACTTGCAGTCCTAATCACATAAACGTTAAGTCCAACCACTCAACATAAAGGGTGACATTTCCCTTGGTGACTGATCTGAAGGCAAATAGGGAAGGTTATGATAGGGATGGAAGGGACCCTTTCCTGCTCCCTGTACCTGGATCTGTACAGAGGGGGCCTCCAGGGCTCGGTAGACCATAGGCAGCACACTGTTCTTGATATCCTCTGCTGGCGTTTTGGTCAGCAGCAGGTCCATCTTCTGCAGAAATATCAGCAGGATCTGCATGACACAGAGACATGGTTAAGAACTAGGTAGGGGCAAAAAGGGGTGGTTGGGGGCAAGACAACTCTGTTCTCCTCCAATGTTAAGAGAATGAATAGCAGTTAATAGGAGGCTATGATTTTGGCGAATGAAATTATTTTTCTTAAGTATTACTGGAGATGCAACAAACAGACACTGGTGAATACTAGTTTAGGATAGTCTTGGAAAAGACCACTCACCATATTGCTAGCCTAAAGAGGCATGAAAATAAGAATAGAGAGAAAGACAGGTGTTGATACAGTATTAGTACAAACTACAAACATTTTATAGGGCACTTTCACTTGTAAGGTTACACTGATCCATGCAAAATATTAAACACACAATGCCAAGAGCACAAAATAGATTACATCAAGAATGAAAATCGAGATGACTCACATTGCCCTAAATGTTTTTCTAAAGGAAAGGCAATGCTAAATATCTGGCAAACCCATGCTTAATAATGTACTCATACTGAACCATGGCAAATAAATGCTACACAAAAAAGACCTGAGTTTAAAAAATATATATATAATGAATGAAATGGGGGGAACAAATTACATATAAACAAAGGATATGCTAAACATGAGTAAATGTACATTTAAAGATACCAACACTTGTGAAACCTGTTACAAATTATAATGTGAATATTCATAAAAATGAATGTTCCTTTCATTGGCCCCCCTCTGCAGAAGATTAGAGCCAGGTGACCCACAGTATAGCATCCTAGCAACTGTTTAAGAGTCAGCGTCTTGCCTAAGGGCACTTGAATATGGCACTTGTGCATGCTGATTTAGTTGCCAATACTCCTAGACAACTGCCATCAAAAAACTGCACCAAGGATGCAACGCTGTAGGTCATCCTGCACTCAGGCCTACTTGAGGAGTGCATGTGTACAGCTCTGTATGCTCGTTTCAGCTTATTGTGCTAGTCACTCTGGAAAAATGTGGGAAAAACAAGATCCTCTGTGTGATGATTACCATGTGTGACAATATGTAAACTGGTAAATAGTGTCTTTTTTTCTTCTGCTGACACAGTGGAGGTATTTTAACTGACTTCACCACTGCTTCAGCTTCACTTTGATGAGCCTGGACTGGGGAGTATCTATTTTTGAGCTTTTTTTGTAGAAATTTAGGCATGTCAGCCCCTACACCTGTTATGTACTAACAACTGCTTGTTTGTGTATGTTTACCTGGACAGGCTCCTGCTGCTTGAAGACGGGTGTGAGGTCTGGCAAGATGAGGCGGATGTACTCATCCTTGGTGCATTCCTCAGCAATCAGCAGGACATTGGGAAGCACGAAGGGCACCATGTCCGGGTTGACGAACTCCGAGGTCAGTGCCGGCAGGATCCGATGCACCACGACCCTCTGACAGAAAGGAGAACAGTGAGGACAAATAGTATTTACTAGTGGATGAGAGTCAATTTAATTTGGTTGAATCTTTGACATTAAGAACAGGATGACATCACACAAATTCCAAGTTCCATAGCAGTAAAAATAAGTTAATATGCTCCAAAAAAAAAAAAAATCAAAAACACAATGTAAAGAGGAGGTGATTTTATGGAGGTGATCATTGGTCTGATACAATGAAAATCCCTGGATTTGGGTAAATCTGAAAGGAGGCTTTCCAGGGAAAAGATGGATTCAACTTGGCAGTCCAGAAAGGGGGCTTATCAACAAGGATTTGATGGCAAGGATTGGAGGTCCAGGAAAATCCCATAATTTTGCTGTGGAAAAGACTCAGGAGTGTCTGAGCTTGATTTTTGTGTGGGTTGACCTGCAAATCACTGTGTCTACACTTTATTTTGAGACAAACGCTCTTAAGTGAAGACAAACCAAGTGTCTCCCACTGGGTGCAGTGGATGTCTCAGCAGTCTGCACCGGGGTTTTCCAGGGTGACCATTCTGTTTCCCCAAGAGCGAAAGTAGTCCCGTGTTGTTGTGATTACCTTGGGTAGTTTAGGCAAGACTTTGGGCAGGCCTTTATAGAACTGGGACTTCTGCAGATTGTCCCTCTGAAACAGGGTGTCAAAATACTGCAGGGTCATGGCGCCCACATCGTCGAAGAACGGGATCTGGATTACACACATAGGAAACTCAGGTGTCAGAACAGACATTACTGCAAGAACCGTTTACCAAAACTGTACATAGTACAACGCTGAGGCAACAATGGCCCATGTCTCAGCATAATTCTGAGGTCAAAAACACAAAAAACAATCAGTTCCGTTTCCATTAGCAAATTTTAAACAATTCATTAAACAATTACCCTGCACAAAGGAGCATAACACCCAAGAGTAAAAAAAAAAAAAGTTGAACTGACAAAAATAACTTTCAATTAGCCCTGTGATGGCCTGGTGGCCTGTCCAGGGTGTCTCCCCGCCTGCCGCCCAATGCCTGCTGAGATAGGCTCCAGCATCCCCGAGACCAGGATAAGCGGTTCGGATAATGAATAGAACTTTCAATTAAAGATGTTCAAAAATCTCTATCCTGCCTCTACTGCGAACGCATCAACTTTTCCATTTCAAGCTACTGAGATATTTTTGTGACATTTGGAAGATTTTTTTTTCATTTCCCCCATTTAGTTTCTCTTCTTTGTGACTTCAATGACATAATAAAGCTACTATAATGACAATGCAGCTAACATTTCTGTGTGTACATGCATGTGGGCATTTGCATTGAGGATGCAGACCTTGGTCATCTGGTCGGCATCAGGTCGGACATTGGGTGTGACGCTGAGCAGCATCTTGACGTGTTCCCGCACCTCCTCTGGGATTTTGTTCAACAGCGCTGGACTCATGCTGCTCAACTAGAGAAGAAAGGGGGAAAAGAGGAGAGAAAAAAAGGAGTATGAAAGAAATGAACAATGATGTGTTATTGTTGACATGCAAGTATTTAAGTATATGCCAATAGTTACCTTTATGATCAACATAATATCTAAAACTTAATTTCATGAATCAATTATATTCATCTCCAGATCCTTGTGACTCAACCTGAAATTTTGTGATGACTCATGTTAGCTCCCCGAGTGGAATAATAATACATTTATGAGCGCCTTTCAGAGTACTCAAGGACACCTTACAAAACAGTTAAAAACAAGCAGCACAGTATCGGACAGTATAAAAATAAAACAAAGCAGGGGTATACAAAAATAACAGGTATAAAAATCCTCTGCGCAAAGGTCAATGTGAGTGCAACCATTAAAGTCAGGATCAGACTGGATATGCCAGTTTGAAAAGGTGTGTTTTGAGATGGGATTTGAAGGTGGAAAGAGAGTCAATATTGCAAACATCTTGTGGGAGAGAGTTCCAGAAGTGGGGGGCAGAAGGACTGAGGGCTCTAGACCCCATGGTAGTCAAGTGGGCAGACGATGTGAGTTGAATGGCAGAAGAGGATCTGAGCGTACGGGAGGGTGTGTGGATATGAAGGAGTTTGGAAAGATAATACGGTATTTAACATGGAGCCAGTGGAGCTGCTGAGGACAGGAGTGATATGATCTATGGAAGGAGTTCTGGTAATGATACGGGCAGCTGAATTCTGGTCCAATTGAAGTTTATGAAGACACTTGATGGGAAGACCAAAGAGCACTGGCTAGTATGAACCATTGTGTGTAACTCAATCTTTTAAAATAATAGGCTTTACGGAGGTCGGTTCGTAAGTACCGGAGTTTGTAAGTCAGGCATTCATAACCTGGGGGCTACGTGTATTGTTCGAAGAGGTCAATTGCTGGTGAATATTTTCAATTTTGGCATTAAAAAAGGTCTGATCTAATTAACTTCGCATAAGATGATTTGGCTGTGGACAAAGCCTCCTTATCAAGTATGTGGTTGTCTTTTATGAACAACAAGGCCAGTTTTCGCATAAAGGCATTCCACGCTATGGCCATGAGCTCTAAGCTGGCGTAATGCAGGTGTTAACCAAGGAGCAGAGTGAGCAAAGGAACCCGACTGGGTTTTTAAAGCAGCAAGACTCTTTAAAAAACTATAAAGTTCATCGTTGCAATGAGAAAACAGTTCATCTGGGATGGATAAATTGTCTTTGTTGGGGAGGTTTTCAATTCCACTAGAAAGAGCAGATAAATCAATATTCTTAATGTTATGGAACGAGACGGAACGCAAGAAATTTGTTTTGGATAAAGTTAACATTGGAAGACACTACCTTGTGGTCAGAAATGAGAAAACCAGATAAACTGCAATAAGGAAGAGTTACATCAGATCAAGGCTGTGTCCTTTAAAGTGTGTAAGAAAATCAATATATTGCTGTAATCCAAAATTGTCCAGGCATGATGTAAAATTCCTTGTGAGGGTATTGTTGACATTGTCCATGTGTATATTAAAGTCACCCAGTAATATTACATTAGGGGACAAAAATACAAGGTTAGAAAAACAAAGTTTGTTAGAGAACTTGTTGGGTTTGGGTGGTCGATAAACAGTGGTTAGTATAGCAGGATTAGGCACCTTGATTTATAGGGCAACGGACTCAAATGAAACGTGCACAAGCACAGCTACACAAGACACTTTCCACTGTAAAGTATCGTGATTTGCAGGTGCACACAAACCCAGGAGGAACAGTTTGATATATGCTGTGAAAAGTCACTGGGTTGCTGCCACGTCTCAGTCAAGCATAAGAAATCAAACTTACGATCATTCAGTAGGTCATAAAGTAGAAGTCCCTTGTTGGTTAGCAAGCAGATGTTAAATAACCCGATGGGATTGTTTCTGTCGAGTTTGACACTAACCGACCTGGCTAGGTTAGCTAGCGTGCTGTGGTCAACAGTCTGTCCCTACTTTCTTGAGGGATGAGGAATGGAAGACCAGAAGGAACGTATTGGTTTTGTGTCGTCCAAACTGAAGCTCCAGCAGGAATACAGACCAGAATCTCTCTTCCTGCATACTATTCAAAGCCCAGTTGAGGATAACACAAACTATTTAAAAATGGATATAATGTCTGGCTATGAAGGTCATCTACACTGATAAACAAAGACAAAACAGTCTTTTGTTCTCTAGAACGTATAACAAAAGCCAGACAAATACAACCTTGCACCATGGATGGTTCAGAGTATGCAGGTTTACCTAACATCCAATCACTAGAGCAGGTGATTTCACAGATCTGCACAAATTCGACCAAAGAGAACAGACCAATTGGTGAATTTGCCTGTTGTAGCGATTAGCTCAAAAGAAATCCTGCATACTCATGCCGTTCCATGGCATAAGGTATACGGTTGTGTATGACTGTAAAATGGATGACATACTATGTCAAACCTTTGAGAATGCTCTCACTCCCGACACACCATTTTTTCATTTTTCTATGTGAGATACTACAGTGCTGTCCTCAAAATTGCAGTATAGGGTTTTGGGTTTAATCTGTATCTGGTATGACTGACCAACAGATGCACAACAAAACTAATTAACAATTTCTCTCCAAGTCTGTTCTTTATTTATTGTTGAGTACCGAGGCTGTACTTCAGCTAGAGGACAGAGAGCCATTTATCCATGTCATTATGAGAAAGAGTAAGACATGTATCAGAATCATGTTTATTGGCCATGTAGGTTTGCACAAACATTGAAATTGACTCCAATTTCATGGCTCTCTCTCAGTGTACTTAACATAGAATAACAACATAGTTTCTTAAATTGTTTGTCTCCACAACCCCACTCTCCCTCTGCCTCACCTGGTCCAGTTGTCTGCTGAAGCTCTTGAAGATGTCATGCTTGTTGACCTGAAAAACAGGCTTGCCCTCACTGAAGACAGCATGCACAACCACACCCAGGGAGTACATGTCAGAGGCGGAGTCACAGCTGACTGACAGGATGTACTCGGGGGCCAGGTACTCCGGGTTGGGCAGGCACAGCGGAGGGAGGTTGGGCTCCCATTCTTTGCATGTGTACTTAGGCTTAAAGGGGTGAGGAGTTGAAAAAGACAGGAGTGTGAGAGCAAAAACACACAGAACGACTACATCTTGCACTTGTGACAGCACTCGCATGTTTCGTTCCATGATATTATTACTTTGTGTCCTTTAGGCAAATGAACCGAGTAATCTGTATTTAAGTCTACATTCATATTATAGATTCTATGATGACATCTGGCCAGATAAAGTGTCCCATTTCCGTTATGACCCATCACTAACCAGTAAATTCCCCTATTGAAAATGTAATGGTTTTGGCTGTGGGGAAAAACAATAAAATAAAATCCAAGATTTACAGTAGTGTACCTGACATGGTAAATCTCTCTCACACACACACAAACACTCACCTCTGCGTCTGAAGGGTTAATTGAAGAAATGCTGAAGTCAAAGCCCATAATCTTCCATGCCCCGCTCTTGTTGAGGATGATGTTCTCCGGACACAAATTACCATGGACCATTTTCACTCCACTGTGGAGGAAGGACAGGCCCTCCGAGATCTGAGGCAGGAGAGATTGAGGAGGAGGAGTTGGGGGGGGGGGGGGTATAATTTTAATAACAGCAAGAAAAAAAAAGTAAAATGAGGGGAACGAAATGGCAAGTTAGGACCAAAGTGAGAGGGAGAGGGAGAAAAAGGGACAGATAGAGTATAACACAAGAGGGATTAGACAATAAGAACGCAAAACAATCCATAGCCAGAGGGACAGAGAAAACAGCAAGAAAAAGAAAACACTGGAAGAGAAAATGAAAGAGAAAGGGTAAAAGACTGAAGAAGCAATGCCCTCCATGATGCTACATTTCAACAATCTGACAACAAAAGAACAAACCAACGCTGAACTCACAGGCCAGTCCATATGTATAGCCTAGCAACACGTTTATTGACTTTGCAGCAGAGCACAGTGAGTACTCGTCGGGTTTCCAGCTAACAACAGACATAAAACCTGTGGGGCTTGAAACTGAGCTGGCTCAACTGGCTCTGAAAGGCAACAGCATGGGAATGCATCCATCCAAATACAGGCTACATGAAAGTACAACTTGCCCGACAACTGGATTTGTTGCAATAAGAATTAAGTTTAAGTCAAAACTGAAGCACTTGAGATGATTTCCATAAGGTAAAATAGCACTTTTTTATACTGTCCTAGACATGTTTCTTTTTTTCTTTTTCTTTTTAAACCATCAGTTGTCCAGGCAAGGGTTGCTGAGTAGACATGCTATTTCAGCAGTGTTTGTCATGAGTACCTAAACAGATGCTCACTGCAACAAGACTTCAACTGTTGGCCAATGAGTAACCACAGAGAAGCAAGTGCTGATTCAAAGGTGGTAAGTCAAATCATAACCTCTAAAATTCAGCAGCAAGTCAAAGCTAGCGAGACAAACAAATTCAAACAAAAAGGCAGCCGATATAAGGCATATTTGTCAAAATATTCCATTTTTAAGCACCCTCACCAGATATTATTTGCTGCAATTGGTGCATAATTTGCTGTGGCCTGCAAGCATGAGCCAAGTCTTTTGAGGGGTGAGAGGTGAAACATCAAAAACAGCCGACACTGGTTCCTCATCTCATCTCATCATCAGCCACTACCCTGGCTCCTGTATTTTTGAATCCAGAAAACTAAAAAGTGGGATGTGTGTCAGTTGTTCACTTTGTGTTGGTACCATTTACCAACCTCAGCTGATATGTTATCACGTTCTGCTTTAAAAGGGGATATGTGTAACAATTGGCCAACTGTCAAATTCAACCTCCAAACAAATAGGGGGCAGCATATTACCAGAAAGTTGGGGCGATGTGCACAGTCCCTCCCAAAGGGACTTCACCCAAGAGGAACTATGGGAATTTAGGACAGAACTGCGCTTTTGTCACAAGGATTTCTAACTCGTCGCTGCAATTTTGCATGCACGTACACAAAAAAATACATGGAAACGTAGGCAATCTTGTCGAGCCACGCACAAAGAAAAAATATCGGACCTTAAGAAAAAAGCATTTGTTTGGAGGGTGTGCGGCTCATAGACTGACATTACATGACCGTACATGGCACACTCAAGCTGAGACACAAAATCTTCCAAATTTACTCAATTTTTTTAAATCATTGTAATGTCCTCAATTCTCGCTCTGTTCCGACACATAATACATCAAAATGTTTGCCGACTTCTTGTGACACTCAGGATGTAAACATCTAGCTGTGCAATTTATAGTTTTTGAGATACGAGCATTTGTTCGAAGGGTGCGCTCCAGTACCGTCAGAGCAACGCCACTTCCTCGTCATTTCACGTTGGACTGAGGGCGGACTGGATGCTACAGTGACTCACTATCACTTCTTGAGGTACAAAGTGGTATTACAAGACGGAACGTGCCGGGCCGGGGCTAGCTGGTTAGAATGCTACCTTCAGTGGATATCTCTGCAACATAATACATAGACGTCTTTGACATAAAGTCAGAACTGTTATTTCTTCACATTCTGTTGATAATGTTAATATTTGAATGTTTTACACTAAAATAATTAATATAGCCCCTTTCAGTAAGGCTAAAATATTACATAATGCACCATTAAGTTGGCTCTTAGGCACTCTGAACATCTTGTCTGCCTAGCTACCTTCCTGTCTGTTTCATGTGTTACAGGCCAAGATAAAGCCAGTCTCCTACTGCTAGCCAATGACTAACCTCACTAGAACAAGTAATGATTAAAGTGGCTTATTCATTGGCATTTTGACTGCCTTTCTGACTCACCTGTAGCAGGCCATACTTCGTCTCCACGTCAAAGAGCTTGTATTCCTTGATGTCGCAGGGCACAGGGCTGGGCAGATTATCCCACTGGCCTAGCACGTTGGACAGACTGGCAAAGACTGGCTCTGTGCAGAATGCCAGGCAGTCCCTGAGGATGCGACACAACCTTTTATTTGTCTCATTTGAAATAACTGCTCTACAGTGTTGAGTCATCCTTGTGCAGGAAGGGGTTTAATCATGGGAGCAGAAGCAAAAGAGGAAATTGAGAACCTACCAGGGTAAATGAGAGCAAAATAAGAGCAGGTGCAAGAGTGTGTCAACCCTTGTGCTTACAAGAACCATGAGCGTCAGAACTGGACCTTGGGCAATGTTCTGGGCAATGTTCTACTGGGAAACCTTGGGTCCTGGCATTCATGTGTAAGTTATTTTGACACGTACCACCTTCCTAAACATTACTGTAGAGCAAATACGCCCGTTTATGGCGATGGTCTTTCCTGATGACAGTGGCCTCTGGTGGTTTTAATGTTTTAGCTGATTGGTGTACACACATACATGTGCACACACACACACACAAACACTCAAGAGGATGTAAATGAGTCAGAGTTGTGATTTAATTTTCAAGAAGAGGAAAAACTGCAGGACAGGTCTGTTTGCTGATGTATGTGTCTACTCACCTGGACTCTTCCAGAGGGTGCTGGACAGTAAGCAGACGAGGGTGGCGTAGTCTGGTCAACTGCTGCACCCCTTTTTTCAGGGAGTCAATGATCTGGTCCTTGTCAAACTTCTGGTACTTGTCTATCATCTTCTTGTCAAACACAAATACTGCAACCTCCTAGCAGGCCAAAAGCAAGTCCCAAATTTAGCGTCATCATGTCCACAAGCGATTATTGCTGTGGAATATGCTAGACTGACTATATTAGCAGAGTCAGTGCACAGTCACTATCCTATGCCTTTTAAATCAACCAAGACATGTAGGCCAAAGCCCACACACAGGCATCTCTTTTTTTCTAGTTTTAAATGAATTTTAAGCACTTAAAAGCTAGAAAAAAAATCTAAAGGGAATTAGATGTGTTTCAGCTTTCTGGTTACAATCAATTTAACAATCCCACTGTAAGCAGAAATGTGTCACCAAAACACAAAAATGGTTGAAAAAGTCTGGTCGATAAAAGGTTACTTGCTCTTGGGAGAAATTTTAAAACTCTTTCCATTGCCCATTATCACATGATCTCTTTATCAACGTGTAAAAAACTCCACTTCAACCAATCATAAACAGTTTTGCAACATTAGGGTCCCCCCCCCCCCCCGATATTCTGGCATTTCCGTTCATTTCTACTTTCACTACTGAAAATTTGCATTGAAATAGCCCAGTTGAAACGGAGCTACAGAAAAACTCATACCTGTTTGGTGGACTTTTTGGTGCCATTATAGATTCTCCAGCACATGCCAGGCCCACCACTGGCAATGTGGCGGCCCACTTCAAACTCCCGCGTCACCGGGTTGCCCATGACAGCACTGGTGACATCAGCAGTCACCTTGGTGACAGTGCTTTTCAGCTTGTTCAGCATGGACTCCATGTTCACGGCTGACCTCACAGCTGAGGTGAGGGGGGCACACCACAGTAGACAGGCTTAGTGGGTAAAATGTTGAAACACAAGTTGTCTCTAAAATCAGTGACGAGGATGCAGGGAGGAAGAAGTAGCCCAACCCTTTTTCGAAACAGGCAAAAGCACAGAGCAAACCATCACACGCGTTGTGAAGCACCTGCCACTTTGTCAGCTTTTTTTTAAATCAGCAGAGGAATTTGCACATCAGCATCAAGCGAGAACAAGCCATTTTCAGATGTATGAGCTAGTATTAGAGGACAGACAAAACAGCAGATTTAACCATGCCAAATTTAGGCTCACATTCACATGCCTCAAAGAAACTTGGAAATATTAGGGGCTAACGTACATAGAAAAATAGTCTGTTGTTAATCGTAGGACATCACTATTCATTTTCATGTTAATCTCAAATGCCAACCAAAGCATACATGCACAAATTGTAAACAAAATCTACAGAAGATACAATGTTCTTTTATTAGGCTATAATCAAACAAAATAACTTCTTTCCTAATTGGATGAGACACTGGCAAGATGCGTTTTGCTTGTATGTCCGTCTGCCTGCCACTGATGTATCATAACTTGAGTTAAACACCAAAGTGGTTCATGTTAAAGTTGGGCAATTGGCAACAGCTTTAACAGAGTGACGAGCCAAGATGACTTTAAATCAGGGGTGGGCAATCTTATCCAGAAAAGGGCCAGTGCGGGTGAAGGTTTTTGGTCCAACCAACCAATTACACACCTGTGTCTCCTAATCAAGTTCCTCAGCAAAGACTATTGGTTGATTAGTGGGATCAGGTGTGTGTAGCTGCTTGGCTGGGACAAAAACCATCACCCACACTGTCCCTTTCTGGATAAGATTGCCCATCCCTTCTTTAAATGGATCGCGGGGAGAGAGCTTTTGGCTTGATAGGTCCTTTTTTTCCCCCTGTCTCTTTCTAAATAATCTTTCACGCTTTTTAAACCAACTGGTCAGACAGGCTTCATTTTATTCAATTTAAGGGGAGAAAAAACGGGGTAGATTATCAGGATAGTTCACATTCTAACCTACGTGTTGTGTTTTCAGTTGCGTTCCCTTGACGGCTGCATCGTTCAAGTCCTTGCAATACTAAACACGAGTTGCTAGGGACCTTAATTACACAGTAAAAGGTTGTCAACAGCCTTGAGGACAAAATTATACAGAAGAAGAAAAATAAGAGACGGCCATCACCCGAAAACACCTGCGCAAATGTAAGCTAACAACGTTAGCAAGTTAGCTTTCATGACTCGGGCGCAGTTCGGGAATTTCGTTTGGGTAACTTCGACATGCCGGACGTGACAACTCAAAACAGGCCATGACATTCTGAAAACTGACGTGACTAAAAACAACTTTACCAGGGAGATTTTAAAACCGACGTTTCCCAGTGCCTGCGACCAACTACCCTATAGCCAGTCGTAAAGGGCTAAAAGGTTAGCGTTACCTGCTAAGACCCGGAGCACTGCTGTCAAAGGAGACTGGTGGAAAAAGGGATCCTGCAGTGAAGATCATTGGTTAGGTAACGCTAGCTAGCACTAACGGGGGTTACCGACTTCATTATGTTTGTGTCGCCTGACCACAAGAGCCTAGTTTTACAGCACAACGCGCCAGCTAACGGTAGCCGAGCTAGCATCATCAAAGTCTTGTCCTCGGACGACACCGTCTCGCCACCGAACATTAAATCCTCAAAAATCACTTCGGTTTACCTTATTACCGGCGAGGATCCCTGGATTATCTTTTTAGTTTTTTGGTGAACTTTCAGTGTTACAGCTGTCAGTGGCGGCTGTGAGAAACAGCCTCCATGTCTGCCAGCAGCGCGAATGTGTTCTTCTTCTTCTGCTTAGCCTAGCTAGTTGGAAAGCTACACTACTTCCGGGTTTGTTTGTTTTTTTTTCATCGTCAGTCTTACTAATAACAGGTGGTCAGTCAATCGCCTGTTCCAATCAGGTCATATTTTTACAGCTAGAACAACCGGTTAATGAGATGAACTTCCCGACAGATTCGAACTGGGATTCTGCAGCCAGATCTCTAGATTAGATTAGACAGGATTAGATTGGTTTTATTAGCCACACGACCAAGGCCGGTGGAATTTGTTTTTGGTACACATTAAACTCCGAAGCCCAGTGCACACGTGGACAACAACAGAAACTCCACATGTCATCACGAACAAGACAGTTACACAATAACAGAAACAAACATTACAATTAGGTGAATGATGGTATTTTTGCCAATGGTGTGTGAGGAGGGGACTACAGGGAGGAACTAGGGTTCGTTTGATCGCCCAGTTAAGTGTGTGACGCACATGTGTTTGCCAGCGATGAATAAATCTTCAAACAAAGAAAATGGGCTTTCTTTCAGTGAACATTGTGACATTTTATTTGATCATTTTATCATCATAAAGGCTTGTTCAGACATTTATAAAGTGCATCCTAAGAATGATATTTACAAAGAACAAATAATGTGAAGTGAAATCAAGTTAGGGTTGAACCCTTGGATAAAATGTTACAAGAACAGTAAAACTCAGTATGAAGCTTAAAATCGTTAGGAAATTATTCAAGTCATCTGGATTGTTTTATGCCCTATAAAAACATTATTTTCCAAGTGTTAATCATCAAACTCCTCGATCTTTTAAAATGCAGTGTTATAAATAAGTTTTTTTAAAAGCTTGAGAAAAACAAACAACTTAATGGCTTACATGCCATTTTAAGGGATTACATAAAATTAACGAAGTCATCTACAGCAAACCTGGTATATTACCTTCACTTTCAAATCTTTTCCATAAAAGAGAAATTCCCTTATTTTTTTCCCCTCCATCTCTAACAGAAATAAATTAGACGATACAAGAACAGCATCAGACTACAGTAGCGTTACATTTACCAGTATTTTCCTACAGTAGCGTTACATTTACCAGTATTTTCCTACAGTAGTGTTACACTTACCAGTATTTTCCTAATATTCAGATATCATGCTACAGACAAAATTAAAAACATCAAATGGCTTCTATTCACTTGCTATTCTTTATCTGATATGTAAAATCACCTGATCAAAATTAATAGCTACACTATGTGAAACAAGTTGCCAGTGTGCACAAACCTAATGAGCCCAAGTTAAATTATTCAAAATAATATCAGATTTGTCAATATCCAGTTTCTATTGCTGTCAAAAGTAGTCTTACAAAATTGAGATGATTATATTAATCTAGGGGATGCACCGATACCAGTATTGCTGGAATCAGTATTCACTGGATCTTTTCAAGGGCCCAGTCATTTCTGTGGGCGGGCCTGTCCTCATGTACTAGTACTCGTAAAACTACTCCAATACAACCGCACCCGACACCCGACTAGACAATTCCTGCTGAAAAAGTGAGCGGTGCCTTTGTTCACCATTCGTACGGGAAGAGTGTGTCTGTGTTGCATGTGGCTGCCTACCAACCGTGTTCTAGGCCATCGCTAGTGGGTTTACCCCCTCGCACATGCACGTAGCACTGAAAAGATTTAAGTCAATGCCCATCTAATAGTGGGCCCCATTTACGGCTGCAACATGTCTATATAATGAGACGAGGCTGTACAATTGGCTCCCATTTTTCTTCAGCAGTGCAAGCACCAAAGAGTACCAAGATGTCTGCAATGAAGAACACGCTCGTGGGTTCATCAACACACATAACGGTAGAACTGAGTGTGTGGAACGCCTCTGTACAGGAAACAGAAGAGGTGTGCTGCTTTAGTGTAAAGAGACCATGCTGTCTATTAAAGACCGCAGGCTCAGAGTGTGGGGATTGTGTGTGAACAGCTACAGCTGAATCAACCGACTCAGGAGCAGACTGTATATCCACAGGCTACTGCGCTCTTAAAGGAGATGTTTTTGTTTTATTAAAAACAGTTAAAAACATTCCTGAACAGAACACACATCCCACCCAAATCGTCATTGTCTCCTGCTCTGCTTGCGAGGAGGCTTTTGTGGAGAAATCGGCCATGACCCAGCTGCTCGCCTGGGTTTGGCTCCCTTCTGCGGTGGCTGCTGCAGCTGAGCAGATGAAGAATGAGAGGCGGTGGCACAAGGACTAGCCGTGGTGGATTGGGCAGGACGCTTCCGTCGCTGGTGGCGCTCCCACCACTGACTGGTAGAGCGCTGTAGCCGCGGGGCTGGCTGAGCCCAGGTGATGTGACGCCGAATAATTTCCGCCTCCTCTGAAGTGGATTTAATGGAGTCCACCATAGCTTGGAGGCGAGAGCCAAACAAGCCGTCACGGCTGATGGGAGCCTCGACCTAGTCTCTTTGACGCCTCCGGAATAGATGTCTGCTGTAGCCACAAATGACGGTGGATCATGGTCTGCCAGGCTGCAATCCTCGCCTGGGAGGCTGCGATGGATGCGCACATCGTGAGGATGGAGCTGGCAGCTCTGCCGAGTTCAGATGCTTTCTCCGGGAGCAGCCCAATTGTCTGAGTGGTCAATTTAGTCAAAGAGAACACCAGTAAAGCGATATTGTTCGCCTCTGCCGATGTCTGGAAAGCGCACTGATGAGTCCAATCTGACAGGCGTACTGCAAATTGGTCCTTGGCAGAAGGCAGAATCGGCCTTTGTCCAGACACCACATTAATTTGTTTAATGCTTAAAAAACACCATCAATATGGACTCAAGTGGGGGAATGGGAGGATAATTGTGCTCCATGAAACCTTCCACTTTTAAAATCAGCATATAAGTGGAGACCAGTGCCCTCAGGTTCCTGGGGTCGGCTGCCGCACCCTCTTGATCTGTGGATGGCCAGAAAGCGGGGCCAAACAGGGTCTCGCCTGGTTGGTTGAGCCAAGGGAAAATCCCCACACATCTCGTCCGGCGGAGTCAGTTCCTGTTCTGGCGGTACGAGGAGATTTTTGAATGCTGCTGCCCGCTTAATAATCCCTGGCAACTCACGGCGAAGACCATCAATCGCTGGCAAGGCGATGGCGGTCGAGAATGGCACCCTAAAGACCCTTGGGCGTGTCTCTACTGGCTCGTCTCATAGCTCTGGCTCCTCTGCCTGAAGGATAGAGTCCAAGGGGGAGCTGCATGGTGAACCTTGAATAGAAGCGGCAGAGTCATCTGACTCCTGTTCTCCCAGTGGGTCCAAGACCTCCAGGGCTTCCTCAACCGAGATGTCCTCCTGTACCGGCCACACAACTTTGGCTGAGACGGCAAAGGCGTCAACACGCTTCCGCTTTTCCTCCTGGGGCAGCCGAGTGCAGTAAGGACATGACTCTTGCAGGGTGAGAGCCAGGCTGGCGTGTTCTGGGCCAAGACAAACCTAGCAACGGCCGTGTAGGTCAAAACCCATGATGTATCTATCTGGCAGATGGGGCAGATCCGGACACCACCTTGAGTGCTCTTGCTTTTAGACATCATGGTACTCCGGCGGCATGGTGGCCCAGTGGTTAGCGCTGTTGCCTCACAGCTAGAAGGTCCTGGGTTTGAACCCCAGGCCATCCCAGGTCCTATCTGTGTGGAGTTTGCATCTTCTCCCAGTATCTGCGTGGGTTTCCTCCAGGCACTCCGGTTTCCTCCCACCATCAAAAAAGACATGCGTGTTAGAGTTAATACTCCTGTCTGTGTCCCAGACCAAGACAATAGGAAGAAATAACTGGAGTTGGTCCCCGGGTGCTGCACGGCAGCTGCCCACTGCTCCTAGCTACACAGCTAGGATGGGTTAAATGCAGAAAGTAAATTTCATTTGTATGTATGTACAAAATGACTAATAAAGAGCATTCTGTTCTATTCAGTGCTTGCACCTGCTGAAGAAAAATTGGAGCTGATTGTACGACCTCGTCTCATTATTATATAGACAGGTTGCAGCCATAAGTGGGGCCCACTACCAGGTGGGCATTGAAACTTTTCAGTGCTGCATGCATTCTTGAGGGGATAAATCCACTAGCGATAACCTTAGAGGGCTGTGCCTATACTCATAGAATCTAGAGTTACAGTATGTAACTATCGTTTTCTGCTTCACTTCTGCTTCAACAGGTAAAAACTACATAGAACTGTGTAAAAAAAAAGTGAGTGAACTCTTATTTAAAAATGATTAACATAAATATCTCATTGTACCAGAGGCAATGCAATGCAGCAAGACAACCCGTTTTTCCCCACTGCACATTAAAATCAAATCAAATCAATGTGTATCCACGATCCTGTTGTTAAAACAATCTAGTTAATTAATTTAATACAGCCTACGCTTCCAAACCCTGCATAAGCAACTGCATTATCATTTGGCAAAACTCAATATGCATGCAGAAATGTCCTCAGAAAACAAGGCAGGTGCGCAACCACACATACAGATGCAGTTGGTGTAGCAGGTGAACAAACCTGCTCCTCCTCCCCCATGTGATGCGCTGCGTCCGTGCCTGGCACTAATTATAAATCATTTTAGTTGCTCTGCTACAGTTCAGTACTGAAATCCACTGAATGTGTAACAGGTTACATTTAAATGAAATGTGTGGCAGTGCCATGTTTGTTCAGGAAAACACAAAGTTGAATGTTAAAATGTCAGCAACAGCATCATGCTGTATATGTAATTTGTTACAGTCAGAAAGTGAGGCGCATCTGATGAAAATAAAACATGTTTTCAAAGTCATTGTTAGAACTGTAACAGTATTATTAAGTGCTCATATCGATACTCGGGATCAGCAAGTACCCAAACATAAGTACTTGTACTTGGTCTAAAAAAAAGTGGTATCGGTGCATCCCCACATTAATCTGAGATTGACAGGCGTACCTTTTCGAAATCAATCTCATTGAGAGGGAGGCCAGACCCAGCCTCCAACAAGATCGAGGTCTTTCACTCACAAGATTGGTCTGGCTTAGAAGGCTATGTTTGAGATATGGCAGAGTCCTAGCTTTTTCTTTCCATTTAGTTGCCGTCTGAGCATATTTACTGTAATAAGCTGGATAACTGATGAATCAAATAGTGCAATTCTATGAACCAACTGTTTTAATGGATTCATCTCAGACTAATGATGAACAAAAAGGAAATTTCAACTAAAGTCAAAAATGTGTGGAATGATAACACTAATCATTTGCTGTTGCAATACATACACAGCAAACAAAAAGTTCAGGCTATAAAACATTATCAGTAAGAAATCTATAGAGCAGCTGATAAAATGATACTAAACTTTAAAATGGTATCATCAACTCCTCACAACAGAGGGTTTCGACAACATACAGCCTTGTGATAATATTGCAGCAGCTCCACTTATATTTACTGTGGTCATATCTGTACCAATAGTCATCTAGGGCATGACACCCTCTCAGATATTTCATAGAATAAGAAAGATCGACTTGCACTCTGAGAGGACAGCATAAGCTCATATTCTATACTGTATCAAGTACTACAGCATCCAAAATCCCTGATCAGTTCCATCATATGTAACAAAATATCATCACTCAAAAAAATTCATAAACACAGCAGCCAATCTAGATGAGTTGTTCAGTTATTTGACACTCCAACCCCCAAAAGACTGTCTTGAACAAACTATGCGGTGATCACAACAGACAATATCTACTGAGGATATTCAAAAATGGCAAATGCTGCCAAACGTGCTGCATGTTCGCTACCCTTTTAGATGTATTTGGTTATCTTGTTTACTTTGAGCTTTTGTTGCTATTTAAATTGCTGAACAACAAAGCCTAGGGTTCAGGTTGAATTTCTCAAAACAACTACCTCTTCCTAGGCGTTATACCCCTACCGTTTGACACTGTGTTCATTCAGAAGGTGCTGGAGAAGTGCTGCAAAAAGACCACAGGGTGGTGCTTCTGGAACTCTTTAACCAGTCGTTTCCTCTCCTTGACAGGCATGCTGTGGTTTTGAGAGATGTTTTGGAGGAGCTGCTTGAGGCTCTCCAGGGTGGCTGCCTCGCGCTGGTCCTCATACTGCTGAGGTGTCACCTGTTGGCAGTAGGTGAATGCTGCACAACACAGCGGGGGGAGAAGAAAAGGACAAACATTCAGGGCAGAGGGTTCTAAATGGTGTACTACTGAGTCAGCTGTCTCCAATGAGATACCATTGTTGTTTACTGTATCAACCTGAGTGTAAAGCCCTCAAAGATTCTACAGCTGTAAAAAAGAATGTTACTTGATTAATTGTTGTATTATCTCAAGTGATGTCCTGTAAAATTTTAATTCTGAATTCTCTAAAGGTATACTGGACTCACCAACAATGGAGTAAGGGTCGTTGCCCTGCTGCATAGTCCTCAGTGTCCTCCTCACAGCCTCAATCAGTGATGTGGGGGTCTGAGGTCATCACAAATGGGAAAGGCAAAGGGAATTTAAAGTTCTTAATTTAAAGGATGAGGGCCAGATTAGACTAAATGAAACCTGAAGGATTCGCAATGGGAAATAACCTAAATTAAATGAATCTGAAATAATGGGTGAGTCAGCTCTTCCAGAGACAGGAGACCAGGAAGGCACCAGGCTCAGACAGGGTGTCTCTCTACTACCTTAAAGTCTGTGCTGACCAGTTGGACCCCATCTTCACACTTATCTTCAACAGATCACTGGAGCCATGTGAAGTCCCCTCCTGCTTCAAAAGCTCCACTATCATCACAGCCCCCAAGAAAACCTGTATCTCAGGATTAAATGACTAAAGGTCTATCACTCTGATGTCTGTGGTCAGTGTTGGCCCACTTGAAGGACATCACAGGCCCCCTGCTGGACCCCCTGCAGTCTGCCTACTGGGCAAACAGGTCAGTGGATGATGCAGTCAACATGGGACAGCACTACATCTTGCAACACCTCGACTCCCCAGGGACACACGCAAGGGTCCTGTTTGTGGACTTCAGTTCGGCGTTCAACACCGTCATCCCAGACATCTTCCACTCCAAACTCACCCAGCTTACTTTACCAGCCCCCAGCTGTCAGGGGATCACAAACTTCCTGACAGACAGGTAGTAGGTGAGGCTGGGGGGGGGGGGGGGGGGGTCACATCCAGCACCTGGACAATCAGCACTGGCGCCCCCTAGGGATGTGTGCTCTCCCCTCTGCTCTTCTTCCTCTACTCAAATGACTTCACCTCAGGAGACACATCTGTTAAGCTCCTGAAGTGTAGAGACAACACAACAATCACTGGCCTCATCCAAAATGGTGCCGAGTCTGCATACAGATGGGAGGTTGAACAGCTGGCCCTCTGGTACGGCCATAACAACCTGGAGCTGAACACGCTCAAAACTGTGGAGATGACAGGAGACTTCAAGAGGAGCCCTCAACACTGCCCCCTTCACCATACTCAACAGCACTGTGTCTACTGTGGAAAACTTCAGGTTTCTGGGATCAACAATCTCCCAGGACCTATGTGGGCATCCAACACAGACACAATCATTAAAAAGGCCTAGCAGAGAATGTACTTTCTGCACCAGCTCAGGAAGTTCAACCTGCTTCAGCAGCCGCTGATTCAGTTCCACTCTGCAATAATCCAGTCTGTTCTCTGCACGTCCATCACTGTCTGGTTTGGATCAGCCACCAAACAGGACAATCAGCTCTGCAGAGAAAATCATTGGTGCCAACTAGGGCTGTGTGATATGACGATATATATCGTGTGATGATAGAAAGCGTCTGTGGTTTCATATCAAGCTCTATCGTTTATGTCGTTGTGTCGCAAATCACACTCTTTATGGCAATATTTTTCATCATTTGGATGACCCTTTCCGCTCTTTGCACAGCATGGATGCAGGCAGGAAGTTTGCATGAAGGCAATACAAACAAACAAACATGGAGGACAGTGAACGTAACGCAGAATGGGGTAATTCCGAACAGAAGGACTCTGACCAGCCAGGACAAAACGAGGAGCTTATACCTAAAAGAGGAGCTACTTCTATTGTATGGATGTGGTTTGGGTGAAAAGTCTGACACGGACCAGAAAACCGTACTTTGCAAAATATGCCACACGCCGGTCCCCATAACAGACTCAAACACCACTAGCCTCTTTTACCACCTACGCAAGAACTGTGTCAGACATTACAGAGAGTCTACAGATGAGAGCCGCAAAAACACAGTCGAGTGCTCAAAACAAACCCCAGACTCAGACGTTGCAAGAGGCTTTTGCCCGCAGTACACCATATGTCAAAGAATCACGAAGATGGAAGGTGATAACAACTGCCATTTTCTATTTACCTTTTTATATTTTATATATTAACATTTCATATTTTGTTACATGTTTACCTGAAAATTTGCGCAAATATTCTAAAAGAAGAATAATAAAATATGAGTAAGAACCTTTTATTTGTCGAGTACATAATTCAAAATGTAATAAGAAATAGGCCTTTCCATGTAGTCATTTTATATAAACTATTTATTCATTGACTTTACAGAAAATGTGCTATATCGTGACATGTATCATTATCGTGATATGAATGACCTACATCGTGATATGAGATTTTGGTCATATCGCACAGCCCTAGTGCCAACCTGCCCTCCATTAGACTTATACATTGCCAGAGTCAGGAAACGGGCAGGCAACATCACTGCAGACCCATCACACCCTGGTCAAAACCTGTTCCGACTCCTCCCCTCTAGTTGGCGCTACAGAGCACTGTACGCCAAAACAACCAGACACAAAAACCATTTCTTTCCGCAGGCCATAACTGATGAACACTTGCAAAAGTCATAGTGTCAGTAAAAAAAACTCTGTAACACTGAACATCCACTGTACTGTTTGTTGTCGCTTTATGTCTAGTATTCTGTACAAGTATATGGGGAGCAATGGAGGAACCAGAGTCAAATTCCTTGTATGTGTAGGCCTACAAATACGTTGCCAAATAAACTGATCCTGATCAAACCTAAACGGTTCAACCTCTTTGAACAGGGAGACATTAAGAAACTCAAGTGTTATGTGCATCATTTTCCAATTTCCTGAAGCATAATATGACTTGTAAGTGTCAGTAGGGGTTGCCTGATACTGCATGACACAAAGTAAATCCCCTATTCTTGATTTGTTGCTGTTGTTACATCACTGAATGGTAGTCACGATTCAAGTACAAAAGCACCTTCCGCTATGTTGCCTAATGATTAAAACAGAGCCTGCAGGTTTTCTCCAGTTAGTCATTCAGGTGTGTAAACCTCAGATGTGCTACTGTGAAACCCAGATACCAAAAGAAATGCAGTTGTCTAAGATAATTGTGTTGTACCTTGAAGAGCTGAGTATGACGGTCCATCAGAAAAAGCACCAGAGTCTCGCTCTGGGTTCGGGTCAGTTCATGGTTTTGGACAATGGCCTTCTGAAAGGTCCTACTCACGAAGACCCTGTTATCAATCTGAGAGAAAAAAATACCGCATCAGTCGGCACCAAGTACCAAAGTATGGACTGTGAATCCATCTTTGAAATTGTTAATATCAAACCACAAGTCATCAGAAAAAAGTTCAGCACAGAAAATATACACTTTATGCTGAGAATGATGCTTCTGTTCTGCTACTTAGCGACCTACTACAGAAAAAAGACACTACATTTCCCTGCTATTTGAAGATATATCACATCTTATGAACGACTTGTTGCTCTACGGGGGGTGTGGATTACAAAGTGACCTGTTTGTGCAGACGGCAGGCATCAGGATGAGCTGCTTTAGCCATGAAGGTCAGGAGTCTGCGTAGCTCATCTCGAACACTGGCCTCCAACAAACGCAGACAGAGCTGAGAAGCCCTGATGGCCTCCTCGATCTTCCCTTCATCTGGAAAGAGGTAAAGGGGTGGGGTGTGGGATGATACAGGCAAGAAGAATGCAAATTAGGCTTAAGAGAATAAATTGACATGACAAATTTAAGTACGTCCCTCCTTTGTACTCATGTGGGCTAGATAACTAATCTTCATCACTATTGGATGAGTGCGGCTCCAAAACCACCCCAAGACATAAACAACCCTCCACTGATAATACACCATTACTGAGGGACACTTTAATTTCTCATAACTTCCCATCAAGAACAGTTTGGACTGATAAAACATTTTGCTAAGTGTTACGACTTGGATCCACAAGCTTTAACAATGTTAAGACGCCTGTTGTAACAATTTTCACAAAACAAATCCTCATATGGTTACATTACTGTCTAGGAATGGTCACAAATAACTGACACGAATGCCCATCGCTATGTAACCATGTGGATCCAAGATAAAGTTCTTTGTCTGCCTGTTCAATAGTTTTCTTATGTATTGTTATGTTTTTACTTCTGTATGAATTGTTGTTTGTTTGCCTGCCCAGGGACTGCAGATGCAAATTAGCTGCTGGCTAATTCTGGTGCAACTGTAAAATTGTGCGTTGTCCCTGTCAAATAAACAATAAACTAAAAAAAAAAAAAAAAAGGATTAAGCCCATTACACAGAAAGTAATCAAGCAGGTTTTTTGCTGCCGTGAGGCTAATAGTCGGTCTAAACTGACTACATAAGAAAATTAGCACCCAACATGTGGAACTTCTGATATGTCAATATAAAAACAGAACTGCAGCTATTTGTTTACCCATTTGATTTTGTGCAGCTTGAGTTTTATTTGGACTTAAGACATTTCTATTCAAGTCCTCATCACTTCAAATGAAATAAAACTCTCTGATGTAAGGCAGTTGAGGCCTAACAATATCAAAATCTGAATAAATGTCAATCAGGAAAAAAATAAAAAATTCAAAAAGGGCATCCGTACGGTTAAATCTTTATGTTCTCACCCAGAAAATCTAGTATTGCAACGTGTACATCCAGGTATCGACCCGAGAGCAGCGGAGGCTTTTCCTGTCCACTGTAGTACTTAGCCATGGTGTCAAACAGAAGCCTTTTCTGGTTGGCCAGCTCTTCATCTGGGCTTTGTTCTGAGGCGAGGTCACTGCCCTGCTGGCGGAGCTGCTCTCCCGCCACCACGATCAGCTGGTCGGGGAAAAGCTCCAGGCAGTCGGCCGCTGCAGAGAGCCAATCGTCCAGTCTGAGGCCAGAGGGCGATAAGACAGATAAATGTAGTCTATCAGTTTGGCATGCCATTGATAAGGACAGTAAAGGCAGCAACTAACAGCAGAGAGTAAAACTTCTTTTCTTTTTTTTTTTAGTTGGACATACTTTTAATTCTCTTTTGGTCAACCAGTGAGTGCAGCAGCCCTGTGTCATTCATATAGGATTTAGTGTCTCTCATGGATATTTTAACAGGCATGGTAGTACAATAGTTGATTCCACATATCTCATTTGGGGGACGACCTCACCAACTATCTTAACTAATTATTGCTGAACATTCACTATGCTTCTACCCATTGTTTCTTTTACTGGAATATCTCTCAATACACAATAGTGGCAGACTGGGGTGGTGGTTCCCATATTTAAAAAAGGGGACAAGAGGTTGTGCTCCTATTATCAGGGCATCACACTAGTCAGCCTTCCTGGGAAAGTCTACTCTAGGGTGCTGGAAAGGAGGCTCCGACCGATTGTCGAACCTCGGATCCAGGAGAAACAATGCGGATTCCGTCCTGGCCGTGGAACAACAGACCAACTCTTTACCCTTGCAGAAGAGCTGAGGGAGGCATGGAAGTTTGACCAGCCAGTCTACATGTGTTTTGTGGACTTAGAGAAGGCTTATGACTGTGTACCCTGGGCACTCTGTGGGGGGTACTGCGGGAATATGGGGTACCGGGGCAGTCGCTACAAGCCATCCAGTCCTCGTATAACCAAAGTGAGAGCTATGTCCGCATTCTCGACACAAAGTCAAACACATTTTCAGTGGATGTCGGACTACGCCAAGGTTGTCCCTTGTCTCCGATTCTGTTTGTGATATTCATGCACAGGATCTCAAGGCGCAGCCAAGGTGAGGATTGTGTCTGTTTTGGGAACCTCAGAATTGAATCTCTGTTCTTCACAGATGATGTGGTTTTGTTGGCTTCATCAGAATGCGACCTCCAGCATACACTGGGCCAGTTTGCAACTCAGTGTGAAACGGCTAGGGTGAGAGCCAGCACCTCCAAGTCTGAGGCCATGGTTCTCTACCAGAAAATGGTGGATTGCTCCCTCCAGGTTGGGGATGAGTTGCTGCCTCAAGTGAAGGAGTTTAAGTATCTCAGGGTCTTGTTCACAAGTGAAGGTAGGATGGATCAGGAGACTGACAGGTAGATTGGTGAGGCATCAGCAGTAATGCGGATGTTGTACCGGACCGTTGTGGTGAAGAAGGAGCTGAGCAGAAGGCAAAGCTCTCAATTTACCAGTCAATCTTCATTCCAACCCTCACCTATGGCCATGAGCTTTGGGTAGTGACCTAAAGGGTGAGATCACGAATACAAGCGGCTGAAATGAGCTTCCTTCGTAGGGTGTCTGGGCTCAGCCTTAGAGATAGGGTGAGGAGCTCGGACATCTGGAGGGAACTTGGAGTAGAGCCGCGGCTCCTTTGCATTGAAAGGAGCCAGTTGAGGTGTTTGGGCATCTGATTAGGAGGCCTCCTGGATGCCTTCCTTTGGAGGTTTTCCGGGCACGTCCAACCGGGAGACCCCGGGGTAGACCCAGAACTCACTTTGGATCCCCCAGGAGGAGCTGAAAGGCATTGCTGGGGAGAGGGACGTCTGGAGTGCCCTACTTAGCTTGCTGCCGCCGCGACTTCACCCTGGAGAAGCGGCCGATGATGAGATGAGATGAGATGAGATGAGATCTTTCAATACAAGATGCATAGCCTAGTATAATAAAGTCAAGATGCCTTACACATACCACCAAAATGATAAAAGATAAATGGCAGCAATCACAGGTGCCAGGTTTGTGGGTACTGAAGGGCTTTGAGCACCCATGATGTTTTTGCCCCCATTGCCCCCTCGAAAAATAAAATGATAAACATTAGTCAAATCAAAAAGAGTTAGTAGCCTAACATGTGAAAAACTCGAATTAGATTGGTTGCTTTCCAATACATAAAACAAACCAAACACATACCGCATGATTTCAACCTTGTGACTTACCAAATACATTACTTTAATTAGTGCCACAGGCTACATACACCTCCCCGTTTTATCTAAAAATTCAATCAACGTCAGAATTCTGGCTTTCAATACTAACCTGTGCTCACTGAAAATCAATAGCATTCAAAACTGTTACACTCTTTCATAGCTGCTCTAGTTTTGGTGTGTGGAAGGGTTATCTATATATTAGGCTTTTATATGCGAATATATGGGAAGAATAAAAATTGTGTTTTAAAATAAGTACTCACAATCATTTCACAAGCTGGCACCTATGGAAGCAATAATGATACCAGGGTGATAAGGGCAAGTATGATAATTATTTGTGGTATATGAGGCAATGTGCAGTCTTTCTTTTTTCTTTTCCATCAGTTTTTGCAATGAAATTAATTTCCCCCATAAACAATGAATATCAAACAGTTAGATTGTCAACAGAAGCACTGACTGGGGCAGGTTGAGGGTCCGGGGCAGCTCTCTCTCCAGGCAGGTGTTTGAGATAACGAGGTCTTGGTGGTGGGGGGCTAAAGGGCCGCTACAGGCCTGGGTCTGGACCCTGGGTGGAGAGGTCAGGATACAGTCCAGCATGGGCAGCTCCACTATCTGCAATAGCTGAAGCAGAGTCTGCTGCTTCCATACTTCATCTACCGCTGAGGAGAGGCGGGGGCAAGGGAAGAAGAGAAAACATGGAGGGAAGTTGGGACAGGCGAGTAAATAAGGATGAGGTAACAATAAAGAAAGGCAGAACATGGAAAAACAAGAGACGTGATCAAGAGGACAGCAGAATACGTGTGTTAACCTGTCAGCATGTCTTTGTATTTTTTTGCGTGTGGAAGAAAGGATGAAAGCAATCATCATTAGCCATGTTTCTATCCAATTGCTGAGCGATTTTTGTGTCAGCTTTTGGAAAGTCAAAACTATTCAAATGTGAATCAGGTATGTTTACATTAGCAGGATTTAAGTGATCAAACAAGCTCCCTGTGCACAGGACTATGTCATCAAAAAGACAAGATTGAAATAAAGAGGGGAAGACAAAAATTACTTTCCACAGGAGATTTTCAAAAATTCCTTTGAACTTTATCACAAAATCTTTATATTGGCACTCCAACTATCCCGCCTTCAGCAAGCATTGAAACATTTTTACCATATTAAACTAATTATTTAGCAATATTTTGGCATTTCCACTCAGCTTATATCTGCATCTGGAAACACAGCTAATGACATGATTACAATGGACATTATGATTAAAATCATAGGAACGTCACATTAACATTGATTTCACACTATTAGACATCACCAGTCTGTTATAGTCTTACCGGCCTTGCAGACGAAGGCGGAAGATCGGGTGGTTGTACCCGGAGAGAGGTGCAGTGAGGGTCGCAGGTTAATGGTGCTCAATAGCCTCTCAACCCTCCTGTCTGATGGTCCAACTGCTGTTGGATTGGAGATGGTCCTCAGCTCATTCAGCCTACGGACAGGACATCAGAATCACATTTTTTGGCCATGTAGGTTTGCACATATATGGAATTTGACTCTGTTTTTTTGGCTCTCTGTGTAATTAACATAGAATAACACAACAAGGGCACTTATCTTAATAAGAGGATCAGTATACATAGTAGTAAGTGTAGGAAGAGGGAAGCATGTGCTTCATTTCAACCTAGAGTTACTTTATTTTGCAGACTAAGTCCGCTGCACTACAGGCTATATGAAATACAGTGTTTGTAACTGTGGATAGTGAAGAAATCCCAACCTGGAGCCTTTCTTCCTCTTTGTCTCAAGTTCCTCTGGAGCCATGTTTTCTGAGTCACTTCCAGAGTTTTTTGTGGCAGATCTGGGGAAAGCTTTACAGTCAAGAAAACGGTAGAGGCTGCAGCTGCTGTCTTCGAAGGTCACTTCCTTCTCTCGGCGAAACAGCTTAGTGCCCACTGGCTCAAACACTTTGGTCTCCATAAGCGCCTGGCAGAGCCGAGCTGCTTTAAGCCGTGAAACCTCACTGGCACAAAAGACTACATTCTGCATCAAATAACTCAGGACAGCATCCACTGCATCCGATCCAGTAAAGCAGTCGGTGTGGAGACGCAAATGCCTTCGCCGGCGCCGTACCTCCACCTGGGTCTGGAGGGCCTGGATGATGTTCTGCCATAGTTGAGTAGCACGGAAGGGTCCTGAGAGTCCTAATGGGAATCAACATGAGAGGATATGACAACTCAAAGTTAAAAACAGGTTGATTCCTATTGGGGTAGCACAGTGGATTAGTGGCTAATACTGTTGCCTCAAGCAAAAGGGCCGTGTTCAATTGTAGCCCATCTGTGTGGTGTTTGCATGTTCTCCCTGTGTTTGTGAGGGTTTCCTCCAGGTACTGCGGTTCTCTTCTACAGCCCAAAGACATGCATGTCAAAGTGAACTGGAATCTCATATTGTCCGTGTGAGTGACTATTTGAGTGGCCACTGCAATGGACTAGTGACATGTTAAAGGCGCCTCTTTGCCTTCCACGGCGACTATGAATTGAATTTAGTGGGTATAGATAATGGATGGAGGGTCCTACTGCTAGCGTAATAGAGCAACTAAAAACCACATCTTCCCATGTGTTGGCCTCATATTATTGCTTCTGCCAAGTCTCTTTTTGTTGTCTGCTATACCAAATGCAAGAATCTTAGGCTGAGTTGTTTGAAAGCTTCCAAAATCTGTTGAAGGGCCATCATAGTCGCGTTTTTGCATGTTTTAGAACATTCACCAGAAATCGCGCATCCTTCATATTGATCCTGATCATTTTCCAACGTGTACCATACTGCGTTTTATTATTTGAATGTGTTTTTCTAACCTTCCAGCTAGGCAGGAACTGGTTTCCATTCATTTCAGTATGGTATGAAAATCACATTTGCAGACTTGAAACTTGCTCGAGATAGGCAATCCAATAAAAGTGACTATTTAGCCCCATTTATGTCCTGCCAAAGTTACCTTAACTTTCCGGGATAAGACAGTTGAGAGATGTGGCTAATGCTAAGGAATGATACGTGATCACTGGTAGTTAGCCTAAACGGGTTAAAACATGTAAAAGCGCTGATATCGTCCTTTAACGGGAACATCTCTGTGGATAATATAGGTTGTGTTTTGGGGAATAATTAAATTAAAAGGCGTTACTATAATTGGCTTTCGTAACATGAACAAAAACTCAACATCTGTTTGGTTTTTAACTAAACTAGCCAAGGTTAGGCGGTTTGATCTGACTTCCAAGGACGTTGTAGAACATCGGGCGGGCACAGACGGTCAAAACTAGTGTAACCCTGAGCTCGCCGCGGTTACTGTCTAAAACCTGTTTTATCAAATTCAGATTAATATCGCCACAAGTTTACATTAGTTGGACAAACAACACATACCAGGCTGAAGGTTGTCACGAAAACTTCGCGTTTGACTGTTCAGTCGCCTGAACCGAGGAGTCAAATCGACCGCCATCACTAGCCTGGCGGTGACGTCAACGACGCGTTCTTCTTTGGGTGAAATTTAAATATGGTTACGACGATAAAGTGCGCCATCTACAGGAGCGACGGTAAACGAGAGCGAGAGAGAGAGAGAGAGAGAGAGAGAGAGAGAGAGAGAGAGAGAGAGAGAGAGAGAGAGAGAGAGAGAGAGAGAGAGAGAGAGAGAGAGAGAGAGAGAGAGAGAGAGAGAGAAATACGAGACTAAAAGTGTGATTGTGCCTTGAACAAGTTTTGTACACTTCTGAATAAGTATCAGGGCAACAACTTCACACTGACGAGTCGATGAATAGAGGCGGAGTTAACAACAACGAATATTTTACCTAGTGTCAGATCGATTAAAATGTAATGGTAATGAAGAAATCATTGGAATGAGCGAGTGATTTGATTAAAACCTCCAGGCTAGTGCAAATAAAGTAGATTAGTTTTTGATTGCTTTTCAGATAGTAATTTATTATTATTTGTTTGTTTGTGTACACTACTAATAAGACACGTTAGTCCCTAACTAACGAGTCTGACTTTTTAGCCGAGCGGTTAGTGACGTCGCCTTGTAGTGCAGTACGCTTCGTATCGAATCCCGCACCGGGCACGAAAATAACCGGTTACATTGGCGGGATCCGGAAGTGTGCAGATCCTCAGAAGTCTCTTCGGAGCGCGGGAATAACAAAGCGCGAGGGCGCGCTTCCGGGAAGGGTGACGACTGTAAACTATTATTTGTTTGTTTGTGTACACTACTAATAAGACACGTTAGTCCCTAGCTAATGGGTCTGACCCTTTAGCCGAGCGGTTAGTGATGTCACCTTGTGATGCAGTACACCCCGTATCGAATCCCGCACCAGGCAAGAAAATAACATTTGTTTGTTTTTTATTTGTAGAAATCATGTACAATAGGGACCATTGTAACAAGAAGAAAAAAGCATTAGTGTGTACATCCAGATAAATGAGGGCTCAGGTTCAGGATTAAAAAAAAAGAAAGAAAAGAAAATCAGGCAGAAGAACAAGAGGATATCCACACAGAGAAAAATAAAACTCCCATATGTGACATAGACATAGATTCAGGTCCGTTCTGCGTTCATTTCTCTGAGTGCAACAATGTGTTCACCATTATATCAGTGCATCAAATTGCAGTTTGCTGCTCAAGGGAAAACTCAAGGACAGTCCGACTCACGTTAAAACAGTCTTACTTTACTTATTTTACTGTAATGATGACGGATGACATTGTGATCTATAGTGAGAGTAGGGTGCAGGTTGAGGAGAGCCTGGAGAGGTGGCAGTATGCACTGGAGAGAAGAGGAATGAAAGTCAGTAGGAGCAAGATGGAATACCTATGCGTGAATGACAGGGGGGACAGAGGAATGGTGAGGATGCAAGGAGTAGAGGTGATGAAGGCATATGAGTTTAAATACTTGGGGTCAACTGTCCAAAGTCATGAGTAGTGTGGAAGAGAGGTGAAGAAGAGGGTGCAGGCAGGGTGGAGTGGGTGAAGAAGAGTGTCAGGAGTGATTTGCGACAGAAGGGTACCAGCAAGAGTTAAAGGGAAGGTTTACAAGATGGTTGTGAGACCAGCTATGTTATATGGTTTGGAGACATTGGCACTGATGAAAAGACAAGAGACGGAGCTGGAGGTGGCAGAGATGAAGATGCGAAGATTTTCATTTGGAGTGACGAAGAAGGACAGGATTAGGAATGACTATATTAGAGGGACAGCTCAGGTTGGACGGTTTGGCGGTTTGGAGACAAAGCAAGAGAGGCAAGATTGAGATGGTTTGGACATGTGTGGAGGAGAGATGCTGGGTATACTGGGAGAAGGATGCTGAATATGGAGCTGCCAGGGAAGAGGAGAAGAGGAAGGCCAAAGAGGAGGTTTATGGATGTGGTGAGGGAGGACATGCAGGTGGCTGGTGTGACAGAGGAAGATGCAGAGGACAGGAAGAGATGGAAAAGGATGATCCGCTGTGGTGACCCCTAATGGGAGCAGCTGAATGTAATAGTAGTAGTAGTAGTAGTAGTAGTAGTAGTAGTGTTCTTGTGTATATGGTATAAAGATGGTAGTAGGTTATTGGAAGTTATGTGCAGCAAGTTGCATACATATAATCAAAACTTGAAAGTGTTATATAAAAATATCGTTAAAAAAACTTGAAAATGCATTGAAAACATACGTAATATGTAAATCACTGACTGTCATATGTTGATCCAAATGCAAACTAGGTTATGCAGTTGAATGTACACTTGTGTACAGAGTAGAATGAAAAGGAAACGCAATCTATAGTTTATTCAATTTTGAAAAGTAAGAAGTTGAAACAACGTGGCGATATCAACTCGGATTTGCTTTGCAGAATCAAAACAAACCTCAACAGTGAGTGAAGATACAAGTTCCTTTGGATTCCTGTTCGTGTCGGTGTAGAGGGCAATAAAAACGTGGATACTCATCAAACAAACACTCAAGTCGCACAATATAGAATTTGCAAGCGGCACTAAGTAGAGCTGAGGCTACAGGAATTACTGGGACGACAGCGGAACAGGCAGGCATTTACCCAGTGTACAAAAGCAGGTTGGTACTGGAAGAACCGAGGGCAGAAATAGGGAGGAGGAAACCACGATAACTTGATAAAGAAAAAGACATACAGGGCTCACTTTTACACTTAATGTAACTGGTAAACATTTGACTGGAATTTGTACACATTGTGATGAACCAGAGACAGTAAAACACGTGTTATTGAAACGCAGAAGAGGAGTAAACTCTTCACATTGAGGGAGACAAACACTAATTTTTCACTAGAGGGTCTCCATGGAAAATCAGTCAGCAAAGCCTGACCTCATATAGTGAGCTTTTTAGGAGAAATGGGCCTAGTTCAGGGAATTTAGTATTGGCCCGTTTCTCTTAAAAAGTCAGTTTCTTTCTCTCTCTCTCTCTCTCTCTCTCTCTCTCTCTCTCTCTCTCTCTCTCTCTCTCCCTCTTTATATATATATATATATATATATATATATATATATATATATATATATATAAACCCAGTGAGTCTAGTAAATTCTTTATGAGACACTACGGCCTGTCTCATAAAGAATTCAATGGATTATTTTGTTCCTTATTTGTTGAGCACTTTCCCTACCGTTGAGTGTTTCTTTTAACAAAGTGTTGTACCGCGACCCGACCCCGGAAAAGCGGCTGAAGATGAGATGAGATTATTATATATATAGATAGATAGATAGATCGATAGATCGATAGATCGATAGATAGATATGTATGTATGTATACACTCACCGGCCACTTTATTAGGCACACCCGTCCAACTGCTCGTTAACGAAAATTTCTAATCAGCCAATCACATGGCAGCAACTCAATGCATTTAGGCATGTAGACATGGTCAAGACGATCTGCTGCAGTTCAAACTGAGCATCAGAATGGGGAAGAAAGGTGATTTAAGTGACTTTGAACGTGGCATGGTTGTTGGTGCCAGACGGGCTGGTCTGAGTATTTCAGAAACTGCTGATCTACTGGGATTTTCACGCACAACCATCTCTAGGGTTTACAGAGAATGGTCCGAAAAAGAGAAAATATCCAGTGAGCGGCAGTTCTGTGGGCGAAAATGCCTTGTTGATGCCAGAGGTCAGAGGAGAATGGCCAGACTGGTTCCAGCTGATAGAAAGGCAACAGTAACTCAAATAACCACTCATTACAACCGAGGTATGCAGAAGAGCATCTCTGAACGCACAACACGTCGAACCTTGAGGCAGATGGGCTACACCAGCAGAAGACCACACCGGGTGCCACTCCTGTCAGCTAAGAACAGGAAACTGAGGCTACAGTTCACACAGGCTCACCAAAATTGGACAATAGAAGATTGGAAAAACGTTGCCTGGTCTGATGAGTCTCGATTTCTGCTGCGACATTCGGATGGTAGGGTCAGAATTTGGCGTCAACAACATGAAAGCATGGATCCATCCTGCCTTGTATCAACGGTTCAGGCTGGTGGTGGTGGTGTAATGGTGTGGGGGATATTTTCTTGGCACACGTTGGGCCCCTTAGTACCAATTGAGCATCGTGTCAACGCCACAGCCTACCTGAGTATTGTTGCTGACCATGTCCATCCCTTTATGACCACAGTGTTCCCATCTTCTGATGGCTACTTCCAGCAGGATAACGCGCCATGTCATAAAGCTCGAATCATCTCAGACTGGTTTCTTGAACATGACAATGAGTTCACTGTACTCAAATGGCCTCCACAGTCACCAGATCTCAATCCAATAGAGCACTTTTGGGATGTGGTGGACCAGGAGATTCGCATCATGGATGTGCAGCCGACAAATCTGCAGCAACTGCGTGATGCTATCATGTCAATATGGACCAAACTCTCTGAGGAATGTTTCCTGTACCTTGCTGAATCTATGCCACGAAGGATTAAGGCAGTTCTGAAGGCAAAAGGGGGTCCAACCCGGTACTAGCAAGGTGTACCTAATAAAGTGGCCAGTGAGTTTATATGTATGTATGTATGTATGTATGTATGTATGTATGTATGTATGTATGTTTGTGTGTGTGTGTGTGTGTGTGTGTGTGTGTGTGTGTGTGTGTGTGTGTGTGTGTGTGTGTGTGTGTGTGTGTGTGTGTGTGTGTGTGTGTGTATAGTCCAGTAGGTGGCAATAATGCTTCAAAACACAAAAAGCTGGTTTGCCAACCGCCAATAAACAAGCAGAGGAAGAAATCTTTTACACCATTTCCCCTCCGACGCCAAAGGGGGCAGTAGAGCTGTTTTACGATGTTTTAGCTGAAAGTCGAGAAAGACAAAATAGGTTCCCTTTGAAGGAGAGACCGGACGAACCAACGATCCTGACTTGCGAGGTGCACTTGATAAAGTAGACAGAATTTAGAAAGACAGAAAGAAAGAAACCATGGACAATATGGATCACGTTTATACTTCCACTACATATAATAAACTAGACGCTGTGGAGTTCACATGTAAATATAAGTGCAGCTGATTTCATATCTTCTTTTTTTAAATATGTGCAGACACGTTTACCTCGTCAGCAAGGCCAGCAAAGCAAGTGGCCTTCAACAGAGAAGGAACCATAAGGGTTCTTTGACAGGAACCCAGTCACAACCAATAATGCATTTATCAATCCATTCCAGTGCATGTCTTTTCATCTAATCAACATTTTACAGATAAGATAGATTCTTTATTGGCCTACCTGAGGAAATTTGTTGCCACAGCCTGTGTATCAAAATAGAAGTTCCTCACATTAAGAAGCAAACTCACCATCTATCTATCTATCTATCTATCTATCTATCTATCTATCTATCTATCTATCTATCTATCTATCTATCTATCTATCTATCTACCTACCTATATATCTGTCTGTCTGTCTGTCTATCTATCTGTCTGTCTGTCTATCTTCTATCTATCTATCCTCTATCCATCTATCTATCTATCTATCTATCTATCTATCTATCTATCTATCTATCTATCTATCTATCTATCTATCTATCTATCTGTCTGTCTGTCTGTCTGTCTGTCTGTCCGTCTATCTTCTATCTATCTATCTATCTATCTATCTATCTATCTATCTATCTATCTATCTATCTATCTATCTATCTGTCTGTCTGTCTGTCTGTCTGTCTGTCTATCTATCTATTGATCGATCTGTCTAGCTATCTATCTGTCTGTCTATCTATCTATCTATTGATCGATCTGTCTAGCTATCTGTCTGTCTGTCTGTCTATCTATCTGTCTATCTATCTGTCTATCTATCTATCTATCTATCTATCTATCTATCTATCTATCTATCTATCTATCCATCTGTCTGTCTGTATATCTATCTGTATGTCTGTCTGTCTATCTATCTATCTGTTGGTCTATCTTCTATCTATCTATCTATCTATCTATCTATCTATCTATCTATCTGTCTGTCTGTCTATCTATCTGTATGTCTGTCTGTCTGTCTGTCTGTCTATCTATCTATCTATCTGTCTGTCTGTCTATCTATCGATCGATCTGTCTAGCTATCTATCTATCTATCTATCTATCTATCTATCTATCTATCTATCTATCTGTCTGTCTGTCTGTCTGTCTGTCTGTCTGTCTGTCTGTCTATCTATCTATCTATCTATCTATCTATATGCAGTTAGACATGGTGAGACAGGTACTACCACAATACAAAATGTGTGACATTTAATGATACAAGGGTGCACACATGGACAAGGGTACTTTATTAAAGCCGCAACAGCAGAGGGGACTAAACTTCCAGCAAAGGCGTTGCTCCATGCGGTCAGATTATACTTTGTAAGTTAAAATAAACTAACCAAGTGTTACCCCCGTGTTACCTCACGGGGATTCAAACCGGCGATCCCCGTGTTGGTCGGCAACGGAAGAGATGCCCCCTCGGACGCCCCCCTAAATATTAAAAACTAAGATATTCTGAACGTGTTTGATGGTAATAACCTTTGTCAGCATAGTCTGTGGGGGTCTAACAACAGACTCTACGTCTGCACGCCTGAAAGTATGAATACAAAGTCCGCACTTCAGCTTTAATCCAAAGTGCCTGACGAAGCCCACCAATAAGCTCCCAGAGAAAACGTTGAGCCACTCCTAGTTTGGAGAGGTCATCAAAACAACTTTATTAAATTGTGGTTGTTCCATACAGAGTACACAATAGCGAGCTAATATCATTTTTCCCTATCCCATCCACAATCAACAAGCCCAACCCCCTCCCCAAATCAAACCATAGTCTTTAGGTGAACGACTCTATACACTAGAGTCTGATGCATAGGCTATTGTGCATGGATAAAACATCACTTTTTGAAATGTTATATACCAAATATTGCAGTTCATGTAAAAAAAAAAAAAACGTTTTTTAATATATTTTTATATTACAGTACAGACTTTACAACAAATGATTGTGTTTAAATGCGTCTTTTATTGCATTAGATACTCAATTTACCTTTCATTAAGCTCCAGCTTCAATAAGTTTATACTAGTATAATGAACATTTTCAAAAGTGTTAGATTTTGTCATTAATATTAATATTATCATTTCTTTACAAAACAAACATTTAAACAATACTACTGGCTGTCACTGCCAGTCTCAAAACAGACAAAATAAAAAACTTTAATTTGTTATTTTGAGGATTTCATTTTATTTTTGGATGCTGTGTATCTGTGAACTCGTTGTAATCGAGCTGCGGGATAGTTTGGCCTCTGGAAAAGTTCTTTTTGTGTTTCCATGCATTTGGATAGGTGGAGGAGAGAGGATGATGTTGTTAACGTGAGGGTGTGTGTATTTCTGCCGTCCTAATGTTAAGATTTCTGGACGGCAGAAAAAAAGGTAGATTGTGTGTGTGTTTGTGTATGTACATCATTACCAGAATGTGATAAATAGTTTAGTCTACATGAATCTGGCAGACAATTCTTGTGTTGGTGGAGTTTTATACAAATCTATATTGTTGCACAGTTGGACTATGTACATATTTTCAGGAGCATCTCAGGTAAATTTTGTTTTTTGTTTTTTTTTTGTATGAATGCACGGGTTTAAGTCATTGATTGTGTCTGTTTTCTGAGTAATTGAAAGAGTCAGCGAATTATTTTTAATTGGAGTTTATATGAACGCGTGTGTACGTGTAGGTGTGGGAATCATTGTGCAAGGGTTAGTGTGTGTATATGTGTGTGTTTGTGTGTGTGTGTGTGTTGTGTGTGTTGAGTGTGTGTGTGTTGAGTGTGTGTGTGTGTGTGTGTGTGTGTGTGTGTGTGTGTGTGTGTGTGTGTGTTATGGTCAGATGAGATCTCCAATGGGTATACGGGGCAGGCAGATGTAAGCCTGTGGGGTTCTGCTGAGGTTGATGGGGTTGCCATCCAAGCGGATATCCTCCAGTGCGTTCCTGATGTAATTGAAATCTTTCAGGTTGCAGAACGTGTCCTCGTGCATCATCTGAATGTTGTTGCGCTGGAAAGAGAGGACGCAGGTAACGCATGAAAAATCACCTCTGCCGATTAAGATTCAAGTTTCCTTTATTAATCCCCTTGGGGAAATTCAGTTACTGCAAATTAACCCGTCCTAGCTGTGATCTGTGCAGCTAGGAGCAGTGGGCTCTGACTTGATGCTGCGCCCGGGGACCAACTCCAGTTCTTTTCCCATTGCCTTGCTCAGGGGCACAGTAACGTGCATGTTTCTTTTGATGGTGGTGTAAACTGAAGCACCTGGAGAAAACCCACCGCAGATACGGGGAGAACATGCAAACTCCACATGAGGACGACCTGGGATGACCCCCCCCAAGGTTGGACAACCCCGGGGTTCGAACCCAGGGCCTTCTTGCTATGAGGCAACAGCACTAACCACTGGGCCACCGTTCCACCCAATACCATGATAAACAGATTTTGAATACAGTCTGTTGTAAAAAGTCATATGTCATGGAGGTCAAGTATTTTTTTCTTATTCTATCGTAAATTCACAACAGTTGGCAGAGCTGCAGCCACCAGTCAGAACAAAGGTTTCTGACATTTCTGTCAGAATGAGACTGAACAACCTCCTTCGACTGCAACTTTGCTTTTCTTGGTGCACACATCATAAACACATTTGTTTTACTGGTACTATTATTAAACAGTTTCTCGTAAAAACAGAAAAGTGACTAGTAAAAAGCCAAATCTGTGACTAATGCTTATTAAAAGAACTAGCAACTACTTTTAGTTACCAGTAAAATTATTTACCAACTAGTAATTGGAAGAAAAGTGACTGACTCATTGAAAATAAGCGCTCGCGTCCAAGCCAACTGACTTGTGCATTTGAGGGATTTAATGTTAAAATGGCCTGCCATAGGCACATTTCCAGTGAAAGAACATCAATTCCAGTTTTTGATATTTGATTTTGAGATACACCCTGTGATGGACTGGTGGCCTGTCCAGGGTGTCTCCCCACCTGCCACCCAATGACTGCTGGGATAGGCTCCAGCATCCCACGACCCTAATTAGGATAAGCGGCTTGGATAATGGATGGATTTTGAGATACTTTATTAATCCCCGTGGGGAAATTCTTCTCTGTATTTAACCCATCCTAGCTGTGTAGCTAGGAGCAGTGGGCAGCCACCGCGCAGCACCCGGGGACCAACTCCACTTGGTCTTGCCATTGCCTCGGTCAAGGGCACAGACAGGAGTATTAACCCTAACATGCATGTCTTTTTGATGGTGGGGGAAACTGGAGCACCAGGAGAAAACCCACCGCAGACACGGGGAGAACATGCAAACTCCATACAGAGGATGACCTGGGATGAACCCCAAGGTTGGACAACCCCGAGGTTTGAACCCAGGACCTTCTTGCTGTGAGGCAACAGCACTAACCACTGGGGCACCGTGTCGCCCAAATTTGTAATATTAGTTCAATTCATGACCATTGAGGGTTAATATGATATGACATATAGGGACATACCTGTAGGTGCAGAGATCGCAGGCTGTCTGGTAGAGGCAATGGGATATAGTCAATGTGATTGTCTGTTAAGTACAAGTACAGCAGGCCAGCCATATCCTGGACACAGAAGGACGAAATATTAATTATTATCAATCTAGGATGATAGATGCACCTTAATGCATCTGTGTGGTGGCAGAAACTTAAGAGGAATTCCAAAACATTTCAGTATATGCCATTTTTAATGAGAAAATAAATTCAAGTTCATTATCCTTCCTCCTTACACAATTTCATACTAAAACAAAACAAAAAAAAGTTTTTCTCAAGGGTCACAATGCCCAGACAACACAAAACAAAGAAGTGTTATTTAAGAGAAGTAAATGTGGTAGTATATGTCACAGTAAAAGATGGTAGTGTAATTTTGGTGCACGTACTTTAAATGCTTCTTTGTGGATACCCCTGGAGCCGATGTTGTTGTGGCTGGCATCAATCAGAGTCATGGTGACCGGCAGAGCAGGCAGCCGAGAGATGTGATTCTCTCGTAACACCAGCTCCTCCAACGCAGGCAAGCCCAAGAATGCATTTTCATCAATGGACGAGATCTCATTGGCTGTCACATCGATCCTCTTCAGCTTGTCTGCGGGTGCAGGAAGGGAGCAAAATGGCCACAAAAAAAAAAAAAAACAACAAAAAAAAAACAACAAAAAAAAAAACACCTCATAGACACTGCTCTCAATATGAGTTCTTTCAAAACCAATAAAAGACGGGGGACTAATTCAATATAGCTACAATGTCTTCCACCTTTAGGTTTGAGTCTAACATCAGAGGTCTAACCAGAGGTCCTTCATCTAGGAGAGATAGATAGAGCATATTAACCATATCTTGTTTTACCAGCAGATGGCGATCAAAGCAAGAAACAAACCAGAATCAATCGGAGTATATGAGCCTTTTCTATTAAAATAGCTCAAAAGAAGTTAAAAAAAAATTCCGGAAATTCAATGGTATGCACAGACGACTGTTAAATAAAGACAGCTTTATATACATTTAGTGTATTGAATTTTTATAGCATTTGGTCAAAATACCTTATTTTCTCAAGATGGGAAACACGTCATGGATATTCATGAAGTCTGCTTGTCATCACAGTAAAGACTCAGTTTACAACAGATGGACAACAGCTGTTCTGATTACACGTTTGCTAAACCAGAGACCCTCAGTGTTTTACTAGAGGAAGATAGATAAAGGACCTTAGGTCTGGGTTGAAAAAAAAATATTGGAAATCAATAGTGAGGATTTTCTAGGATTTAGCCTTATTCACTGCCATGTATGCTGGTCTGTCCGTGACCCGGGGCTATTCTGTTTGAACAGGGTGCTGCAGCCACCTTCAGTACAATGGACATCATTAAAGATGGCACATCATGGCAAAGCACTGGGAGTCTCTGGCTTTTTTTTTTTTTTAGGATTCCCCCCCTCCTCCCCCCCCCCAACTGTACCCGTCTGATTACCCCACTCTTCTGAGCCATCCCGGTCACTGCTCCACCCCCTCTGGCTACAGACAACCACATGCTTCCTCTGATACATGTGGAGTCGCCAGCTGCTTCTTTTCATGAGACAGCGAGGCCTTTCGCCAGGGGGACGTAGTGAGCGGGAGGATCACGCTATTTCCCCCAGTTCCCCCCCAAACAGGGGCCCCAACCGACCAGAGGGGGCGCTAGTGCAGCGACCAGGACACATAACCGCAACCGGCTTCCCACCCGCAGACACTGCCAATTGTGTCTGTAGGGACGCCCGACCAAGCAGGAGGTAACACGGGGATTTGAACCAGCGATCCTCATGTTGGTAGGCAATGGAATAGACCACTACGCCCACCAGACGCCCCCTCTCTGGTTTTATCGTCTACATTATACTGTTGTCAACTGACAAGAAACTTACTCATGGAGGCAAAGTCAGACTTGTTGATCTTGGTGATTCTGTTGTAGCGTGCATAGAAGTGAGTGGTCTCTTTAGGCAGAGGTGGCACGCTATCTAGCTTCAAGTCATCACAGTAGACAGAGGTACCGAGACACGTGCACAGCAGGCAAGTGGGCATACCTGAGACAGATGAATAAACATGGAGGACGAAAGAGGGAGAGAAGGGAGCCAAAACAGAAAACAAGTAAACATAGTAGACTAGATAGAGTTTAGAGCAGAAGACAGCTGACATTTCAGAGGTATTGGACCAAAATAACCTGGCTAAGACCACAAAACTCATGATGTCCTAGTCAATGGTGCTGTGTCTATTGAAATCAAGAGATTCTGATTTCAGAACAATTTAAACGTCCCCATCAATTCTTTTTAAAACCCATAACCCCACATGCTGTGTGGATTTGAGTCCCCCCCACCCAGACTGAACAGTATTCAGGTTTCGACTTGACAGGCACTGATGTTGCACCGTAATGTTGCAATGCCTGTCTAGTTCGGTACTGACCTCGCCTGTCAACTTCAGGCTCATCGGGCTCATCGGGCTCTGGCAAACCAGAGTCCACTGACCCCTCTGTACTCCCTGCACCTTCCTGAGGGGTTGTCGGTATAGTAGTGGGAAGCAGCTTCTCCTCTTGTTAGAGATGAAATTAGGTGTTGAAGAAACAGGTTAGACCAGCATAGACACGGACATTGAAATAGGAAATCTGGCAATCAGTGAGCCCACCATTTGCCTCAGTTTATAAGTAACATACACAAGCGGTGTTAACAAATGTACAACACAACACATTTAACTGATGAGCGGAAGTTAAATGAGCAATGGGTTTTCAGTGTTAATTGAATGGATTATGACATACATTATGGTTACAAATAGTATGGTTATTAGTGAGGAACACCATGGGAAAACTGAGTAGTTTCTTAAGCATAATTAAAAAAAAAACTCAACATAACTTTGTAATGATAGGAACAAAATAAGACTTCCTAGGGCCATCCTTTGCCAATAGATTATTGCAGACTTTGGCATTCAGACTATCAACTGGGTTCCTAGTGGCCTTGTATCGATAGCTACAGTAGACTAAGTATCTACAGCTCATTTGATGAACACTGACATTGTCAGAGCTAGGGATTTGAGTCCCACTGGGTCACCAATGCAAAACATATATTCACTTGTTGTACAGATATGCTTTGGATAAAAGCACCCATAAAATTGCATCTTGGCATGTGTGCTATCCATATCTTACTAAAATTCAATTACATGGAGTTTCAACTTCAAATGTTACACAACTCTAACTAACTACTCTACATAGTGTTTTAAGTATTCTTTATTCTGTCCTTTCACTGGTTTTTGCTCCATACCTGGATGTTGGATGTTGTGTAGATTGTTTTGCTTTAGACTACCCCACATAACTCTAAGCTGAATACTAACCTTCATCAATGTCAGGGATCAGTATGACCTCTGGCTCATCAGGTTCTACAGAGCCAGAATCCCCAGAAGCCCCAGATTCTCCAGAGACTCCTGAATCCCCAGAGACTCCTGAATCCCCAGAGACTCCAGAATCCCCAGAGATTCCAGAATCCCCAGAGACTCCCAAATCCCCAGAGACTCCAGAATCCCCAGAGATTCCAAAATCCCCAGAGACTCCCAAATCCCCAGAGACTCCCAAATCCCCAGAGACTCCAGAATCCCCAGAGACTCCCAAATCCCCAGATACTCCGGAATCAACTGGGACCCCGGAAGACCCTGAAACTCCTGAGAACTCCCCGGAAGCACCTGATACCTCCTGGGGGATAGTGTCAGGAATGAGGGGTAGCTCCTCCCCTTGTTAGGGTGGGGGACAGGAGACAGAAGGATAAGGAAAGGGCGGGGGGGGGGGGGGTTGTTGGGATGGACAGTCAATCAACCCATTAACTGATCAGAGTCATACATAAAAGAGAAGAGAGGATAGGTTTACATTGATTATAAGTAACATAAATGCAGCGACAAATTAGAGTAGAACAGATTAATGAAATTACAATGACAAACAATAAGGGGATTATTGTCATTTAACTACATTTAACAAGAACATTGTTAAATGGAAATGTAATATTACGGAAACCACATTTATAGAGTCAGACACATTATTTCTACACAGATTAAGAAATGGTGTTGCTACAGGCTTTGCTAATACACGCCCCATGGTTTTAAAGATCCAGTCCAATGATTTTCATTTTGGAAAGTTTTTATTGTGGAATATTAAAAGCGTACTTATAAAACCATAGTTTTTCTTTCTTTAGTGGCCATTATCATTGACCAGTAGGAAATTTAACTTTTTTTTTTTATTTTGATATACTTTAATAATCACCATAGGGAAATTACGCTCTGCATTTAACCCATCCTAGCTGTGTAGCCAGGAACAGTGGGCAGCCACCGTGCAGCACCCGAGGACCAACTCCTGCTTGTCTCACCATGCCTCAGTCAGCGGCACAGACAGGAGTATTAACCCTAACATGCATGTCTTTTTGATGGTGGGGGAAACTGGAGCACCCTGAGAAAATCCCGTGCAGACACGGTGAGAACACGCAATGTCCACACAGAAGACAACCTGGGATGACCCCCAAGATTGGACAACCCCAAGGTTCGAACCCAGAACCTTCTTGCTGTGAGGCGACAGTGCTAACCACTGCGGCACCATGCCGCCAATCATACTCACCAACATCGGCAAATTTAGTCTCCTCTTACACAAGCGTTTGTCACAATCTCAAGTCCCACGCCCTGTCCTCTTGGGCGACGGTGGCCCACAGACGACACAACTAATGCTAATAACATCTCACAATTTCACAAGATAGCAAACACAGAGGTTCTGCAGAAATTTCAAGTAAAGAGGTAAACATTTTGTAAAACACCACAACTGTACAATAAATACAAAATATACAACTTATCACACATGGCAAAATATTAAATGACATCGCTGCATACTTGTCCAAAAGTAGCACAGCCAGCTTAACATCAGTTTTATGCATTTTTTAGTAATGAAGAAATTGCCCTCTCAAAAACAATACCTATATTTCTTCTACTTTTGGATCAGCTTTGATCATTTTTCCAGATGGTGAGGCTTTTTGGATTTTTTAGAGTTACGTTACAAAGCTGGCTCCTCCGTATTGGATATGTTGAGGCTTGCAAAGATGAGTGTGTGGGCACCTGTAGTTTTGTGGGAGAGCATTAGATTTATAAAGGGCAACGTGTTCTCTACTGGTTTGTTTATCAAAATAAAGATTCTGGGCTGGAACACAGGTTTTGAAAGCAAAATCTCAGCACCTGGCAAAGCTAGTGGTTTGTAATTGGTGGTAGATCAACAACTCTTTCCAACCCCCTGACAAATCATGAGGAGTGTCATATTTTTCAGCTTCTGGAGTATCATTTGATTTGTTAAACTATCCTTGACTACCCTCTCTTAGCACAATTCTCAGTGGATTGAGGGGGCATGGTCTTCTGTTTATTAGACTGTTGGTTACAGACTCTGTTGATCACAATGTCCCAAATGCAAAACATGACCCCTATTGTGCCATATATATAAGCCACGTGAACACACTCCAGCCACTCCAGCTTGAAGTAGATGAATACCTTAGATAGCAGCACATTTTAAATTAGTGGTAAGAACAATTAACTTGAAGTCAAAGCTAGACATTATCAATGGACTTGATAGCTACGTAGCCCTCTAACATGCATGATATTGCTAGGCAACTAGCCACAGGCTGTTGATAGGACTGACTGATGATAACAATTAATTGAGTGACCAATCAGATCAGGGTGTTTGGTAGCATAATTAATTACCAGAAGCAGATTGGTTTTCTTAGCTAGTTTAATTATGTTGACAACCAGGTGGAGAGTTTCTCAAGGGACTTTATTCATATTTTTAGAACAACATTGTTCTAATATTTTGGGCAACTTTACATCAACTAATATTCTCTCAACAAAAATTAGATTGGAAAAAATGATTTTCATTGGATTGGATCTTTAACACTCCCTAAAAACCTAAAAACCAAGAAATATGGAGCAGACTTCTACTTTGTAGAAGTGTAGCTACTAACCTCCAGATATTAACGTTATCCCTGGGTCCCCGGACTCACCGGATTCCCCAGAAACCCCAGAGCTTCCAGAAACCCCTGGGACTAGGATGTCCCCAGAGAACCCAGAACTAAGGAGGTCCCCAGAGCCTCCAGAGCCAAGGAGGAGGTCCCCAGAAACCCCAGAATCTCCAGAACCAAGGTCCCCAGAGGCTCCGGAAATCCCAGACCCCAGGAGATCCCCGGATCCTAGGAAATCCCCAGATTCCAAGAGATCTCCGGACCCCCCAGAGCTAAGGAGGTCCCCAGAACCTCCAGAGCCAATGTGAAGGTCACCAGATACCCCAGAGGCACCAGAGGCCAGCAGGTCTCCTGAGCCTCCAGACCCAGAGGCCCCAGAAGCTCCAGAGGCCCCAGACCCCACAGAGCTCCCAAAATCCCCGGAGATATGAAGGATGTCAATGGGCATCAGACGCAGCTCCTCCTCTTGTTAGAGACAAGATTAGGTGTTAATAAAGACAGATCAGACCAGAGCATGAATCAAATTGGGAACCATAGAGTTCACAATGGTGATTAGGTGAAATTTTGGTGACATAAAGACACAATAATTACAAATGACACATTTAACCAATAACAGCTAGTTAAATGGAAAACATGCACAGGAAAAATAGCATAATTAAAAGAATGGTGATTATTTGCCAAGATGGGGGTTTAGAGGACTGATTTGTATTGCCTTAGATTGTTTATGCATATTTATGTGTGTTCATTTTTGTCGATGCTGATTTCATGCCTCCACAGGCGGCACTCTGTCAGATACACTGTGCACCAGATTTTAATTCAGTGTGTACACCTGAGTGTATAACAGTGTCTGAAATGTTACTGCGTTCTACATACTTAAAGTACGGTGTATATACTGCAGTCTGTTGGGGTATACTATTCAGTAAATAGAATGCAGTACCACCACATACTATGCAATTTACACTTGGTGGACTCACATCCAAGCAGAAGTGACCCTTCATAACACCAGAAGAAGAAATTAATTGCTTTCAAACTTTGCCACTTTGTCGAGAGCTTTGTCACGTTGGCTCATAACTACATACATACAAGGTATACTTATACTGTATAACAACCAAGGGTATCATATGCTATACTCAAAACATATTTTATCATGAAATCGTTAAGAAATACATTTGAATTTGTTGACACTGTTGATGTTGCTTGTTCCGTTTAATTTTATGGCATATTGCTTTGGAAAATTTTTCTCGGGCCGGTTGTTTATGTGGAAACAAAACAGGCGCAAAAATTATGGTACGGTTTTGATTAAGTGACCATACTTGATATGTTGGTCTATGTAGTACACATACGCATTCCGATCACATGCTTAATTTGCATGCCAACATCCAGCACTCTAAATTTTGCATATTATCAGCATGTAGTAGGAGCAATTCGGATATAGTTTAAGTGCGTGTTCAGACCTTTCTGTGTGTTTGGGCCCATGAGGATCCCTGATCCCCCTGAACCTTGAGGGATGAGCTGCGGCTTTAGTGGCAGCTCTCCCTCCTCCTCTTCCTCTTCTTCCTCCAGTGAGGCCTCAGGCACAGGATAGTTGTACTCAGGTGGGGCCAGTGTTCCAATCTCTATCTGAAGGGAAGACAAGAGTGAGGAATCAAAAGATGTGGGAGGAATATGACATGTAAATCAGCAGAGTTGGGATACTGAGATTCCTTTCAGAATCTCACGTGTCAGAATGCAACATCATTACAAACCACCTCATCGTGTCCATCATATTCTTTCCGCAGGAATGGGAGGTGTTTTTTTTTTCTTTTTCCTCTCTGTTGAGCTGTCAGTACAACTAATAAAATCTTAAGATGAAATGTGGATATGACTTTAGCCTGAGCTTCTGAATAAGCAATTTCCAATCACGACAAACATTGAAAATTCACAATTCAAAGCAACCATTTTGCTCTACGGCGATTCAGTTATTGCACACACATATCTTGATTATGCTTACAAAATTATCAAGGATAGTGATGACAGACTTGTCACACTGTGACATGCAAATACACACACACACACACACACACACACACACACACACACACACACACACACACACACACACACACACACACACACTGTTTGTCTCTAATCCTTAATTTCCCAGCCTATTTTTGAAAGTCAGAAATGATGAAATGGGATTACAGATATCGGCGATGTAAAAAGCCAAACACAGTAGGTTGGCCTGATGCCACTCTGACAGCAGTCATAGTAGCAAGTCCCTGCAGATATGACCTCTTCTTTTGACCCCTTCAAAAAGTTCACAGCTACAAACATAACAAACATTTAAGACGCGTCACCAAAAAGTTCAAATTCCATTTAAGCGGTTGACATTTTTGACTGCAACTCAAAGATGGCAGCTGCACGATTCAAATACGTAGCATGGACTATCACCAACTTGAACCGTCCAAGATCAGTACAACAGCAAATTGACAACAGTTCAGACTTGTGATTTCTAATGAGTTATCTGTTTTAATGCTCCAGCATCTATGGGGACTCTGGCTATGTAAGTATGAAAAAATTGAATATCTGTTATATCAATTTGTCTTTTACATGTTTATTTTTTTTCCCCCTTTTTCTTTTTTTTTTTGATTTTTTGCCCCTTTTTTCTCCTCAGTTGTACTTGGCCAATTATCCCACTCTTCCGAGCCGTCCCGGTCGCTGCCCCACCCCCTCCTGCCGATCCGAGGAGGGCTGCAGACTACCACATGCCCCCTCCAATACATGTGGAGTTGCCAGCCGCTTCTTTTCACCTGACAGTGAGGAGTTTCGCCAGGGGGACGTAGCGCGTGGGAGGATCACGCTATTCCCCCCAGTTCCCTCTCCCCCCCAAACAGGCGCTTCAACCGACCAGAGGAGGCGCTAGTGCAGCGACAAGGACACATACCCACATCTGGCTTCCCACCCGCAGACATGGCCAATTGTGTCTGTAGGGACGCCTGACCAAACGGGAGGTAACACGGGGATTCGAACCGGCGATACCTGTGTTGGTTGGCAGCGGAATAGACCGCTACGTTACCTGCTCCATGTTTATGTTCCTCCAAACTATTATTGGCAATACTAAAAACCTGGAAGTTGTCCATACATCCTTTTGACTGAACTTTTAAGCAAACCATGCCCAAAGTCTTTCAATGACCCAATCCTGAATAACAGCTGCCATGGAACAGCTAAATATCCTGTCTGCCCGCACAAGTATTCATCAGTCGCAAAAACAAAACAAAACAAACAAACAAACAAAACAAAACTGTACACTCACAAAGTAATGTAAACAAAGTATACATTTGTATTCCCCCATTCCTCCTCTTCAAAGACTACATCCAAGACTAAGAGTTGCCAGGTGGAAGGTATCAGTAAAAAAAAAAGAATGGAGATCCTTGTGGTCACGCTGACGATACCGACTTAGTGGATGAGGATGATGAAGATGATGGGTGGAGGGGTAGGAAAGGTAACCCTCCTGAGACAGACCCACCATCCCCTCTTGCGTTTGTACAAAATGGAAACTCATCGTCAAGTCTGTCCCCTCACGTTGCACATTATGATTTCTCTGTTGCCGGAGACAGACCAACAAACCGGCACGAGCGGCAACACGAAATCATTCCGGCTCTCTTAATGACCTCACGTGGCATTTAGCCCTCCCATCACAAACAATAATTGGGCCATTAGACGTTATACCACTCGCTATCTGTCATTATGGGCAAGTATATGAGTCTCATTACTGGCTTTGGCTCCGAGGCTGTCTATTTATCATTCATTCCAGAGGTTTCTCCTTATGGCTCGTTCCCATTCAGCGCGAGGTGTTCGTCTCAGCTGGCGAGTTAGAAAACAAGGAAAGCATTTGGGCCGAGCAGCGTGGCCTCTCGTAACTAACACACAGCGTTTTAATTCGAACCCAACTAATGCCCCTTTTCCACTACATGGTACCGGCTCAGCTCAACTCGACTCGCTTCTGTATCCTTTTCCATTACCGTAACAGTACCCCCTCAGTATAACTGGTCGTCATAGCGACGCCTGGTTTTCAATTTCAAAATGTACTTTTAAGATAACTCTTGCTTCGACCGCTTCGGTGTTTAAAAACGCCGGGTGATATCCCACGTGCGCATTGACGATGCAGTGATGCAAAATGACGCAGCGACGCGTTTCTCTGACCAATCAGAGGCCTGCGTTGATTTTGGTAACCGCTCCGGTTTTTTTTGGAACCTCGACAAATGTGGTACCTTAAAAGTGGTAACAGTTACCAAATTGACGGTACTTTCCAGTAATGGAGAACGAAAAAAAGGGCGAGTCGAGTCGAGTTGAGCCGGGTACCATGTAGTGGAAAAGGGGCAAAATACACCATCCGATTTCATTTGTTACCACACCTACAACCGGACCCGGGGGGAGGGGGGGGGATTAGTAATATAAACAGTTGTTGGCTTGGAAGAGTTGTGTACATATGGCAAGCCATGGCACATGGCTGAGTACCACTGACTTAGATCGAGCCCCCAAGAAAAGACAGAGTTGATACTCAACGAGGCACCGAGCTGAGGGACACTTCTGCACATCTAGTTCATGAGACAGGTGCGTAGGAGAGGGGCGAGACACTGTCCAGCTTACAATTACATATTTACCAAAACCTCGTAAACAAATGTACAATTGCAAGTTACACAGTTCGTGGGAGGTTGTTTGCAACTTTTGAGCCACTCAATGACGCACATCTGCGCCTAATTAACCTTTGCGCATGTATGCATATCTAAAAAATCTACACACACACACACACACACACACACACACACACACACACACACACACACACACACATACACAGACTGGTGTCTTCAACCCTGCGAAACTCAAAACAATGTATCATAAAGTGAAATAACTGTGGCCGGGTCATGAGTAGGACTGTTAGTGTCCCAGTGAAGGTATTTTATGAGAAACTTGCAATCATACTGACTCTGCCGAAGCCTGAGGATCTTACACTACTTTATTTTCTTCAACCAGAAGACTCAATTTCACGCCGTTTAAGTGGCTTGTTGATGATAACTTGAACGTTCACTCAACCGAATATATTCAAACCTGCAGTTCCACTACCGTCCACACGAGGACAGTAAACTCCCACTGTCACAAATCATACCTGCCACTCTTTCATGGTCTGCAAGGCCCATTCAATCTCCAGAAAGGGAATGGTCCTTGTGGAACCAAGACACACATGGTAGCTGTAAGTCTCCATACTTTAGCTCCACATTTTCAACCACAATGTTTTAGCTGTCCTTAAGCCAAGCGGTACCAATACTGAATAAATATTAATATGATTAAGTGTCAGGAAACACCCGAGTTTAAGTAGTTAAGGCCTAGTTCAGGCAAATATATCTGTGATTACTAAATAATTGTACAAAAAATGATCTTGTATTTAGTGTATTTTTTTGTGTGCAAGGAACACATAGCTACAGCCGAACGTCCCTCTAGATAGCTCGACAGCAGCAGAGTTAGGAATATAACAAGGTAGACCTTTGAAAAATCTTGCACAGAGTTAGCTCCTTGCAGCTCTCCCCTCCAACCCCCCCCCCCTTCCTCCCTAAAGCAAACATATACACCCTAGGGAGAGCAGCGGTGAAGGCTGTCTACCAAAAATACAGAAAAAAAATCCTCTGGGAAACAACACAGGAATGCAGAATGTACAGGGAGAGACATTGAATATGGAGCATCAAATCTAAGCAGTATCATCCAGCTGCAGCGCCGCAAAGCATTCGGCGAGGGAGGTGGCAAGCTGATGGTGGTTCAGCAGAACTAATGAGAAATGCTAAATTTCTAAACTTGTGCTGGTTCGATTTAACCCGACCAACCAACTGAGGCGCCGTCTTTCCCAACACATGGATTTGCAGAATGTTTGGCCAGGCTGTCACGTGTGTCACAAATGAACATAGGAAGGTTTTCACAAGTCTCCATACAAGTTTTCCTTAGCTCTGCAGCCCTGTCTGTGTACATATATTGTGATCTACGCAGTATCATCCATAAGACCAAAATAACAAAGGTCAAAAAATGTCAGCCAAGATCTGTCAGTAAATCGTCCAGCACAAGGCTCTGCAGCGTTCAAATTTTCCTCCTCCATAAAACTCAAGGCTAACAAATTGCAAGGCTGCAGGTCAGCTAAAAGGAGAAAGTTCAGCCAAATGTTCATGCCAGTGTTTGTTATCCAAGAAGCCGACGTAGCCAAATTATAAGGACGTTGATTGTGATAAGGTTGCGCATCTGACTGAATGGTTGGACTGGTGGCCAGATGTGGATATTGTAGTATAGCCCCGGATGATTTCTGAGTGGTACGAATGCTATAAAAGCAGACAGGAATTAAGCCGAAAACGTTAAAACAACAAGTCCGCCTTGGCTCCTGCAGGTGTAACTTCACCCGTGAGACTTTGACGAAAGACTGACATGGAATATGTCAGGCTGAGAAAAGGGGTGGGGTAGGGGGGGGGATCTGGAGTGGGACAGAAGGAATTAGTGTTGATGTTCAAATGCAGCAGACTGAAGAAGGCATGCTTGGATAGCAGCTTAGATAAACCTTAGCTTTTCTCAAAAGAGAGAAGCCCCGAGGAGGGAAAAAAACAGAATAGCTGGATGTGGAAAATGGAGAGTCAGCATTCCAGAGGAATGGATCTCATCATCGCTTCACTTCACCCTTAACACTTGACATGGTGTGTGTGCGTGCGTGTGCACGTGTGTAACCCTTTCACTCTACACCCTTATTAAGACCTCTTTCTCAACCGACCTATCTCAGGATCTGCCCTCTCCCCTCTATAAGAGCCGTGTGAGGGAGGCAACATGACACGTTTACCTCGCAAATCCTTGTAATGACACATCGCTCAACACCGCCGCGATGGCTGTCCTAGCTATTGGTATTCTCATTTACCCACACCGCTTCAAGAAAATGACGCTTAAAACCGGAGTTGACCCGTTTCCCTTTCTGCCTGCTTCTCTTTCTGCTCCCCCAAAACTCGCCAAGAAATCTTATGTAATAAAAACAAATCACATCCAGAAACGTAGCGTATTTGTTCAACAGTAAACCATTGCCAGGCTGCTGCAGAGCAAATGTGGCATATTATAAACACACCCAAACACACTAAGCATAAGCATTCAGATCGTATCTGTATCACTAGCATGCAATGCTAAGTGGGTGAAAGGTCACGGTAACACTTTCTCTCAAGGTGTGTGCGTGTGTTTGCGTGCGTGTGACAGAATTGCGTACGGCAGCAACACTGCCCCTCATGTAGTCTATATAACTACATCTTGTCATATCAGCTAAATCTGCAATGGATTCTGGGATAGCTCTTGGACAACGGCAGCTCTCTCTCTCCACATCAGGTTCAACTTAAGAAGCTGGCTCGGGGGGGAAGTCTGTAGAAAATTTGATCTGGATGACTTTCCTCGTGCCATCTTGACATTGTTTTGGCCTAATTTCCTCGTTACAAAGAGAAATAAACTGGAGCAAGACGCTTGACGTGAGCTCGCACTGTGGACTGGCCACATCACGTCCAACTTGCCACATCACCTCAGGACTGACTAAGAGGGCACTTCTGGCGTCCATTTTCCCCTCTTATGTAACCCTTTCTCTCTCTACCTTCACCATTCACTCGTCTTTTAAAGGCTGCTAGGATGAGCAGATAAAACTAGCCAGCCCTGCCCACCATAGCAGCACTTGAGTTGAAATTGCACAGATCACTTTCCATGGGTAAACATCCCTTATATCAGCCTGCTGGGGTTATTTCCTTTCCTTTTATTGTTTTTATGTGAGCATCCCGACAAGCTGAATTCATTGAATGGAAAAACATACTTGGCTAACAATGAAACTTGAACAGACATGGCTCTTTCATACCAACTCCAAGAAAACAGGATGCACTTAAAGAAAACTGACGTCATGCAAAAATTCCCACAATAGCTTTTCATTAGGAACTACATGCTGGAGTGTATTTGAGGATGTATGGATGTTACAGTCAGTGTGCAAAAAGAATACATGCACAACTTGGTCAGTCACCATGTACATCAACCAATTTCCTCATTGAAAATAACATAGACCTCCTTCTAACATCAAGTTATTCTCCATTATGACTGTAGTAACAGTATCTTGTGAAGGGTTCGTACATCCATCCATCCATTATCCAAACCACTTATCCTGCTCTCAGGGTCACGGGGATGCTGGAGCCTATCCCAGCAGTCATTGGGTGGCAGGTGTGGAGACATCCTGGACAGGCCGCCAGGCCATCACAGGGCTGGGGGTAGTAGCAAATATTCAAACGAGAACTTTGAAGGCCGAAGTGGAGAAGAGTTCCATGAGAACAGCAGTTAGACATGGATGGGTTCATACATCTTAGGTCAAATTGAAATAATGCGTTCCTGATCACGGCCTTGGACAAACCACAACCCAACAACCACAATTTAGGAACATTTGAATTATTCGTATTTGATACAGCTGTTTTCTTTGCAGAACACTGTACAGCTAAAAGTGATCAAAGTCGTGAAGGATTGTAAGAGTTTCATAGATTTATTCAAGCATGTGAAATGGGTAAAACTACCAGATTCAAAGAGGGTGTCAACCCTCCGGTAAATTCAAAGGCATATAAATTAAATGATTGATGGCTAAAATGCAGAAGTGAAACATTTTGGGCCATAATGGAGGTTAGGGCTCTAATGCAATCTCTCCCATCTTCCAAAGAGCTTCAGCCGGCACCAACCAGAAGTCTTTCTATTCTCTGACCTTGATGAAGCAATCAAAGCGACTCCATCAGCAATGTCACATTCAGACAAATTTGACTTGTCCCCCCCCTTTTCCTCCCCAATTGTACTTGGCCAATTACCCCACTCTTCCGAGCCGTCCCGGTCGCTGCTCCACCCCCTCTGCCAATCCGGGGAGGGCTGCAGACTACCACATGTGGAGTCGCCAGCGGCTTCTTTTCACCTGACAGGGAGGAATTTCACCAGGGGGGTGTAGCACATGGGAGGATCACGCTATTTCCCCTAGTTCCCCCCTTCTCCCCAAACAGGTGCTAGTGCAGCGACCAGGACACACACCCACATCAGGCTTCCCATCCACAGACATGGCCAATTGCATCTGTAGGGACACCCAGCCACGCTGGAGGTAACACGGGGATTCGAGTCTGCGATCACAGTGTTGGTAGGCAACAGAATAGACCGCTACGCTACCCGGACGCCCCTGAATTTGACTTGTTTACCTTGAACCAAGTGATGCCTTCAACACACCGTAGCAGTATGTCTGACTAATCTGTAGTATATGACACCGATATGGCATCACTGTCATCTATCTGCACCAGTGTCCTTACAACCCACCAGCGACCTTTCACATGGATGGCACAGACATCGTAATCTACACAAGGCTGTAGTTATTTCTTTTAATTTACAGATGTTTAGTTCATGTATCCTGCAGACGAATATGTTATGTTCACCCACATATGAGCATGGACTCTTGTAAAACTGTAGAAAAACATCAAATTATTGTAGCATTTCCTTTTTTTTTCATCACATTGTATTACAACAGTTATATTGTAATAATATGGGCATGCTTTCTGTGCTGTAGAAATACTAATGTAATGGCTGTCAGGGTAGCGTGGTGGTCTATTCCGCTGCCTACCAACACAGGGATTGCTGGTTGGAGTCCCCATGTTACCTCCGGCTTGGTCGGGCGCCCCTACAGACACAATTGGCCGCCGTGTCTGCGGGTGGGAAGCCGGATATGGGAATGTGTCCTTGCCGCTGCATTGGCACCTCCTCTGGTCGGCCGGGGCACCTGTTCAGGGGTGAGGGGGAACTGGGGGAATAGCGTGAGCCCCCCATGCGCTACGTCCCCCTGGCGAAACTCCTCACTGTCAGGTGAAAAGAACCAGCTGGTGGCTCCACATGTATCGGAGGAGGCATGTGGTAGTCTGCAGCCCTCCCCGGATCGGCAGAGGGGGTGGAGCAGCAACCAGGGCGGCTCAGAGAATGGGGTGATTGGCCAGGTACAATTGGGGAGAAGAAAAAAAAAAAGGGGGGGGGGTCCATAAAAGAAAAAAAAACTATTGTAAAAACATGAGCGTCACAGCCGGATGAGAATCGAGATGAATCTACCGCATCCTTGACAAAATATCATTGTATTATCAGAGAATACAGTACCGTTACCTTTTCATTCTGAATACATTACAGAGAAGTGGTTCAGGTGGCGATGCATTGATAAGATGAACGCTTACTTCAACCGATCATGTAATTTCTCACCTGAGGGTCATCAATTGTCAGCCCATCTTCATAGTCATAGATATCCTGGTTCTCCAGATTTATGTTTTCTAGATCCACATCATAATTGGCACTGTCGTACGTGTCTAAATCCACTTGTCGGGCAAATCTGGGGCCGGCCACCACCGCTTTGAGGACGAAGAGCCCCACTACGATCCGCACAAGCATCCTCATAGTCCACCTGGAAATAGACAGGGAGTGTATTGTCAACAGAGGAATCTCGGTCCGGATCGTTTCCTACAGTACATGAAACACAAGCTGCTGGAGGAGACGGAGACTTTTTATCAGGATTTTCACTGGAAACCAAACATAAAACTTCCCAACTGACACAGGAATTAATGCTTTGCAAGGTTCACAATTTGACATCATCGAGAGCAAAACCAACATGTAGCACAAATCTACAGCCGACATCCATTAATTATACACTATACATTTATACCCGCTGAATCCAGTTCAGGCTCAGAGGAGGATGGAGTCTATCCCAGCATGCACTGGGTAGAAGATGGAGAGACACCATGGACTTACAACCAGTCCATTGCAGGGCCCACACACACAATCACTTACACAATTTTAAACTCTCCTATTCCCCTTACATGCATGTCTTTGGACGGTAAGAGGGAAGCAGACTGTTCTAATGAAAACCATGTGAACATGGGGAGAACCTGCAAACCCCCCACAGAATGCCCTGGGTTAAACTCAAGACCCTCTTGCCACCGTCAGTGCTTATCACCAAGTCTCATCTCATCTCATCTTCAGCCGCTTCTTCGGAGTCAGGTCGCGGAGGTAGCAAGCTAAGTAGGGTACTCCAGACATCCCCCTCCCCAGCAATGTCCTCCAGCTCTTCCTGGGGGATCCCAAGGCGTTCCCAGGCCAGATTGGACATGTAGTCCCTCCAACAAGTTCTAGATTTACCCCAGGGTCTCCTCCCAGTTGGATGTGCCCAGAAAATCTCCAAAGGACGGCACCAGGAGGCCTCCTAATCAGATGCTCGAACCACCACAACTGGCTCCTTTCAATGCATAGGAGCAGCAGCTCTACTCCGAGCTCCCTCCGGATGTCCGACTTCCTCACCCTATCTCTAAGGCTGAGCCTACACACCCTACAGAGGAAACTCATTTCAGCCGCTTGTATCCGCAATCTCACCCTTTCGGTAACTACCCAAAGCTCATGACCACAGGTGAAGGTTGGAACGAAGATTGACTGGTAAATTGAGAGCTTTGCCTCCCGGCTCAGCTCCCTCTTCGCCACAATGGTCCGGTACAACGTCTGCATTACTGCTGATGTTGCACCAATCCACCTGTCAATCTCCTGCTCCATCCTACCATCACTCGTGAACAAGACCCCGAGATACTTGAACTGCTTCACTTGAGGCAACAACTCATCCTCAAGTTACCACCACATCCCATTCTTTACTTTATTGATAAAATCAATGCAACAACTAATTCCATATAACTCTCAGAATTTAGAAATGTATGATGACATTCAGTATGGTTCCAGCATGACATGTAGTAGTGAAAATAAGGCAGTGAGTAAGCTGTTTGACAAAACCAGTCTATGCTGTTATATTGTTCTTAGGTTGCATTTCTGGTGTAAGTGTCAAAATGGAGGTGTATTCAGTTTGAATTCTCTTCATAGCAACGATTGACTGCAGTATAAGCAGGTTGGTGTATTAAAAGGACGAGAGCCTGATGGTGGGTCAAAAGTGCACACGTCTTTGAGGTCACTGAACTCGGGTATTCATTACAAAGGTGCAGACAGACTCAAGGGCCGAAATATGAGGGCAGCCTGGCTTTCCTGCAGCCAGGAGCTCGGTGCCTCAAGGAGCAGCCATCTTGATTAGAATCAGAGCTCATCTGTGGTAGGTCAAAGGTCAGAGGTCAGAGTTGATCTGATAATGAATCGTGATAATTCCATTTCTTTGGTTGCTCTGCAGGGTGAAAGCCTTTGGGAGTCAATTTTTTTTGGACCCCCTGAAATGTATTGAAATGAATAAGGACTTTGGAGTCATTTGGCAAAAGTGGTACAGAAACACCGTAAGTGGTACAGAAATACCGCCATAGCAGCATGTGAGCCCCTGCTTCTTTGGCCAGGGCTTCAGCTCCTTTCTCTGATCACACCTTGGCGTCATTCTGGTGGGTGAGGGCTTTGTCAGAACCACCCAGCAAAATCCCAGACAAACTGCCCTGACATCACTGGCTAATGATTTTTGGTGGAAATTGCAAATGAGGGCACAGCTCATTTTGGATATCCAGCTGGCATGGATGTCATGTTTTTTCACATGATCCTGATGTGTTCCTATGGCGCATGGGCCCAAATCATCCGCTACTCATGATCCAGTACGTTTTTGTCATCTACACCAAGTTGCTTAAATTCCAATTAGGACTTAATTGGGGCAGCATGTGTTAATTACCCGAAAGCACCCTCAGGCTGACATGAGTCTTCAGGGCTTATCTTCTGACTGTGGGTAACTTTTATCACGTGCAGATAGCAGGTGTAGCCATATATTAGCAGTGCTGAGACAGATCATATAGATATAGGTCCAGGAAAAAGGCAGACGAACTCAGAAAGAGAGAGCGAAAGAGAGTCCTCTGGGCCGGGGCTGAGAAATGGAGAGCGAGGGAAAAGATGACGAAGAGAGAAAACCAGTGAGATGCAGAGACGTGGACAAGATGTTGGCCCTCAGGGTTAGATGGAGAGAGTTAAGGGAAAGACCAGAGAGTGGGGGAGTTATAGAGAGAAAGAGAGAGTGTGAGAGAACGAGACAGAGAGAGAGAGAGAGAGAGAGAGAGAGAGAGAGAGAGAGAGAGAGAGAGAGAGAGAGAGAGAGAGAGAAAGGTCTCTAAGCTGAATCGACCCCTCGCCCCTCACAGAGGTCCTTTATGAGGGCCCTGGTCCCCGCCTGTCTCAGCACTCAAGCTCGAAATTCCACCGAGGTTTGTGGACAGGATGGCAGTGAGTTAAGGCTGCAAGGAAAAGCTTCATTCAGCTCTGAGTGTGCTCCACACACACACACACACACACACACACACACACACACACACACACTTGTGCAAAGTCACTTCGTCCCACACGTCTCTCTCTCTCTCTCTCTCTCTCTCTCTCTCTCTCTCTCTCTCTCTCCCTCTCTCTTTCAACACACCTATCTTTCAGAGAGAGAAAATGGTGAAACCTCCGGTGCTATTTTTGGGATGAGGTGCAGGTATAAAAAAAAAAAGCGAAAAGAAACTCCTTCCAAGTTCATTGGAGCCATGAATCTGATCTTTGTTGATGTGAGGATGAGCATCACAACCATGCGATGAAGCACGCAAACCCGTCGCGGGACGTCAACTCTTTAGACATGGCCGAAGAAGACAGCGCAATGAGCGCTCTCTCCGCCACGGCCGGGCGAAAGACGGGGGCGGATTGGCTGGCAGCCGCGCACAAATGTATTTTCTGTCAGTTTTTCATAAAGTGATGAGGCTACGAAAAGCAGCGTGGCTACGCTGAAAGAGGGACTATTCTAAAGACAGAGGTGTGCTTTTATACAGGCCATCACAGCGTTCAGTGTGTGGAAACTGTGTGTGTGTGTGTGTGTGTGTGTGTGTACACGAGTGTAGCCTACAGACTGCCTCTGTGTTATGCTTGGCTCTGCGTTGGGCATTCCTGATATCCAGCGATCCTACCCTTTTTTTTCCCCCCATAAAAGCCACAGACAAACTGGACTGACTTCCCTTCGGTATCGGTAGTAAAGACAAATTTGCAACATTTGTACAATGAGAAGGAGGGGGAAAAGAGGTAGAAAGTGAGGATGCATCCGCCACATTATCTGCAGTAACCCGAAACATAACAGCAAAGAGTTATACAGTCTCCAAAAAAAAAAAAAAAAAATACCTTGTTGAGTGATGATTTGAATTCATCCAAATTTTCCGAGACACATTCTGAGATGACTTCCTCAAAATTGGGTTATAAACTACAAATAAACCATCATCACCATCATCATCATCATCATCATCATCACACTTTCTCAAAAGTTAAACGGTCCAATTTGACCAAAGGAGTCCATGTAGGGACAAGTGCCACTCGCATCGCTCCAAGCACATTCCACCCAGTTTGACTTCATATTTCATCACAGCACCAACTCTGTCTATAATTCATAGATGCAAATGTAAAAAAAAAATTTTTTTTTTGAAAAAAAACAAAGACAAAAAATAAAAAATAAAAAATTACTCCAAACCGGTGACCATCATGTTTTGTCACATTCCCCCCCCCCTCCTCCAAAAAGAAATCACCTGTTGCACACCTACACCTGAATCCCATCTACAGAAACCTGTTGTTGAAAGAACGGCCAGTGGCCATTAACAGTGACCCTCGCAGGAAACCTCAAATGACTAAAAGACGTCCACATTTCAGACGGCTGTGAAAGTCTCCAAGCAAAACGCCCGGTCGAAAGCAATTATCTGCACCAGCAACCAATTAGCTCATCTGCTCCTCTCAAGAAAAAAAATAAATAAAAATAAAAAAATAATACAAATTGCAATGGTGTTTGAAAGTGGATAATTTCAGAAGGTCTGCCTGCCTAATCCCTTAGACCACAGAACTACCTGAGCCAGCGTGAAGATAGTACCGAGAACGCTTACCTCTGTCTCCTGCTTTCCCGAATGGTCCCTTCAGCCTTGATGGAGATGCTGAGGGCTCGGGGACCTGGCCAATGGTGAGAGGTCGTGCAGGGTGCCTTGAAGAGGGAGGGCGAGTGTGTTAAAGTGCACGGATGTGTGTGTGTGTGTGTCTGTGTGTGTGACGGTGTATAGGTGTGTATGTGTGTAGGTCTGCGTGCTCTGGCAGACCTGAGTGCCCTGCCGCTTATGTGTGAAGGTAGGCACTGAGACCGATTGGACAGGAGCAGATTACTTTTGGTCACTCGGAGCGCACCCACCCCGCACCACTTTCACCCCCCCCCCTCTTTTTTTCACACACACACACCCACACACACCCACCTGTACAGATCTCTCAAAACACCACACACCCACCGCACAGAAAGACTTGAGGCCCCCAATGGTAAAATACCTTTTTATCCTGTACAGGATTATCCTTTATTTTTTCTACAGAGGATTGTGGCTCAACTGGACTGAAATATTTGTCTACGTTTTCCTGAGGTGAAACTTTGGCATGTGTTGCTTTCATGTATTGGGGGGATCTGCGGGGCCCCTGTACACAATGGGACCTCTGTCAGGAGCCCCTGTTAGCATGGTAGTGAGAGGAAGTCCCTGCTCGGAGGAAGGTCTCTCTCTCTCTCTCTCTCTCTCTCTCTCTCTCTCTCTCTCTCTCTCTCTCTCACCCCCCCCCCCACCCTCGGCTCACTTTATGCACTGTCACTAGTTTAGGCTCAGGCTAGACATTTTTCCTTCACTACAAAGGGGAGTTTGGTAATATGGTAAACACAGCAGGCTGACAGGAGGGGGAATGAACTCAACCAGATCCATGTGTTGAAAAGGAACAAGGTAGGCGGAGGTCGCGGGGTAAGTTGAGGTTGAACTGTGGTCACGTGACCGGTTTGCTATTTCAATTAGTGTGCATTTTCGGTTCTGCGTTAAAAAATTACCTCTTACAACGTCTGAAGAGATGTTTTGTTTAAAGGGAATCGCAATTTTCAACACGATCTCTCTCTATAAATATTGTAGGGATAACACTCCAACTGAAATGAAATTGTGTCCCCTGGTGACATCACTGGCCGACAGTCCAGGAATGTGAAGACCTACTTTCTGGCGCTCGGGTAGCGTAGCGGTATATTCTGTTGCCTACCAACACGGGGGTCGGCGGTTCGAATCCCCGTGTTACCTCCAGCTTGGTCAAGCGTCTCTACAGACACAATTGGCCGTGTCTGTGGGTGAGAAGCTGATGTGAAGAGTAGGGTAATTGGCCAAGTACACAATTGGGGAGAAAATAAAAGAAAAAAAAAGGGGGAACCTACTTTCTGGTTTGCCAATAGGCTGCACTTTTTCCCACTTTCGGTGTGGGAAGATGGTGGCACTAATTCACGTTTGCAGCGGCTTCACCCAGTACCGTCCATGCAGCGTTATTGTCCATGTCCGCGTCTAAGTTGTCTTCATTTGATGGCTGGGAGAGCTGGCGCTGGATTGGCTGGGATGGGAGAGCTTGGTTTGCTGCGTCCTGTGGGCCCAGGGACCACGGCCCGAAGAGGAAACACTGAGGGCGGTCTGAGGGAACGCAGAAGCGGGGCAGGCTAAGCTAACTGCTAGCCCATGCAGACCGGCAGCTCCGATAACACCGAGGGTGGTCTGGCAGCGGCCTTGTCTGGTGTTGACGGTGTTTTTGGCATCATCGTGTGGAGTGCGGGGAGGTGCGTCGAAGGTGACTGGCCGGGAGAGCTGGCATTGAATCGGGTGGGGGAGCCTGGTCATTTTCATTTTCTCATACAGCTGCATGTCGCATTGATATTCATATTTTCTTATACAATGCAGCCTATTGGCAAACCAGAGAATACGTTTTCACTTCCTCAGGTCCACAGACACACAGAAGACTGCTCAGTATTATGGCAGCTAAAGGAGTGTTATCCCTACAACATGCTGTTGAAAATCATGATTGTCTTCCTTTAATTACCACAAACACACATAAAAACACACAAACACACACTAACAATGTGCTTTCATTGTCCGGTGTTGCAAAAAGCAAAGACACGCACAGGAAGTTATGGGGCCAACTTTCTCACCGGGTTTATTTAGCCTCACCTGAGTTCATCCCTCCCACGTCTCTCTGTCTCTGTCACTCTCCGTCCGTCCGTCCGTCCGTCCGTCTCCTTCCCACTCCTCTCAAGGGTAACTAGAGCTTTCGATGAGTGAGGGGAAAGGGACCCAGTTTGAATTTCAGAAATTGTTCTGCACCTGCTATAAGCTGCAAACTTATATATACAAAAGGCTGCTCCGTCCGAGCCCTTCCAGGGAGACCAAAATTGAGTTTAATTCATCCCGATGCCACCATGACTCAAAACAGCCATGTGTTATACTGACATGATGACTGAAATCTATATGTCCGCACAGAGGAGTGCATTGTCAGGAGCATGAGAAATCCAGCAGACTTTCAACACTCATATAGAAACAGTGATAAAGTGGCTTATACAGTGTAATGACAGATTCACACCACACTATTAACATGGAGTCATTTTGAACCCTAGTTTGTCTGAATTAAGTTTCAGCCTTCCTATCTTGTCTCATACCATAGAAAAGAATATGTTCAAGCAGATAAAAAAAAACATAAGTAAGGCTCTGTTGCATCTTCAGCAGCTTATAGTAGGAATCACCTTTTTGCAAGAGACCCACCTTTGTGACTCAGGCTGGTCCTAAGACAAGAGGAGTTGCCATTTTCATTGATAAAAATATACCTTTCGAGCCCTCTAGAGTTCTCAAAGATCAGAATGGTTGTTATGCAACCACATCAGGAAAGCTGTTTAATACCCATATGGTTTTAGCTAATGTCTATGCCCCAAATTTTAGATGATGTTGCCTTTCAGGAACGCTTCTTCTCCCGTTTCCCTGATCTCGGCACACATTCTCTGATACTTGTGGGAGACCTCAAGTGCTGGTTAAACCTAGAGCTGGACCATTCCCCTTCTAATCCTGCTGCTGTCCGTTAAGTCAGCCAACTGCATACAGTCTTTCCTCTCTGAATATAGCATTTCAGATGTTTGGCGCTTTTTACACCTCAGAGACAGAGAAGACTCTCATTTCGAGCGTCCATCACACCTACACTAGAATCGATTATTTTTTTTATTGATAACAATCTCATCCCGTTGGAGCATCCGAGTAGCGTGGCAATCTATTCCGTTGCCCACCAACATGGGGAATCCCCGTGTTACCTCCGGCTTGGTCGGGTGTTTCTAAAGACACAACTGGCCGTGTCTGCAGGTGGGAAGCCAGATGTGGATATGTGTCCTGGTCACTGCACTAGCGCCTCCTCTGGTCGATTGGGGCGCCTGTTCAGGGGGAAGGGGGAACTGAGGGGAATGGCGTGATCCTCCCATGCGCTACGTCCCCCTGGTGAAAATCCTCAGTCAGGTGAAAAGAAGCAGCTGGCAACCCCACATGTATCGGAGAAGGCATGTAGTAGTCTGCAGCCCTCCCCGGACCGGCAGAGGGGGTGGAGCAGCGACCGGGATGGCTCGGAGGAGTGGGCTAATTGAACAGGTATAATTGGGGAGAAAAAAAAAAGGGGGGGGGGTCAAAACAATCTCATCTCGCAGGTTCGCTCTTGTGATTTTCAAAGCATCGTGATATCCTGTCTTAAAGTCTGTGCTGACCAACTGGCTCCAATCTTCACAAGGCTCTTAAACAGATCCCTGGAGCTGTGTGAAGTCCCCTCCTACTTCAACTGCTCCACCATCATCCCCAAGAAATCCTTCATCACAGGACTGAATGACTAAAGGCCTGTTGCTCTGACATCTGTGGTCATAAAGTCTTTCAAACGACTGGTGTTTGCTCACCTGAAGAATATCAGAGGACACCTGCTGGACCCCCTGCAGTTTTCCTACTGGGCAAACAGGTCAGTGAATGACGCAGTCAACATGGGACTGCACTAAATCCTGTAACACCTTGGCTGACCAGCGACATATGCAAGGATCCTGTTTATGGACTTCAGCCCCAGAAATCCTCTCCTCCAAACTCTCCCATCTCACTGTATTCCCCGCTTGTCTATATCCCTAGCAGGGCGTATCAATTCTGTGAAAATGATGATACCACTTTTGTTTTTATATCTTTTTCAGTGCTCCCCTGTTTTCATACCCAAGTCATTTTTTAACTCACTAGAATCAGTCATTTCATCATATATGGAAAAATAAGCAACCTAGACTCTGCAAGGCATACCTGCAGAGATCTAGGATTAGTGGAGGTATGGCACTCCCCAATTTCCTTTTTTACTACTGGGCAGCTAACATTCGAAGGTTTGCACTCTGGATGCCCTTCCACCTTTAACCCAATCTTCCAGCATGGATCTCCATGGAAGCTAACTCCTCCTGACCCATATCCCTCCCTGTATTACTGGGGGCGGCGCTCCTTCTTCTCCCTGGATCGGTTGGCGGTGCAATTGTCTCTGCTCCTTGATGGTATGGGCCCAGTTCAGTAGAAGCTTTGGTTTACAGCTGCCCTGTCTTCTGAGCCCCATAGCTTCTAACCCCCCCCCCACACACACATCCATGCAGGACGCAACATTCCAGGAATGGCACAGAAAAGGCATAAAACCCTTTTAAGATTTATTCATAGACAGCTGTTTTGCCTCATTTGATGAGTTGTGTAAGAGGTTTAACCTGCCAGCAACTCACTTTTATAGATATCTAAAAGCTGAACATTATGTACTGTGCCAAATACCCTGCTTCCCACAAATGCCTGCTCATAACCCTATTGATCAGGAATCAGGAATAAGGAACACTTTATTTGTCATTTTATTTTATGTACTTGCGTACATGAAATGAAACGAAATATCGTTTCCCCCAGCCCACAGTAGTGCAACACAAAGACAAAAACACATCTAAAAACTACAAGAACACACATATCCAAACTAACACATATATCCAAACTAAACAAAAAAAAAATCACTGTCCAAGAGAAGGAATGCCAGGATGACTGTCAGAACTGCCGGTCTGCATGGGCTAGCAGTTAGCTTAGCCTGCCCCGCTTCTGCATCCTGTCAGACCACCTTCGGTGTTTCCTCTTCATGCACAGCTCTGGACAGGGGCTGTGGTCCTTTGGCCCACCACACGCAGCGGACCAGACTCCCTCAGCCAATCCAATGCCAGGTCTCCCAGCCAGACACTCTCAGCACACCTCCCCACACCCCACATGACGACACCTAAAACACCACAGTCAACGCCAGGCGAGCCCGCCGCCAGACCGCCCTCGGTGTTATTGGAACTGCTGGTCTTCATGGGCTAGCAGTTAGCTTAGCCTGCCCCGCTTCCGCATCCTGTCAGACCGCCCTATTGATAGCTTCCTCTCGCTCCAACCACTTGCAAAAGGGTCAATATGCACTATTTACAAACTGAAATGGGCTGAAATGCACTCCTTTAAATAACAACAAAATAGCCTGGGAAGAGGACTTAGGCCTATTTCTATCTGATGATACGTGGGACGCCATCCTTAAACAGGTGCACTCCTCATCTATGTGTGCTTGCTCCAATTTAAGTTTTACATAGATCCAAAATGAAACTATCTAAAATACATCCACAGCTTAGTCCTAACTGTGACAAATGATTGTGTGATTGATTGTGTCCCAGCCTTGAAAAGTTTTGGAATAATGTATTTCAAACCGTCTCCCAGACTCTGGACTGTTTTATAGAGCCTAACCCACTCAAAGTGCTATCTGGCATTACTGAAGAGGAGTGGTTACCGAAAGCCAAGCGTGATGCTGTGTTCTATGCCTCTTTTCTGGCACGACAGGCAATCTTATTCATGTGGAAGGGAGCAGCCCTACCCACACACTCTCAATGGCTTCAGGACTTTATGACTTGTCTAAAATTAGAGAAAATTTGACACTCAATCCATGGATCAGAGGAAAAGTTCTAGAGTCTGGGGATCATTTCTTGCATATTTCCAAAGGCCTGACGTTGTGATGGAGCCATAGCTGCATGGTGCCCTTGACTTCCAACACTTACCACAACTCATTATGTAGCCAGGCATCCCTGAACTTACTACTTCATTGTTTTATCATTAATACCACTACCTTATGTCAATGCTTCCTTTTTTTACCCACTGTAACAATCTGTCAGTTGGAATTGGGGTGGGGGTGAGGCGGGGGGTGTAGACCACAGTTTGATATGTAATACTATTACCGCTGTTAATGAGACCATCTTACTCCATTTAAAAATTGTGCTGTATTTGATGTATTTGATTTAAAACCAATAAAGTAGAATTTGAAAAGAAAGACAGAACAACAGAATAAACAAGCATCATTTTGCATATCTCTTTGTGATGCTGTTGCGTTACCTACAGTATGGCAATTTGTCCATCGTCTTACATTTCCATTATATGGCTGCATTGGAAATGGGGACAATGAAAGAGGATAACTACCGTGAATTGATATGAAATGTCATAGTGAAAGGGAGCGACATGTATCCACATGTATGTAGAGAGTGGAGGAGCAAGAACTCGTATATCTTTGAGATGAAGCATGTTTGAGGAGGACGGATAAAAGGCAATAATGAGAATATAACCGACAAAGGGTGACCCATGAACTACGTTTCATCACATCTGTATTAATTTACACACACTTATGGAATTTGCACACTATTCCTGTGTTCAGGTGGGTTTCCCTCACACCGTCCAAAAACATGCATGTTATGAGTTGGAGACTTGTCCCTATGTATGAATGATGTGTGAATGGTTTTTTGTGTGTGTGTGTGTGTGTGTGTATGTGTGTGTGTGTGTGGGCGTTCTTGCCTTCCACGTAATGCCTGCTGGGAGAGTCTCTCCAGCACCCCACACCCTTGAATTCACCTAAATCAGGGGGTCCCTGGCCTTTTTTTTTTCTTTTTTTTTTGCACCACGGACCGGTTTAAAATTGACAATATTTTGGCGGACCAGGGGGGGGGGGGCGGGGGGGGTCAATAATGACCGGAATATAGGTTAGGCTTATAAAGTCAATAGTATCATAACATTTAAAGTAACGTTTGGATATTAAACACAACGCGCACATATTCCTCGCATTAACATAACATACATATAACAACACTGCAACTCACCAATTCCATCATCAATTCTCCCTGAAACTGTGGCAGCTGAAAGAGGAACCTTTGCCACCTTGTTAGCTGCAGCTTCCCCAACAGTTCACGGCACGTGTCCTTCCTTGGCAGCAGGCGGAGTCAGTTCTTCGCCGACAGGGAAAGGCTTCTTAGCCTTAGCAACACGACTAGCCTCTAAGTAGCCTTAGCAACACGACTAGCCTCTAAGTAGCCTTAGCAACACGACTAGCCGCTAAGTAGCCTTAGCAACACGACTAGCCGCTAAGTAGCCTTAGCAACACGACTAGCCACTAAGTAGCCTTAGCAACACGACTAGCCACTAAGTAGCAACACGATTAGCCACTAAGTAGCAACACGACTAGCCACTAAGTAGCCTTAGCAACACGACTAGCCACTAAGTAGCAACACGACTAGCCACTAAGTAGCCTTAGCAACACGACTAGCCGCTAAGCACGACGCTGTCAGAGCAGCAGCATTTGTACAGAGGTGGCGGCTCTCAGCACGTGTTTCTGTCCCGCGTGTTGGCGTTGTTTTAGCTCAGATTACTGCCTGGGTTGGTCTTTAAGTGCAGGGTGCTCGGACTCAAGGTGCCGGAGCAGTTTCGAGGCTTCGTTCCCTCATTAAACAGCCAAGTCTCCACAGGGGGCAGGGGACTCGGTGCATGTGAGTCGCCGGTCGCAATAACGCCGTGTTTTAGGTACGACTCGTCGTATTTCCTACTGAATGAAGCTTCTTTTCGCTGTCTCTGCGTTATCTTCGCCATTAGACTTTTTATCTCCCCAACCTCTTTTGAAGAAGCTCTCAAGCCACGTTTGTCTTCCACCGGTACCCACGCTAGCTAACTAGCTGCTAGTAGCGAGTTGACTTAGTGCGTCTGCGTTACGAAGTTAGTTACCGTTGGTCCGCCGCATTACGTCATTGTACGCGTTCAAGTATCCGTTTCAAATTAAAAGCCCTGTAGCGTTAACTCACCAGGATGTAGCTGATTGTTACATCCGCACACGTTCCACAGCTGTATCTCTAACTCACAAATTTTAACGAGAATTATATCATAGAAAATTTAATTGATACATAAGTATATGAATTGGTTTCTGGACATATTTTTTGCCTGCTTTGACTGCGATTTTGTCATTTCTGTAATGCTAAAAGTTTCTGCTCCACTAAAATCAGCCATGACTAGTTATAGCGCCACTGTACCTTTATTCTGAAAATAGATAGCATGAAACCACCCATGAACAACACAATTTAACACAGGGTGTATATTCATATTGTGATTTTTTTTTTTATTTGAATTCATAACAATTGCCATTAAACCTCTGGCTAAATTTTTTAGTAAAATACCGATGAAATTCCCCAAAAAAAAAAGCGTTGGCATTTTCAAAAACAATTTTGAAAAACGAAATTGTTGTTCACAAAAAGGTAAATAAAAGAGGAAAATAGTTTTCAAAAGAAGAGATTCTTTCTCAATATTAAATAGAATAAATATCTAAATAGTCACAGTGGGGAACAGAACAGTTTTCAAAAGATAACTAACTCAGCTAACACTCTGAACCTTAATAGAGGAAAAGACTGCTCATTTGGCTTCGGATATAACTACATTACAAATACATGACTAAAGCTTTTCTAGAAACAATAAAAAAAGTTTAGAAACAATATTTCGCCTACACATTCACAACAACCCCCCCCCCCGTCTAATGAAGATAAGGAGAAAGAGCCGTCAAAAGTCTGAACATGCCTTACATGCTTTTAACACATACTGTCCTCTTATCATTTCCTAAGCACAGTCATGATAAATGAAAGTCACATATTTTGTTTGGATTTTTGATCTCCTGGAGACATTTTCACTGAGAAAAGGCACAAACAGTGGTTAATAGAAGATACTGTAGTCTCAATGGAGCATCTGCCCAGGCTTTGTAGTTCCTAGATCTCATTCAAATTGTATATGAAACATTATCTAGACCTGAAACCTTTCCAAATATATTTCTCTACTTAACTATTTTAAAATGAAACCGATGCCAAACTACAGTTCTACAGTGTTTAAATATGCAACATTACTGATATCACCAGTTTTGAACCACAAGTCCAAAGATCAAGGTCTACCAGACCAGCATCCAGATTGTCAGTTACAGTTAAGCAACTGGTTATGGGAAATCAGAATCAGATTTTGTTGGCAAGTTTTAGTTCAGATAACAATGGACCTGAGGAGACGGAAACACAAAATGACATCCCTGGGAATTGGTGGCTTAATCTCATTGCCATCTAGTCGGAGGTAGCGCAGTCTAGGTACACTGTCGTTGACAAAGTCATCCAAATCCTCAGCAGACACAGGGCAGATGTTGGAGCCATTGATATCTATAAGTGCAAGAAAAAGAAAGGGCTCTTTAGCTGTTTTTATGTGGAATTGGTGTATATAATAAAATGCCAGTGTTAGAAATATTCTAAAGATGTGAAACTTACTCTTGATCTTATTGTGGTCCAGATGCAGGTGTTCAAGGTTGGATGGGATTACAGGGACCTCGGTCAGCTCGTTGTGGGAAAGCTGCAGGTCCAAAATGCTGGAGATGTTGAACACTTCCTTGGGAACCCCATTGTTGTTGAGCTTGTTGCGGTTGAGTCTGAGAAATGCAACCTTGGGCAAACTCTTAAAGTACTCCCCAGGGATCTTCTCAATGTTGTTGCCATCCAGGAATAGCTGGGTGGTGGTGGATGGTAGGCCAAGCGGCATGCTGCTCAGCTGATTCTTAGCGAGGTTGATCTGAACTAGATTTGTTAGACCCTTCAGGCTCACCTCAGTCACGGCATCATCCATCAGCTTGTTCCCTTGAAGGTCCAAGAGGTTAAGCCTGTCCAGATCGGCAAACACACCAGCAGGGATCTTGGAGATGCGGTTGCGAGAGAGTTGCAGCTGCTCCAAGCTGGAAGGCAGGGAAGATGGCACGGAGGTGAGGAGGTTGTCATCCATATAGAGGTGGACCAGGTGAGACATTGCTTTCAGGGCACCTTCTTCTATGCCCTCACTGGTAATTTTATTGTGGTTGAGGTTCAGCCAACGTAACTGTGTGGCATTGCGCAGGGCATCCTCCGACAGTATCTCAATGAGGTTGTTTTGCAGGTAGAGGTACCACGTGTGTGGAGGAATGGTGGGAATATGCTTGAGGCCCTTGTTGTCACAGTAGATGGCATTGGGGAAGTTGGGTGGGCAGCGACACTCGCGGGGGCAGGCCTTGAGCTGGGCCATATAGTCCTCGTAAGGAATTTGCTTGCCCATGGTCGGTCCAAACAGAAAGAAGACAAGGACAAGGCTCAGAAAAAGTGCCATTTTACTGCTTAACCTGTAGTAGAAAGATAGAGAGACAATGAATTAAAGACAAATCTATGGACTGGACATACATGCAATAGTTCAGTTCGGTTCAGTTCAGTTCTTGATGATAATCTCAAAGGGTAATTTGGTTGCAGCATGAAAACATAACACAGAACATAAAGGTAACACAAGGACATAAATAGAAAAAAAACCTTGTGCAGTAGAGAGACAAATTGTCTACCAAGTTATTTATTATAATCCCAACAGACAATTTAATTTGCAGCATATGCAAATTGCTGATGACGCTGGGCTTGAGACTGAATGGGTCATGGAATGGAACTGGAGACTTCTGCATGCTCCAGATATTTGAGGGTAAAGAGGATCAGATAATGCCTTACAAGTTGTAAAGGATTGGGGACTTAGAGGAATTAAGACCACACTGTAACACTGTGATTACCTTTCTTCCCTTCCTGTGCATGACAGCACTTTCAAAATGCTTTTTCTAAATTTAAAACGGTCAAGGACAAGGGAAGCTTGCAAACTATAGAAATGTTGTACTTCCAAGTTAAGCAAATGTAGGAACTGGTATAATTGTTTTAGACACTTATAATACAGCAATTGGTAGTTTGTTCACCTGGTACACCTACCCACACAATGCAAACATTAAAACATGTGAAAATAATCTGATGTCAAAGCTCTGGCTCAAATGAGCCACAATCAGAGTATATCTGCCTACTGTTGTGCTAATATTGAGTCCCATCAGGTCCTATTCAAAGTCACCCACTCTGCGAAATGAACAACATGGATTTTCCAGCTCTGTGTTCATAGTGAATTAAAAAGGTCAGCCTCCCAGGACGATACGGAGCCAGGTCAAATTTAATTTTATTAGTACTTTGCTAGATGACAGTGAGGCTTAGACTGCAAGGGGCTGCATGGCTGCAGTTTTCCTGTTTGTTTCTGAGGAACACAATGTCCATCATGATGAAGACTTTCATACGTTACGGCTGAGAGTGTGTGTGTGCACGCACACACACACACACACACACACACACACACACACACACACACACTATCAAGCATTGTTGCAACCACACATACATGGAAGTAATCATCCAATTTTGCAGAATGCTTTTCCCCGATAAGGGTTCGCAACACAAGAATACAACAAACGAAGGGTAAGGAACAACGAGGACTGTAGTGTTGTACAACCAAGTAAAAAGAAGAAACTAGACATAAAAAAACAGCGAATGAACTAGAGGGGCACAAGGACAAAGAGGAGCAGAGATGAGAGGCAACCCCCCCCCCAATAAAAAACATTGCCATCTCCCATCCGTCCATCTCTTCATTCTGTACTTGATTCCTCTCAGCCGCCATCTGGTTTAAATTCTCGGTGCACTCTCCACATTGGTCTGGAATTCATTTGGGAGAGGGCCGATGTTTCTGTGGATGGGTCCACTTCAAAGGAAAAGCATGCACACCTGTTTTAAGAGCTGTGCCTCTGCCACCTTGTATTTCACCATTCTGGGGTCAAAGGTTACGGACCCTGCTTCACTATGGAGCGCGAGGTGTGGGAGCAAAATTCAAATGAAGACCCAATAAAACTTCAATAAAAACGATTTTCTCATCTGCAATCCCTGAAAATAGATTGGCCTTGTTTTAGGCATTCATTGTACTCTGCACAGGAGCAAAAGTACGTTTTTTATTAGAAAAAAATACATTCTTTTTTTAATTTTCCAGCCCTTTGGTAAATGATTTTAGTCTCTATGCACCATTAAGATGATTGTAGACAAATCAATTAAGAAAGAACGACTGTTTCTCAACACTCAAAATCGAATCCATACAGATCCATAGACCAATAGATAAAACAATGTCTTTGTCTACCAGACATCAGCCTACCTTGTCTCGTTCCTATGATCTCTGTTGGTAAGGGGGTCAAGCACAGCTCCACACTGTGAAGGAAAACCACTTGCTCATCCCCTATTTGTACCACTTGTCCTTTCATTAAGCTCGCACCATCCACTCATTGATGGTGACAACGTATCTCCTCTCAACCAATCAGAGGCTCCCAAGATCAGAGGTCATAGTTCCCTTGTGCTTGAAAACGTTGCTGTGCCTCCTCCTCTGCGCACGATACATGGCCTACATTGTAACGGGTTAATGCAAACCGATCCATGCTTTGTTTGCTAACTAGACACATAGAAAACCATTTTTTTCACAGTTGGGAATGGTTGTTCTGAGTGTAAGTCTCTGTTGTAAATCCCAGACAGACCTTGGCTTACCTTTGTGCTAATTTTATGCTGCTGTCATGCACAGTAAAACCAGGTTCAGTTAAAGCGCCTGATACGAATCGTGTCATCACCGTCTTTCTCCAAGGTTTAATACAAGGACAACAACTGATTCACATCCAAGTTATCAGAAATCACTCGATTTGACTTGACAATGACATTGATAAATGGCTTAATCATTGTCTTTTCTTTTTTTTTTGGCTTATCCAATTTGCAAAATGTCGGTTTACAAAAACATTATCATTCCAGTTTTAAATGCTACTCAGCGGCAATCACTAAATATAATTTGGTAGAAGATCATTTACATCTGTTTTAATTAATTATGAGCTTTCTGGTGAAGGGCATCACTTGATATGTCAAATTTAAAACAAAAACAAAAATAAGAACAAATGCATGTTAGATACATGGGGCAGCACTGTGGCGCAGTGGTTAGCACTGTCGCCTCACAGCAAGAAGGTCCTGGGTTCGAACCCTGGGGTTGTCCAACCTTGGGGGTCATCCCAGGTTGTCCTCTGTGTGGAGTTTGCATGTTCTCCCCGTGTCTGCGGTGGATTTTCTCCGGGTGCTCTGGTTTCCCCCACCATCAAAGAAAAAAGACATGCACGTAGGGTTAATACTCCTATCTGTTCCCTTGACCGAGGCAGTGGGAAAAGAACTGGAGTTGGTCCCCGGGTGCTGCACGGTGGCTGCCCACTGCTCCTAGCTACACAGCTGGGATGGGTTAAATGATTTCCCTATGGGGATAAATAGAGTATATCAAACCCAAAATTTAAAAAAAGAAACAATTCAAAACAGCATGATATTGTTCAAAACTAGGTTTGCATCCATGAGAGCTAATGGTGTTTGTGTGGGGGGAGGTCACCGTAGTCTAAGTGGATTTTAGAGGTAGGCGGATCAGGCAAAATGTTTTGGAAGGTGCAAGCTAGCTTTAGGGTGGATGAAGGCTCTCAACGTGCCAGCATAATTACTCTTTAAGAGGGTTCTCGTTTCCAACGATGACGGCAAAGGCCACAGGATAATCCTACCTGATTGGCTGTTTGAGGGATGGATATAACCCTTAACCGTGAACACCTCTGTTAGCTCATTACAGAAGATTTTCTTGTGTCTGTGAACAGTGGTCATCCACTGCACCACTCAGAAACCTAGCAGTAAACATTCAAAACATAGTGTAATACCATTTCTCAACTGTCCAGATGTAAACCCAAAGCCCATTTATATGGAGACCCAGTGTGAAGGGACAATGTACCAGGCAGATCCACTGATTCAATGTGCTCATTGTCTCCATGACTCTCCCAAAAATAGTACTACAAGCTTGTTATTTTTTTAATTCTCTTAACTGTAGACTGTAATCACCCTGGCCCAGCCCAAGAAAGAGAGAGAGAGAGAGAACGAGAGAGACAGAGAGAGACAGAGAGGGACAAAGCGTGACAGTGTCCAACAGACAGAGAGAGCAAGAGAGCAAAAGCAAGACAGAGAGAGAGAGAGAGAGACAGACAGACAGACAGACAGACAGTCAGAGATAGAGACAGAGAGAGACAGAGAGAGGCAGAGAACGCGTGACAAAGAGAAGAGAGTCCAAGAGACAGCGAGAGAGCAAAAGTGAGACAGAGAGAAAGTGAGACAGACAGACAGACAGAGAGAGACAGAATTTCCTCAAGTCAGCAGGAGGTCCACCCATGTATAGGTTTTTTTTTTCAATTTCTTTTTGTAGATATATATAGATTTATGAGAGTACAGTAGGAGGGATGAAGACTTAGAGGACACAGGAGGAACAACTCTGTCTGGCTGTGGTCCACGAACAGTGGACGAGACAGAGGATTTAAACTACATGATCGCGTCTGAGCACCGCTAAGCCTTTTTTTGTGCACACTGCCAGTGTTGTGTTTCTATAGGAAAACAGCTTACGGTGGAGGTATAGCGGCCTGATTTGTTTTTTGTCATTTGTTCAAGACACATACTGTGTCACAAAAAAATTAACCAGCGGGGCAGTTCATAGTTGGATTAGTTACACCGTGTAGCACGATAAAACTCACTGAAAGGGGTATTTAAAATTTTACCACTAGGAACAAGAAAAAATGACTAGTACAAATGAAATTAGTAAATAGTAAGTAATAGTAAATTGTTTACTTGAAACAACTTAATAGTAAGTTGTTTCAAGTAAAAAGAAAAATAATTGGTAAAAAAATTTTTTGTTTGTTTTTGAAGATACTATATTGATCCCCGTGGGGAAATTAGGCTCTGCGTTTAACCCATCCTAGCTGTGTAGCTAGGATCAGTGGGCAGCCACCGTGCAGCACCTGGGGACCAACTCCAGTTGGTCTCGCCATGCCTCGGTCAGGGGCACAGACAGGAGTATAAACCCTAACATGCATGTCTTCTTGATGGTGGGGGAAACCGGAGCACCCGGAGAAAACCCACCGCAGACACGGGGAGAACATGCAAAACTCCACACAGAAGACGACCTGGGATGACCCCCCCCCCCCAAGGTTGGACAACCCCGGGATTTGACCCCATGACCTTCTTGTTGTGAGGCGACAGCGCTAACCACTGGGCCACTGTGTTTTGTCTTGTTTTTTGTATGTAGTGAAATTACAATAAAGGCTACTCTTGTATTTATGGTTTTAGCGCTTCCTGCCTCTCATGCAACTCTTATGGCAATTTAGCTTGATCATAACAACTCAATGGATAGCTACAAGATACTTAGACCAGTATCAATTTGGAAACCAGATTTGTCTCGCATGGATTTATAGTTTATACAGTACAACATAACCTATCTAGAATGCAGCTGGATTACTTCAGTTTGATTATATTGTCCAACTCATGGGGCAGCACAGAGCACTGTGTGTGTCTTCCTGCCCACATATCTGGTTAACGAATTGACGTCTGCCTCTCTCTAATGGTATTCGCACATCAAGAATAATGCAACTCTTCCTAGGCGTGAGAAGTGTGTTTGATGAAGTGCTAAGCAGTGACACATGCTTGCTGTCGTTTGCTTCATGGCATGCATTTTAAATGGTTTGCTGGACTCAAAGAAACAGACCACTCAGGCAAGCGACACCCTCACTGTCAAGATCACGCACTTCAACCGTTTTTTAATATAGAGATTCGAGATGAAACACACCATTGCAGAAAATGGTGAGTCAGGACTTCACAGCTCTTCACAGAACAGGACAAATATTACTGAAAACAAATGTTGGTTCCAACCCTACTTGACAGACTAAGGAGAAACACATGCAAAAGAATATGATAGTGCTGATTTCCTGCCAAAGGCTTTGTGTCTGGGCCAGCTATGTTAATTGCCCGAAGGGCTGCATTTGCACTGGTCTCAGGATCGGTTCCACTTGATAGCTGTGCCGAAACCCAGTTTACCACTGTCCAACACTTGGAGGCTGGAGTACGGCTTACTGTACTCAGGGCTAAGGGAATCACTGTGTTTGTGGACAATTGTTTTGGACGAGAACTGGGGAAAGAGCACATTTTAGTTTTGGAATTATTAGCTTCGGGGTTTTATTTGCATACCATTTTCCATTGTTCGTTAGCCAATGCTGGAAACTAGCAGTAATGGAAATAAATTGATTATCGTTACTTAACTCAGTCCATCCACAACCGGTTACAACCTTAACATTCAAATCAGAATGCACAAGGAAAGACTTGGCCATACCAAAGGAGAACAGTATGCAGTATGTAAAATTGTAACTACACCTCTCTACCTCTCTCTCATATATATATATATATATATATATATATATATATATATATATATATATATATAAAATACAGTGAGTCAAGTAAATTATTATTTTGCCCCTTAATTATTGAACACTTCCGCTACCGTTGAGTGTTTCTTTTAACAAAGTTAAATATATATATATATATATATATATATACATATATATATAATCATTATATTTATACATTTATATAGCACTTTTCTAGAAACACCCAAAGCCTATATATATATATATATATATATATATATATATTATATATATATATATATATATATATATATATATAGTAAAATACATACTCTATTAATATCTCTATGTAATATATCTCGTTTAGTTCTATCTATGTGTATACAACACACATGGATCACCGGCATGATCATTTAATGGAAATCCAGGCCTTTCTCCTGATTAAGAAATGTAATGCATTCAACAAACACTCAAAGAAGAACGCTTACTAAAAGAATATTAATTACAATAGAGGAGAACAAGACATCAGCTACTTTCAGACTCCTGTAGTCTACAAGGCCATTCCTGACTTGGCTGTACATTATGGGATAGAGGCTGCCATGGTAGATCAAAGGTAAAGACCACATCAATCAAGACGGATGTAAACAATCAGAAGGAAAAAACAGGGGGAGGAAGTACCTCTTTGTCTCAACCCCCTCTCCAATCATGCAGATGTACAGTAAATGAAGGACAATTCAAATATTACCTGCTTTGCGTGGAGCCAGGTGATGCTGGGCTGAAGCGAAGCGCCAGTCCCCCAGTCCACTTTGTGCTTTGCTGTTGTGATTGTCAGCAGCCTCGCTAGCTGTCATGCGGTCCCAACTCAGAGCTAGCCTTATTGGTTTTGTGTTGTTGTTAGTGTTATTCCCCCAAGGCTGCACCTTGGACATTCACTGGTTGAGCAGTGAGAAAGGAGCATGCGTTGTTGGGGGAGGGTGACTGTTCATGATTTGGGATGTCCTTTTGGGGGTTGTGTTGGCTAACTCTGTCAGCCCAACCCCCCCCCCTTTTTTTCATATGTTCTTTTTTGTGGGAATGTGGAGTCAGTAGTGGTTGTGGTAGTTAAACTACAGGTGGTGGTGATAAAGGGTTACACTTCACAACCCCTCGCAGGTGCCTGGGACAACCACACTTAACCATTTGGTCCATAATGGAACATTAGTTCATGCCCTGTCATCATGGGGTGTGTGTGTGTGGGGGGGGGGTGACCTTTTCACAGCTCGTTTAAGCTCAAGAGGCCTTGGGGCGCCTTTACCTGGCTGTCAGGTGAAATTAGAGTAGAGTTGGGGATTGCGTTCAGGTGTTCAACTTTTAAGGGTGGCTGGCCCTTTGACTTCCACCACTTTCTGCAAAGCAGGAGAGCCGAAGAGGTGGCATGGGTTAATATCGCTGACTCTCCCCTGTCATCCTTCTATCTCCCAGCTATGAATGTGTGTGTGTGTCAAGGCCACAGATGGGACAACTGAGAAAGAGAGAGGAAGATCGAAGTGAAGCAGAGAGACAGAGGGGAGGGGAGAGAGAGAGAGAGAGAGAGAGAGAGAGAGAGAGAGAGAGAGAGAGAGAGAGAGAGAGAGAGAGAGAGAGAGAGAGAGAGAGAGAGAGAGAGAGGGAGAGAGTGAGAGGGAGAGAGGTGAGAGAGAGAGAGGGAGAGGGAGAGAGAGAGAGAGAGAGAGAGGAAGATCGAAGTGAAGCAGAGAGACAGAGGGGAGGGGAGAGAGAGAGAGAGAGAGAGAGAGAGAGAGAGAGAGAGAGAGAGAGAGAGAGAGAGAGAGAGAGAGAGAGAGAGAGAGAGAGAGAGAGAGAGAGGGAGAGGGAGAGAGAGAGAAGGCAGGGAACTGCTGAACAGAACAATTTTGTAAGAATTAAAAGTGGAATATAAGGACATGACGGAGAGACAGGTTTAAGGCAGAGGTTGGGAACAGGGCGAGGGTGGGTGGATGGATTCATTGTGTAGCTAAAACCAGGAAAAGGTCCAAAATGGACAGAAGGAGAGTGGGAACAGCTGGTGTCTATATTGTAGGATGGTCTTTGGACGCGGTCCACCAGAACAGCTGATTATACTTTCCTTTGCTCATGTAAGCCAGAAGTTGTGAAGCCCATGACTTTTATAAAGGACTTTATTGTCTAGACAAGGGCAACACGGGTCCCTCATTGGTCTTCAAACAAGGGCAGCCAGACGGGAGAAGGGGAAATTGTCCCGGATCGAGGAATAGTCCAAACATTCGTGTGAAAACACACCAGACGCGAGGAAAACGCGCTTAAGAAAACTACGTAAGGTGTAACGACGATGTGACGTGTTATTAAATCAGCTGCCTCTTATCTTATATCACATTTCTTTGGGCGAAATGGCTCCGTAACGATCTAGAACGTGTAGTGGAATGGCGCCTCGGCGGGAAGTGTAGAATTCCAACTAACTGCACAGAAGGAGCGGGTTCCTTTGAACACGTGCTGAAGGAAAACCGCCAGCTCCCATTTCCGTACGAGGGGCCAAATTCCGGGCGTAATTGCCCTTAGCAGCTGCGTATCATTACAGATGCCCCAGAGCCCCGGGTCACCTTTTAAGCGAAAGCTATTAACGCCACTTAGCTAATCAACTAGCCCGCTGCCTCCGAACACAGGCGGCGCTAATAGGACGCGCCTGACTCTTAAGCGGGAGCGCTGGTGCCGCCACATTTGGAGCGGATCAGCGGGGATCGGCGTTTTCCCGCGCAATTCAGGCGAGCGCAACAATGCAAAACGTGTGAAGAGCTGGCACGTGGACGGAAAGTACGCACCCAAAATGCAAGAACATGTAACTTTGGTACCGATTTGTTACCCACAGCGCCACCGAGCGGACTATCGGAGAATGGAAATTGTAATTGAATGTAATTTTGTTTTTCTTTCTATGACACCGAGTGGACATTTGGGTTGAACGTAGCATTGAGATCTGTTTATTCTTGGTGCATGACATTTTTTTTTCTTTTTCCCCCCCTCTCATGTTTTTTTTTTGGTTTTTTTTTTCAAGGAAAACAATTGAACTGAACAATTACAGTTGGAAGACTCTATGATATATTTTTTTTAACATTTTAACATCCCCAAATCCCATTACCCACATCCTGCTCCCCTCTATCTACTCCTACCCCATCCAGCAGGCCCCTTCTCGGAACAGAATTAAACCATATTACAGTAGGTTTAAAATTTTCTGATGTTTTTCCTCCTATTGTACACAGTAGTTAGCTTTGTATTGTGCAGCACAACTTGCATTGAATTTGAACTATACAGTACAGTGGGAATTGAGTTTGAAATGTATAGTAGCTGAATTAACTTATGAGTAGGTGAGAAGGGGTAGGGAAAAATAAGTGTATACTTCCTCCTACTCCTCTTCCAACATGTAACAAATACTCTGATGCACATGGAGATCTGTTCGCTGAGTTTGATGTGTGGATTTGTTGATCACTTCAGATTATTGGCAGTGGTTTATCTGTATGTTATATCCTGCCTATTTATATGTTCAAAATAAAATCATCATCATCGCGGTTGAATGTTAGCCATATGCTGTCAATGGAGGGAGATATTTCCACTGCTGCCATCGCCACACTTATTCTTGGGAACATTGTAACGCAATATCATACACACTGGTCTTTATGTGTCGCAAAACAACCCTTCCCCTTACAAATATCAATGGCTCTAAAACTGCACCCCTAAGAAAAAGTCACATTATTATATGAAAACCGACACATGTTGTGCACATGAGCTTTGGCAGTTGTCTCCTGTCATGTCTGGATCACATTGGGGAGGTGTGTCGAGGGGGTCTGGCTGGGAGAGCTGGCGTTTGATCGGCTGGGACAGCCTGGTCTGCTGCATCCGGTGGGCCCAAGGACCACGACCCCTGCCCGGAGTTGCACCCGGAGAGGAAACACCGAGGGCGGTCTGACAGGACGCGGAGCGGGGCAGGCTAAGCTAACTGCTAGCCCACGCAGACCTCAAGTTCCGACAGTCATCCTGGCTGGCGTTCGTTCCCTTGGACAGTGATTTTTTTTTTTGTGTGTGTAGTTTGGATATATGCGTTTTGTTTGGATGTGTGTGTGTGTGTGTGTGTGTGTTTCTTGTAATTTTTTGTATATGTGTTTTTGTCTTTGTGTTGCACTGCTGTGGGCTGGGGGAAACGGTATTTCCTCTCAGGTATGCAACTGCGGCGTTCCCAACACAGAATATTAACCAGTGTGGGTTGGTTGGTTTTGAATGTGCACAGACCAATGTGATTGGTGCTGAATGAGGTGGAGGTCAGCTATTGGTTGTTCCTGAAGAGTATATAACGCAGAATCGCCACCAGGGCGTTCTCTTGGTACGCCGCTCTACTCGGGATAGCTAGGCTGTTACAGCGTAAGAATAAATATACTACGTTACTGTCATAAGTCTGCCGTGTGCACTTTCCAGTTATCTACTTAAACAGTTTAGAACAACATTAGTGTTTCATACACAACAGCAACGACATGAAATGAAATGGCAAAGTGTTCCTGCTTCCTGTATTCTTGAAGCGGACACTAACTTTCTTCTGTTAACTGGCAATGAAGAGACGTTTTCTGGCGATGCAAAAACATATTGTGTTTCAGTGGAAAATGGTGGTATAATGATATTCTTGCAACAGCTAATGGCTTAAAGCTCATTCTAACATGCCACAAAAGCCAAAAGAAACAGTCTGGGTCAACAGAGGAAGTCTCCGCCTCATTTGGAAGCAGAGCAGCTCCTTGTTCTGCCTCTCATCTTGCTGGTTTCTGACTCTGGAAGAGAGAGTAGTTCACGTTCACAGCTCTTACTGAACCCCTCAGTGTAGCAGCAACAACCTACAGGGGGAGGGGGGTTATCACTGAAAGGATCTAAGGCTAGCATGGGATTTGTGTTTGTCCAGAGGAAAGCAAAATTGAAAATCAGATCATCTTCATCTGCCTAGCCCTGACCAAGTTCTGTTAACACCAACTTGAGATTTAGACACATTTCTGACTCTTTCCAGATTGCACTGAAATAGCAGATATCAAAAGATAATTCAGGAGGCAAATGGAGGCGTAAAAATCTTGCCACGGTTCATCTCACTTCTTTTAATATCCAGATGTGCTCTGAAAAAAATGAGAAGTTTGACCTGAGGAAAAGGCACTTCACCATAAACAGAACTGAATTACTGGAGCTATTTGAGCTATGTTTTATTCCGTGTTATTGAAATGGGTGGTACATTTTCTTAAGTACCAAACCAAATCTGTTTTGAAGGAATGTACTGTTTGTTTTTTTTATTATTTTTTGCATCTGTGGCAGAGTGTGAGAAACACATTGGTACAGTGCTCATTGGCGGCCCTCCAAAGGGTCCCCGCCTTCCAAAAGGCCCCGGCTGACATACAAGAATTGAATAAATCACCCACGTTGGCAAGCAGTGGTGGTTACTTCATTCAAAGATGACACGAGAGAACCACCACTAGCGGGCGCTTGGCTGACATCTGAGCAATCACTGAACCGGACTTGACATGTCCAATACAGCAGCTAGCGAGAGCCTTGTCGCCAAGAAGGGCGAGGCTTCCCCTCATTCCAAACCAAAATATCATTGTTTCAGCATTCAAATCAAGGGATTGTTTGGATTATTTCTAGCATGTTCCGCTGTCCATGATGCTGAATGTGCACATAACATATTTAAGTCCGGAGACATACCGTTGATGATGCAAACCAACTTGAATCCTCTTTATCTCTCTTTTGGTAGGGCTCCAAATTAGCTCTTGCAA